>NC_140486.1:75091099-75691099 GCF_964271855.1 Acomys minous | reverse complement strand
CCCTGCTCAGCTCAGTCCCTGGTTCATAGTGTGAGGGCCCTGCCCTGCTCGGCCCCTGGTTCATAGTGTGAGGGCCCTGCTCAGCTCAGCCCCTGGTTCATAGTGTGAGGGCCCTGCTCAGCTCAGCCCCTGGTTCATAGTGTGAGGGCCCTGCTCAGCTCAGCCCCTGGTTCATAGTGTTAGGGCCCTGCTCAGCTCAGTCCCTGGTTCATAGTGTGAGGGCCCTGCCCTGCTCAGCCCCTGGTTCATAGTGTTAGGGCCCTGCCCTGCTCAGCCCCTGGTTCATAGCGTTAGGGCCCTGCCCTGCTCAGCCCCTGGTTCATAGTGTTAGGGCCCTGCTCAGCCCCTGGTTCATAGTGTGAGGGCCCTGCTCAGCTCAGCCCCTGGTTCATAGTGTTAGGGCCCTGCTCAGCTCAGCCCCTGGTTCATAGTGTGAGGGCCCTGCTCAGCTCAGCCCCTGGTTCATAGTGTGAGGGCCCTGCTCAGCTCAGCCCCTGGTTCATAGTGTTAGGGCCCTGCTCAGCTCAGCCCCTGGTTCATAGTGTTAGGGCCCTGCTCAGCCCCTGGTTCATAGTGTGAGGGCCCTGCTCAGCTCAGTCCCTGGTTCATAGTGTTAGGGCCCTGCTCAGCTCAGCCCCTGGTTCATAGTGTTAGGGCCCTGCTCAGCTTAGCCCCTGGTTCATAGTGTTAGGGCCCTGCTCAGCTCAGCCCCTGGTTCATAGTGTTAGGGCCCTGCTCAGCTCAGTCCCTGGTTCATAGTGTTAGGGCCCTGCTCAGCTCAGCCCCTGGTTCATAGTGTGAGGGTCCTGCTCAGCTCAGCCCCTGGTTCATAGTGTGAGGGCCCTGCTCAGCTCAGCCCCTGGTTCATAGTGTTAGGGCCCTGCTCAGCTCAGCCCCTGGTTCATAGTGTGAGGGCCCTGCTCAGCTCAGCCCCTGGTTCATAGTGTTAGGGCCCTGCTCAGCTCAGTCCCTGGTTCATAGTGTTAGGGCCCTGCTCAGCTCAGCCCCTGGTTCATAGTGTGAGGGCCCTGCTCAGCTCAGCCCCTGGTTCATAGTGTTAGGGCCCTGCTCAGCCCCTGGTTCATAGTGTGAGGGCCCTGCTCAGCTCAGTCCCTGGTTCATAGTGTTAGGGCCCTGCTCAGTCCCTGGTTCATAGTGTGAGGGCCCTGCTCAGCTCAGTCCCTGGTTCATAGTGTGAGGGTCCTGCTCAGCTCAGTCCCTGGTTCATAGTGTGAGGGCCCTGCTCAGCTCAGCCCCTGGTTCATAGTGTTAGGGCCCTGCTCAGCTCAGCCCCTGGTTCATAGTGTGAGGGCCCTGCTCAGCTCAGTCCCTGGTTCATAGTGTTAGGGCCCTGCCCTGCTCAGCCCCTGGTTCATAGTGTTAGGGCCCTGCTCAGCTCAGCCCCTGGTTCATAGTGTGAGGGCCCTGCTCAGCTCAGCCCCTGGTTCATAGTGTGAGGGCCCTGCTCAGCTCAGTCCCTGGTTCATAGTGTGAGGGCCCTGCTCAGCTCAGCCCCTGGTTCATAGTGTGAGGGCCCTGCTCAGCTCAGCCCCTGGTTCATAGTGTGAGGGCCCTGCTCAGCTCAGCCCCTGGTTCATAGTGTGAGGGCCCTGCTCAGCTCAGCCCCTGGTTCATAGTGTGAGGGCCCTGCTCAGCTCAGCCCCTGGTTCATAGTGTGAGGGCCCTGCTCAGCTCAGCCCCTGGTTCATAGTGTGAGGGCCCTGCTCAGCTCAGCCCCTGGTTCATAGTGTGAGGGCCCTGCTCAGCTCAGCCCCTGGTTCATAGTGTGAGGGCCCTGCTCAGCTCAGCCCCTGGTTCATAGTGTGAGGGCCCTGCCCCAGCAGAAGCCTGTGTCATCATCATTCTTATGCTGCTCAATGAATGGCAATGGGTAATTTAAATACCGCCAGGAACATTGACTTGTTAGAAATAAAGTGATTAGACAAATTGCAAAAAAAAAAAAAAAAAAAGGGCATCCTTGGATAATGAGACATGACTGTCAAATGGCAGTCTGTGCTTGCTTCATTTCAGGCAGCACAAATGAACACATGCCTGTGAGCGTGCTTCCGAGGCCTAGCGAGTTATCCTGAGAGATGGTAACCCTTTGCCTTACCCTCAAGTGCTTAAGGGTGATTTGAAGTAAAGGCATGAAACAGAGAGCAATTTCCTACAAAGGGACTCTCTTTAGCTATTTATATCACTGGTTCATATGCCTCAAACTCCTATAAGGCAACTGAAGATAACTGAAATTAAGTACTGTCTCATCTTTGTCATAGAATTAAAAGAGGCTCACACTCCACCGCATGAGCTCACCACAGCAGTGCAGTTAAAGGACAGGACTGATTTCCACAGAAGACTAGAGCAGCATGGGGTTATGATAATTATAATATCACAAAGAATTCGACACTGAGAAATGGTTTCCCAGACAAATCTGGCTCTACAAGCCTGCTTTAATATTTTCTTGTACAAGGAGGTCCCGAGCACCTCAGGGCATCTGGTTTGTGTCTGGTCTTGCTGAATTTTTAATGATGGGCAAAAATCCATGGCATTATGAAAAGCCACTTTTTTCCTCAAGAGATATAGATGCTTCCTGAGAATTTGATGAAAACCATTAACTGTTCAAGCTGCTGAGTTGCATTTTAGTGCATTGAGGCAGTAAATGGATGTGCACTGTGCGAGAATGGTAGTGACCTAAAAATAAATATTTGATATCGGCCACTCTATTCTCTTGGGTAGGAGAAGCAATGGATTAAAACTCTACAGACTCCTCAGCTTCCCAAAAGAGGGATGAAATCTGTGGCCTGAAAATGTCCTTGGTTCTGCCTCTGCATTTGTTCAGCCCTTTAACAGTTCACCCCGCTCCATCTTGCGGCTCCTAAAGCCAAGGGTGAGGAGTTTGATCCCTGCAGAGGCCACTTAAACTCAGAGAACAAAAGCACTGTTCTCTGCCCCAGATCCCTGCCAGGTGTCTGCCCTCTGGTCAAAACAAGACACTGGCAAAGGGGTGCTAACCTATGACAGTATTGGGACACAACAAAGACACCCCTCTACTTGCGCCTTTCCCTTTGTGTGCTCACAGGACCTGACACAATGCACAGAGAACACAGGCTGCGCTTTAACTCTCGGCACTCGAAGTCCGAGTCAAGCTGGAATAACGTCCAGCGCAGCTTACAAAGTCCACTATCTATTTATCCTAAGTGCAAAGACTGGACTCCCTGCTCACACTTTGTGATAGAAAATAACAATCTAAATAAGCTGAAACCAAGCACAGTTTTCATGTCAGTAAAAGGAGTTAAGCTATCAAAAATAAGTCCATGTACACTGAAATATAATAAGACTGGTTTTTAATATGTACTAACAAATAAGCCATGAAAACAAGCTTCTCAAATTACTGATGCAACTTTTCACCACAGTCACAACTTAGCTTTTCTTTTCATTCAGCCAGCTTGTCCGAATTTTTATTTCTTTAATTACCCAGTACTTACTGCAATTTTTTTTTACCCCAAATATTCGCCTTAACAACAAAATAGCACTCCAACTCTTAAAGGATTAACGTTTTGTATTTTAAACATGCAGTCTAAATTAAAATTTGCTGACTTAAACTATAGCAAGAATGTTACAGAGATTAATAAGCTTTAAATATAGTTTATATTAGTTCACAAACTTTAATTTATCAAATGTCACATATATCTTTCATGATTTGGGGATTTATTTCATTTATGAAGTAGTCAAATGAATCAGCTCGCCCTCGACTGTAACAAAATACTGCTTGGTGACTTGTGACAGACAGGGTTTTAACCTCTGACAGCCAGATTCATTGTGGAGCAGGAGCCAATCATAGGTCCTGACGACACTTGTGTCATCTAAGTTGGAATATAAAAAGCCACTTGGAATACAGTATACAGGACTCACTGGCGTGGCAGGTTGTCTCTCAGACGGTACGTGCGCTAAGATTTTGCTTGGCATTACTCAAAAGCAAAAGGAAGAAATAAAAACAAGGAAAAAAGATTGGGCTGATTTTAAAATGATGCAAAAACTGCAAATGTATGTTTATATTTACCTGTTTATGCTGATTGCTGCTGGCCCAGTGGATCTAAATGACGGCAGCGAACGAGAAGAAAATGTAGAGAAAGAGGGGCTGTGTAATGCGTGTGTGTGGAGACAAAACACGAAGTACTCCAGAATAGAAGCCATAAAAATCCAAATCCTCAGTAAACTCCGCCTGGAAACAGCTCCTAACATCAGCAAAGATGCTATAAGGCAACTTCTGCCCAGAGCGCCGCCACTCCGGGAACTGATCGATCAGTACGACGTCCAGAGGGATGACAGCAGCGACGGCTCCTTGGAAGATGACGATTATCACGCTACCACGGAGACAATCATTACCATGCCTACCGAGTGTAAGTAGCTGTTAGAGTACATCAACAGCTCTGCTGACTGCTGCCCTAGTGTTTATGAGAAACAGATCTATTTTCAGGCTTTTAACAGGCTCTTGGCTTGTATGTAAGTAGGAGAGAAAGGGAATTTTTTTTTTCTTCAAGATTTCCTGAGAAACATACCAACAGTGAAATCTGCCTTGCTTGGTTCCTTGTGGTGCCAAATAGCTCAAAGTTAATGTGCCGGCCCAGCTTTAATGGTATTTAATTTTATATGGAAAATGCAAAATGCTTGTGTGTTCAGAGCCTATCTCTACTAAAGCAAGGACTGTGAGATCCTAAAAACAATTTTAAAACATGAAATTTACAATTACATTTGTTTGTCTAAAATATGCATTAGTTCCCCTCCTCCCAACTAAATGAAGAAATTTTCTGGTTGTTTATTGGAACGCTGTTCCACACTTAGAGTGCTTTCTGTTATTTAAAACTGTCATAGAGCTTTAACGCTCTTTATAAATTAGAATATTTAATTCTGAAAGCCACTACATTGAAGAGTAATATATTCCCTTTATTATTGAACACTCAATGCATTAACAGGAGGGATGGTGAAACAGATATAGCAAAATAATACTCATGACCTAGTGTCAGAAAATGCTCAGGAAATAAGCATTATAATCGGGAAGTTATGCCATGAGCGCTCCTGTCCTCTTCCCATGGCTGGGCTGAGTGCGCCCTGGCTGTGGACTCCAGTCAGGGACAGTGATGACACCCTTCTGAAAGATTTTATTCCTTACGAGGGGGAGGACTGCTCCCTACAACCAGAGCAGTGCTTCTCTGAGATAATATATTTCCAGCAGTTCCCTTCTCAGTTCTCTCTAAAGGAAGACAGGTAGCTTGACAGAGATGGCAGGACATGAGTCATCTCTGTGCCATGTGTCTGAGATCTTGCTTTTAATACCATGCTTTAAACACTTAAAGCCAGACACGACACGGCTTCAAATACAGCCCTTTACTAAGTAATCAGATTACGATACAGCAAATAACTTTCATTTATGACTCTTGGATCAAACAGCCCAGGAGAAGGCCTCCCTTACTCACATGTGGTTTGGGAAACGCAAAAAAGTAAAGTAATTGCTAGTGCTGAACTTGCAGTGAGAGGCTGGCTCCGAGGCTTTCTGACTTCTGAGAGCTCGGACATGACATCGGGGTCCTTGTGCTAATCGCCAGCTTCGTGTCGCTCCCCTGAAAGGCTATTCCTGAGCCTGAGTGTCACAGATGTATTATATTGTCTGTCATTGCTGAGGCTTGGTTAAACTGCTCTCTGTGCCTCGTCCCCAGGTAATTGAGGCCTGGGGGGAGGGTTCCTTGCTCCAGACTGACTGGTACAGCTGCTCAGTGAGTGTAACTACTCAAATTCCCAAAGAATTCTAAGTGGACGTTCCTCCACGGTGTCTCTTGTTCTCTGTACTCATCACCACTGCTGGTTACTCTTTCACAAAATACCCCCTAGCCCATAGTCTGTGGGAGGGGATTAGGTTCCTGAGAAGCAGGGGAAAACACAGATATCTAAAAAGTTCTGAAAAGTTACAGCAATTATTTCCCCTGACATGTCTTCTGAACCATGAATAAAGTCCATTATAAGATTTATTTGAAGAGACCACATATGTACACTCTATCTCAACAGCCATTAAGAGGTGATTTTATTCATGTTTTGATGGGACTTAATGTCAGTCACTCTTTTCTTATTCCTCTGTAGCTGACTTTTTAATGCAAGTGGATGGAAAACCCAAATGCTGCTTTTTTAAATTTAGCTCCAAAATACAGTACAACAAAGTAGTGAAAGCCCAACTGTGGATACATCTAAGACCCGTCAAGACTCCCACGACGGTGTTCGTGCAAATTCTGAGACTCATCAAACCCATGAAAGACGGTACAAGGTATACCGGAATCCGATCTCTGAAACTTGACATGAGCCCAGGCACCGGAATTTGGCAGAGTATTGACGTGAAGACAGTGTTGCAAAACTGGCTCAAACAGCCTGAATCCAACTTAGGCATTGAAATCAAAGCGTTGGATGGGAATGGGCTTGATCTTGCTGTAACCTTCCCAGGACCAGGAGAAGACGGACTGGTAAGTGATAACTGAAAATAACATCCTAACATCCCAATATAAATGATAATAGGAAAAAGTAACCATCTTCTATGCTCCTTAAGCCAGACAAAGTACCTTACTCAAAAAGTAGATCTGTCGCCAGAATGGCAGGTGCCAATATCATGTCCCACCAGGCACTCCTGGATGCTCTTCCTCTGCGTGAATACTGAAAACAAGTGCATCGTGGATCTTAAGGCCTTAGCGGGAAGGGACATAATGTCCTTTTCATGGTAGACACACAGTATACGCCTAAAATTATGAAGTCTCTGTAACTCTGCAGATTCTACTATCTACCCAACAAATTAAAACCTTTTCCCTTCTCTTTTCCCTCTTTCCCATTTTTTTGGCATTGAAAACATTGGCTTCACATAAAGTAAAAAATATTAAATTTCTAATTAAAATACCTTTCTATGTATAGACATACTTGATTTAATATATTCTACCCAGCACCTTCTAAAAGATAGGTTCAGTATATATG
Source organism: Acomys minous (assembly GCF_964271855.1). Lineage (NCBI taxonomy): Eukaryota > Metazoa > Chordata > Mammalia > Rodentia > Muridae > Acomys > Acomys minous. Next base: position 75,684,094 of record NC_140486.1, on the reverse strand, counting down.
ATGAATCCATGGTTTGTGTATAGATTATTTTGTAGAATATTGTCAATAAAACCATAATTTCTAACACAACTAGCCTTTGCATTCTAGCTTATTCCCAAACTCCTTTAACATAATTGCACAATAATTTACTCAGCAATTGCCAATTAATTTTTTGCCAATTAATTAAATAACAAGACAATGATATGACAAGATCTCATATACTATACAATTAATTAAAACATTTAAATACTCCCATAAACCCGAGTTACTATTATGTCTTTCTAGAGCTTTTTAAAATTGTGCTTTCACAACTTTATGTGAACAAATTTGTATTTTTATCTATTGCCATAATTTACACCAAATATTGTACTTAGAAACAATAAATGTGGTTACCTTTTAAATCTTTTGATTCAACTTGGGAATATATAGTCTGGTAATCAGATCTGTTGTGAGTGAGGCATATTGTTTGAAGTACTACAATTTCCTAAATGATCTATTTTCTTTATATATACTACTTAAACACTACACTCTTCAAGTAATGTTCTCTTTGGCAATATGCAGGTTATTTTCATGGTATATGATAAAATTGCTATCAAGTATTTCTCTTTCATAGATAGTATTTTAGTTATCAATGTTGCTAATGGTTTAGGTTTTAATTATTTAAAAGGGGGTTAATATGATATTCCTTAGAATTTTCCCTCTAAAATAAAGTGGTCTCAAATGCACTGAAAGACTGAGGCTGCCAGAGTGCAAGCAAATTCTCCTCCTCCTCCTCCTCCTCCTCCTCGTTCCCTTCCTCCTCTTTCTCCTCCTCCTCCTCCTCCTCCTCCTCCTCCTCCTCCTCCTCCTCCTGTGGTCCAGGACCTTGCACATGAGAGGCAAACCCTCTTGCACAAAGCCACATTTACACCCAGCTCATCACTTCTTATGAATCTTCTCTTTGCTCCTTTAGGGATTTTTCAACACAATATACATATATACAATATATATACAAATACCTTTGCCATCCTAATTTCCTTCCCCACTTTAATGTATATAATGCTCAGAAGTAGCTTTTCTGCCTTGCCTTTAATATGCACTTTTCTTTGAGAAAAGACTCAGGGAAGAGAGACCAGCTGAGTACACATCCCTCCCAGAGTCATTAGACACCTGCAGCTGATATCTAGCCAACAGTGGTGAAAAGAGGATATTCATTCCTCTCACTCTCCCTCCCACCCTTTCTTCTTTCATATTCCACAGATTTTCAATGTATCTGTTATGCTATTATGTGTTATTATATGTAAAAATAATAGAAAAAGAAACAAAACTTTAAAAGACTAGAGTGAATAACCATAGGGAAATGTTTGTTGCTGTTATATTCTCTGGGGTCATGAAAGGAAAAATGAAGCCTGGTATGAACAAAATTTCCTTAATGCTGCACTTCTTAACAAACAGTGTAAAATGATGGGGTTTTTTCTGATAATGATTTTGAAGTCAGGGAGTATTTCAGGCTCTATTAATACAACTGCTCTTTCCTCTTCACACAGAATCCTTTTTTAGAGGTCAAAGTAACAGACACACCCAAAAGGTCCCGAAGAGACTTTGGTCTTGACTGTGATGAGCACTCCACAGAGTCCCGGTGCTGCCGCTACCCCCTCACGGTGGATTTTGAAGCATTTGGATGGGACTGGATTATTGCTCCCAAAAGATATAAGGCCAATTACTGCTCTGGAGAGTGTGAATTTGTGTTTTTACAAAAATATCCTCATACTCATCTCGTGCATCAAGCCAACCCCAGAGGCTCAGCAGGCCCTTGTTGTACCCCTACAAAAATGTCTCCCATTAATATGCTATATTTTAATGGCAAAGAACAAATAATATATGGGAAAATTCCAGCCATGGTAGTAGACCGGTGTGGGTGCTCATGAGCTCTGCATTAGGTTCAAAACTTCCTAAATCATGGAAGGTCTTCCCCTCAATTTTGAAACTGTGAATTATGTACCACAGGCTGTAGGCCTTGAGTATGCTATAGTAACTTAAGCACAAGCTACAGTGTATAAACTAAGAGAGAATATACACAATGGTTGGCATTTAACCATCAAAATAAACCATATAATAGGATGTTTTATGATTTCCAGAGTTTTTGAACTAGGAGGAGATCAAATTACATTTGTGTTCATATATATATATACATATATCACAACTACAATCTAGACAAGGAAACGAAAGCACTTCTCCTTGTGGGCTGTTGAATTAAAGGGGCTTAATTAAAGGTAAAGTGTCACTTCTTAACAGTTTCACTTAATATTTACATAACAATCTATAAGTAGCATTTGTAAAGTGCAAGATTGTTATAGTTTAAAAACATTCATGTACACGTCTATTTGTATTGTATACTTGGTAAGATAAAATTCCACAAAATAGGAATGGTACCTCATACATGTGTTTCCATTGCTATTATAATTGGACGACCCATGGCAACGGTGCTAATGGCTGAATGGCAACTTACTGGGCTCCTCAAGCAAATCACACTCCGTAAAATAAGATTCTCTCCCTTCCAGGTGCATCTCCACACAGCACCAAGTGCAGAATGCATTTTCTTTAAGGAAAAAAAGAATCTTTTTCTTAAAGAGGTCAATTTTCAATTTTCCAGCACAGTGTTGGGGGATAGGAGGGGGGATCTGCTTTATCTTTAAAAGCAGCCAAATAATATTCATTTCTATCAAAATTTCAAAACCACAGCTGCCTTTGTCACGTTGCAGTTTTGTGGTAAAATAATGGAAATGACTGATGCTATCAATATTGTATAAAAGACTCTAAAACAATTGCATTTATATAATATGTATGCAATATTGTTTTGTAAATAAGCGTCTCCTTTTATATTTACTTTGGTATATTTTTACACTAATAAAATTTCAAATCGTTAAGGTACAAAGACATGTCATGTATCACAGAAAAGTGACTGCTTCTATTTCAAAGTGAACCAGCAGATTCAATAGAGGTCTTAAAACTCTGTATGTTAAGGTTAGATGGTTATATTACAATCATTTTATATTTTTTTACAATATGGACATTCACTTATGGATTCATGGTGGCTGTGTCTGTGAATGTGAAGTTTCAGTGGCTTCCTGTCATTGTATTCATATCTCGATGCCCCACTGCTTTAAATACTAAACATTACTAAACATCAAAATGATTAACTCCAGTATCTAAAGAAAAACAAATATGGTGTCTCAGTAAGAACAGTTACTTTTATTCTATAATTTGACAATGAATATATTTCTGCATTTATTTACTTCAATTTTGTAAATTAGGATTTTGTTAATCAAATGTATTGTACTTATAGCTAAATGAAATTATTTCTTACATAAAATGTGTAGAAATCATAAATTATATTAAAGTGTTTCCACATTTTTGAAAGGCATCACAGTTTTATGTTATAATGAATAATTGTAGATTTATGAATATTTACTTTATTACAAAAGTTAATGGCTTAGTACGAAAGTTTGATTTAGGAACTTAAGACATGTTTACTCTACTTCTGAGTGAAATTCCTAATGAATCTGCTTTATATATACAAAAATCAAAGACTAGTATCTCCTGTTCCATTTCTCTGTATCTTGACCTAAAGTCTGTTTATTTCATAGGTTCAGTTTCAAATGAATTTCAGTTGTCAGTGTTATGTAGTCCTAGGGTTACAGGTTCCACTGAAGCAGCAGGGACACAGGAAATCACAGTTCTCCCCTAACACCTAATGAGACTGGCACATCTCCCTAAGCACTGTGAACACCAATTTTCAAATTAAATATCAAAGCAATTTTAAATTACCTAGAAATCCTTGTGTACCACTGTGCAGGAGTATGTTTGAAGCAATCCTTTTCCCTACCTTCATCAGTTTAGGGATTTGGCTATGTGTGGACTTATGTTTAATGGGGAGATGACTAAATTTTTATTATGCTACTATTTCTGAGCAAATAATGCATAATTAATGCAAATGTGATTTTAATAATTTCTATTTATATCTTAATGCATAAGAAATAGAAACCTAATTTCCAACACACTATACTTGCTCTATCACTCAACTTAATGGCAATTATTAAAATTGTGACATGATAAAAATCCATTAAAATAATCAAAGGTCTGTTTTTCAAACATAAGACATTATTGCTACAAATTTGATAACTAGAAAACCAAACTTGAAGTGAGCATAGATCAGTTGGGGTTTGCCTAGATGTGACATAAGTTGAAATCTCATTTAAATGGCTACTGAGGCCTAAGATATATAGTTTAAAATATCAAAGGAAATGCCACTCATTTTGTTCATCCTTGAATGCAAGTGGGGATGTCAAGCAAAGAAAATGGCATTGAATTTAGTTTATTTGTGTCTAAGTGGGATTTTGCAAAGTCTTTGGAAAAAGTGTATTAGAATGGATGGTTTGTAGCAAAGTTACCTTTGTTGCCATTTAAAAACTCTAACCCGGAAGAAAATTGAAATATAATCAATTGCATTACATATCAAATCTTCAGTGAGTGTGATATCCTTTGAAAAATGCAGGATGATCTTGACTGTAGTATGTTTACCTACGAGGCAACACAGTTTATCTGACAGACATAAAATGTATGTGTAAGAAGGCTAGGCAAAAGCTTAACAGTCCACGCCAGCCTTAATATTACACGAGGTGTTTTTGTTGTAGTCATGCATGGCTTGAGTGGAGCACACACACACGCACACACACACACACATGCATGCACGCACACACACACACACGCACACGCACACACACACACACAATTTGCTTCATTGTTCCGAGTTTTACATGGCTTTAATATTATAATCTCATTTTAATAGGGTGAGTTTTTAATTGAGCTCATTTCCTAACTTTCCTTGAAAACTGACCTATTGAGACTTTAGGTGTGAGAAGCCTGGGAGAATGAGGAAATACAAGGATCCAGAGGGTCCTGGAAAACTACAGGTGGGTCTGGGCCCTGGGGTCCTCCTCAAACTATGGCACCAGGCAAGGAAAATATAAGCAGTAAACTTCGAACCCCTACCCAGTCTAGCCGATGGACAGGACATTCTCCACCGTTAAGTGGAGAAGGAGATCTGACTTTCACACAAACTCTGGTGCCCCATATTTGACCATGTTCCCTGGATGGGGAGGCCTGGTGGCACTCAGAGGAAGGATAACAGGTCACCAAGAAGAGACTTGATACCCTATGAGCATATACAGGCAGAGGAGGTCCCCCTCAGTCACAGACATAGGGGAGGGGAATAGGGGGGAAAGCGGGAGGGAGGGAGGAATGGGAGGATACAAGGGATGGGCTAACAACTGAGATGTAATATGAATAAATTAATAATAAAAAAAGGAAAAAATAATAAAAAAAGAAAACTGACCTCAGTACATTTTCCTTATGTTAATTCTATGTCCTTGAGATAAGCTAATAATACTTGTCAGAAATAAATTTGTATCCTAAAGAGATTTGTTGAAAATTCTACTAAGAAAAGCAATTACCTGATTTAATTAAATTTTTTTTGTTTTGTTTGCTTTTGGTTTTTTTTTTTTTTTTTTTTTTTTTTTTTTTTTTTTTTTTTTTTTTTTTAGACAGGGTCTCTCTGTGTAGCCTTGGCTGTCCTGGACTTTCTTTTTAGACTAAACTGGCCGCGAACTCACAGAGATCTGCCTGCCTCTGCCTCCTGAGTGCTGGGATTAAAGGCGTGTGCCACCATGCCTGGATTGCTATAATTAATTTTATTTTTTGTTTGTTTAATTAATTTTAAAAGTGACTTTGAACCAAAATCTTAAAAAGTTAACCTACTAATTTACCCCTTTGTTTTTCTAAGCACTAAGATTACCCTGTAGCACTTTCCCCACTTGCCTTATGTTGTGTCCCTAACGTCTTGTGACAGGCCTTATTCAAAACACAATTTGATTATGTGGTTTTGGCCACAGATCCTCCACAGCATTTTCCAGATTTGCTCCCATGGACATTAGCTCTGGCTAAGTAGCTGAATGCCTCTTGGCTATGTTCCCAGGGAACTCTGGATTTGGGCATTACCTTCATCCAGCCAAAATAGCATATCAACACAGGAAAATGTGAGTACCTGCTGTCATCAGACCCTGACAATACTGTCACTGAATTAAGAAGGCAAAACTCACATGGAAACCCTGAGTTTTTTGAGCTATAAAGACTTTGGGAGAAAAATCTGCACTGTTAGTGGAAACAGTTAGACAGTTACTGAGGCAACTGTCTGGCTTCGTGCCACAAGGATGTCTTCTTGAAAAGCTGCCTACTTCAGTACTGCAGTACTTCAAGTAATGGAGTGAGTGATGTGGCTACCACAGCTCAATGGAAAGATGATGCCGGGGAAATCCCAGGCTATCTGGGACTTGAACCTGGCCAGGTGTCTTAACCTATGAATGATAACAAAGAAGGCAGCTATGTGTTGGCAGGCAGCGAAATGTTCCCTAGTACCAGGAGCTGTGACATAGAGTGGACAAATGCCTAGAGCTCCAGGGTCAGAGTTCAAGATAAGTTGCACAGGCAGCTAGCTTCATTCCCACCCACTCACAGGCTACGGTGTATCGCTAGCATCAAAGCAAACTGCACCCAGTAGGGGACTAATGGAGGAACAGTCCTGCACTGAAGGGCCAGCAAAGCTGCCTCCTTTACCGAGACATGTACACTGAACTGTCAGCTCTTTCCAGCTTAAGCAGATGTTTGACCAAAAATTCTGGTCCTGGCCCAAACAAAACAAAATAGGGTCCCTTCGGCAAAGGACTTTGACAGAGACTGGAATGTGACCATATGTGCAGACACAGCCTTGTCTAGTGTATTATCACATTAGTGTACTTGGGACTCACGTATCTTGTTCAACTTAGCAAGAACATACTGCCCATAGATACAGTCTTGGGCAAGACATAGGGAGGCTAGCTTACAGTAGAAATATGAATTATAGCCATTTTCAAAAGAAGGAGGGTGAAGCTCAAAAAGATTGATGACTAAAGGCGACAGTGACCAACTCAGGTGTACACATGGTGGGAGAAACACAAACACAGTTGTTATGGCACAATTCTGCAAACACTAGCTCTCTTCTCAAACACCTCAATTTAAAGAAAAGGTATAGTGTTGTCTGTTTTTCCTTGCATCCACCTCAGCCTATGTGTTGAGCATAAGATAATCCCACTGACGTCTGTAGCATCTTTCTTCCTAACAAATTCTCAGCCATGATCAGCTCATGAGATCTTTACATGAAAGATGTCAATGAGCTACTTTCTGACACAGTCTATTTATTACCTCTATATTTGGTAACTAAGCCTAAGCTTAAGGTTAAAAGCTAAGCACTTGATGCATGTTTTTCTTTGTGACTCTGCTTAGACAAGGACTTGCTGGAAAACTAATCTAACAATAGACATTATTATATTGACAAAATTATAACTGACAATGTTATTCATTGACAATATAAAATCGTTATTATCAATTTTCACTAATAATAAAAATGCCAATGATTTTTGTCACGAGATGCATTAAAACGTAATGTTAATATCCGGTGTTATTTCTAAGAATGATTAGAAATGAAGATTCTATGCACTCTCTGTAGAAGGCCCTGACTGGACAGATGCTTTTGGTTTGTAATCTTAAATTAAGCAGAATTTTGCTTGAGGATGATTCTCATGTTTCCGTGTAATTAAACTAAGCTTACCTTGGGCTTTTAGGAAACAAAAAGCCTAACTCAAGGGTATATCTTGTGGCCAATGGTGCTAACTGATCAGATCACACACACATGCTATAAAGATAGATCTGGGACCAATCAAGCCCCCTGCGTGTCACTTCCTGGTCCTGCTCATAAATACACCCCACTCACAGTCACGGCTCTCTCACCTTCTTTGGTTCTGAGGCCTGCCCGATTGCTAAATTCTGCTAAATTTGTTCAAAGTTGGTCTTCCTCTTGCTTCTGACCCTAAAATGTTATATGAAGGAAGCAAATAAAAACATTTAGATATACAACCATAGTTGCACATTTATTTTTTTAGTTATCATTTTGCATGTATGAGTGTATTGCCTGCATCTATTCCTATGCAGCAAGTGCGTGCCTGTGCACCAAGAGACCAGAAGAGGAAATTGGAGTCCCTGGGACGGGAGTTAACAGATGACTGTGAGCTGCCATTTGGGTGCTGGGAATCAAACCTGGGTCTTCTGCAAGAACAGCCACTGCTTCTAACTGCTCAGCCATTTCTCTAATTATTGTATGTTATTTTAAAAATGGGAACTAACATTCAAAATATAGGTAAATCTTTATAAAATATTTTTAATAAAATGTAAATTTATATACTTTATGTGTGTAGCTCTACACATTACAAAATACATACATAGATACACACATATGTATATACACATATATATACATGTTATACATATGTGTATATATATATATACATGTTATACATGCATTTACTTAAATGTTTTAGTCGCCAATAACTCCCAGGTCAAGCCTGTCTTCAACAACGCGGAAATGTTTTATCTCTTGCAAGTCCAGATGTAAGGGAGCTCTGGGCAGAACCCAGTAGCTCAGTAACTTAAGGAGCACTTAGATTCTTTCTCTCTCTTCCTTCTGACATCCTCACTGTGCTTTGCTTGCACCTTGGGCTGATGCTATGGTTACAAGATGGCTACTGTAATTTATACGCCATCCACTTATCAATGACTATTTCCAGTAGTAATACAAGAGACTGCCCATTTCCTCACGCTGTCCTCTTCCTCTTCTCTGCCCCCTTCCCCCACACTGTCTTCTTCCTACTCCCAAATAGTTTCCCTTCTACTTCTATGCTTTTAAAAAGAAATCTGGGGGGGGGGTTAAATGAGAGAAAACATACAATATTTGACTTTTAAAGTCTGGCTTTTTTACTTAACATACCTTTTCTGTACATTTTTCTGCAGCTGACATAATTTTATTTTTTACATGGCCAAATAAAACTCCATTTTGTATATATATTCACATTTTCTTCATTTATTCAAGTGTTGATAGACATCCAGGCTAAATCCCACAACTTGGCTATTGTTTGTAAAGTGTTGTAGTAAACACAGACATGCAGGTGTCTCTGTAACATGCTGACTTGTTTCTTAAGCTATATATATCCACAGTAGCAGCATAAGCAGATCATGTGGTTATTTAGTAGTCTTTCAGGGCTGGAGTAATTTTCAGTCCCTCTAGTAATTTCTCCACATTTTCATTAGTCCATTGACTTTGAGTCTTTGTTTACTTTTGCAGTGTTAGGGACCGAACACAGCCTTTTGTATGCCAATCAAACATGTTACTACTACATTATATCTCTCCAGAAAATATTGTATGATGTCACACACGTTGATCTGTAGGACTTCCATTTTTTGCCATACTTAAAAGGCCTTTCAACTAGACTTATAACTAAATTGCACCCTATGTTTCAATATTCATATGGCTTTGTTATTTGCTATTAAAATCTTCAGTTCGTCTGAATTCTATTTTTGTGTAAGTAGGAATCAGCTTATTTACTTATTTTTTAGGTGACCTTGCAGTAGTCACCATTACTATATATTCTTTTCTGTCTCCAAATGGGTAATCGTACTCAATGGACACTTACTTAACATTCACAAGGATTCATAGATTCAAAAAGTTTTACAGATTTTAGTCAACTCTGGGAAAAAAACCAGAACTCATCATGACATGCCAGTACAATCAGTGTAGATGAGAGCGTAGACACCAGGATATTTGATGTTACAGGGTTGCTAGGTGGTCAGAAACAAACAGGTAATTTGCTGCCCATATGAATTTATTTCACCAAAGTCTTCATGGAGTCCTACTTTGTATTTTAATTCTCCCCAGAGATGTAGGGATACAACGGCACATTCTTTGCAGGAGAGAGTACCCCAACACAACTGAAACTTTTTATTCATGACCCCAGAGGAAAGAATAACACACATCTCTGTTAAAAAGTCACATAACCTTTCTCCTGACACTCTCAGGCTGGCTAGTGCCACCTGGTATGACATTCAGCCTTTCAAAGTAGTGCTCTCTCCACTCTTTCCAGAGGGGGACAGTAGAAGGTCTCTGGTAACTTTCCCATAAAATAACACATTATCTGTTTGCTACCACTTTTCATTTTTCACCAAGTTATTGCAAGCTATGTGGCAAGAACATATGACCAAATCACTGCCCTTCCTTAAAGAATTCACAGTTGAACGAGGATCAGAAAAGCAAATGGTAAAGTAAAGCCTTCAATATAATGGGACAAATGGGGTAGACATCATCTTGGCTTACATACGAATCTTGACATAGAGTGTACTGTAGGAGAAAGGAAGAAAGACACTTCAGACCAAAGGCCAGCATGGGGAACCGCAAAAGAGGATGCGGTTGGAACAATGTCTACAATAATGAACGCAAGAACTACGGATGAGTAAGGACGAAGAAAAAATGGGGGAAGGAAGAGGGAATTCCAAAACAACCACACATATGAAGGCAGACAGAGAGAACAGGTACCTTCGAGGTCCTGAGAGGAATTAGCACAGGCTAGACAGGTAGTTTTGGGCAGTGGATGATTTTTAAGGGGCAGGGCATAGTTACCAGGGGGCAAGCCTTCCCTAAAGCTATCAGCAATGATAGCCAGATAAACATCTAAAGGAGGAAGCAATATGGTTATGTACATGCTTCTGAAATGCACATTTAATGTGGCACCTTTCTTGAATCAAGGCTCCACACATCCAAGAACATTTAAGCAGCATTATTGGATTTGATGGATTTTTTTTTTTAAAGACACAAAGTTGGGTGAGAAGGGAAGGAAGCAGGCCTGGGAAAAGTTAGTGGTACGTGAATATGATCAAAATATGTACAGAGTTCTCAAAGAACTAATAAAAATGCTTTTATAGCCTTTAGAGATAAAAAAGAAAATACCACCTAGGATCTTATGTTACGGTGATTATCTTTGTTACAGGCCATGCAGGGTAGGTTGTTGGAGGTATTGATTTATTGACTGCTAGGTTTAGCTATGGACATGCAGAGATCATAGATGCAGGTGGCAGGGGGAGATCAAGAGTAGCTGCCAAAATGGATGTTATCCTCCTTGTATCCTCTCTCTAGGTCATCGCTATCAAGAGGCCATGAGACTTCAGATTTCTTAATTTATAGTTTAGTGGGTTGGTGTACAGATTTCAGATATGGTTATAACACATCTACTTTTATAACTTGCCAAAATTTTCTTACTAGTGCACAGAGTCATTTCTGTTCATTTATACCACACATGCAAACAGTACTTGCACCTTGCTTAAAGAAGGTTGTGTCCTTGGTCTTCTAGTACTTGATCCACTTGACCCAGTACTCTGAGTCTCCTCTGTTCTGCTTAAGGGCACACTGAGTATTTAGAAAGGCCCACTGTGGCACCCAAGTCACAGTAGTAGAAAGAGAATTGTTAATTATAGTGCACACATCTACATCATAGAAAACAGCTAAAGACAGTGCCTTTCATTTTCTAGTATAACAAAAACCACACCATCAAGTTAAAATCAAGACCTACCAAAATTATAATGAGAAAAAACATTGTCAAAACTATAATATTTGACTTAGTCATATTATTTCACCAGGCTAATGGATACTATGCCTAGGGTGCCACTTTTTAATACTTCTTTTCCAGAATATGTAACTCTCATAATACTTTTATATTTGTTAATTTTTCTTTTTTATTAAAAATTTTCAAGTATTTTGATCATATTTTCCCCTCTCCCAACTCCTCCTAGATCTTCCCCAGATCCCTACCCACCCAACTTTATGTCTTTTCTCTCAGGGTATTTCAAATCCCTACATAAAAGCTCATGCTGTCTGTGAGAGTTAAATCTAATTAGGAAAACCAAGTGAATCTTCTGGGATCTGCAGTCTTGTAAGGCACAGGCTGACTTAAGCCTTGACTTTCCTAAATCCAAACATGCTGCAGAGATTGAGTCAGCTGTACTGTGCTGTGGCGCACTGCCACATTGTGATTTGGGGAGCACATAGTTGGCAAGACTACATAACCGTCTGTCCAAGAGAACTCTAGCCAGGATCTTGCCAGCAAAAAGTAGCAAGATGTCTTGATAGTTGCCTCAGTGAGTCTTATTGCTTTAAGTAATAAAAATAACCAAGCACTTTAGAACAAAGATTTATTAGTTGCACAAACTTAAAAGTATTGAAGTAAATTTTATTAGTACAAAGATTCACATAGAATGTATAAAATGTTTAATTAAATAGTATACAATTTTGAGAAAGTGTTTGGTCATTTATTGTTTAAAAAAAAATTCATCACATAACCTAGCAGGTCTACATCTAGGATTCACATAGCCATTTAAAATAAAGTGTTTTCAAATGTTCAGAAATGTTTCACTTATAATATTACCAACAGGAGTCAATGTAAATTCTGTCTAAACATCTAGCACATGTTGAATAGATAATGAGGCACAGCACACAATACAGCTGAACATTTTTTAAAGAAGTGAATTAATAATACACATAATGCCCTGGATGACTCTCAAAAAGCAATTTGAAAAGTAGAATTAATACAAAAAAAAAAGATATGTGCTGTTTGGACTCACTTATTCAAGGACCTTCCAAAAACATCTGAACTCTATGAACAGAAGAAAGGCGGAGAGCAGAGAAACTTCCTGCTTGCTGGCTTCCTTCCACAGTGCGAGCGGATGCTGCTGTGCAGGCTGCCACAGAAGAAGAGATACCAGTGGTCTTCCTTGGCACTGCACCCTGGATGCCATGCCTGCAGGCAAGATGGGCCTCATGCTGCAGCAGTGGCATGGCTCTTTGGAGATAATCAACTGCCTTCCTGTCAGAGCTTAGGACTGCTCCATGGAAAGGAATCTGTGCCTGGTAGGGTAAAACTGGTCAAAGACCCATGGCTGAGAAGGTCAGTATTGTTTCACTGAAAGCTCATGTCATCAAAATGCCTCCCCAGTATATATGTTTGTTCTGTGGCTTTGTGATTCTCTCAGAGATACTTTTTTGCAGTGGGCAACAGTTAATATAGAGACTCAATATTGGTCAAAGTACTGAATCAGGGAGTGGGAATGCCCAGCCCTAAAAGAGATATAACCTCCCACTCCAAGGCTCAGGCTGTATCATGGAGGAGGTGGAAAGGATATAAGAACTCAAGGATAAAGAGGAGCACTATGACATTCTGTCTTCTGGAAGTGACATAGCCGTTGCTCTACAGAATGCACAGTGTCTGTGGTAACCTGCACAGGGATTGCATAAGATCGAGCCAGTTAACATTGCAGAATGGATGGATGGAGGCAAATCACAGGCATATGGAGCTATGAGCAACTGGCTGCTGCTCCAGAAGAGTCATTTCTCTTTGGGGATGTGGCCATAGGAAGGTTGCCTGTTCTCTAGTGAACAGCCCCACGCTCGTGCCCATATGGGTAATATGAAATGGACTCAGTTATTCAAAGAAAAAGAAGAGGTCGGGCATGGTGGCACACGCCTGTAATCCCAGCACTCGGGGAGGCAGAGGCAGGTGGATCTCTGTGAGTTTGAGGCCAGCCTGGTTTACAGAGCAAGTCTGGATAGTCAAGGCTACACAGAGAGACCCTGTCTTGAAAAACCAAAAGAAGCAGGAGGAGGAAGAGGAGGAAGAGGAGGAGAAGGAGGAGGAGGAGGAGGAGGAAGAGTATTCTATGGATGGGGAGATCATAGGCTCAAGTAGGGAATGTATTACTATTATTTTTCTAAATGTGTCCCATTACATTACCTCATTCATATTTGTGTCTGTGCCCATAGACATGTACTGTTGTCACCTTTGGTCAGATGAACTTGCTCCTGTAGATGGTAGCCATAGCTGCAGAACTCCATAGTTGATCAAAGTGATGAGAATGAATGACTGCTGAAAATTCAGCCGTAAGTGGGACAGACACGTCCCCATCCCAAGTTCACAGAATACTGCAGGACAGGAGGTGCACAGAACTTGAGAGCCAGTGGAGAAGGCATGGGAAACTGTTCTCTGGGCATTGCACGCCATTATACTCTTGAATTCACAGCAGTTGTAATTGTGTCTACAAGAACTGCACAGAAACTGGCCCTTTGTCATCACGACATACAGAAAGGAGAGGCTCATAAGTCTGTTAATCACTGCTGGGAGAGGAACATTTTCCTCAGTGGGGTAGTCTGTAGGTGTAGGGTTACTGTGTAATTCAAATGCTGAGTTATGTATATCACCTGCCATATCTGGTTGTAATCCTTGTTCTGAGAATCTCCTGTTGTGTAAACACTGCTCCCCAGTTGTCCCCTGATAGACCAATAAGGTTGCTTACCATTGATGACCTCAGGAGAGGATAGCTGGACTTCCTGCCAGCCAGGGGAGGAGGAGTTAGAGGAGGAAGTAAGGCATTCAGGCATGGGAGAGGTTTAGGTAACATCAGGAGAGGTGCCGGATCAGGAAAGCTACAAAGTGCAAGAATCTATGGGATGTACTCTGGGAGGAAACCAAATTAGCTTAGAGAGTTAAGAATAAAACAATAACTGCTCAGTTCTTATGCCGTGAAGCTTGTCAAAATAATATAACGGAGTCTCAATTATTTGTGTGATAGCTGGGTTAAGACAGAAACAGGAACAAACACAGTTTTCTAAAAGTAATGTTAACAGTAACCAAGGGTAAGGGGCCTATGGCCCTGTAAATACGCTGCCACACATGCTTTTGTAAGCAATCCCAATGAAACTCATGGGCCACAAAGAAGACATACAGGCAGTTGGAACTAATATTCACATGTATTAAAATGCCAATTATTATGTATAATTATTATATTCTAATAAAACAAAAATGCATAGTTGATAACATTATGTTCAGGACTTAATAAAAATCAAGTTCATTAGAAGCAAAATAGATTTAAAACAATCTGTAGATATTTGTCTAGGGATTTTTTTAGAACTTATTTAGGCACATAATATTTATTGAAATACAGTAAAAATTAAAAGAAGAAAGCTGTAATTCAGTTATTCACTGGTTAAACATCTCCAAAACTCTATAACATGTTGAAAGCAGCCAAACTCCCCATTAAGTAGCTAATGAGTATGATTAGCAACTACAGCAGTGCTACCAAATGTTTGGTCACATAAACAATAGGGTCTAGAGTAGAGACTGGACATGGGCGCACACAAACAGTGAGAATGTGCAGAGTGTCCACGGGTAGAGCGCTGCATTCAGTGTTGACCCAGCCAGCCGGGCAAGGTGGCACTCAACTTTAATCCCAGCACTCGGCAGGCAGAGGCGGGCAGATCTCTGTTGAGTTAGAGGCCAGTCTGGTCTAGTAAGCAAGTGCAGGATAGGCAGGGCAACACAGACAAACCCTGTCTTGAAAATCCAGAATTGACCCAGCCAATGAAAAGATGTGAACAAAGGATGGGAAAAGGAGAGAAAGAAAGGGTTCCACGGAGCTTAGTCCACACGGGAAGGATTAAAAGCAGACTCCAGACAGGTGGCTAATGTCTAGAGTGGCTGTACAAAAGCACGCAAGTAAAGCTCAGTGGTTCATCTATGACCTACAGGTCTGTGTATGCCGTCTCAGGTGCTTGGCTTATAAATGCATCTTGCGCAGGGCGTGGTGGTGCCCGCCTTTAATCCCAGCACTCGGGAGGCAGGGGCAGGTGAATCACTATGAGTTCAAGGCCAGCAGCCTGGTCTACAAAGTGAGTCCAAGACAGCCAAGGCTGATCCTGTCTTGAAAAACCAAAAAAAATAAAAAAAATAAAAAAAAAAAAAGAGAAAAGAAAAAAGAAAAAAGAAAAAGAAAAAAAAATGCATCTTGCTAATGAACTCTCAAATGATTCTTGTGAGTAGATAAGCCAGACTTGTCTGTGGTTACAAGTTAGGCCCATAACTCTCCCCACGATTGGCAAATGCCTTTTGTTAACCACAAGGCAAAATTCAGCCTGTCTGGTGTTTTTACTCAACTTAAACTTCAGGCCATCCTTATTATCACACATCTTACAGACGCTCTTCAGCTTCTTATCAGCCTCTTCCTACTCCTCTAGGAGAAATCGGGGCAGTGCAGAGTGTACTTTGAAAAGTCCACACTCTCACTAATCAGTGAATACTAAGTTGTCTTGTAAACAGCATGGTCGCATTCCGACTGAGGTGTAGGAGCTGCGGCGCGTGCGGCCCACAAGCTGCTGTATTACTGTTGAAGGTACACGGTCCTACCTGGAAAAACCACATTACCACCATGGATGGGAGAAATTCGTGTTTGCAGATCCGAATGTTGTCATGATCCTTAAGTGATTTTTTTTAAGGTGTCCTCCTAAATACAGCACAGCAGTAATGATCAATTCTTTTCTTCCTCTTTGTTACCCACTACCAACAAGTGAAGATTGTTCCAACTTCATTTTTGACTCTCTAGTATATAAAACAACTTTTTTTCATTAATAAATATTGATAAAGTTAAAAAGTAATTCTTTTAGCATTTTTATATTATAAATGATGTTCTTACATAAAGAGGACATAACATTTATAAATTTAAATTCCAAAGAAATAATATTTTAGGGATTAGACCTACATATCTCTGTGCATAAGAATCCACTATTTAATGTTTTTCATCATTTGATAATTCAATAGACACAGAAAACAGTTCTCCAGGGAAGCTCCAGTGTTATAAAGAGGGGCTCTACTCTAAGAAGACAGACGTGTGCAGATTTCAGAGTGACCTCGCTGAAGGAAGGCGTCCCGGAGTTTCCTACTGCACAGCACACTTGAACCTATTTTAACAGGCACATTAGAAGGGGTGAGAGGAGTTCGGGCCAGTTAGTCCTTGGCACCTCAATCAAGATTGCCAGCATAGTTATCAATTAATGCTGGGGCGGTTCCAGCGGTGACACACGTGTCACACAGGGACGGTCCTGAGGCCATTCGCTTACACACGATCCTGAACACCTGTTAGGCGCTGATGGTTTCAGTCACTTCTGACCCGGGATAAATTTTAACAGGTGACAGGCTTTGGGTCACATTACCAATTCCCTGAGGCATCTTGCCCTCCCAATCCTAAGTATTTTTGGCATGATTTATATGTTCTTCAGTTTCCTTTATAATATAATTTAGAGTTGTGTCAATAACGGTACAATTCTTAAAATTCCTGTAAATGTTCAATTCCTGTAAGTGAGAAAATACCTACCATTCCATTTTCAGTATTTCCTCAACAGAAAACTACAAACAACAAAATATAAAGGAAAAATGACAGCCAATGTTGCAGAAGAGTGAGAGAATATTTGGGAATTTTAGATTATTACATTCAAATTATATATAACTGCCAGAGCATTGATGGGTATTTAAAAACACACATGGATGAAATGTTTTTAATCCTCTCTACAATACACACCAAAGGCTAATTTTTAGAAATAAGCACCATAAATTATAAACTGTATAACTCAAGAACCAATGTACGAATTCTAAATTCTTCCTCAGCACATCGCTAGAAAATACAAATTTAAAAGAGCAGAGGCGGCATTTGTCTTCTTTACTAAACATAAATCATTATTCTCTCCAGGACACTAGAAGTGCGGCCATTTGCCAAGGCCTTCCAGGCGTGTTATCATATGGTAAGACTCAGCACTGCTGCCGCCGTCCTCCTCATTGCTAAAGCTTTCCACTTGACTGGTGATTTGTGGCTGTTTGTCTAAGGTGTTGAAGTCCAGTAAGTAGCTCCCGAGCTTCTCTGTTCAGTGCAAGTTTAGTGTTTATCAATTTTCAGTAATTAAACAACAAAGTTCTGACAGCTATTAAAAATTTCTACACGGAGTCTAGAATTTATTTTGGACATTTATGTGGAAAATAAAGTATTTTAAGAGACCTCTGGTATTTTCAGTAAGATAGTGGGGTGTTTTAATCCCTTTCATATTTCATGAAATAAAAGCACGCGATTCTGTGTTGATGTATCAAAGAGCTATAAAATTTCACCAGCTCTATGAGTGTAAATGTCTGAGAACAACTGAATTACAAGAGCGAGTTAATTGAATTAGGAAGACATTGAGGCTCTGTCGCCCACAGGGATTCGCTCGCCAGTCCATACTCACTCTCTTTCCCTTTTCTACTCCATACGCCATAGCACAGCATCCACAGTTTCCAGAAAGTAATGTCTGTGTCTACGTCTCAGAGCTTTCATTATTTTCCTTCTTCCCTGAATACCCACCACTCTCTTTGACTTCTGCCCAGTCTCTTCTGTTTCTCAACAGATGATGACAGTCTCCTTTTTCTTTTTACACAAGTCAGAAGACTGTGTTCCCTTTGATGTGCACTGTTCACATTTCTACAAGTCTCATCCATGACTGAACATTGTGCATTTCTTTTTTCAAAACCCCCAACAAAAAGAACACTATGATGGGCAGTTCTGGGCCCAGGGGTTCTGTTCGATCTATGGCACCAACCAAGGACAATATGTGCAGTCATCATCAAATCCCTACCAGACCTAGCCAAGGGACAGAATATTCTCCACAGTTGTGTGGAGACTGGGGACTGACTTTCACACGAACTCTGGTGCCCCTTATCTGGCCATGTCCCCTTGATGGGGAGGCCCAATGGCACTCGGAGGAAGGATAGCAGACTACCAAGAAGAAGCTTGATACCCTAGCATCATATTCAGGGAGAGGAAGTCCCCCTCAGTCACAGTCATAGGGAAGGGAATGGGGTGAAAGCGGGAGGGGAGGGAGGAATGGGAGGATGCACGGGATAGGATAGCAATTGAGATGTAATATGAATGATTTTATTTATATAAAAAAAACCAAAATGAATCTACTCCACCTTATTTCTGCTACAAGTCAGTCAGTCAGGAGACTGCCGTATCTCGCCTAAGTGAGGGAGGTGTGGCCACTCCTATTCTTCATATATCTCCCAGAGGGCACCAAGCAGCCCTCCCTGAGCAGAGCTTGACAGCTACATTCAGAAAGCTACATACGGTGCTACGTCCTACACATTTGGGGCATGTACAGGACCAGTGGGTTAGGAATGGAAAGCGTACATAAGGAGCTGAAAGTAGCTATGGATAACTGATTCTTGAAAATGGGTGTAAAATTAAGTAAAATTTCCAAATGCAATTGGATGCTTGTTGTCCATTAAGCGAGTGCCCAGGTGACACTGAAGTTGCCATACACACCTCTTAGTGTCTTAAGAGAGATAGGAGAGTAGGGGAAAAAAGCAGGAATGAACACTTGGTAAACAACTGTAGTAAGAAAATAAGAAAGACCAGAGAGCTGGCAGACATGAAAATAGAAAGGTTGAGAAAGAAGTGTATATTCACATTTATTTGGATTACTTTTTGATAGATTACCTATATATGTGTAAATTTGGCAACTGTGTTCATTATAGATTAGGGGATAGCTATAAAAACCTTATGCAAACAGATTATTAGAGAAATAAATATGTAGTTGGGGATGATGCAGCATACCTACAGTCTTGACACTCAGGGGGCTGAGGCAGGAAAGTGGTCATGGGTTTGAAGCCAGCCTTGGTTTCATCCTAAATACCAAGCCAGCCAGAGAGATAGCAGAATCCTGTCTCAAAAAATATTGAAAGAGAAGATTAAATTTCTATGCACAATGTGGAGATGCAATAATTCTGAAAACAAAACTATATTTAGATATTTCTCTACGGGATAGGCACATATTTACCATGAGATGTCTCAGTGCGCTCAGACATGCTGTTCTCTAGAACTGGTTTCATGAAAAGTATGCAGAGTCGACAAGATTATAGTTTGTATGAGCACTGTTAGTGGCTATAGCAATCAGATGCTATAGAAAAATCTGAGGCAGTAAGCAAAAGTGAGATTGATTCTCCCAAGTGGAGCCATTGACTAATATCCACAAGCGAATGCTCTTCTGTAAAGACTCTCATCCTTTCTCCATCTACACACAGCCGAACAGCTACACACATAGTTTTCTCTGTGTAACAAGGGACAATAAAACATGGCTTCCTGTTTCTACAAGGGCGTTCTGTAAATGCAGCTGTACTGTCTGGCCACACTGACTCAGAGCGCAGCAGCGGGAGATGTGAGGTGAGGAGGAATGCGGATTCTGAGCCATGCACAGCAAAATCCAACCTGTGATATACACTCACTCTAAACACATTATAACTTGCTTCTCCTTGCAACAACATATATTTTATATTTTTACAAATTAACAAATGTATCTTGAGTGTTTAAATGGACGCATGGGATTCCATTATATACAGGGACCATAGTTTGGTTGATAAATTTCCCACTGATGGATAGTTAAAGTTCCAGTTCATCTATGATGCAATCAGTGAACATCTTACAATACCTACCTATTTCCTGGAATTGTTGCAGCAATACTCTGCATCTTTCATATGTGGTGTATATATCTTTCCAAGCCACTTCTGAATGAATCAAAATAATCATTGCTTTTATAAGGAGAGAACAAAAAAGGTCCCTCGCCAGACCTGAGGACAAGTAAGTGCTCTGAGCTCCCATCCTTATCTTCTGATTCATACAGGGCTCAACCACCACCCTTATTACTGGTCACTTATTATTTTTTCTTCATGAAATGGTAGAATGCATTATTTTATATGTATATAAAAACTCTTCATATAGCTTGCCAATTTTTCTTCTTATGCCTTTCTCTAACTGACTTGTAAGTATAACTTTCTTGAAATAATGCAATGAATATTTCCTGACAACAAAAATCTAGAGAACACTGGCAGAGAGAAGACACATGGCTGCTGCTTTCATGGTGTCCACTCACAGGACACAAAGAAGTTATTTCATTTGACATGCAAAAAAAACTTCCTAAATGCCAGCAATTGTATCATAACATTTTGTAGGATGAACATCATGAAAAGGTTAAATCAATTCAACTGAAAATTAATTTAGTCATAGGAAAACTAGGCTTCCCATTAAGGATGCAACTAACTGGGACCATTACGTTCTTAAAACATTAATTCTAACTTATTTCATGGATTGAGGATGAAGTGCAAGAGCCTATGTTTAGCATGTGCACACATGCATGCACGCTCACATTCCTTTGTGATAAAAGCAGCAGTATCATTGTTTGATATTTTGAGTAATGAGAAGCAAACATATGAGTAACGGTGTGTGGACTGAGAAGACTGTCTTTATATATTTAGGAGTGTGTGTGTGTGTGTGTGTGTGTGTGTGTGTGTGTGTGTAACTGTAACTAAAGAAAAAGGAACTATAGGCCATGACTTAAGAGATCATGGGGCTACGGGGCTGCATTGGTGCATGAGAGGAGTTGGAGGAGAGAAATGGGGAAAATCATATAACTATCTTTTAGTTTCAAAGCTTAAAACTTAAAAAGAAACATATAAAGAAGAGACTTTTAAAACGTTCCACATACATCCCTTTGTGTCTAGTTTTGCTTCTTCCTTAGGTGTTCCACATCTACAGTGCATGGCATGGCGTGAGTACAGCAAAAGCTGAGTAAGAAAAAAAAAAACAGTAAAGGAAATCTATGCAGCAAGCTCATCATAAAACAGCACTCCTTACTGTGGGAGTGTCTTTCAGGGTCATGAACACTGTGGCGCACCTGTAGCTCCAGCAGTGGAGAGGCTGAGACAGGATGCTGGCAAGTGTATAGCTAGCTTTAGACTACAGGAGGCCGGGACTCAAAAACAAACAAAACCAACAGTTTAGAATTGAGTTTCATACATGAAATTATATTTTGAAATTCTACAATGCCAGGCTTGCTTTTGTAAGATAAAATAAAATTTAAGAATGCTTTTATACTTGTATTTTCTGAATAATTATTGTTATACCTGAAAGAATTCAGAACCATCCTAGACATGTTTCCACTACTTGTCATAAAACCCAAATATAGTAGGTTTCCATACACTTACATTTCTTGCTAAATGTACCAAGGAAATTGATAACCAAACACCACTGATGACAGACATTTATATCAAATTCACATGACTGTTTCTAATTATAAATATAGATAAACATTCCAGCATTATCCACAAGTATGTCCTCCTATTAATACTTACTGCAATTACATATGCACATTGAAAGGCGATATGCCCTTTCACCTTTCCTGCACTACCCAGAAATATTAGAATATCACCAGCTGCCATGAAGGTCACACTGAATTTTGGGTGTTAATTGTGGCGGACTTATGCATGTCACTTAATTTAAAAATAAGGATGTCATTTAAAATTGTTCTAAAAATGTCTCCTGCTTAAATGAAAACTAAAAATGGACTAAGAGTGTGTTAGTATCTACTCTTCCATCTACAAAAGACTATAGGAGCACAAAGCATGTAAAACATGAGAGAAAAATCAGTCGGTTGAACCTTCCTATAGAGTTTGATTCCTAGGACAAAGCCACCATGGGGTTGCCACTGACTCCAGTAAGAGTGCAGCAACGCACATGCATGTCCCAGGCTTGGATCTGGAACATAATATGGCATGTGGGGTGAAGGGCAAGGGTTAGGGGTCAAGAAATATTAATTACCTTTCAACAAATGGTATTGAGTTAATGCTAAGGTACATTATCTTCTCAAGGATCAAGTTAAGGATTTGTATTTTAGTACAAAGAAACTGCTCTTAGCTCTAATCATGGAATTTTGGACTCAGGTTAGATTGAAATATATAATTGAGGTATTTGTTACATAAAAAGAAGGATTTTGTTATATAAATTAATATGAGTATGAAATAATAAACTCCACTTGCTTTCCCATGCCAGTGCTGTGACTTCCACATATTGTTTAATCAAGTGAAGTTGCTTCTAGTTTGTCAGAATGTCTCAAATACACACCATGTCAACTCGAAGCCTCGCCCCTCCTCCGCATGGCATCTGTTGTACCCACTAAACTCTTTCGACATTTTTCTCCATGATCTCCAGTCAAGATACGGCATGTTTCAAGACTCATCAGGATTTTGTACTTCAGTCTCTTGGCTTAGAGAGCAGAGACGGGGAACTCTGTAAAGGTCTAGTACATGAGGTGCTCCCAAATGTTACCTTGATTCAATTCAACAACCTTCACTAGGCACCTACTAAGTGCAATTATACACCAGGGTGTCAGCCACTGCCCGTTGGCACTCAGTTTCTATACATTCACATTTCTTTTTTTTCTTTTTTCCTGCTACAAGGTCTCACAGTAAGCCCAGGCTGGACTAGAACTCACCATGTTAACCTCAACACATTATCCTTGCCTCTATCTCACAAAGACTGAGATTGCAGGCTTTCCCACCTATATCAGCTTCCACATCCCATTTCTATCGTGGGGTCTAGAAGTTTAAACAAGACATTCCTCAGAGTCTGTTCCCAAGCAGATTGTGATTAGAGTTTGCTAATTTCAGGCACCCGCATGAGATTGGAAGGCAGGATGAAGGTAGGAGCTGGTCTTTTTGTTTCTTTTGGCAGCTACAAAGGAGAAGGGTGGCCTCCCAGTTCTTGCAAGGTCAGCAGTGTGACGCTGAGGACTGTGAGGATTGATGCCCCTGCTCTGCATAGTCCCCCTACTTTCTACTATTCTAATGCTTCTCCTATGAGGACTCAGTTCTCTGCACTGACACACTTGACTTGGATTCTGAACTACAGTGCTGTGATACAAACACTTCCTGGGCAACCCAAGTAGGAGATTTCAGACATTGTCTGTAAAGAATACTTGGTAAATATTTTATGTTTTGTGACCCACATACTATCTTATAAGGCTAGAAATGGGAAAAGAAGTATATTTGGGTGAGATAGATGGATGCATTTGTGGATGGCTTCCACGGGGCATAGTTTGCCGGTCCCTGCATCAAAGGACACTGCTAAGTTCACACATCACTGTAATATTCTATAGTAATAATATGGAAAAGCAATGTCTATGTCTGCCTAGCATAGACATACTGTATTGACAAAGGAGTTGAATTTAAAAAACCAAGTAACCAATAGTAGCAAGACATTCTAGAAAAAATGTTCAAGATCATGAGGCCATGTGGGGTTAGAGAGGGTCACTTTTTCTCTTAAATATAACAAGTTGACCCATAGTGATGTACATAATAACATGAGCAAATCTTATTTCCATGATACTGTATCAGAAACTCAAAAGAATGTATATACTATATGGCCCAATTAATATTACATATTATCAAAGGAAACCTTTTAAGACTAAAAACACAGCAGGACCCACCCAGAGTTAGAATAGGAGTTGTCTACAAGAACAGAGCATGAATAATGTGTGTGTGTGTGTGTGTGTATGTACAGTATATGTGTGTTTGTATATGTGTATGTATGTTTGTGTGTGGTGTGTGTATGTGTGTGATATTTGTACATGTTTGCATGTGTATAGTGTGTGTATGTTTGTGTATATGTATGTACAGTTTGTGTATATATGTGTGTACAGTTTGTGTGTATGTGCACAGCATGTATCTGTATATACAGTGTGTGTATTTGTGTGTGTGTATATATATATATATATATATATATATATATATATATATAGTGTGCACATGTGTGTTTGTGTGTGTGCATGTTTGTGTATGCTGGAGGACAACATGGAGTAGCATCCTGGGGAAAACTGTTCATCTCCTCTGACACAAGTTATCTCGTTAGCTTGGAGCTTCACTGGCTAGGAACCCCCAGGGTCCTCCTGTCTCTGTCTGTGCAGCATTGGGATTCCAAGTGTGTGCCATCACACACGTGGTTTTCACATGGGTACTGGAAACTCAGGTCACAGTGTTCACAAGGTAAGCA
Source organism: Acomys minous (assembly GCF_964271855.1). NCBI lineage: Eukaryota > Metazoa > Chordata > Mammalia > Rodentia > Muridae > Acomys > Acomys minous. The sequence continues at coordinate 75,659,440 of NC_140486.1, read as the reverse complement.
CTCTGGAGACATTTTCCCAGTTCCACACAAATAATGTTTTAGGATGATAAGAGATTTAAAAAAAAACCTTCATTATTGTTACAGTTAAATAACTTTACACATTTGTCAAAACTCATACAGATCTGCACCAAACATGAATATAATATACACAGATGATCTTAAACATATATGAAGTAACACTTTTGTGAAAATGTGGTGTAGTCATATTGAGATGGAGAGTGGAAAGGAGAAATAAGGATCCAAAGGCAACTAAAGTCAGGATCTGAAATCTTAGTCTGCTAACAAAGATTTTGAAATCTCCTGCACTAAATAGTCGATGGCTCAAAGAATTAAGATTTGCAAACATTGACATGAATTTTAGAAAGATTCATTCTGGCATCAGCATAGAGTATTAACATGGTAAGAAGTATGACTTTAAGTATGAGATTGCCATCCTAAAGTTTATTTGGAAGAGGAAAATGTTGAATTTTAAGGGCTGATATATAAGAATTAAAAAAAAAGGGATTCTTCAAAATATTATAATCTTTCCAGGGGGTATAGCTCAGTGTCAGGGCATTTGGCTAAAGACTGTGTCTCTAGTGAGACAAACAATGATGCCAAAATGAGGATACATAAAATAAGAACACATTGAAGGCCTAACAACAAATTACATTTCTGACATATTGAATAAACATTGTGTTTGTGGTGTGTGTGTGTGTGTGTGTGTGTGTGTGTGTGTGTGTGTGTAGACAGAAAGAAAGAACTAGAGATTGGGAGACAGACAGAGATTGAGATGTTCCTTTACAATGAGACAGGAGACATGTAGATCTGACAGGTATAGTGGCACACTTTTAATCCAAGTAATTGGGAAGCAGAGTCAGAAAAACCCCTGTGAATTGAAGGCCTGCCTTGTCTACATAGTGAATTCCAGCCCAGTTAGGGCTACATGGTCAGACCCAGTCTCGAAAAAAGACAGTATGAGCCACAGTTAACAGGGGTCTGAGTCATGAAGACTCTCTGGGACTAGAGTCTGATATTTTAGAATAGTGCAGGACTCCCCAGCTACTATGGAAGTAACAGTTGACCATACACCAGCCTGGAAAAGTTCAAGTTTTTTAGGTCTAGCCTGGATCCTGACCACGTGCAAATGTCATATTTGTGTTAGTTTCCAGTGGCATAACGGAATCTGCCCCATATGCCACCACATGCCATGCAGCCTAGGGTTCCCAATACAGGTTAGTACCACTCAGGATCTATGCTCAGTACACAGATGCTTAGGCTATACTTAAGTCTACCTTTGTTTCATTGTTTATAGGAGAGTGAACTGTGCACCCTGGAACATGAACACATACCAGCTCTGCTAATCTTATCTTGTAGGGCTCCCTTTTTTAAAAAGACTGTAAAAGAATCCTAGGTGAACTGCTTGGCCTATGCTCATATCCCAAGGATGCCCACATTTCTATGAATCTACAGTGATAGACTCTAGTATTATTGCCAATGGAATGCTGGCCTTCATATTATTCTCCACACCTGTCATTCTCACCTGCACATCACATCCACTCAAAATTGTATCTAGTGCCCCCTGCAGGACATGGTGAACTAATGAGGCAGCAATAGGTAAAGAATTACAACTTTAGGGGAATTGGTATGGAGGGGAAAATCACTATTTTCCTCTTATTTTGATAGAGTTTTGACAGTCTACCAGAAACCACCAAAAGATGTAGTTAGAAAATGTGGCAAGCTAACTACCTTTATATCACACTATTTAAAAATATATTGGAAATAATATACATACCTTCAGGGTACAAATATATCATGGAGGATTCTGTCAGTGACCCAAAGGATCTCTAAGCAGCTTTCCTTTTCTTAAACTTCTAGTAAGATGTTGTACTTAAAACAAAAGTGATTGTTCTACTACAAAAAATACAGTAAAAATTTGACCCTATAACAAAAAGGAAGTTGGAATAAAAAAGGCGATTTTTCTCAGAATAATTAACGCCACAGCATTATTGTAACGATCACTACATGAGCCTATGCATTGTCAAAGCCTCATATTCTTCTTATGCATGTGAACTTGACTCTTATATACTAGATCTCATTTTCTTTGTTTTAGTAAAAGATGCTCCACATTGCTACTCTATTCTTGGTAAATGAGGCTCTGAAAAACCGCCATGTTCACTCTATAGATGTGTTGTGATATCTGGCTGGAGCTAGTCTCTATCTTGAAAGAAACTAGTTAAGAAACACAGAATCAACTTTTAGAAGTACATTACAATTTCGCACAATAGTAGACGTAATCATCAAGATGAGTCTCAATGTACATTATCATAAAATAAATAACTTAATCAGCTGCTCAAATACCAATGTACATGAAACCATGTTGGAACCATTTGTCCTTTGTGAGCTGTTGGCCAAGGAGAAGCACAGTGCTGCTGTGACCTTCTCGGGCAGCACAAGTTCCTCCTTCATGAAGGCCTGTTCAAGGAGGGGCCCTCAGTCAGCTGCTCCAATCTGACTCGCTCTTTGTTCACCGCAACGAAGCAGCAGAATAAAGAAACAGCTTCAATCCAGACACAAGAAAGCAGGTCTACAGTAGACCTCAAGAAACTCCACTGGAGACACAGACAGTAATAGCTGAGGACTTGAGGCTTAGTGGTTGTTGGCCACAGTTCTGGGACTTTTGCATACAAACAAATCTGAGGAATAAATGTCTGAATTCTGTGCATATTGCCAGGGGGGTTTAACAACCTGCTTAAAGTTGCCTAGCAGGAAATGGCAGGAGCCATATTTTATTATTTTTTAAATATACAATAACTGCATCACCTCTTGTTTACCAAAATGCTAAAGTACATTATTCAATGTAAGAAGAAGTCCCAGTGGGTGGGAAGGGTAATATGAATCACCTAAGATATGAATTAGAGCCAACAAGACGGCTCAGTGGGTGAAGGTGCTATTGTCGCCCAGTACTGACCTGAGCTCTATCCCCTGAACCTACATGGCAGAAGAAAGCTGACTCCTGAAAGTTGTCCTTTAACCTTGTGTACTCTCACACACATACATACATACACTAAATAAATTCATACATGCTCATATAAATACATAAGTATAATTAAAATACATAGAAAATTTTAGGATATGAATTAGTTCATTGGTTCATGTACTTCTAGACTTTCTATGTAGGGAGCATAATATTTTATAATAATCAGTGAGAATTTTTCCTTTATGTTTCAATAGAGTTATATCTATTAAAATGTGTCTTATTGATAATCCACATGGACATTTTGCATATCATGCATAATCTTGAACAGTGAGTAGTTCTCTCATTTAGAGAATGCAAAGGTTTATTGAGGGATAACACCAAAAAAAAAAAAAAAGGATAAAAAGAGAGGGCAAAATTGGGCAGACTTGGCAGATAGACTTGACATACAGGTCTGCCAGTTTCACTTACTCAGTATTGCTCATGGGGCAGTTAAACAGAAATAACCATGCTCTAGAGTCAGCGCCATGTTAAGAGATTGTCTGTGGCCTTTTGGAACACTATGACCTCAGCTCAAAAGTTGAGAAGGTTCTAAAGGCACTTATAGCTGAAGCTGTCAGCTAACTGTACTCCTTGCAATTAGTGGCAAGCTCTTTTTTTCAAGGATGACTATAATCACCCACATGATTATTATCATGAGAAATTTCCATGACTATTTAATGAGGTTACAGTAATTCTAGAACCACTGTGTTTCTAAAATATTAGGAAATATAATATAATATAATATATTAGTAAGCTCAAGAAAATAGAAATGTAATAAAAATCTGTTGGAAATACAAGCATTTAGTGGAGTCCACAGAAAGGCAAATAACAAAACTATGCCTTTAACTTAGAAACAAAATATGCGAAACAGTTAAAAATCAGTATGGCATTGACACAGACATAGATAAATCAGTTCAATTCCTTAACAAATATCCAAAAATAGTTGAAAACAGAGGCTTAACGTGTTTTCATGTTTTCCAGTCCTTCTCATAACAGAATAATCCACAAAAGCTAAAAACTGGAATTGACTCAAAAGTCCATTGGGGAAGAGTGGGTAACAGAGCAGATCTAACACACATACACACACACACACACATACATACACACACACACACACACACACACACACACACACACACACACACACACACACACACACAGAAAATGTGACCAAGGGTAGAAGGATCAACCTCCTTGAGGGCATTGTACTAAGTGAAGAAGGCCATAACAAAGGACAAATACTGCATGATTTCATGTCTGTGAGATGCTTAAAGTGCTCAATTCAGGAATAGAAAAAGTAAAACAGAGTCTAGGGGGGAGCAGAGATAGGAAGGTGATGTTTAATAGGTAAAATATGTGGAAATGAAAACATTCTGCAAACGGATGACGTTGACAGTTGCACAACTATATGAATATGCTAATGTCAACAAGTTGTCCACTTAAAGTCAAGAGAAATAAAAATAGTTTAGCTAAAAAGAATAACTCCGAAATTAAACTGAGTTTATGCTGTGACAACCTGCCATTACATCACAGTGGTGTATTTAAAGTATAAGTACTCTGTCAAATGGCCTACCCAGGTGAGAAAATAAATATGCACTCTGATGCCACATCACAGAGGAACTTAAGCCACAGATTCATCAGCTATTCAACTTCTTAAATATTAATTTTAACTTTAAATAAAGTTTTCAGGCCAGGCTATTGACAGGTGGCACCATGACATAGCCGTGAGACCCAGCTGGAGGAGATGAGGTGAATGGAGGTCTGTCTTGACAGGTGTATCAGCAACTTGGGCCCTGGGTCTCCTATCCACCCTGACTCCTCTTGGCAGCGGCTGAGGTGACCAGTCTCCAAGGCTTCATGTCCTCCCCCCCATGGTTCCCTGCTTTGTCCCATACCCAGAAGTTACAAACCCACCTGAACCCATGAGCCAGAATAACCTTCTCTTCCTCAAAGCTGCTCATCTCCAGCGGCAGAGAGCTGACTAGCACAAAAAGATTCATGGAGGGGCTGGAGAGACGACTTAGAGGTTAAGGGCACTGATTGCTTCTCCAGAGGTCCTGAGTTCAATTCCCAGCAACCACATGGTGGCTCACAACCATCTATAATGTGATCTGGTGCCCTCTTCTGGCCTGAAGGAGTATGTGCAGCCAGAGCACTGTATATATAATAATAAATAAATCTTTTAAAAAATTCGTGGAAATGTTCTGTTTAAGATAAAGCTAAACACCCAGTGTGATGATGCATGCCTTTAATTCCAGGGAGGCAGAAGTGGGTGGATCTCTGAGTTCAAGGTCAGCATGGTCTATAGAGTGAGTTCCAGAACAGCCAGGCCTACATGGAGAAACCCTGTCTGGAGAAACCTACCAAACAGACAAACAAAACATAAAAGTAAAATTCTAGCATTAATGGAATAATATATAAACAAATTTAGCAACTGGGGAAGTGTTATATCCATTGAAACTGACTATATGAACTGTGTCTATACTTTAGGAAGAATTTGTAAAACAAACAAAAACAAACAAACAAACAAACAAAAAACCCTGCAAGAACACTTTAAATGGCAAATGGATAATAGCAGAAAAGCAAAGCAAGTAAAGAGGATATCCAAATAGCCAACTATATTGAAAGTTCTCTTCACACACACATATCTTTCCTTCACACCAAAAGGAAAATAGAGTCTATTTTGTTGGGGGAACATCAACCCAGCCAGGAAACCTTTACCTACAATTGATCCTGCCAGCAGATGTGCCAGCAAGGGTATAGGTGGCACAGAACTTGTTTGTGGAAGTGGCCAAGCAATGGCTGGTCCAACTTGAGACCCATACCACAAGAGGGAACCCACACCTGACTCTTCCTGGACGGCCAGGAATCAGATTTAGGATAGACTGGAGACCCAGAGTAGAACTGAACAAAACTGGCAGAAACAGCAACAACAAAACCAGTGAAATGATCCCTAATGCTATTCTGCTATACTCATAGACCCGAGCCTAGCATAATCATCATTAGAGAGGCTTCATCCAGCAACTGATGGGAGCAGATGCAAAGACTCACAGCCAAACACTAAGGCACAGTTTGGAAATCCTGAGGGAGAGAGGGAGGGAGGGCTGTAGGAGTCAGAGGAGTCAAGGACACCAGAAGAATGCGGCAATAGAATCAACTAGCCAGGGCTCATAGGGGTCACAGACACTGAACTGACAAGCAGGAGGCCTGCATGGGTCTGGCCTAGGTCCTATGCATGCATATTATAGATGTGTAGCTTGGTGTTCTTGTGGGACTCCTAACAGTGGGGGCAGGGACTGTCTCTGGCTCTTGTGACTGCTTTTGGATCCCTTTCCTTTCTACTGGGTTGCTTTGTCCAGCCTTAATATGAGGGGATGGGCCTACCCTTATTTTAACTTGATATGCCATGTTTGGTTGACTTCCATGGGAGGTCTGCTCTTTTCTGAAAGAAAACAAAGTAGAGCAAGAGGAGAAGGGAGGTCAGTGGGAGGGACTGGGAGGAGAGGAGGGAGGGGAAACTGCAGTGAGGATGTAGTATATGAGAGAAGAAAAAATTCCATACGTAGGGCTAGAGAGATGGCTCAGTGGTTAAGGGCACTGACTGCTCTTCCAAAGGCTCTGGGTTCTAGTCCCTGCACTCATATGGCAGCTCACAACTGTCTGTAACTCCAGTTCCAGGAGACTTGGCACCCTCACACAGACATAGATGCAGACAAAACACCAATGCAGGTAAAGTAAAAATAAATAAATTATTTTAAAATAACTATAGGTAAGAGAAACAAACAAAAAATCCTAAAATGTTTTTGTGTGTTAAGAAAAATGATTCTTTTAAATAAGAACTGCCAAATACCTAGGAAGCAAATTACATATGCATGGAATCCTTTTAAGGAAACAAGAACCTAGAAAACTTCCGTTAGCAATACAAAGATGTTACATCATTGAGGATGGTAATGGCAACTAAGCTGCAGTGACAAGGCCAAGATATAAATACGTATTTTATAACTATGACATATATATATAATATATATACACATAATATATATCTGAGTTCTTAACGATAGGACAACTAAATTGAAACAGTCAATCTCCACCAATGTTTCTGAGAAATTGTGGTTAAAGTGGAGACAGAAGGAAAATAAAGCCACCCAACTCATAAAATCAACAACAAATAGCCAATGGAAGGCAGTCAGGCCAGTGAGGACTGTAGATGCTGAATCCAATTCCAGGTGAGCAAAGGGGCCATGGAAAGGGCAGCTGAAGCTGGCACTGCTGAGAACGCAGGAGCTGCAAACTGAGTCACCAAGGCTACCTCCAGGATAGCTCTCCATGCTGATGAGAATTGAGAGAGAGACAAAAATTAGAACAGTAAAAGGACAGATTAAGAAAAGAAATGGTCCTGAACAGGCCAGGGGCCGGGTCTGTGGCCAACAGAGATAAACAAAGCAAATGTTTTCTCCAAAGAGTGTCTGGAAACATGGGCAAATTCACAGAAAAAAAACCCTTTCACCACCTGCCCACCGTACAAAGGCATGTAGTGTCTGGAACGGTGTGCACGCTGGAACGCAGACTGAAGCAGTGGGAATAGGGGCATAGCCTGGGGCTGCTTCTGCCAGATTCTCCATCCTTGTTATATGCCACGGTTCTTCCAGGTGGGAAGTTTACATGGACCGGAAGCTCCTCAGCTATATCCAAAAGATGTTCACTTGCTTTCCAGTGATGCTCAATGCTTGAGTCAGAGGCACTGCTGGTGGCAGTCACTTCCCAAAGGCTAGCTAGATGAAGACGTCCTATGGCTAGTCCATTTCCCCAGGGTTGCTGCCCGAGACAGGTAATCCTGTTCTTGTATAGTGGAGAAGCAATGCTTACACACCTCACTCACTCCTGAGGACATACTCATTTGTGCACATGAAACACAAGAGGGCTCTGTGGGAAGCAGAATTGGCCAGATGTTAAAACTGATTAAATGTGCTCTTCTGCTTTCCCACACCTCCATCTGTAGATGACACAAGTCTTATTGGCGCAGAGTGTTCAAACCTAGTCTCTATCACTGACACATTGCCAAATTGTACAGATAGGAGGCAATTCCTAGAAAGTCAAATTTAAGCTTTATTAAGAGAGACATTAAGCTGGGCGTGGTAGCACATACTTCTAATCCCAGCACTGGGAAGGTAGAAGCAGGTGGATCTCTGTAAATTCAAGGCCAACCTGGTCTACAAGGAGAGTTCCAGGACAGCCAGGGCTATTACACAGAGAAACCCTGTCTCAAAAAACCAAAACCCAAAAAAGAAAAAAGAAAAAAAGAGACATTAATGCTGCTACCCATCAAGGGAGAGAGTTACACAGAATAAACCAGAAGAGTTACTAAACAAACACAAACCTTTAAAACAACCTGCGGTGGGGAGAAGGCAACAGACTCCAAAGTCTTACAGTAATCTAAAATGTCTAGTTTTCCACTGAAAATTATAATCTCATGCACAAAAAAACCCCACAAGGTTAATACTTACAAGGGGAAAATATTCTGCAACTAATGTAACTAATCCCGAACATCTTCAGATGCTCCTGATGTATTTAGCAAAATGTCTTAGTTCTTTTACTGTTGTGGTGGTAAAATACTCTGACAAAAGCAACTTTAAAGGATAAAGGGCTTGTTCTGGCTCACAAATCAATGTTTAGTCCACCATGGCAGAAAAAGAAAGGCCGAAAGAGCTGGGGGGGGGGGGGTCACATTGCTACTACAGCCAAGAGGCAGAGCGAAATGAAAGCACACACATAGACATGCTGCTCAAGTCTCTTTTTCTAGTTATACACTCCAGAGTCCCACCTAGGGAATGGTTTCACCCACAGTAGTGGGTCTTCCCATCTTAATTAAGACAATTAAGATAAGCCTCCCAGGCATGCCCAGGAGCTCATCTTTTATTCTGTTAAGATAGTGTCTTAGTTCTTTTCCTGTTGCTGTGGTAAAATACTCTGACAAAAGCAACTTAAGGGAGAAAGGGTTTATTCTGTATCACAAGCCAAGGTTTAGTCCACCATGGCAGGAAAATCAAGGCTGTAGAAGCTTCTAGCATATATTGAATTTTAGATTCTATTAACCTCCACAATTCTATCCCTTGTCAAGTTGGGACCCATGTTACGGTATAAAAATACATTCTCCTTCCCCCTGTTTTCCTGACTGTGGCTGATGTGACCAACTATTTCCAGCTCTTGATACTTTGACTCCTAGCCATTGTACTGCACCTGAACTGTGAGCTAAAATAACTCCATTCTCCCTTGAGTTGCTTTGTTGCTTCGCCATGGCAGCAGAAGAAGAAATTGCCTGTAAATATGTTCAAAGAGCTAAAGAAAGTCACATACAAAGAATGAAAGTATAATAGAGAATAAACAAAAAGATACTCTCAGGAAGAACAAGGACCACCTTCTTCTTCTTCTTCTTCTTCTTCTTCTTCTTCTTCTTCTTCTTCTTCTTCTTCCTCCTCCTCCTCCTCCTCCTCCTCTTCCTCCTCCTGCTCCTCCCCCTCCTATTTCTCTTCCTTCTCTCCATCTTCCTCTTCCCCATCTTCCTCCTCTTCCTCCTCCTTCTCCTTCTTCTTTTTCTTCCCCTTCTCTTCCCCCTGCCCTCTTCCTCCTTCTTCTTCACAAAGAACTAAATAGAAATTCTTTAGTTTCATATTAGAGCAACTAAAATTTACTATGAGCGATCACCAGTATATTCAAAACAGAGGGGATGGTGGCAAAACAAAACGCAGAAACACAGAAAACTTACTGATGGACCAAAAGAAATTACAATATGAAATCAGAAAAAAAAAAGACAGACTAAAAAGTGGATATCATTAATAACATGCACACAATGGAAGTCCCCCAGATGAGGGAGCCAAAGGGCAGAAAATATAAGAGAATATAATGTTGAAATCCTCTTAAGAAGAAAGCATAAATCTAAACCAAGAAACTAAACAATCTCCAACTAACAAGAATTCAAAAATTTCCACCTGCATTATCAAAAGTAGACTCTCACTACATCTATATTCCACAGGAAACAAAAGGAAAGAAAATCCAGTACACTTTATTTTCTTATAAACCAATGAGGTAGAAGTTGTACATAGAGTTTATATTCAACAGAGAGAAGTTAGTCACATGACATGGCAGCACTCTGTTATGACAATGGGAAATGCAGTTGTTAGCTGGCACTTCCTACAGAGAAGAAAATAGATCTTTTGGTATAACTATAAGGCTGATTATCCGATTTTCTATGCAGACTTTCATTACTCACAAAGAAAGGACTCAGCTTCCTCTATTGACTATAATTTAAGATTTCTTTTATACCTAAACCTAGAAATCTAGAGGATACAATGTGCACACTATTCAGTTACTTATGAGACTCAACACAGCTCCTTGAAGAATATACTAATAGCTATAGCTTGACTCTTAATTGACAGTGATGGAAAAGATAAATGAAGAATGTGAGATGCAAAATAGTCACATATTCACATAGACCAAAAGTCCTACTGGGTAAGAGTACCAAAAGTCCATTGAGCTGGTACCAGGCTGGGTGCCTTGGATGCACCGTGATCTAGTATCTTAGATAAATTCCCCTTTAATTTGTGGAATTAAAAAAAAAACTGTTCCTTGTTTATGCTCTTAGGTGGCCATATTAGACTTTTAATGGAACTTGGGTTATATAAATTGGGATAAGGAAGTTGAATATTTTAATAGATTGCTTATAAGCTTGTTTGTAATGTAATCCCCAAAGTGCTTTAGTAGGTGTATGCTGTATTTAATTCCTGTCTACTAGTAACGACAGGAAACTTTCTAGCTTGCCACTTTCTATGCTTGTCTTCTTGATGTCTTGGCTTCCTTCTTCTTCCTTCTTTTAATGGTGACTACATTGAAAATATCTAAAACAATAAGTTTAGTTTGGAAGAAAACGTGTTCAATTTGATCTTTTTCAAATAATTGACTTCCTTAGGCTTTGGGGAAAGGTTTTGAGAAATAGCCTTATCTTGTGCTACTTCTTATCAGCCATTACTAAAAGCAACATCAAGTATGTGCTGGCTACTCTTCCTGCTTTTAGCAAGGTATTATAAGAAAAAGATGAGCTAAGGCAAAAATATGCCAATTTGCAAGCAGAGAAGGAAAGGGATAGAGAATCCAGAAATTTGAGCTTCACAGCTTGGAAAAGCCAACTGCTTCTGCATCTCAAACAACACAAGATCCACTGCCTCGCCACTAAGTCCTAAATTCTGCTAAGCCGAATGCTCTATATTTTAGTGTCTGTGGTTGTGGCACTCCAGTTTCAGGGACTGATTTAGTTAAGGTTAGAGCTAATATTCTAACGAAGAGAGCTAAAAATACAAAGGGTTAAATAGCATGAATTTCTCACTCTTGCAACACTCCTGAACTATGCAATCAGGCACACGGCTGTCACTCAGGGCACATTCTTCTCCCACCATCATACCCTATGAGCTGCATTTGTAGGGTCAAATGTGGTGATGTCACCCACCTTAGTAACATCAGAAAAGGAAATAAGTGCAGGAAAGGCATCACTCAAAGCAGAGGAGAACTTGACAAATGGCCACATCTAGTCACATGGGACTAGAAAACCATAGTCTCTGAATAGCATTTATTCAAGGAAAGGAGATAATATTTGGCAACAAGTCCCTGATCTCTAAATATAAGGCTCTTATAACATAGTAAATACAGTTATTTTCTACTTAACTTAAATATTTTATTGGAGAATTCTACTTTTACTTTTTTGATTAATTTCATTAATATATATTAATTATACAAAATGGTGAGCTATATTATAACATTTTCATGCATGTAAATATAATCACATGCACACCCATTATGCTCTCTTGATTCTTCCTGTTCCCAGTGATCCCTTCTCTTCCCAAATAGTCCCCCCTTTACTTTTGTGTCTTTAACAAAAAAGTCTATACTCTGCTTATGAGAGGAAATGTGTGGTTTTTCTCCAAGTCTGGCTTATTTCACTTAACGTAATGATGCTATCTTCTGTTCATTTCCTTGCAAATGACATAATTTTGTTCTTCCTTATAGCTGAATAACATATAGTATTCTGTAGTCCACTGTGTATATGGACTACATTTTCTGCATTCATTCATTTGCTGGTTGGCATGTTGGCTAACTTGGCTATTTAGAATAGTTCTATCATCCCACGCTATATGTCAACTTATATCTCATCGTGTATATAGAAAGGAGTTGTATAGCTGGATTATGCCTTAAATTTTGTTTGTGAGCAACTTTCACACTGATTTCCATAGGGCTACATCAGCTTACCTTCATTCCTACAGTGCATAAAGGTCCTGATTCTCTGTAACCTTAAGTTTCTTGATCACAGTCCTTCTGGCCTTTTATCTTATGGAAAATACTTTAAATTAAATACTTGTGAATTTATTTTTATACAATGTTTTACAGACCTGCATGTCAGTCATTGTACTTTTGTATTGTATCAATTTTCTACTTCCATATAACACACTACCATATGTTGAGCAGCTTGAAACAACTTTCACTCATCACCTCAGGGCAGAAGTTGGTCACAGCACGTGGGGATGCCCATCTCAGCGACCAAAATGAAGTTGTCACGAGGTCTGAAGGATAAGGTGTTTACTAGAGCATCTTCTTATTGGTGTAATACTCATCCTTAGAGTTGTGAGACTGGAGCATCTCTTTTCTTGCTGCCTACCGTCTCGGCTCTTAGAGGTCACTTTCAGGTTCTGTGCAGCCGGTCACCACTTTTAGTTATTCATATTGATAGTTATAGATATTCATAATTCATAGTATTATTATCTAAAATAGTGATTTTAGGATAACTTGAATGGCTATTATCAAAAGTATAGATAACTAAGTTGAAAATGCATATAAACACCATGAGTGAACTATTACTTAGAAATTAAAATAAAATAGTTAAACATGTAAATATATATAGAGCTCATATAAAACTTGGAGGAAAAAGGCAAGCTGCAGAAGAATAAGCTCATTTATATTCCATGTACAATAGATTTACAGATGTGTGAAAGATTGCCATTTGCCAAGAGATACAAAAGTAGCAAAAATATTCAGGAAGATATAGCATTGACAAAGCTCTATACAATAGTATGGTAAATTCTAAAGGAATAGAAAACACGGGGCAAATAATACAGAAAAATCACATTGTTTTACCAAAACACCCTACTCATTTCATTCAGTCAATAAATGATCAAAGAAATAGAATTGTCAGGTTTAAAAAGAATAAATACAAATTCCCATTAAATGTATAAAAAAGTACACACCATATTTCCATATTTGTACCAGAGAAGTATAAATTAAAACTAAGGTGATATCCCAGCTTACCCAAGTCAGAATGGCCATCATAAGAAAACAAATGGCAACAAATGCTGATGAGGACATAGGTAGAGAAAACTCTTGCACACATTTGGTGGGAATGTAAACTTGTGCAGCTACTATAGAAATAAGTATTGGGTTTTATTAAAAACAAAAACAAAAAAACAAAACAAAAAAAGAACTACTATATGATCGAGCCTTAGTACTCAATGCCTAAAGAAATGTAAACCAGCATCTATGTCTATTGTGGCACTATTTACAACAGCTAAGTTTGGTCATCAACCTAGAAGTCCATCAACAGATGAATATTTAAAGAAAATGTGACGCATATGCATCATAGAGTTCTGCTCAGTAATGAAGAATAAAATGGATGGAACTTGAGAGCACCATGTTAAGTGAAATAAGTGAGGCTCAGATAGTCAAGTAATGCGCTTTTCACTCATCTGAGGAACCTGGATTTAAGTGCTTGTATGTGAAACAGAGAGAAGGGTGGGATATATGGAGGAAGGGAGAAGGAGAAGAAGAGGGTAACGAGGCTGTGAAGTGTTGACACGTTGGGTGAAGGTAAAGTGTATCATAGTCTGTTCAGGCTGCTATCACAAGATGTCATAGACTGGATACCTTACAAAAATCAGAAATGAATTCTTCGCAGCTCTAAAGGCTGGGAAGTCTAAGACCAAAGTACCAGTAGATGTAGCATCAGTGAGGGACTGCTTCTTTCATAGCTGTAGTCATCTGCCATCACATGTCAGAAGAAAGGGCAAGGCAGCTCTCTGGGACCTCTTTTATTAGGACGCTAATCCTAATCATGAGGCTCCACTCTCAACACCTAGTGGCTCCCAAAGCCTGACCTTTTAAGACTACCTCATGGAGGTTAAGTTTCCATGCATGAACTTGGAGGATATACAAACACTGCCCTCATAGTAGAGTGTGAGCAAGGAAGTGAAAATGGATATCATGTTGCTTTTATTGTACAATTGCATGTGCATTTGTGTATTATATATGTGCAATTGGCTTAAAAAGCTTTAAATATATTCATACTCTTTGAAGCTAAGGATAATTGCGTAGCAATAGAAATGTATAATAATATATAATGTATATAATAAACTATCTTAAAACATTTAAATTAGAAAAAGTTAATTAACCATTCCTGAATTTTTAAAAATTAGATAGAACCCCCCCACCCCCCCCCAAATAATCATGAGGGCTTTAGGAGGGCTGGATATGCATGCTTTAGCCTTGTGTACTCTTTCTCTCTGGACCTCTTGTCTGAGGTATGCAATGCACACCTGTTTAATCTTTGTTGAAAGTCAGCCTATTTACATTACAATTCAGAAATTTTATTTATCTTCTAGTTTCCATATCCCATTTGTCCTGTCTACCCTCTATGTTTTTCTTATCTATTTGAGATTTACTAAGTATTTTCTAATCATTTTATTTGTCTCTTTCAACTAGCATACACTATTATGTATTCCCTTGGCAGTAACTGCCTCTTTGGTGTCTCTCTGTGTCTTGCTGGGCATGCTCAACAAGAGTCATGATGTGTGTCGGGCAGACTCCCATGCCCATCATGTGGGAAGGGATACCCCTGCACTGTGATTCAGGGAATCTCTCTGAGGAGTCTCTTTCCCTTTGGGGATGCTCTCAGTTTGAGACTCTATCACACAGCACTTACACCCTTGCCACATCACACTCCCTGTGTCTCTGTTCCTATGCTACTGGGATCCTCTGGACACAATTCCTGTGTATGGCCTCCTTTCTATGTCTCTCTGCCTCCTCTTTGATCAGCTCCCTCATTCTCTGCCTGGAGCATGAGCTAACATTGGCTCTTATTAGACCTGTCAGCTCCTCTTGTCTCTTTCTCTATTTCCATTCTTAGATTCAGAGATTCCACTAAGCCACAATGTCTTACTGCAAATGACTTAACCTCAGTCTAAACTAGATAATCTGTCTCCTGTCCAGAAAATAGCACATTAGATTTTCAAATTCTCCCTGATTGTAACTTCTCCCACCACACAAGCAAATTATCCATAAAAATCCCTCTGTGTTTAAGCTTTCTCTACCCTCTGTCCTTAAAAAAGCTTCTACATCTTCTTTGCTCACTGCTTGCTCTAGAGCCTCCCTTCTAATCAGTAACCACAGAAGTCCAAACATCTTTTAGGTATGGATAATACTACAATACTGTCACATGACGATTTCCTCTACTGGAAAAGTTGGCTCTGGAGCTGGGATTTAGCCTACCCACTCTAGAGCCAAGCAGATTTATTTAAACGCTTCCTTCCTTCAAAGCCTCTGCCCTATGTGAGGCTGGCCACCTGGCTCTGTGTCAGAAGGAAGGATAACAAAACAGAACAGGCCAGGAGAAAGACACTCTGCACCTCAGAACAACTAAGAGGTAAACTATTTTCAGTAGAGGTTGCTATTGTCTAAGTATTATCACAGATGTTTGGCTCCATGACTGCCCACCCCCCCCATCCCTGATTTTGTTTACTATGGGTTTGGCTCCATGACTGCTCACCCCCCCCCCCTTGATTTTGTTTACTATCTTTGAAATTTTTTCTGAAATGTAATCTTTCTCTACATGAGGATTTCTAAGACTATTATGGCATGGCTTAAAAAATATGTAAAGTTCCAAGCAAAATATTAGCTAAACTTGTAACAAAAGTGTTGATAGTTTAAGATCTAGTATAGATAGTCTTAACTTGCTAAAACGTACCATACATGTAACTTGGATTCCACTTTTGTTCAGAAAAGTAGATTTCCATTTAGACTGAGGAGGCAATAGAAGGCCTATAAGATGGTTTGTTTTATATTATTTTCCCCAGACTAAAAAAATAACAGCAAGATTCTAAAATATTTTGGATAAGGAACACTATATGTTTGATTATCTAGGTATAAAAATTCCTAAGGTCTAGTGAAGTTAACAGAAACTAACTTAAATAAAGATGTATGTCTAGCCACTTAGGATTTGATAAAGTTGTT
Source organism: Acomys minous (assembly GCF_964271855.1). Classification (NCBI taxonomy): domain Eukaryota; kingdom Metazoa; phylum Chordata; class Mammalia; order Rodentia; family Muridae; genus Acomys; species Acomys minous. The sequence goes on along the minus strand of NC_140486.1, from coordinate 75,643,122 downwards.
GATATTTAGTTTTTTAAAACCTGAGTGATATTTTTAAAAACCTGTGCTATAAAAGCATCAGAAAAACAGGGTTCCCAGTCTCTCTAGGAGCTATATTTATAATTTAAAGTTTATTTTGATAGTAAACGATTTTCAATTCCAAGTATAAATTTTAAGGCTCAAACTTAACAGGGATAAAATATGAAATTCTAATCTTATAAAAGTTATTTATTGTAAACTGTTAAAGATAACTAAGACAAGCAATTTAGTGATCAGTCATCCTATAAATGGTCAAATTATTTAATGTACTTAGAGCTATGTTTCTAGTCATGCTAAGAACAAATGTAATTCATTTACAGAGACAAGCTTTGGAGAGAGAGATGAATTTACAGTTCTTATTATATAGCATTCTGTATTTGTTGTCAAGGTTAACCCTAAAGCAAGTAACTAAAAACAAATTTAAAGTAAACTTAAACTTGTTTAAAGTAAAATAAAATTCAAAAATTAGGTATGCTTTAATAAGTATGATCCTAGATGATGGCCCTCAGAGAGACTGCTGAATGTGGCATTTAAGGTGTTTAATAGAAGGGAGGGTCAGGACAGGATGGAAAGGATTTCCTCTGATAGATAAAAATAATGTCTGGCAGCAGCCCTGAGGCCACCTGCAAATATGGTACAGCAACAGACTCCATTTGGAGCTAGCGCCACTGGTCATTGAGTAAAGAACTGCATTTCACTTTGCCTGCCACCAAGACCTTGCCCAAACTATGGACAAGCAGGAAACTGCCCCTTTATGCTTTGCCATGATAGATCATTCCTCCAAACCCTTCCTCCACAAGAAAGATCTTTCAAATCTTCTGGACCTGGCAGCCAAAGACTGACACCTTGACCTGGGACATCTTCCCTCAACAATACAATTCAGATTACCACAGAGGAGTCTAGGGTGACTGTCCAGGTAGTTTGTCATTTTTAATAGATTTGGAAGCTACTTGGTCCATACTTCGCACTTACTCTGGTATGCACTCTTCTCAGATTTCTGTGATGGGTGTGGATGGCCTGTTCTACTCTTAGAGCTACAAATCCTACGTTCTGTTCTCCCTGGGCCACTTGACTGTTTAGTCCTTCCTAATTATACCTAGTTTCCCAACCCTGTTTTGGGGCAAGGATAATATAGTTAACTGACATTTTTCCTTTTCATTAAACTCCTTCCAGAATTTTCTCTTTCTGTCTATCCACTGGATGACACTAATGCTTCACCCTATCTTTTTGCATACTCCCTCATTGGCCCAAAAGTATAAGATAACTCTTCTCCTTCAGAGCTCTCACATCATCCTCCCATGAAGGTCCTACGCCCACACCCTACCTCCTACCTCTGTTGCTCTCAATACCATCTCTCTTTAAAACATAATCAAGACTTAAAATCTATTATACAGTACCTTATTAATGAAGGTATTCTCAAGCCCACCCACTTGCCCTGTTCTTCTTTTGCCCGTACTGTCTGATAAGTCCTAGCACCTGGTCCAGGACCTCAGGGTTATTAATGTGGTAGTCCTTTCTATTTACCTAGTGGTCCTTAACCCTTATATTCTACCTATTCAAATTCCCTCTTCTACATCTCGTTTTACTGTTCTAGAACTTAAGGACACTTTCTTCCCCATTCTTTTATATCCACATTCACATTACCTCTTTGTCTTCAAAGGGGACGACCCTGACACTTTGACAGAATCTAACTTCCCTTGGACTGTCAATGACTTTCTACTATGTAGACCATTGCTCTTATTATCACAGCAACATACGGGTCAACTTCTTAACAAACGATACAAACTCTGCCCTTCAAAAGTTCAACTTTCTGTCTTCAGGTCAAGTGTCTAAGCTTTCTGTTATTCCCCAACATCCACGAACTCATTCCTGGTCATAGACAGTACCTGTGGTCACTCATGGTTCCAACCACTAAGGGGAGAGTCGCCTTACTTGGCCTAGAAAGAAACACCAGTGCCTGGATTCCTGTCTTTGCTCTTCTTGTTTGTCTCCTCTAGGGAGCAGTTCAGAGACCCATAACTGAGCCCCTAGACAATCCTAAGCCTGTCACACCTGCTTTCTCTTGCCTCAAAAACACATTCCTACATGTTCCTGCTCTGGCACTTCCAGACACTTGCCAATCCTTATTCTGTATACTAGTGATGAAAGGGTGCTTGGGGACACAGGAGAGGATCTATCTTTGCCCCCTCTGCCTGTCTTTCCAAATAGCTAGACATAACAGGTGATTTTAATTTTGACTATGTGTGCTAGCATTAGCCTTTCTATTGGCAAGAGGGCTTCTAAGCTCACCTTTGGTCACCCTCTCTTTGTCCTTTATCCACAAAGGCTCAAGGATCTCCTGTCTTAGTCACTGTTCTATTGCTGTGACAAGACACCATGACCAAGGAAAATTTTTATAAATGAAAACATTTAACTGGGGACTTGCAGTTTCCGAGGTTTAATCTATTATTATTATGGTGAGGAGCATGGTGGCATGCAGGTGGCTGCTAGAGCAGTAGAGAAGGACTAAATCCTGATCTTCAGGCAGAGAGAGAGAGAGAGAGAGAGAGAGAGAGAGAGAGAGAGAGAGAGAGTGTTTTGAAACCTCAAAGTCCATCCCCAGTAACACACTTCCCCAGTACTTCCTAATCCTCCTAATCCTTTTGAACAATTCTACTCTCTGATGTCTGAGCATTAAATATATGAGCCTATGAGGCCCATTATTATTCAAACTACCACATGGATCACATAAGGGCCTCTCTACTGTCCCCTGCTAAGCTTCAACTTTTTCTCACCACCTTGTTAGAAAATCCCAGTATCTCACTTGATTCCTGCTGTCCTCTCAACACTTGCTGTATTCCTCCTCCCTTTCCTGATTGTGATCACTTGAAACCCTTGCCTACAAGAATCTACAACTTTCCATGTTCCCTCTGTCATGTGCTAACTATACTTGGTTCATAGATGGAAACTCCTCCCTCAGCTTCACTGGTTCTCACCAAGCAGGCTCTGCCATAGTTTCCTCTGACCAACAGGCCCCTACTAACAATTAGCTTTGGGAAATGCTCGTGATGACAGGACTGATGAAGAGGCCAGACCACACACTCACCCTCCTTCCTCTATTCTCCTGTTGGCTCTTCCAAGCTTAATTCCTACCTTCTCTGAGTCCCAACAACAGGCCCTGTCTTCATCAGACAATTTGTGAGCCCTGTCACCTGCTGCTATGCAGCAAAATCAATGGGATCCTCCCTAGGGGCTGCAGTGCTAGGCCAATCCATTCACATCTAGAAAGTCCGCCTTCACCTTTAAAACACCCTGGATTTACAATAAGTTTGGGTGCAAGGGATGGACATGATGCTTGCTGATGGTACAAATTGGAGATAATTAAAAGGAAATTGAAATTATTCAAGTTCCTTAAGTAAAAAATATCTCCAAAACTGAGTCTCAGTTCCCTGGTAGCCTAAGTTGGTTTCGAGTGTAAAGTCCTCCTTGCTTTCTTCTAGAGCTAGTAGGCTTCCTAAAGTAATAGGTAGACTCACAAACAGCTTTCAGGGAAAAGACAAACTCAAAATCACCATGCTACTGTGACTGACTTGAAAGTTGCCTTTTACTATTTCTTTATGCTCCAGTAATGATTTAATAGGACTTGAATTTTCAGTGACTACTCTCAATAAGCAAGTTGTAACAAAGACTAAAGTGATTGGATGTTTCCAGACCGAAAGGAAAGATAAAGTTTACGATGGCTGAGCCAGGCATGGTGGTGCATGCCTATAATCCCAACACTATGGGAGGCAGAGGCAGGTGGATCTCTGTGAGCTAAGCTAGTTCTAGGGTAGCCAATGGTACACAGAGAAACCCTGTCTCAAAAAACAAAATAAAAGATGGCTGAATGTTTCAGAATGGAAAGAAAAATAGGTTTATGATAATTGTGAGGATCTGGGAGGTGTTTAAGGCATATGAAAAATGAAGATTATGATAGCTGGATGTGCTGGCTGGCTTTATGTCAACTGATCACAAGCTAAGGTCATCTGAGGGGAGCTCAATAAAGAAAATTCCTCTATAAGATTGGGCTGTAGAGCATTTTCTTAATTGGTGATCAACGAGGGAGGGCTCGTCCCATTGTGGGTAGAATTATTCCTGGGCTGCTGGTCCTGGGTTCTATGAGAAAGCAGGCTGAGCAAGCCATGAGGAGCAAGCCAATATGTAGCACCCCTCCGTGGCCTCTGCATCAGCTCTTGACTCCACCTTCTTGCCCTGTCCTGGCTTCCTTCAGTGATGAACTACAATGCAGAAGGGTCAGGCAAATAAATTTCTTCCTCCCTAAGCTGCCTTTGGTCATGGTGTTTAATCACAGTAATAGTAACCCTAACTAAGACACTGGATGTTTCCAGAACGGTAAGGAAAAATAGGTTTACGCAAATTGTGAAGGTCTGAGGAAGTGACTTAAGGCACACGAAAATAAGACTTATAGATGATAAATATGTTAAAACTTCAAAGTTCAAAGTTTAACATTAATCAGTGGAGTTCTGATACATTATTAATCTAGTCATGGTAACAGTTATAAGCACTGAATAGCTTTTAAAAATAATTAAAATTATAATAGTCACAGGCTCAAAAGGTCTAAATTTCCTTTGGTTGTTTCCTTTTCTAAATACAGACTTTAAAGGTGCAGAACACACTTCTGCCCACCCGTACATACCCAGCCCCCTTAAGAAGAGGACAGTGGGACAAACGGAAGTGTTCACACTTCTGTCCCAGAACCACCTTCTGGACCCTCAAACTCTTCTCCTTTGTTCTTTTCCCTGCCAGGAAATTTCTGTCTCCTTACAGATGAATGCTCATGCTTCTAGCATGTCAATAACCTTTCAGGCTTTATTTTTGCTGTAGCTCAAAGGTGTGAGGCTGCTTGAGCTATTCATAGACATTTATTAACACTTATCTCTACAGTGTGGATTTCAGTGCAAGTTACAGACGGTGGTCCTGCTGATCTATCTAAAATTGTCATTTCCTTTTGTTAACTTAAAAAAATTCTTAAAAAAAAAACTTAAAAAATTTTTGGGAGTTGTGACTTGGCTCCATCGGTCCTCTCATATCCCTTGCCCAAGAAGTATTCCTGTCAGCCAACAGCGTCAGCTCTCCCACCTAGCGCCTATGCCTGAGGAGACCTTTCTCCCCTTCCTCATGGAAGCTCTCATTGTCTTCTTGACCTCCCAAGCAGTGTGACAGGCCTGGAAATGTCAAGATAAGAATCCCTCTCAGCCCCTTAATTTTACCTTTGGTCCCTGAGCTACATCTCTCCAAGCAGATTTCCACTCAGCTGGCAGAGACCAGCCATGAACCAATCTCAGCCCTGCAGCTACTCCAAGATCACTGAGCACTTGCCTCTTCCTCAGTGAAGAACGCTGCTACCATGTGAGCCAGTCTGCCAAGCGTAAGAGAGAATTAGAGACTTAAACAAATGGTTCACTGACTCCAATGCAAGGTTGAGCCTCCGGTCCTCTCTGGGGCCCGGCTTCTACGCCCCATTGGCCCAATGCTCCCTCTTCTTCTCGTAATGATGACTGCTCCTTGTATCTTCTGGTTCCTTCAGGAGAGAATTTGTAAAACAAGCTGACAGTCAGTAAACCAGATGCTTCTGGAAGGAATTTCCTCAGGCCTATAAGCCTCTTGAGATGTGAGCTCCTAGGCTCCACCCCCACTCTCCCAGACAGGAGAGTGGCCAGGCCCAAGATCAGGCCACAAAAATCTCACCAATCCCTGATCTTGCCCACAAATCAGGCCACACAATCCCTTCAATCCTGTGTCACCCTGCAAAGCTCCAGCCCCACCCCCACCCCAGGCAACACCATATAAAACCTGTCTCCTGCTCCATTTTTTGCTGCTTGTCACTGGAGCAGAGGCAGTCAACATCCTTCAGATAACTCTCTTGTGTGAGGTTTGTTGTGCTGTGTGACTTTGTGATACTCGCTGTCTCCAACTGCCAGAGTATTTTCCCCTCTTGGCTGTAACACTTACAAGGTCTCCTCCTACCGTCATATTCCGGCCTGCGCCCCTGCTTTAGACCCGCTTTCCAAACCCCCAATAATCTGGAAGTAGCCAAACACAAACACTATCATTCTCCACTATCGTCAACAAAAGGCTGGATATTAAGCCTAAAGCAGCCCCCAAAATGGCAGTGCTGGGGACAATGTCCTGACTAGAAGGACTTTGGATGGGTAAGCAGGATTCTTGCTGAGGAAACAAAAGCCTGAAGGCAAGGTGCCTGTTCACCAGAAGAGCAGATCTCATAATATGGCTATTTACCAGGAACATGTCTTAATCCACACCAAAGGTCAGCTACCTTGGGCGAGGGCATCTAGTTGCCAGTTGTTCTGAACAGCCTGTATTAGCTCAAAGATCCCACCTTGTTAACTGCCATATAAAATCTGCTTTCTTCTCTGCCATTTTGCTCCTTTCTGTGCCCCTACCCTAAGATACAGCCTGGGCAGTTTGGTCCCCAATAAACCTCTCTTTCTACCCACGGAGTGGTCCAGTTTGATGGTTTCACTGCACTCTCACTTAAAATCTCCATTCATGCAGTGGCTTGGACACACACACACACACACACACACACACACACACACACACACGTGATTTCAAAATTAAAACTAAATAAATAAAGGCAGACCTACTTAAGATAAGTCTGTGTCCAATAACAGGATCAGTGTTGAATTCTGAATATAACAGATACAATAATGTCTGACACAATAAATTTTATAGTGTGATACTGTACTCTCTGCCTTCTCCTAGCTCTTCACACCCACTTCTCAGGGCATAACGCTTAACCTGATGGTTACATATATAAATATGGTATGTATATATGCATGTTGGTATGTACCGTGAGTGGAGACTCCTCTCTCCAATTCCATAAAGCTGGAACTGGTACCAAGCATTGATATGAAGGAAGAGAGATAGTGTATTGTGAATATCATTTATCTTATATGCCAAGCAGCCCTCTGAAACCCACTGAGGCAGTGTCTGAACATTTCAGAATATTAGTTCAAGCTTCCAAACCTTAGTGTCAACTTCCAAAATCTAATGTAGTTTGGAGTGTGAAGCTGGTTCTTGTTTCAAATGGAAAATTTTACATTGAATGGAAACAGGTAAGGACTGTTTTGTCAAGTCTGGAATTGGATATTAACCAATAGACCCTTGTATTTGACTTCAAAAAGCCATGGGTGTGGTACTGGTACAGTTTCACAAAGGGCAGCCATATAACAAAAGCACAGCAGAGACAAGTGTGACACCTGGCCCTCAGCTCTACCTAACCACATGGCGTGCCTTCTTCAAGAAGAGCACTGGCCACATCAGTGTGCCTCACTATGGGTTAATGAGGCTCAACTGATGTGCAGAAACTTGATCCTTTATGAGATTTCACTCTTATCTTAATCAGCGTTTCTACTGCTGCAACAAAACAACATGAGCAAAGAACAAGTTGGAGAGGAAAGGGCTTACTTGGCTTACACTTCCACATTGCTGTTTAGCACCATAGGGAGTCAGGACAGAAAATCAAACAGGGCAGGAACTTGCAGGCTGAAGCTGATGTGTAGCCATGGATGGTGCTGCTTACTGGCTTGCTTGCCTGCTTTCTTATAAAACTCAGGACTACCAGCCCAGGGATGGCTCCACCCACAATGGGCTAGGCCCTCCCCCATTGGTCACTAATTAAGAAAATGCCTGATAGCTGGATCTAATGGAGACATTTCCTCAACTGGGCTCCTGTCCTCCCTATGACTCTAGCTTGTGTGAAGTTGACACAAACCACCAGTACAACACTTTTTTTTTTCTGGAAAAGTGGGAATGAATCTTCTCTTCCATTTCACCCCTGTCCTTTATTTCATGCCTGGATCCTGTTTACTGTGGGTTTCAATTTGGATTTTCAGGTTAGAAGGTAATAACACGGGTGCTGAAAGGAATAAGGGGCCTACTAATATTTTCTGCCAGATCCCACTTCCAGATCCACTGTGCCTGAGTTGACTTGCCTGAGGACGAGAAGGCTGTTTAAGACACATATTCCATTCTACTTTGCCTGTTGACTCTGTATGTAAGAACTCAGACACATGATAATCTAATAATGAAATGAAAATGGACTTTTTTTTTCCTACACAAGGAAATTAAAAGAATTACTGATTTGTTTAAGGCACGATTGGGGCACCCATATCTCTTGTGGTAACACTTGACAACAGGTATCCATCAAATTGTATTATTAACATGATATTATCAACATATGGCATGTTTCAAAGACAGTACCAAGATAATGTAAGCCCAGCTTGGGATTTGGTTCATCATTAGGAAGTTGAACTCTGAATTAAAAATATTTTTAGTTATTAAAAAAAACAAACAAACTTGTCGGTGTGTAAGCAGAATTGGGTACTGGTATACTTTCTACAAAAAGAATATTTTAAAAACTATGTAGTTTTACAATCCATTGTGTATTATGAAAAGACTAATATGATAAGTAATAATACCATATGTATTGGGTATATAGTTTTCATTTTTAGTGACTATAACATTATCTGCTCCAAAAACTTTACAAATGGGTTTTAACCTAATGAATCATGAAACACTTTGTTGAGTTACAAGTAACCCAAATGGTCATATTTATTTTAACACCTGGAAAAAGTCAGGCTGAGCACAGCTGGCTGCTAGCTTGTCACACATTCCTAAGTTTACAATTACTGCCGGTGTTCTCAAACCAAGCAAATGACAAACAGTTGCAGGTGGCCGATCTGATCCCAGGGACAGAGCAGCTTTACTCAGCAGGTCTAAGAACATGTCAATAATAGCACTCACTTTTACAAACATCAGAATTTCACAAGGGTAGGGTTCCAAATATTTTGTTAAAAATCACTTAAACCATACGTAGCACTTCTTATACAAAATGTGCAAGTGTTGATGTTATTTGAAAAAAAAAAATCAGTAAGTGAAAGGAGAAAACCCCCATATTTTATAAACCACTTTAGGCCTTATAAGTAATTATACAAGTTTAATTGTCATGTTAAGTTTACATTTTTCTTTTATATAATTATTCTTGAAATATTAAACCAAGTATCATGTAAAGAATAATAAAACGGATATTTATACACCACATAGTTTAAAGTAGAAAAACCTGACTGTGGAAGTCTTAAATATTTCCTTATTCCTGAACCTTTCTTCTGTCCCACAGAGATGACTACTTTTCTCAGTTTTTTTGTTTGTTTGTTTGTTTGTTTGTTTGTTCTTGTTTTTCGAGACAGGGTCTCTCTGTGTAGCCTTGGCTGTCCCGGACTCACTTTGTAGACCAGGCAGGCCTCGAAATCACAGAAATCCACCTGCCTCTGCCTCCCAAGTACTGGGATTAAGGGTGTGAGCCACCATGCCCAGCCCTTTTCTCAGTTTTCAAAAGTTTGGTTTTGTGATTTTCTTTGGGGTTATATCATAGAAAGTTACATCTCTAATGGGCTTACTGCTACTTTTGAGCATTATGCAATTGGTATTAGGGAAAGAATACTCACGTTTATTCAATATGACATTGCTAAGACATGTACAGCAAAACTTTGTGGGATTTAATTTTAGTGCATAGCTTTCTAATGTTAAAGCATTCCCGTGTATTTATCCTTTCTGTTGGTGGACATTTAGTGAATTTTCAGTTTTTCCTAGCATATCCAGTACTAGTGAACTGCTCATGTTTCTTGCAAACTTTTCTGTGGTGTTGTCTTTTCCTTCCTTCCTTCCTTCCTTCCTTCCTTCCTTCCTTCCTTTTCTGAGACAGGGTTTCTCTGTGTAGCCTTGGCTGTCCTGGGCTTGCTTTGTAGACCAGGTTAGCCTGGACCTCACCTGCTTCTGCCTCCCTGAGTGCTGGGATAACAGGTGTGAGTCACTGAGCCCTGCTGTTTTTCTTTTTCTTAAGAGGTCTTTAAATGTTGTGGACACTAATTCATTGCTAGTGATATGTTATGGATACCTCTTCATAATGGCTAGCCTTTTAATCCTTTTATGTCTTTTAATAGATAAGTATTGTTAGTTCCAATGTGCATGAGTTAACTTTTCCTTATTCAAAACTATTTTTTCATAGCTGTTATCATCAGATATGAGGAAGTCTTGCTATAAGAGCTAAAATCATATGCCTTAGGATAGGGGACATGGTCCCATCATAGATCAGAAGAGCATACCTTTTTATTTAATGATATCTGAAGAAATTATGACTGAGGCAAACAGCTACTTAATGATTATTTTCATGGTAGATAATAACTTAGTTTTCTGAATGATTAATCAGGACCAGAAAAGGCACATTTGTCTAAAAGCTTTTCTATAATTGGCCACTTAACTGTTAGCAATCACTAGAGAAGATCCTTGTAAAGGACACTTTGATCACAGTTGAATTTATTACATTTTGTGCCTTCTGTTTACCAGAAGTTGCAAATGCATAGAAAATGTTTGTGCAATAGGAGAAGTTGTGGGAGAAAAAGAGACTTTTTTTGACACAAGGTTTCTCTGTGTAACAGCTCTGGCTATTCTGGAGCTACCTCTGTAGCCAGGTTGGCCTTGAACTTACAGAGATCTGCCTGCCTCTGTCACAGGAGTGCAGGAATTGAAGGCAGTGACACTACTCCATAGCTGATCCCTATGTCTTAACTTTCCAGAGCCAAGCTTTTCTGTGGGATGTGAACACTATAACATAAACATGGATTACCTTTATAATGCAACACATATGATGCTCCTCGATCTGAATGAAAATTATGGTAAATATATTAATATGCCTCAATTTACGTATTGTATGAAATCTGTGATCCTTTTTTCTAGAACGCAACACAGATTTATTTTGATCTTGAAAGATTTAGGACCTTTACAGATTGTGATTAGAACCAAGCGAAAATGCCTCATTCATCTGGAGGAATTTTTTTGGAGATTCTTTAGATGGATTATAGATACTATAATTTCTAAAAATGCAGAGGCAAAATGTATCAGAAGTAGGATCACCTGTGAATATCATATGTGCACATTTTAAACACAAATTATTTTTTCATAAAAGCAAGACAACTGAAAAAACAAATGGCTAGTGATGACCTCATGGACACCATCAGTTGGTCAGCTCAACATTAACTTTCTGAGGTATTTTAGCTTTAACAGATTTATAACAAATTCAGTTTTTAAAAAGATTCTCCAGTGGAATTGTTTAGCAAAGATATGAAATCTATTTTGAATCTTCTCTTCCTGCTTAGTTAGAGGACACTGTCTACACTAAACTTTGTGTTCTCAATCCATAGCCTACTGAGAATTTTAGGCTAAATGTAATAAATCATCAAAAACATGAGCAAATGGTACAGACTATAATCATTCAAACAATAGTAATAAATACACACCAAGTACAACTGCTAACTCTAAGAGAGATGCGCAAGTCTTTTTTGTGTATGATGTTTGAATACCAGGAAAGTAGTGATATTCAAAACTGCAACATCCCAGCTGCACTGAGTTATGTCAACAGTAGTCAAGGAGAAAACTTGTGTCACTGAACGTAAAAATAATGTAAAAGGTGTTATTTGTAACATATATATACACACACTTTGTATTCTAATAAACTGTGATTTAATGTTTACATATTTTAAGGTTTCTTCTATAAACACATCAACAAACTATAAAACAAACATGGTTACAACATGTTTCTGATCTTTTAATTTTAAAACAGCTGCTATAAATCACATCATTGGTGTGTGTGCATATGATGACATATAAATATATATGTGTATGGGTGTGAGTGAAATGATTTTCTTATGAGAAAATGCACTTTGAACAAAGTAGGTGTGCCTCTTGTAACTTGTTTCCAAGGAGAGAAGAAAAAAGATTTATAGGGAAAGTCCATCGTTTAAAAAAAAAAACCTGATCTCATGACATCATCTTTTTATACCCCATAATCTTGAGCTCCAACCTTGGTACTCCTATTCCTAGCTCTTCACCTGACATCTGTTGCTCAACTAGCACCATGAATTCTTTTCTACCTGCTGGCAATGCTTTACTCTCAACAATTTGTAGATTCATTCATTCTTTCATCAGTATGTAAGCAAATACCTAATAGTGAAGAGCTAGACTGAGGCTAGCTGACTTCAGTTTATATATTGGTTTCACAGTTTTGAGACCTTAGGAAAATCAACCACTTTCTGTTCATCAAATTTCTCACCTGAAAATGAGTGCACCAATGAATTAATCAATAAATAAATCAATTATCAAGTCCATATAAAGTCTTGTAACAGTGCTTGGTATGCAGTAGTAATTATGTAAATATCAACTGCCTTTAGCACAGTCATTTTATTAGCATACCAGTCATTTTAATATACATTTGGATTATATTAGTGAACTACACAACAGGCTTTTGAAAAAGCCTTTATTGATGTAACCTGTCCACACTTTCCCCAATTCAATGATCTAAAAATGTCCCTGGACAAAATATCATTTTTTATAAAACACTGTTACAAGTAACAATAGAAACAAAATATATGTTAAAGTTTAAGTGCTGTGAAGCATCCACCTCTCTGAGTCTGCTCCAGACAGAAAAAGCCATCCAGCTGCTGATGCCAACATCCTGCTGGGTGCATCATAGCCTTATTCTTTATCTCAACATTAACTTTACTGGCACCTGCCTCTTTTCTGTCACTATAGTTTACTGTTTTCAAGTCCTTAACTGACAGAGGAGAAAGGAAAGTATTACAGTGAAGGCTGTTGATTATTGTAGTTATGTGAGAATCAATAAATAGTCAATAAAGAAAAAGAGGTAACTCAGACTTCATGTGCAAATTGTAAAGATCATGAGAAAAAAAGAGTAAAATCTCTTTTTAAAAAACCTAGGTGTGATTGCTTCAATCAATGGAGTACCCTTTCCAAATGAAAACACACACACACACACACACACACACACACACACACACACACACACACACGAAGCACAAAGCTCAGATAGCTCAATTGGTAAGGCTTTAGGCCCTAAGTCTGAAAGCCCAAGGTTCAAAATGACCCCAACACTGTAAGGAAAACCTATAGATAGTGAAGGCTGACTCTTCTTATTCCATTTTTAACTTAAAAAAATTTTTTTTAATTTTATTAATTTATTCAGATTATAATTAAATTGCTGTCCCATCACTTGTATCCTCCCATTCCTCCCTCCCTCTCACTTACACCCTATCCCCCTCCCCTAGGTCTATGACCGACATTCTCCACAGTTATGTGGAGAGCGGGGACTAACTTTGACATGAACTCTGATGCTCCATATTTGACCACGTCCCCTTGGTGGGGAGGTCTGGTGGCACTCAAAGAAAGAATAAGCAGGATGCCAAGATGAGACTTGATAGCCTATGACCATATAGTGGGGGAGGAGGTCCCCTTTGGCCATTATTAACTTGTTAATAATGTCTCTCTTTCACAAGACAGGGTAGATAAAACCTCATAAGCCAAAAATCAATGACCTATAATAAAGAATGTGTTCTCCACAGAATGACATTGATTCTAAGGTCTAAATGTTCAGTCAAGGAAACAACAAGAAAAACTACATTTTTAAACTCTGAGGAGTCTGCCTTTGGGGATGCGGAGCCCTGGCTCTCAGAGGCTCCGCCATCTATCTTACACCTTTCTTACTCTCTTGGGCTTTGTGGTTAAGTGCTGTTTAGATGGTGTACATGGCTGACCTCACTGAATGTGAGCACAGATCTGCAAAGGAGGTACCAATAGTCTTTATTTTAAAGGCAGGGAGACTAGCACACAGCTCTGAAGTGGTAGATTTTTCTTTAAGTTTTGAGTTAAATACTCAATGCAAAAAATAAAATTACAACAAATGTATGTTTAGCCAAGAAGTATATATATCAGTTTTATTTAGTATTTTCACATACATAGGGACCCTTATAAGAAAAAAGAAAGACTTCAATGTACTGTTTAGGTTTCTCTATAATTTGTATCTTATTTTCTTCTTATTTTTTAATCACAGACTGTTTCATCGTGTTTAACGGGAAACTTAGAATATGGTTCCCAGCATCTTTCAGTGCTGCACAGGGATACAAACTCACAGACTGTGGGCAGAGGATACCTTCAGCCTCACTTCAACACAGTAACAAACACATTTATTGGCTGTTTTTTGTTTTTTGTTTTGAAGGTTGTTTGTTTTGGGGGGTTGGCTTGGTGGGTTTTTAACTTATTTTACTCTAAGAGTAACAACATCCCCTATGTGTACAACAATTACATTTCAAAACACTTGTGTGTCTTTGCCTCCCTGTAAATGGTTAGTATTTTAAAACAAAGAATGATACATTGTGAAAATATGATAAGAGAAAAGACTTAGGTGAGGCACAGTGAATTATAAAATAATGCTAGGAAATATAATAAAAGCTAAAGTTCAGTTTAGTATGTTTGTTTGTATAGATCCAACACTAAAACAAAAAGAATGAAGGTCTTTAGATTTTCTTCCTTGTAAGTGTATTTGGGGACTACTTGCGGAAGAGTGAAATACAGCTTATTGGGTTGACCATATATCCACTTTTCCTTAAATTTTTTTCAAAGTACTTAACGAATTTATTTACAAAAGGAATGAGGATGGGAACATGGTGCTATGGAAATACTCAAAACTGAAAATTTAGAAAATTAAACTCATGTGGCATCTAATGAAGCCAAGGGAACAGCCTAAGACTGACCATGTAAAAGATGGTGGAAGAGGCGGAAGAGAGCACACTGCCCTAAGACTGACCATGTAAAAGATGGCAGAAGAGGCAGAAGAGAGCACACTGCCCTTGAGCTTCTCTAGCAAACAAGAAGCTGCAGGAAGGCCCGGGAAAGCTTTCAGTCGCCCCACACTCTCACCCTGAGGAGAGGAATGGCAGTGGAATTCAGTCAGTGTGGCTGTGAGAGGCTTACTATGGTGCAAGGACAGCCAGCCAATTGGCAGGGGCTTCACTGTGAGAAGGAGACATCTGAGATCTTCAACAATTGCTCTTCATACAAAGATGCCCTCTATAATTACAGTACTCAGAACAAAACGTTTGTATGTTCTAGTGCTGTTTAGGTGATGCATGCATGGATGGCCTCATCAAATGTGAACACAGATCTACAAAGGAGGTACCAATATTATATATTTTAAGGGCAGAGAGACGAGCATGGAGCTCTGAAGTGGTAGATTTTTGTTTAAATTTGGAGTTACCTGTTCAATGTGCTTGGCATGGTGGTGCACATCTTTTATTCCAACACTTGGGAGGCAGAGGGAGGCAAATCTCTGTAAAGCCAGTTTCAGGACAGCTAGGGGTATATAGTGACAACCTGTCTCAATCCTCCAGCCTAAAACATTTCATGCAAAATAAAATAGAGATTTTTTAAATACAGAGACTCATGTTCCCTAACCTATGATAAAAATCAAAGCATGTCATTTTTAGACTCTGTAACAAGATTTATTAAAAGCTGACAATAATTGCAGACTAAATTATTCTTTCATTAATTTTCAATATACCATTTGACAGTACAGTGAGTTAATAATGTTATTACTTTCTAATTCTATCAATTAAGTCAGCTTTAATAAAGTAACTTTTACGTACTGCACAACATCTATTCTTTACTGTGATAATGTGATAAAAGAAATAAAATGATAAACAAAACAATTAAGGAATAATAACAAATAAATAATAAAGCGAAAACATATAATATAAATATAATTTTATACAAATATATTTATACAAATAAAAATATCAAAATATAATAAACAAAAAGAATTATTTTACAATATATATTCCAGGGGCTAGAGAGATGGCTCAATGGTTAAGAGCACCGCCTGCTCTTCCAAAGGTCCTGAGTTCAATTCCCAGCAACCACATGGTGGATCACAACCATCTATAATGTAACCTGATGCCCTCTTCTGGCCTACAAGCAGACAACACTGTATACTTAATAAATAAATCTTAAAAAAAAACAAAAAACAAAAAACAAACCAAAAATACAATATGTATTCCATAATCCAAGCTGACATAACTCAACAAAGTGACTTCTATCCAGAACGCCTCAAGATCTTCAATATTCAAACTTACTGCTTCAAATGCCTATGGTTTTTAACAAAAGTGACATCCTTGGCCCGCCATCTATGAAATATGTACTTTAAAAAAATTTTATTCACACCACAAATGCAATTCCTAGCTTGTTTAACCATTTCCCCAATTTTATTTGGGCCCCCACTATGTATTATTTGTCCCAAATCAGCCAGAAGAAATCTTAAGAGAATGACTCCGCATTTCCTTTTAGGGGGGTCAGGCAGGTTTTTGGTTGCTTTCTTGGGCTATAGAGGGTTATTATCAATGGGAGTTGGTTACAAGTTATTATTGGTCTTATTTAGAAAGAAAACAAGGTTAGACTCAGTGATGTCTCTCTTTTCCCTTATCTTACATCCTTAGGTTTGGAGATAGGGGTTGTAAAGAAAGAAGGAGGAACACAGAAATACATAGGGAAGATAGAATAAAAAGTAGATTAGTGAATCTACTCCTCAACTTAATGCCTCAATTGTCACTCACAAGATTATTTTTAATTGACTGGTATAGAATTTTGCATATAGATGCAAAATAAGTTTAATTCTAGATACAGTGGTATAGAATTCAAATGTAAGTTTATTCTTCACATACATTATATATAAATATTTCCACTCTAATATGAGGTATTGTACCCATATAACTCAATTATAATATAAGGTTTACTCCCAATACTTTGAAAGTGCTAGTGCAGGAGGTTTAGGATAAATAAGTTATACAAGTTAATTGCTGGCTGATCAAATCATGGCCGTGTCAATCACTAGTCTGCTTTTATCACAAGAATATACATTTTAGGTGAGGCACATAGATATGATTCTATAGAAAGATAAGATAGGATAGTTAGATAAGATCTTCAAAAACCTCAGCGACATGCATAATATGACATTTAAAAAAATTTTTTTTATTTTGAAGATTCACTGACAATGAGGCAGATTAACTCCTGGCAACACCCTTACCTTAAAGAGGTTGATGAGCATCAAAGACCCTCCTTATGGAGATGGCTTCAAATGTGGCAAACAAGCCACTGGGCAAAATGTCCTCATTTCTACCACAGACAGAATTCTGCCCAGAGAAAAGCAAGCTTGCATGCAGGCAGAGTAGAGGGCCAAACTCTTCCAAGACAGGTTAAGCAAGTCCTCAATAGTTCCTGCCTCACAAATATGTCTGTCAGATATATTGGGCCAGAAGGCTGAAGATGATGCTCCAACATAATAGAGAGTTTTGGGTGACTATTCAGGTAGAAAACTCTCTGTCATCTTCTCATTTGGAAAGCTACTAACCTGCACTCCTGGCATACTCAGGTAATCAAGTTTATTCCTTCTCAAGTCTCTGATGGGGTTGAAGGCCAGGTAGCTTAGTTTTACAATGAAGCTTAGTTGTTTATGGGTTAAGATGATTTTAGGTCTAGATAGATGTTTTAAGTTGATAATGACAAGATATAATGGAGATTGATTTACACTGAGAATTGTAGATGCACCAAGATAGGAAAGATGTTTTCTTCAAGGCTGTCAAATACAAATAGCCAAAGCACTAAGAATGTAACATTTATATAATTCCTGAATGTTTCATGGTTCTTCTTGCTATAGGTAGTTTATAGTATATATGTATAATAATATAAATGTACATGTAAAAACAAAGTAAAAAGCCAATTTATTCAGTTCACATCTCAATTGTAGCCCCATTCCTCCTCTCTACTCTTTATTTCCACTCCTCCCTCCTTCCTTCCCTGCTCTCCCCTCTCTCCCTTCACCTAGTCCTCAGAAAGGGTAAGCCCTCCTCCCCTAACATCTGACTCTAGTTTATTAATTCTGATCTCAACTGCTTGTATCCTCTTCCTCTGTGGGCTAGACTGGCACCCCACCAGGGGGAAGTGACCAGCGAGGGGCAACAGGGTCTATGTCAGAGGCCCATATTTTAGGCCTATCGACCTACCGACCACATCTGAGCAGGGGATCTAGGTTCTCTCCACGCATGGTGCTTGGTTGGTGTATTAGTCTCTTCGCCATCCCACCCCCACATCTCAGATTAGTTGGATCCACTGGACTCCTGGTGGAGCTCCTGTCCCCTCCAGGTGGTGGAAATAATGTTTATACAAATGTTTATGGATTTCTTTGTTTGCTGTTCTTCTGTGCTCCCAGGATCTTCTGTTCTCTGTTGTCTGAGTCTGAATCTATGCCTACCTGAAGGCTGTCTTGTGAATCTATTGGTCCCTGTGTCTGTGTGTGTCTATCCCTCCCTATATGTATGTGTATACATCATATGTGCTGTGCATATGAGTGTTATGGCTGTCTTTCCCATTTATTGTCCAGAATAAATAGCATCACATGGGATGTGAAAGAGATGCTTTACAAAGTCTTTAACTGACTTTTACAAGGGATTAAGTAACTGGCTCCAACTGATCCAGATAACAAATATTGTTTATCACACAATAACTATAAATGATCATTTTTAACCTTTATGGTATATTTTAGGAAGTTAATGTTCAACTTCTGTATTTGCATTATCCTGGGTCAGGGGCATAGAAGAGAATATTCCTTCAAATTGAAGCTATGTATTAGTTAAGGTTGTAAGACTTGATTACATGGGAAAGCCAAGGCAGTAAGGCTGGTTGCTACACTGTTCTCTTAAAGTCAGGTTGAATAGTTGTACAAAGGAGGAGGCCAGCAGTTTTAGATCTTAAGTGACTGCAAGGTTAACTATTAAGTACTTTAGCTGTGACATTCAGCAAAACTCCTAGTCTCTTAGGAATGTAAGAGTCATTTTCAGAAATTGCACTGCCACAGGTGTGGGTCCATCCACTGGAGCATGGACAGCCTACCAATAGCTACTTCCCACAGAAGAGTAATTTTCTCTACCTTAGCATCAGTTATTAAAGCCAAGGTTTGCTCAGCTAAGAGTATGTTCCCTCCACCAGTCTCCTGAAATTTAGACTGGCTCGATCTTGTGCAGGTCTTGTATAGGTAACCACACCGCTGTGAGTTGACATGCGCACCAGCCATGTGTTGCCAAGAAGTTATCTGTTCACAGCTCTCATGCTCAGTCCTCTGGCACTGTGTTTCTTGAGCCTTTCATGGGGGAAATGGATAGAGACAAGTCCTCCATGGCTGAGCACTTGCAATTACTTACACTTAGCACATGATCAGTTATGTGTCTCTTCATCTGCCCCTACAGGCTGCCAAAAATAGGTTCCTCTCACCAAAGTTAAGTGCAGCACAGATTTACAATTATAAACATAAATGTTTAGAAGGCAGTTTGACAGCACAAACTGTTTTTGAGATTGGTTTCCACTACTGCATGACATTTTAAGCCAGAAACCAAAAACTTCAAAAATCATTCACTTGAAATGAGTGTCCTTTAGTTTATTGCTTAAAACTTGTATCATAACAAGGCATATTTTTAAAAAACTGTTGAAAACCATCATCGAGGATAACATGTAAAATGTAGTATAAATTACAAGTCATAAACCAAATACATCATTAAGATCTTCCCAAGAGTCCTTACACTGTACAGAGGGCAGCTAATCATCTGTACTTTGTGCATTAGGTGACTTTTGCTGAAGTTATACTTGACTGGTGGACAGGGTAATATTCGGTTGCCATCCATTCATGACTGTACCTAGGCATGGGGGCTAGTGAGATTGTTCATTTAGCTCTTTATAAAGGAGAAAGAGCTTTCTGTGAAAGCAAGAAGAGCCAAGTTAAAAACCCACATGAAAACAATCTGAATGTGTAACACATGTTCATAGTGCCAGCATGAGGGAGCTGGGCTCACAGGCTGGCCAGCTAACCTCTTTAATCACTCCAGGCCATACCATTGAGAGACCTTGTCTCAAAGAAAAAGTACACAAACCCAGAGGAATGACACCAGAGGTTGCCATCTGACTCCACATTCAGCACACACTCACACACTGTGGGAGAAATGGATATATTTACTTGTATTTAACAACAGGCATAAGTGGTCAGGTCTGAGCTCTTTGCTTGGGGTGGCAATATTTATATACTATAGTTACTATTAGACACTCTCAGTGATACATAGAATGCAGCCAAGGCAGGATAGTAAGTTAGAGACTTGCACCAGGAAGGCTAAGGGTCAGCTTCTGCTGTAGCACTAGTTCACAGAACAGTCTTGAGGAAATTCCTCTAATTTTTATACATTCCCTGGAGCTTTTCCCATTTCTTCTTTACAAAAATGAAGTTTTTGGACTAGGGGGTTGTTATAGGCTTAGACTTTGTACACCTACTTTATTTAGGGTTCTTGAACACTTCAACCTCACTTCTAACCCACCGGAGGAAGGGGAGAAAGAATGTTCATAGGAAAAAGGGGTTTTGGACCTGTTTAGACATAGCTCCTTGGGCCAATACCACTCTGCATTGTTAAGACACCAGCAGTCCAGTCTAATAGCAAACACCAAACAGTAACATGAATCTGTAGCTGTGGCATAATATAGCAGAAACTGCAAGGTTCTTCCAATCAGCATGATTCAGCGGAAGCAACCAGAATTAAACAGAACACCACGAGAAATTCTCTGGCAAAGCGAAGACCAGCAAAGACCAGTTTCACAGCAAGGTAGCGATGCAAAAAGCCTTCTCCCGCTGTTTGTGCGGTTTTATTTATACCTCCCAAACATCATGCACCCTCTCAGGTTTGCTCCCAGAAGAAAACATCACATGCCTTCTCACAAGAGCTCTTCTAGAAAAACATCACGTGACACAACCGAATCTTCAAAGAAACTGGAAACTTCCTCTTCAGGTTGTCTTAGTCAGTGTTCTATTGCTGGAAAGGGACATCATGATCATGGCAATTCTTATGGGGCTGGCTTACAGTTCACAGGTTTAGTCTGTTATCACCATGGTGGGGGGCATGGCGGCACTCAGGCAGACATGGTGCTGGAGAAGGAGCTGGGAGTCCTACATATGGATCCGCAGACAAGAAGAAAAGAGCAACATTGGGCCTGGCTTGAGCTTTTGAAAACCTCACAGCCCAGCCCCATGACACACATTCTCCAATAAGGCCACACCCACTCTAACAAAATAACACCTCATCCTACTCAAGTGTGCCATTTCCTGATGACTAAGCATTCATACATATGAGCCTATGGGGACCATTCTTATTCAAACTACCTTAGTGGTCTTAGCTTTAAGTTTTATGATATTAAAAACTAGGAAGCTCAATAAATTAAAAAGATACAATGATATTGTGAAGTAGCATATAGAAAGCATCAAAGCTTTCTGAGTTTAGATGCATTTATTTCTTGTAGGTGCCATGAGCTCTCCAAAAGTAGTTTGTTAAAAATGCATTAATAAATACCTAGTTTGTTTTTGTTTGTTTGTTTAATACAGCACATTCTTTGTATCCCTGCAAGGCTTTGTAGTCTCTCTGCCTCAGCCTTTCAACTGCCAGGATTACAGGCAGCAACCCTGTATTTCCATAGTTATGAAGAGAGGGACACAAATTTCTTTACTCATGATGACCTGCACTCTTTAGCCTTTACTAAGGCATGAAAGCAATGCACTACCAGCAGAAACTGTATGTAAATTTTGGTGTTTTCTGGTCTAGGCACATTGAGAACAGCAGCCCTGTGATGCAGCTCCCAGTAGCAACCCACAGTTCACAGCACAGTGCTTGTAAGCGAGGATGTTCAGTAGATTAGGTATAGGAAGTGCACTTTGACTTAATATTTTCAACTTACAGCAGGTTTATCAGGACATAACCCTTCCATAATTTAGCTGGCATCTTTATTCTGTGATATGTTTGCTACCTTGCTGTGCTATGCTATTTCACACAGATTCTCAATACTCTTCAGGCTGATCACCAACTCCGAGGCTCAAGTAACGCTTCATTCTCACCCTCTTGAGCAACTGAAACTGGTAAGCTTATGCTAGTATACCTTTAAGCATCAGTATTTTTTAAAAAGGGCTTTGTTTTAGCAACCTGGGCTTTGGAGAAGTTTGTGGGAGCATTGCCCCATCTGTATCTGATAGAATGGAGGCAGTCTATTTGGCTTGATATGTTCCTACTTTCTGAATTTTTTGCATGTGCTTAATTGTTAAATGTGGTTTATTACATGGTACAAATCTTCATAAGTATACAACTTTGAGCTATTTTAGTTAGTTTTTAAAATATTTCTATTTAATCTAGCATTGCTTGTGGCTAAACTTGACAAAAGCATTTAATGTTTAGGAAATATAGTGCTCTTCCTGCAGCCAAGCACAGGTCTGAATACACCATTAGGCTATGACTCTGGGCTAGCTGCAGATTCTCATCATCTAAATCTCCTCTGCAGCTTGGAAGGGTAAGAGCCTAATAATACTTAGCACGGTAGCTGGAGGTAACACCTGGTGCTTACAGCTGGAGGGAAATACCTACTGCATAGCATGATAGCTGGAGGTAAATCCTGGCACTTAGCATGATAGCTGGCACATAATAAGCACTGAAGGACATTGTCAGTCACCACATCACCATGAAATGACCATTATGGCTTGAATCCTACCCAGGGGAAGTAGGCTAACACTTGGTAATTAGAACAATAAAATTTCAACCAGAATTTAGAAATTTGTTGGAAAAACTACATTAATCTCTGTTATTCAAAAGTATATACTTGGAGAAGATCCAAGATGGTAATAGCAAGTACACACCATAACTGAATAGCAGGACAGCAGTGAGAGCAGGGAAACAGACAGGCCTGTGGTATACCCCTAAACCAACAAATGTCTAACTTTCCCAGGTGAGAGAAGAGCCCACAGTGTGGGAAATTCATGGGTCCAACTCCAGGCCACCCAGATAAACTCCAGAAAAACTCCTGGGCTTCTACTAGTAGGGCCTCAGATTCAGGCCATCTGGTACCTGTGTGGGCAGTTCAGCTCCAAGCATGGGTACCCACTGTTACTGAATGGAGACTTTCCATATACCACAGCTTGTTGGCCCCCAGCCTCAGACCCTCTTGTGAAGTGGTTATCTTTTGGGACACAGACACCCAGCTACTACCTCAGGTGCCCACTATCACCACCAGGCAGTGGAAATTTTCAGGGTACCACAGCCTCAGTCCTTTCTGAAGTGGAATAGATACCTTCTGATACCTGAGAAGGCAGATTCAACCATGGGCTCCCCCACTCAGTGAGCACAGTGTCAGAGCGCTCATTACCCTTGGAGCAAGAAGGTCAGTATCAAGGCAGCCAATTCCAGGATTCCTCTTCCCCAGAGGATGGTCCCCAGATTCCTGAGGAGCCCACTTGGTCCCCATAATCATACAGCTGAGGAGAGCCCAGGCAAGTCCCTGAGAATCACCCTCCAATCTGAGACCATTCCCAACAATCTGAAGAGGGCACCTCCAGGAACATCCAGCTTCCAGCTAAGGGCTCTTCCTGCACATCTCCACCCCTAGAACGCCACTGGGCAACAGAATCTACCAACCAACACCATAGAAAACCAGATGGCTAAAGGCCAGCGCAAAAACATAATCAACAAAAACCAGGGCAATGTGGCATCTTTAGAACACAGTTATTCTATGGCAAGCAGCCTGGATTGCCTAACACAACTGAAACACAAGAAAATGACACTAAATTTATATTTATGAAAATGATACTAGAAACAAAGGAAATCCTTAAAGAAACACAAGAAGGCACAATCAGCCTGTTTGAGGCCTTTAGAGAGGAAATGCAGAAATCACTGTTAAAAATTTAGGAAAATACAAACAGGTGAAGTAATTGAACAAATGATATAAAGAAATAGAGGAAAATACAAACAAACAAATGAAGGAAACCAATAAAACAATTCAAGATATAGATGGAAATGAAGACAATTAAAAAAAAGCACACAATAAGAAAGTCCTGGAGAGGGAGAAATTAGGGAAGAAAACAGAGCATCACCAACAGAATACAAGCAATGAAGGAAAGAATGTCAGGTGTAGAAGACACAATGGAAGAAATTGATGCATCTGTCAAAGACAATATTAACGCTAAAAATTTCCTGACACAAAACATGCAAGAAATCAAGGACACCATGTAAAGACAAAAACCTAAGAATTATAGGATTCAAAAAAGGAGAAGATTCCTAGCTCCAAGGCCCAGAAAATATTTTCAACAAAATCATAGAAGAAAAATTTCCCAATTTTAAGAAATAGATGCCTATAAGCATACATTTGTTGGCTCCATTAGTTTCCTTGTGGAGCTCCTGTCCCCTTCAGGTCTTTCTATCCCTCAACTCTTTCCTAAGTCACCCTGATCTCTACTCCAAAGATTGGCTGTGAGTCTCAGCATATGCTTTGAGCCCCTGCTGGGTGGAGTCTTTCAGAGGACCTCTATGGTAGGATACTGTCCTGTTCCCTCTCTTCAAGCACTTTTGCTCTCTATTCTACTTGCCCTTCTGAATGAGAATTAAGCATCCTCCTTAGAGTCCTCCTTGTTATTTAGCTTCTTTAGGTCTGTATTGTAGTGTGTGTATCCTGAATTATGTGACTAAGATCTACTTATAAGTGAGTATATACCATGTGTGTCTTTATGGATCTGGGTTACCTCACTCAGGATGATCATTTCTAGTTCCATCCATTTGTCTGCACATTTCAAGATTTCCTTGTTATTAATAGTTGAGTGTTGTTCTATTGTGTAAATGTACCACAGTTTCTTATTCCACTCTTCAGTTAAGGGACATCTAGGTTGTTTACAGATTCTGACTATTAAGAATAAAGTTACTATGAATATAACTGAGCCAATGTCCTTGTTTTATGGTGGAGCATCTTTCAGGTATATGCCCAGGAGTGGTATAGCTGGGCCTTGAGGTAGAGCTAGTCCCAATTTCCTGAGAAAGTGCCAGATTGATTTCCATAGTGGCTGTTCAATTTTGCACTCTCACCAGCAATGGAGGAGTGTTCCCCTCCTTGACAGTATGTGCTATCACTTGAGTTTCTGATCTTAGACATTCTAAGTGTAAGATGGAATCTCAGAGTTGTTTTGATTTGCATATTTCTCTGATGACTAAGGATGTTGAACATTTTTTTCAGTGTTTCTCAGACATTCAATATTCCTCTGTCAAGAATTCTCTGTTTAGCTCTGTACTCCATTTCTTAATTGGATTATTTGATTCGGTGGTGTTTAATTTCTTGACTTCTTTATACATTTTGGATATTAGCCCCCTGTAACATGTAGGGTTGTGGAAGATCCTTTCCTAGTCTTTGAGCTCTCATTTTGTTCTGTTTGACAGTGTCCTTTGGCTTACAGAAGGTTTTCAGTTTCATGAGGTCGCATTGATTAATTGTTGATCTTAGAGCTTCAGCTGTTGGTATTCTGGTCAGGAAGTTATCTCCTGTGCCGATGAATTCCAGGATTTTCCCCATGTTTTCTTCTTTTTTTTATTTAATTAATTTATTCAGATTACAACTCAACTGTTATCCCATCACTTGTATCCTCCCGTTCCTCCCTCCCTCCCATTTCCACCCTTTTCCCCTCCCCTAGGCCCATGACCGAGGGGGATCTCCTCCCCCACTACATGGTCACAGGCTATCAAGTCTCATCTTGGTAGCCTGCCTATTCCTTCTTTGAATGCCACCAGGGCTGCCCACCAAGGGGAGGTCATCAAATATGGACACCAGAGTTGATGTCAGAGTTAGAAGGATCCAGAAGCTCTTAGAAGCCTACAAGAACAAAATCCTAACAGGTGAATCAGGGCCCAGGGGTGTCTGCTCAAACTACTGCATTAATCAAGGATAATACAAGTAGTAAACATAAAACCTCTACTCTGATCTAGTCAATGGACAGAACACTCTCCACAGTTATGTGGAGAGCAGGGACTAACTCTGACCCATGTTTTCTTCTTAACAGATTTTGAGTGTATCTGGTTTTATGTTGAAGTCTTTAATCTACCAGAACTTCTGTTTTGTTCATGGTGATAATTAGAGATCTATTTTCATTTTTCTACATGTAGACCAGTAGTTAGACCAGCACCATTTGTTGAAGATGCTATCTTTTTTTCCATTGTATAGTTTTGGCTTCTTTGTCAAAGATCAAGTGGCCATAGGTGTGTGGGTTAACTTCTGGGTCTTTGATTCAATTCCACTGATCCACCTGTCTCTTTCTATGCCAGTACTAAGCAGTTTTATTTTCATTACTATTGCTCTATAGTACAGTTTGAGATCAGGGATGGAAATTCCTCTGCAAGATCTTTTATTGTGCGGGATTATTTTAGCTGTTCTGGGCCTTTTGTTTTTCTATTTAAAGTTGAGACTTTTCTTTCAAGATCTGAAAATAATTGTTTTGGCATTTTGATGAGAATTTCAATGAATCTACAGGTTGCTTTTAGTAAGATGGCCATTTTTATCATGTTAATCCAACTGATCTTTCTATCTTCTAGTAGCTTCTTCAATTTCTTTCTTCAGATATTTGAAGATTTTATCTCATACAAGTCTTTCACTTGCTTGGTTAGAGTTAAACCAAGACACATTTTTTATGGCTATTGTTGTTTCCCCAATTTCTTTTTCACCTTGTTTGTCTTTTGTATATAGGAGGGCTACTGACATTTTTGAGTTGATTTTTGTATCCAGGTACCTTATTGAAGGTGTTTATTAGCTGTAGGAGTTCCTTGGTAGAATTATTGGGGTCACTTATATATAAGATCATATCATTGGTGAATAGTGATACTTTGATTTCTTCCTTTTTGGTTTGTATCTTCTCGATCTCCTTTAGTTGTCTTGTTGCTCTAGGTAGGATTTCAAGTAGTATAATGAAGAGATATGGAGAGAGTGGACATCCCTGCCTTGTCCCTGATTACAGTGGAATTTATTTAAGTTTGTCTCCATTTAGTTGGATATATATCCAAACACACATACTTGCTCTGTATTTCAGTACTTGAATGAAAAGATCCAATTCAAAAAAATTAGGAACTATTCCTTTATTAGTAAGTATTGTATTTTCCATTCATATAAAAATGAAGGAATAATTACAACTATTATCATTAGAGTTGTTCACCAATTAGAATTTTCTTAGGTTTATTTCATGCCAGCTGAAAATGTACAAGCAACATGCATGGTGTTGAAGTATCTGGCCCTTTGAAATCCATAGAGACTCATCTACATTTTCCCTACTTTAGAATGTGATAGTTATTTGAATGATTTTGTTAGAAAATCTAACCAGTTAGGCTCCAGGCGTAGTTCAATGGTGGAGTGTCTGCCTAGAACACTTACCAGACTAAAACAAGCAATGTGAAAACATATTTTTTGTTAGAGTTTGAGGTCCCACTAAGATTTATTATTCCCTTTTAAGAAAGACATGAATTGTGACATTATATATTATAAGACATACTTTAAATCAGGAAATTAGTAGTGATAGGAACAATAAAACAAGGAAGAACTATTTAAAATCAATGTCCTCTGGAAATACACAGGAAAAATAAAAAATCTAAAAGCTAAAAAAATTGAAATGTTTAAAATTAGTGAAAATATTAAAAAGACACTTAAAACTCTAGGTCTGAATAAACATGTTGGTAAACCTGTACAGCATGATGCCATGGGTTCCTACAAGTCAGTCAACACTGTTCTACTCAGGAAGAGAGTTTTTCAGAATTATAAGGCAAATGCGCATAAAAACACCCCACAATTATTAATGATGCATGAGCCAGAAAATTAGAGTAAAAGCCAATTACAATCATGGAATCTGCATCTGTTCGTTACAGCTCTGTCAGTTCCCCAGAATGTGAGCCTAGGAAGTTTTTACAAATGACGTAAATGGAAATGTGTTTAGAAATGGCTAAACAATGTGTGCAACATGCAAAAAATGTGATGTTACAGCTAAAAAGGAATCCCCTCTTCCTTACACTGCTATTTATATAGGTCCTTCCTGGCTCTATTTCTATTCACATCTTTCTTACTCTGTATAACTTTGTCATTAAGTGACTGACTCAACATTCTCTGAATGTTTGAAATTTCAACTACTTTTTCTAGTAGATTATAAAACATCTCCTACCAGGATATACAGAGTGGATCTCCAAGAATTTAGAGATTTCAGAGAAACTATAATAACTACACTTGATAAGCGTGTGACAAATGTTTAGATGAGTAATCTTCTTGGAGTCATTTCTAATTCATGATCTCAGCTTTCTGAGAAGTCAGTGAGCATCCTACGGTATACAATGTTTAGCTGAGTAGAAGCTGTCTACCTTCCTAGAAAAGGAAAATCATTTTAAGCATTGAGTAGATTTAAAAAGAAGAAGAAAAATAATAACAGAGGAATCAGCCTCAAGAAAATTAGCAACTTCCAGGGACTGGAAAAAGCATTTATCCAAGTAGCTCCATGGCTCCTTAGGAACTGAAAAAAATGGGGGCTTATCACTAAGTATGTTTTAAACTGCTGGGTATTCTCCCATCTCCACTGTGAAAAGGTTCACAGTGTACACATGACATCACATATTTTATAATCAAGGCTCAAAGAAGAATCCAACTTGGCTTTTGTACATGTGATTCCCTCTTCCCTTTGAAATTTTCAATCCATCCATTTTTTTTTCCACAGAAGGCAACTTGCAAATGTTTGGATAGCTATAAATATTCAGACATTTCAGACAATACTGTCAAAAGTAAACAGAACCCACATGTGAAAATGACTAAGTAAATAATATGCTAACACGATTTGGAAATAAAATAGAGACATGAGCTCTCCCTTGGTCCTTATTCATTCATTCACCAAGTGTCTACTGCGCTGTGCGCATGCCACAGGGAATGACAGGCACATGGCACACAGTCTGCATTTCATTTTCAAAAATGAGAAGTGAAGAAACAGTGAATTTCATCCATGACAAATGGTAACAAAGTGAAGATAATGAACGAGTCTTGGGAGCTGGAGAGAGCTCAGTGGTAGAGCGCTCACCTGGTGTGCCCAGAGCTCTGGAGTTTGATCCCCATTATGTAAGAAGAGACCTTATTCTCAGTGATGGGCAGGAGATATATGATAATCTGGGGAAATCCAATCACATGGCAAGTGATTTTTTTTTTTTGCTTTTTTGAATTACAAATAATTATTTGAATATTTTAAATAATGGTCTATAAGGAGTGACAAAGAATGATTCAGAAACTTTCCATTTAAACCAGGGTCTCATGTGGCCAAGATTAGCCTTGAACTCTCTATGTCTCTGAGGAATATCTTGAACCCCTAATCCTCTTGCCTCCACCTCCCATGTGCTGGGATTAGAGGGTTGAACTTATTCCTACTACAAGCAGCTTTAAGTTATATGTCAAACGCAAAGCAAAGCTGCTCCATCTGTATCAGGCAGCAAGTTCAGCCGGGCTAGAACCACAAAATCAGTAGGTTCTTTTTGGTCAAATCTGAGATAATATGGCAACAACAACAACAACAGATAGTAATGGAATTTACATGAATCTCTACTGATGGGGGTAAATAAAGGAGAAGGAAATAGGATTTCAATAAGATGTTAGGTCTAGAGAAGGGGCAAAGACCACATTTGTCATTAGATAAACACAAAGACTGGAGAATTACCCTAAACTGAAGAGGACCAAGAAAAGCAAAACAACTAAGTCATTCTGACCAAAATGAGAGTGGGCAGATTCATGGCAAGGCTCTGAACATTTTTTCCCTTGCTATAGCAGATAGTAGTGTCAATTAGTTAACACTATTATGTCCATATCAAGATTATATTTTCTAAATCATACAATTAAAACTACAATGGTCCTGGACTCTGTTGCCTGTATTTGCATCATTTTCTCCTAGCTGGGCTGCCTTGTCTGTCCTCAGTGGAAGAGGACAAGTTTAGTCCTGATGTGACTGGAAGTGCCAGGGTGGGTTGCTAGGAGGAGGGGGGCTCCCTTAGGAGAAGGGGATGGTGGAAAGGGGAGGAGAGTGGGAGGGAGGGGGCTACGATCAAGATATAAAGTAAAAAAAAAACAGCAATATAAATTAATTAATGAATGAACAAAAGCCTGCAGTGGGTCAAATTCAGAGAACAATTGGCCATGGGGCGCCCAACCTCAGTTGGTACATCTACAATACAAACTCTTTATCTAAACTCAGGGACCATCAAAGAAGAGATGGCAGAAAGACTGCAAGAGCCGGAGCATCAAGGCAGGGCAGGGCATCTGCAGCAAGATGGTGTCTTTTCTATACGACAGGGAAGCTGTCCCCAAGAAATCTCAATGATATAAACTAATTTTTAAAAATCTAAAAAGGAAAAATGTTATTTCCCAAATCCACATAATTACTTCAAATAAGATTATCAATGGATACTAAACCTTATGGATTGAGAGTATCAGAGACAATATGTTTAAAGACTGCAGCTCCTCTAAAGATAGTGGCTTTTTTTCATTTATTTATTAATCTCTCTGCAGCCTGATCCCAGCCCCCTCCCTCCTCTTCTCCCAGTCCTGCCTTCATAGCCCCCTTGGCCCATCCCCCCTCTCCTTTTTCTCAGATAAGGGAGCCCCCCCCCCAAGGTGTATCAACCCACTCAGGCCCCACAAGTCACAGCTGGACTAAGAGCTGGGGCCCACTGGGGCCTGACAAGGCAGTCCAGCTAGGGGGAAGGGATCCAGTGGCGAGAGACGGAGGAGTCAGAGACAGCCCCTACTCCCATTGTTAGGGGACCCACATGCTTACAATCCTGCACATCTGCTACTTATGTGTAGGGGCTCTAGGTCCAGTTCACATATACTTAAAGGAAGAAAACTGCTTCTCTTGCTTCACTCTGGAGAAACCGGACAGTAAGAGTAACTGGGAAAATTATTTCACAGGCCTTTACATGTTATACGCAACAGAGGAGGCAGCAGTGATTGCACAGAACTAAGGTTATCCTGAAATATTCCAAGATAAACTCTATCTAGATAAAGAGCAGTTTGTGAAATAACTGGCCTTTGGCTCTAAAACTAACAAAGGACTAAGAAGCTTCCTAATTCTGAGAGAAAACATGAATTAAAGGATACTCAAGAGGCAGTGTAACTAAAGGTAATGTGATCGTGTCATGGATCTTTTTGATATGAGGGATTCTGAAGGGGGCCTGTGCTGATTCAATGTCTAGATCAAGCCTATGGTGACAGACGCAATCTGTAGGTGTGCTCTAGAATAGAAGCATCACTAGACTATGGGATACTTGAAGCATAGATAATATGTGTGAAGGTCAGAGTCCCCATTCTTTCTCATTAGTTTAAATAGCACATGTGGCTACAGCCACAGTGACAGCAGTGGTTTACAGGGTAAACAGGCGAAGGTACAATGTTGACATTAAATCCTGACTTTGACAACTGTATTAGACTGTTTGAAATGCATGCTGACAATTTTAGATACTAAGAACTTAAATACTTTAAATATACCATTTAAAGGAAGGCAACAGTAATGAAACTGTGACAAAACATTAACTTTTGAAGAACACAAATGACATGTATACAAACTTCTCTGTATTTTTTTCACTTTTTTCTAATCTGTTATTTCAAATTAAACTTGTAAGAGAAAAAAAACCAGCAGCATACAAATGCTAGGTTCACCAAAATGTCTTTACAAATTTAAAGATATTAATGAAGTACATACTCATTACATATTTTCCACCTTGTTATCACAATGTGAATGTTCAACTACAATTTGATTTTTGAAAACTTTTATATACATGGTTGTTTGGCCTGCATGTGTTTCTGTGAGCCATTTGCTGGCCTGGTGCCCACAGGGGCACTGCATCCCCTGGAACTATAGACAGTTGGTGGAGGCCACCATGTGTGCGCTGGAAATCAAGCCCAGCTCCTCTGGAAGAGTCATCTCTCTAGCCCTGAAGCAGTCTATAAACAAAAGGATAATTGTGTGATCCAAAGTGTGTAGTACACTAAAGACACACAAAGCTTTTATAGTTAGTGAAGATAAAGAGTCTCGACTTTGGCATAAGTACTGAATACTTAAAAACAGAAGGTAGGGCCATTGAGAAAAGCACTAAAAACAATGCACTAAAAACAATTGCTTTTTCTTTCCCTAAGGAATAGGGAAATTATACTGTCATCATTGGAGTAAAATGGAAAGCTCCACAGAGAACAAGCTTTAGTGGGCTCATCCCTAGAAAAACAATCAAGAAAAAATACCAAATGTTCTGCATATATGAAGTGGCAACAATGAACAACATTGTTTAATCTTTCTGGGTTACGTATGCTAAAGTGGGAAAATTTTGAGTTTAAGGATAACCAAACTACATCATAAGATTCTGCCTAAAAAGTAACACCACCAACAAAATTTTAATACAAATTATGGGAAAGGATACCCTGTATTAATTTCAAATCAAAATGTTCTTAGTTAAAAGCTACTTAATTCAGTATAATCAAGTTTCCACCATAATTTCCTGAAATTGTGCTCTGACTGAAGTAAAAAAAAAAAAAGTGGTTTTCATCAAATACAGTGAACTTTTTTCAAACTCTTAAGAATGTTTGAAAACAGACAATTCTTGAAATAAAGGCTTTAGTGATGAATATTTTCCTGGCTTCCCAGTCTATAGACTGTTTACAAGATCTGTGGAATGCTCCTCATCCTTCACTCACTCCTTAGCTTTTACATTTATTGTCAAGTCTCTTGTTACTGGCACTAGTTACGTTCTGTAAGACACACGGGTGTAGAATTAGCACAAAGACTTTTCTGGTTAGATTTTGAGGGGAATCTAACTGCTGGTCTTCAACAGACTTTTAAAAACTTTTTAAATTCACATGTATATGTGTCTGTGTGTATGCTGTACCTGTGCTGGTGCACTTGCAGGCCAGAAGATATGGTGGATGCTCTGGAGTTGCTGTTACAAATGGTTGTGAGCCCACTTTCATGAACGCTGCATATCCAACTCCAGTCCTCTGGCAGAGCAGCAAATACTTTTGCCTGCTGAACCATCATTGTAGTTTCCAGTACACATTTTTAAAAGTGTGTGTTGCTGCTGGGCATATAACTTATTGGTACAGCACCTTTTTTAGCATGCACAAGTCCCTAAATTCAATTCCCACTTCCACCAAAAGAAAAAAAATGTGTTTGTTTTAGCAAACTTTATTTAATTATTTATTTGCCAGCATGGAACTAACTGTTAATAGCATCTATGTGTTCCACAGTGTGGAACTAACCGTTAATAGCATCTACGTGCTCCACAGAGTGCATCACAGTCTTCTTGAACTTATAAACACTGGGAAGCAATTACACAATATGCTCTGGGGCCATTTAAAAAAGCAAGACCACTAAAAATGTCAATCAAAACAAAAACATGGCACATA
This sequence comes from Acomys minous, assembly GCF_964271855.1. Taxonomy (NCBI): domain Eukaryota; kingdom Metazoa; phylum Chordata; class Mammalia; order Rodentia; family Muridae; genus Acomys; species Acomys minous. The sequence goes on along the minus strand of NC_140486.1, from coordinate 75,609,870 downwards.
AAAACCCAAAAAAGTGGTATGTGTATAAAAGCTGAAACAAAAAGCAGAATGTGGCTTGCTTAATCTTCACTGGGAACATGCTCATTGAACACATCCTTTTGGGCTGCTTTGTAGACAGCCACAAAATGAAAGAGCAGTTTAGAAGAGCAGTCAAGTATTGATTTGCATATTATAAAAACATTAGGAAGCAGAAAAGTTTTGAAATGCTGTTTGTAATCAGAATCAACTCACTCAGATATCCTGCAACCTGTAACAGCAACTGGCCTGAGAAATATACTGGTGCAATAGTGACACCAACATTATGGGAATAACCAATCACTTTTTAAAACTTGCATTTAAGGTCCATCCCATGAGATGGAACCTATACCTGATACTGCTAAAGTACCCAAGACTGGATAGATCATGTGCCCTAAGGGAAATCCTACTACCATTTTTCTAAGTGAACTTAGCAATAAAATGACTATTAATGATACTACCCATAGATAAATACATTGTTCAGCCCTTACCATAGAAGCTTCTTTTTGTATTAAAGGATAATTAACACAGAGACTCACAATGTGCAGAGAGAGATGTTGGAGGACACAGATCTAAATGACATGCCTTCATCAAACACCTCCCTTCAAAACTCAAATATGTATATGAAAGATGAGGTGGAAAGATTTGATAGAGCCAGAGGTAATGGATAGCTCCAAGGAAAAGCATATTTCAAATACTACAGGACTGACGCACAAATGAATCCACAAAGACTGTGGCAGCATAATCTCAGAACAAACAAAATCCCAGTATGGAGAAGAGGGAATGAATACAAAATTCTTGCTCCTGTAATTAGTACTAGCTGGGAAAGGAAAAAACAATTTTTTTCCAATGGAGTGACACTGGAATATCAATCACACTCTTGGGCATGCCTCATGCCCAGTATTTATTTATTTTTTTCTTATGCTCAGTATTTAGGTAAAGTGCGTGTGTGTGTGTGTGTGTGTGTGTGCTTTTTTGTTTAGTTTTGTAGTTTTTGTTGTATTAGCATTTTATTGATTTGTTTTGACTTTTACTTTTAATTTAATTCAAATTTATTTTATTTTTACTTTTAAAGAAAGAGAAAGAACATGAATTGGGAGAGTAGAGAGGTAGAGAAGAGGTGAGGAAAGAATATAATCAAAATATACTATATGAAATTTTTTATAAATAAAAAAGTAAAAGCAAACAAACAGAAAATATATGAACACCTTAACTAAAGTTTTAATGATATGACTCTTGTTTGCTGCTCCACTTTATCTCTTGTGTGTGCCAATGAGTGAGGAGATGCTGAGTCTTCACACCACTGATACAGGTGGTCCATGGTATCTGCTCTAGTGGCAACAGTCTTGCACTCCTTCCTCAAAACAATTCTAGGTCCTATCTGCCCTCAGCCATGCTCTACCAAGGGCTTGCCTCCAACGAAACAGCAGCACAGGCATATACACAAAATTTATTATTGCTCATCTTGCCATAGCAATGTTGGGAGTACAGATGTATGTTGCTATGTGAAGATTGAAGTGGGCTTTGGGAATTCAGGCTCAGCTCCTCACACTTGGACAGCAAGCACTTTACTCACCAAGCATCTCCTAGATGTCCCTCTTCTCCCAACCAACAGTGTTTTATTTTGACTCACCACACTGCTGTGATCAATTCCACTTACCAATAATGTTTAGTCATTATCTTCATCAATGTCTTTTTGGTTTTTTCCTTGAGCAAGATCTCAAGATATTTCCCTGATACAAGTTCAGACTGCCTTAGAATTTGTTTTGCCAGAATATAAACAATATTTTTGTATATATTCATACTTCTTACAGTGTTTTAATAGAGAAGTCAAGGTAGTGATGGCCTTATTTATTTAGTTGGAAGATTTTTTCCTTTTCTGTCTTATTAGTGTTTACAAAGAATCCACGAATTAAATGTATGGGACAATTTATTGGTCAAGCTATTGTTCTGTGTATTAGACTTCTGACAGGATAATGAACTGTCTGGGACAGCCATTTTATTACAAGGTTTATATTGGCCTTACAAGTTTTGAAATTTTCAGTGGACAATTGGGCAGACACACTGACTGACCTAAAGTGGGGATCTGCATGGAAACAGAAAGGAGTGGGATAGGATGCAAGAGCAAGCCCAGAAGCAAAGCAGGAAATTCAGCTGCCCCTGCTCCTCCCATGGTCTCTATTGCCCAAAGACACCTGGCAATACAACCGCATGAGGCTCATCTGCTCCGGATACACTGGCATGGGAGAGGAGTCATTCAACATCACATCGACAGCAGCTGCGATTTTCTTTAGAAAATGATTTTAGATTATCAATTAAATTTCTTTACTTTTTATAATGTCTCCAATTAGTATTTCTTCATAACTCTGATTGTCTTTCTATGAATTTGTCTACTTCCTATAGGCTATCTATGTCTTCAATGTATACATTTGATAATGGCCTACTATGTATAGGATATATTTTTTAAAAAACAACTTGAAAGCAAATTCCTAAATAACACGATTTTAAGATAAGCAAAAACATTGATTAGAGTTAAAAGAGCATAAAGGCAGCTATCAATGTATGAAAATATCCAACACCCTAATCCGAGAACGCAGGTGAAGCCACAGTGAAATTACTACCTTATTCTAGCTTATCAAAAGACAAGATAACAAGCATTGACAAGGTTGTAGAGGAAGGAAACCCTTACAAACTGTTGGTGGGAATGAAAATTAGGATTTTCATATAGAAAAATAATATGAAAAGTCCTTAAGAAATAAAAAAAAAATGTAACTCTGGTGTGATCCATCAATATTACCACTGGGTATATTTCCAAAGGAAATGTGAGCAATACGATAAAACTATCTGTACTGTACTGTTTAATGGAATACTATTATAAATAATTAAGGTTTATATCAAATTCAGTGTCCATCATGAGATGAATGAATAAAGAAAACATAGTGTACACATATCCAAGTAAAGGCAGAAGCACAGAGTATGCCTGTACTCTCAGGGTTGAGGAGGCTGAGAAAGGAGGATCCCTAGGTGCTGGGCAAGTCAATCTAGCTAAATTGGGGAGATCCAGGTTCTGTGAAAGTCACACTTTCCAAAGTAAGGTGGACGTGCATCACATCAGGTCAGTCAAGTCCTAGGATGGGCTGCAGAGTGGCTTTTGGAGCCCCACCCCTCTCTGAGGCTGTTTTGGCAGTTGACAGCTGCGAACGAGGAATAGTCAGATTTACTCAGGGATGCAGACCCTTGCTCCAGTGCATGCACACCCAGCCAGTCCTAAATGGACTCAGCAGGTTTAAAAGCAAACATAGGCACAGAGAAAGAGGCAGAGAGAGCACACACACATGACGTCAACGAGGAAAAGTAAGGGGTGGAGGAGACAGTAGACGGGAAGGAACGGGATGCATTTGATCAAAACACAAATGTATGAATATTAAGTACATCGTTTCTTAAATAAAGGGGAGAGTGAACAGAAGAGACCCAGCACTGACCTCTGGCTTCCAGAGACACATGCACACGGGTGCACACCCTGAAACACACGCACAAGCACATGCACACGGGTGCAAACCTCTGCAGCATGCACAAGCACATTCGTAGAATTATCAACACACACACACACACACACACACACACACACACACTTTTTTAAAAAAAGGTAATGCAAAAAACTATAGGACTGCTGATCAATGTTAGCAAAAATATTGTAGAACTCTTTTCATTTTAAAATAGTATATTTTATATTTTTCCATAATCTTTCATGTAAATAAGATGTTTCTATTCATATACTTCATACAGGTTGCATGTGAGAACAATTCACCTCCAAAGAAGTACCTTGTAATGGCCTTGTACTGTATTAAATTTCCTCCAGCGATGCTTCAGGGCATTGTTGATACTAGTTAATCTTACGAACATTCTCATCAGTGTCGGGGAAACTACACGGCACTGAGCATTTGTTTGAGATGGGTATCTTGGAGGAACAAGAGTGATTAGCTAGACAGTTTTAGATTATTTGGGTTTTTGTTTGTTTTTGTTTTTTGAAGAAATTAAGTCAAGTACACACCAACTTTTTATGACAGGAGTGATCTTCAATTAACTTACTTATTGCTGACTCGCACACATGAGAAAACACGAACACAGATGCAGTTAGCACTAATACCTGTAGAAAGTCAATCACTTCATTGAACATATTTTGTTGTTATTGTTGTTGTATTTTTTGTTTGTTTGTTTTTTGAAATAGGGTTTCTCTGTGTAACAGTTCTGGCTGTCCTGGAACTCGCTCTGTAGACCAGGCTGGCCTCAAACTCACAGATATCCACCTGCCTCTGCCTCCCAAGTGCTGGGATTAAAGGCATGCACCACCACCGCCTGGCCATAGAACAAATTTCAATAGTAACTAATATTTCTAAGTGAAGGCATAAGTAAAATAATAATATAAGTAAAGCTGCCTCTTATCTTACCTTTTTAAGATTTTTTGAAGCAAATAATGCTTATTTGGAGGCCAAAGGATGGCAGGATCATAGTCACCTCCACAAAGGAGCATCACCAGAGCCTCTGCAGCTCGTTTCAGGGGTTTGCTGTACGGGCTCTTGTGTGGTGCCCACTCCTGATAGGTTAACAAATAGCTGTGTTAGGAGATACCAAGTGCTGCGAGTCCTATTGCTCCATGTATGTTTCATGTGCTTTAATTTTAGCCATGTCGTCTAAATAATGTAATAGTTATGCTGGGATGCAGGAAGTGGACAAAACCAGGACACTGCTAAAGTTTAGTTTGCACATAATTTCTATTCTGCATCGTCAATACTAGGTGGGAAGAAATCTTCACAATATATCATGAGAATAAGATGTTTCTATCTATACATTTTCATACAGTTTGCATGTAAGGACATTTTGCCTCCAAAGAAGTACCTCATAATGGACTTGCATTAAATTTCCTCCAGCAATACTTCATAACATTGTTGGCGCTAGTTAAGGCAAAGCTGTTAAGAAACAGATGTCTAAGCTGGGCGTGGTGGCAAATGCCTTTAATCCCTGTACTCAGGGAGGCAGAGGCAGGGGGATTGCTGTGAGTTTGAAGCCAGCCTGGTCTACAAAGTGAGTTCAGGACATGCAAGGCTACACAGAGAAACTCTATTTTGAAACAACAAAAAAAAGGAAGGAAAAAAAAGAAGTCTAATGGTGAAAATGTCTTGGTTAAATCCAAGCCTCACTACTTTCTAGACATAGGGTGCTAGCCAAGTTCATGTCTCTAAGCTTGAAATTCCTCAACTACAATATAAAGTCAAGAATATTATAATGCAATTAACATGTTTTATAAAATAAGTCTAATATTGTATTTGTAATTTTAGCTAATACAATTGATCTTTAAGGTTGTATGTAAGCTGGATAGTCAAATAATCTTTAAAATATATTCTCTGACAAGGTGAAATAATAAGAATTAAAGCATAATTAAATTATAAAGAGGTTATTATAAATTCCAAAAGTTGTGTAGTGTACTTAAAACAGTGAGTGAAGGTACTGTTCTAAGGAAATGTTAAATACTTCATCTCAAAAATACTTAATTAGACTCATTTCCTATTCAGCTTCTTGGTGGAACTTTTCAAGAATAAAACACAAATTATTATATTAAAACTCATTGACATTCATGAACAAATTAAGAAAAATTAAAAAGCACATTTAAATTTTGCTTAAGCTACCAAGAATAGTAATTTACTAACATATTTATAGTAATTTCATGTGCATGAATTCTTTATAATATTCAAGTACCTTATTTTTATAAATCAACTTGTATTAAAAAAAACTACATTATAAAAAACCTCAAGGTTAAACACTATTTCCTTAAATTTTAAAACAGTTGGGCTTGGGAAGAAGAAATTAACTAAGCAATGCTATAATTGTAGGTAACAGCTGCACAGCCAATATTTAATCACTATACTGTGAGACGGTCAGTAGGGGAAGGCAGGATTAACATATTGCTTTAAAACATTCCAGTATGTTCTGCATCTGTTTACTGACAATAAAAGACACAGCTGTTCCAAACGATGCACACTAACAGGTGTAACGTGCCAATCTGGCACTTTACGTACAAGTTACCCCTCATTTCCTTTTGGAATACTCTAAAATTATCCTGTAAGCCACAGACACCAGTACCATAAATGGTTTCCATATCAATTTTGATTATTCTAGTCATTAAGTAAAAGATGTTTCTTTCTCCATGAATTCAACAGCGTTTAAAACAAACACTACAGATCCTGAACTAATTATAATTATCCCAGATGTTTTCCATAAAAAAAAATGGTATCTTTAACAAATGTTCTATATCAAATTCACTGTAAAATACATCAAAATTATGAGGTAAGAACTATCTTAACTCCACTATACTTAAGCCAAAAATATGAATAAAGTTTAAGCTTGTAATTTGTTTTGACAGAGTATTTCAGTTACCCCCCAGCCACACATATTTAAATCAAGGGGCCCATGAGGAAAATCAATATTTTAATAATAAATTATCAACAATCACTTGTCTCAAGCACAACTAAATAACTAAATTTTGTGATTATAAATGTTACTTACATAAACACTTTTACATGTAATATATTAAAATCATGTTAAAATGTCCTAAGCAAAACAAAACAAAACAAAACAAAACAAAAACAAACTCCATTCTGCTCTAGTACACAGTAAATATAAATGACTTTTTTATTTATAAATTATAGCAGTGACATTGTAAGTACAAACCAATGTCAAAGAATTCTTTAATCTTAAAGAATTGATGATGAAAAGAAGATGAAATCTTTAATTTGGGTCTTCTATTTAATTTTAAAGTATAAAACCTGGAGAGAAGACGCAGAAATGAATCACAGAAGTCCAAAACGTTCCAAGCGCCTTCTCTTCTTTTCCTACAGTCAAGACATTGGTCATGTTAGTTTTTGAAAAAAGAATGTGACATGACATTTATAAGGTCCATGTTATTATGTTCATGTTGACTCTATATACATGAGCAAAAATTGCAATCTTTTAAATGTTTTACTTATGCAAAATTATACAATGCATTATGATTCCAAGTGTAGCTGATACATAGAATTGGGAGTCAAGACAGGGTTTCTCTGTGTAGCCTTGGCTGGCCCGGACTTGCTTTGTAGACCAGGCTAGTCTCGAACTCACAGTGATCTGCCTGCCCCTGCCCCCCTGAGTGCTGGGATTAAAGGAGGTGTTGCCCCGCTCAGAGAATATTTTTTTTTAAGACAGGATTTCATGTTGCTAAGGCTAGCCTTGAACTTACTGTGTAGCCAAGAATAACCTTGAACTTCTGATCCTCCTATCTCCCCCTTCCTAGTACTGAAATGACAGGCATGAGCCACTCTACTAGGCTGATGTGGTGCTGAAGACTGAACATAGGGCTCATGCTTGCTAGGAAAACACTCTTGTTACCGAGCTACATCCCATCTTAAAATGTAAATAAAATGTAGTGTTGCTACAGCTGTACAGGTTTTTCTAGAAGCCAGTTATGATCAATGCAAACTCTTACTTCTTGTTGTTGTTTGTTCACTTTACATCCTGGTGGTAGCCCCATCCCTCCTCTCCTCCCAGTCCCATCCTCTCTCTGTCTCCCGCATTCCTCAGAAAACAGGAGGTCCCTTTCCCATCCACCCTAGTTCATCAAGTGCTTCAGGACTGAGCATGTCCTCTTCCCCTGTGGCCTGGTGAGGCAGCCCCACCAGGGGGAAGTGATCAAGAAGCTGGCAACAGAGAGACAACCTCTACCCTCATTACTGTAGGACTCACATGAAGTCCGAGCTGCCCATTGGCTACATCTGTATAGGGGGCCTACGTCCAGTCCATGCATGGTCCTTGATTGGCGCTTTGGTCTCAGCAAGCCCCTCTGGGCCCTGGCTAGTTGGTTTTGTTGGTCTTCTTGTGGACTTCCTGTCACCTCCAGGTGCTTTTCTCCTGCCCCCCACTTTTCCACAGTACTCTCTTTGTATCACCCCGTTTTTGGCTGTGAATCTTAGCATCTGTTTTGAAGTGCTGCCGGGTGAAGCTTCTCAGAGGACAACTCTGCTATTATTTTGCTGTTTAAGGTATTTGTCTGGAGGGAAAGTGGGTACTGAGAATTTGAAGGCAGGGACTACTGCATACAAGGCGTGCACACTCTATCACTGAGTTTCACCTCTAGCCCCTGGGGCTTATGTTTTGAAAAGCAATATGAGCATTTTTTTTTTCCTCAGAGACCCACTTTATTCAGTTCTGTACATATGGGGACATTGGCCCAAGCCCAACCCACCTTACATAGGATCACTCTGTGGAGAATAAAGCACCCTATGTACACAGCCAAAAGCCACATTGCCTGTGCCCCTGAAACCTGGCCCAGCCTCCCCAGTCCTTTGCTTTTCTGAGTGCCTAAAGGGTACAGGTGAGGGCCTGCCCAGCATCAGCATAAACAAGGAAATAAATAGGCGTTGCAGGGAGCCATGCTTGGGGCACTACTCCTGCTTCCTTCTTTATAGCTTTGGGAACCAACAGCACAAAGGAAAGCAGTCAAGCCGCAGGGTGGTCCCTTCCAAATGTGTGATCCCAGGACTGCTGCTTGGCAAAGTGGGGCAGGGTAGGTGGTTTACTCTCCCCACCTCAGTCCACTGGGCCCTATACTCACCTACCGTCCATAACATACTTCCCTCTTAACCTCTGTGCTGTCTCGGTTAGGTGGAGGATAAAAGGAATTCACACACCACCACTCCCTGCCTGCATGATGCTAGGTCTAAGGGCCTATTTGTGCTGCTGGGGTCACTGTCCTGCAATGAGCATTTTTTTTTAACATGGAAAAATCAAGAACAATATATTGACTGTTTTGAGGTAGCTTTGTTATGTATCCTAGATGGCCTGGCTTTCACTATGCAAATGGCCTGCCTCCTGCCTTAGCCTTCAAAGATCTGAGCTTAAAGGTGTGTAGTACGAATCTTGGCTTCTGAAAATGATCAACTGTCTGAATGCAATTGATAATGATGCACAACATCACTCATACATAGATTAAATTAAACTAATATTATATAATAACAAAAAATCCTATGATACAAAATTCAGACTTCAAAAAACCCTTGAAATTGACAAATTTAATGACTATAGTTTATATTTATCTAACATACTTTAATTTCGTAATTGTTATACCTGTATATTAGAATGTTTATTAACAAAAATGTTTATGTCCACCCCCTTGGGACTTTCATCCTAAGCTCTGCCTGCCACCCATTTTTCAGGGACTCTTGAGCCACACAACTTGGTACAGCAAAAACTCTACCCCCCTGCTGCCCCTCCTCCTGCCCCTGCCCCTCTCTGCACCTCTCAGCCCCATCTTCCAGACTCTCATCCCAATCTCTGCCTGCCACCTGCTGCCATTTTGAGACTTTGCAGCCAGCAGCTCCATGTAACTGGTTAAGACCTCTTGATACATTCTCTCCATCAGGTTTTGCATCCAGCCCTGCCCACCATGCTCGTAGGACTCACTAATCACCAGCTGGTCCTCTGAGCCAAAAACCATAACAAAAGACACAGGCCACACTCTAACTCCAGAAGCCTAGGTCTCATAAGAAAAACACCCAGACACAAAACAAAACTGAAACCAACTAAGACAGCATGCTATTCCTCCAAACCATGAATCCCATAGTTTGTCTCTAATAATAACAAGATAAAGAATTCAAAATAAAAATTATAAACCAGTTGAATGAGTTCAGAGAATTCAATGAATTCATGAATAAACACTTTAAGAAAGTTAGAGAAGGATAAATTCTTGATTGAACCCCACCTCCCAAAACACCAATGAACACCTCATGAAATATGGAGGACAATCCATGATATGTATATTAAGTGAGTTTTATGTCTACTTGATATAAGCTAGAGTTAACTGAGATTCAGCTTTAAGACGTTTTCTTAATTAGCAATCAATGGGGGAGGGCCCAGTCCATTGTGGATGGTGCCTTTCCTGAGCTGCTGGTCTTGGGTTCTATAAGAAAGCAGGCTGAGTGAGCCATGAGGAGCAATCCCATAAACAGCACCCCTCCATAGCTTCTGCATCAGCTCCTGCCTCCAGGTTCCTGCCTGCTTGAGTTCCTGCCCTCACTGCTTTTGATGACGAATTGTTTATAGAACTGTGAGCAAAATAAACCCTTTCCTCTCCATGTTCTTTTTGGTCATGGTGTTTCATCACAGCAATAGTAACCACAACTAAGACAATACGAAAAAAGACTCAATGAAGAGATAGAAATACTGAAGAAAATATAAATGAAGATGACGAGGAAAAATTCAGTAAGCCTAATAAAGAGTTCAGTTGTAAGGCTCACTAACAGAAAGGATCATATAAAAAACAGTGTAACAGGGCTTGACACCAAGATAAAGGAAGTTAGTCAATTAAAGGATATAATAAAAATTTAAAAACACATAAATAGAATATTAATGATGTTTGGGATAGCAACTGCCCAATCAAAAGACAAAAGTTAGGTAATTGGCTTAGAAAATGAGATTTATTTGTGGACTACAAAACCATACTTCACTTCCAAAGGCAGAAACTACTTTAGAATGAGAGAAAGGAAAAAAGAAGTATTCCAGGAAAATGAGATAAAGAAATAAACACTTTTTGCCTACTCCAGCTGGGGGTAGGCATCCCCAGTTCCAGAGGTGCTCAGCTCTAGCAACCAGACCTCAGATTCCTCCACTTCCCCAATTGCAATGCCTGGATATCGGGGTCACCATCCCAACTTCCAATACACGGTTCTGTGGGTCCCCCTCAGTTACAGTCATAGGGGAGGGGAGGAGGGGGAAAGTGGGAGGGAGGGAGGAATGGGAGAATCCAAGGGATGGGATAACTATTGAGATGTAATATGAATAAATTAATTAAAAAAAATAAAAATTAAAACAAATAGTTTTCTTGATTAAAAAAATAAAAACAAAATAAACAAACACACTGCCTACTGTGAAGATTTCCCTTCACTGGTAGTGTCTTATTTAGGGTTTCTATTGCTATAAAAAATACTACGACCAAAGCTCAAGCTGGGGAGGGAAAGGTTTATTTGGCTTATACTTCCACACTGCTGTTCATCACTGAAGGAAGTCAGGACAGGCAGCATCCTAGAGGCAGGAGCTGATGCAGAGGCCATGGAGGAATGCTGATTACTGGCTTGCTTCTTCATGGCTTGCTCAGCCTACTATTTATAGAACGCAGGACCACCAGCCCAGGGATGGCATCCCCAACAATGGGCTGGGCCCTCCCTCATTGATGACTAATTAATAAAATGCTTTACAGCTGGATCTCATGGAGACATTTTTCTCAATTGAGGCTCGTTCCTCTCTAATGACTCTAGCTTGTGTCAAGTTGACACACAAAACCAGCCAATACATAGTGGATCAATGGAATCGAACTAAAGACCCAGAGATGAATCCACACACATTTGGTCACTTGATTTTTGACAAAGAAGCCAAATCCATTGAATGGACAAACGACAGCATCTTCAACAAATGGTGCTGGTCTAACTGGATGTCTACATGTAGAAAAATGCAAAACCTATTTGTCACCATGCACAAAACTCAAGTCCAAGTGGATTAAAGACCTCAACCTAAAACCAGAGACATTAACCCAGTTAGAGGAAAAAGTGGGGAAGAGTCTGGAACACATAGGCACAGGAGACAACTTCCTGAACAGAACACCAACAGCCCAGGCCTTAACGTCAACAATTAATAAATGGAACCTCATGAGACTGAGAAGCTTCTGTAAGGCAGGTGACACTGTCTAGAGAACAAAGCGACAGCCTACAGACTGGGAAAAGATCTTCACCCTTCATCTGACAAAGGTCTAATATCCAAAATATATAAAGAACTCAAGAAATTAAACACCACCAAACTAAATAACCCAATAGAGAAATGGAGCTCAGAACTAAACAGAGAATTCTCAACAGAGAAATATCAAATGGCAGAGAAACACTTAAAGAAATGCTCGACCTCCTTAGTCATCAGAGAAATGCAAATCAAAACGACATTGAGATTCCATCTTACACCCATCAGAATGGCTAAGATCAATAACTCAACTGATACCACATGCTGGTGTGGATGTGGAGAGAGAGGAACACTCCTTCATTGCTGGTGGGAATGCAAACTAGTACAACCACTTTGGAAATCTATCTGGTGCTTTCTCAGAAAAATGGGAATAGGGCTTCCTCAAGACCCAGCTATTCCACTCCTTGGAATATACCCAGAAGATGAACTACCACACAACAGGGACATATGCTCAACCATGTTCATAGCTGCCTTATTCATAATAGCCAGAACTTGGAAACAACCTACGTGTCCCTCAGTAGAAGAATGGATAAAGAAACTGTGGTACATCTACACTATGGAATACTACTCAGCTATTGAAAACAAGGAATTCCCGAAATTTGTGGACAAATGAATTGAACTAGAAATTATCATGAGCGAGTTCACCCAGAAGCAAAAAGAGTCAAATGGTACATACTCACTTATATCGAGACACTAGTCCAAGGGGTACGTCCCCATGAAAAACTACCTACCAGGAAAGTGGGTCAGAGGGGAGGACATCCTATTGAGACTTTAGGTGTGAGAAGCCTGGGAGAATGAGGAAATAGAAGGATCCAGAGGGTCCTGGAAAACTACAGGCGGGTCTGGCCCCTGGGGTCCTCCTCAAACTATGGCACCAGCCCAGGAAAATATAGGCAGTAAACTTCGAACCCCTACCCAGTCTAGCCGATGGACAGGACATTATCCACTGTTAAGTGGAGAAGGAGATCTGACTTTCACACAAACTCTGGTGCCCCATATTGGACCATGTCCCTTGGATGGGGAGGCCTGGTGGCACTCAGAGGAAGGATAATAGGTCACCAAGAAGAGACTCAATACCCTATGAGCATATACGGGGTGGGGGGGAGGTCCCCCTCAGTCACAGACATAGGGGAAGGGAGTAGGGGGGGAAGCGGGAGGGAGGGATGAATGGGAGGATACAAGGGATGGGCTAACAATTGAGATGTAATATGAATAAATTAATAAAAATTTTTAAAAAAAGAAAAAAAAAAAAACCAGGGTAGTGCCAGAAAGAGCTACAGCTGCCCACTTCTGGGTGGTGTCTACATAAAGTACAAAACCATCATTAAACCAGACCCTACTCTTCTCTTCCTCAGTCAACCAATCCTAGGGAAAAACTCATGAGGCAGCATTGTAAAGGGAGTAGAAACAACAGGCATTTGGGCAACTTCTTCACATAACTTACCTGTATATGCAGGACCTGCCTAGGCCTGATCATATATATTCCACTTCAATTTGATAATGAATTGCTGCTGTGCACTTTATCATTTGATGGGTCTAATAACTTCCAATTTATGGGCAGCTCAGGTTGCATGGTAACTTGGTGGCTATTGTCAAACATTCAGTTTCAACTAAGGCCCAATAGCAGGCAAGCAGATGTATTTCAAAGGGAGAAAAGTTGTTTACAGATGATGGCTGAGCCTTGTCACCTACAGAGGCCTACCAAAGGCTTCGAGGAACATCCCTATCTGCCACTGACACCTCAAGTACCATCGGGTCTGCTGCATCATATGGTCCAAGTAGTAGAGCAGCCTGGAACTACTGCAGAGCCTTCTCCTGTTCTAGGCCCCACACAAAGCTAGCAGCTTTCAAAGTGGCATGGTATATAGGTCAAGTGAAGAATGTGCTGTCACCAGGATCCAAATAGGCACACTAAACTTTGGGCTTCTTTTTGGTGGTGGGAGGGGCCAGGTACAAAAACTTATCCTTCACCTTAGAAGAAATATCTCTGCATGCTATATACCACTGGACTCCTAAAAATTTCCCTGTGGAAGAAGGCCCTTGAATTTAGGTTAGATTTGTTTCCCATCCTCTGTTGTGCATATGTGTTAGAAATGAGTTCAAAGTGGTTGCTACCTCCATCTCACTTGGTCCAATCAGCAGAATTTCATCAATATAGTGAACCAATGTGGCACTTTGTGAAAGAGACAGATGATCAACATCCTTTCTAAGTTATGAAACAGGACTAGAGAGTTAAAATATCCTTGAGGTAAAACTGTAAAGGTGTACTGTTGGCCTTGCCAACTAAAAGCAAATTGTTTCTAGTAGTCCTTATGAACAAGAACCAAGAAAAGGGCATTTGTAGATCAATAATTGTATACCATGTACAAGGAGATGTGTTAGTCTGTCTAAGTAAGGATACCACACCTGGACCAGCAGCTGCAATTGGAATCACCTCCTAATTGAATTTTTGATACTCAATTGTCACTCTTCATGACCTATCTTTCTTCTGCACTATAGCTGGGCATGGTGGCGCACACCTTTAATGCCAGCACTCCAGAAGGCAGAGGCAGGCAGATCTCAGTTAGTTTGAGGCCAGCTTGGACACAAAGTGAGTCCAAGACAGCCAAGGCTACACAGAGAAACCCTGTTTCAAAAAAACAAAAAAAAACAGAAAAGGATTTAAAGGGAGATGTGGTGCGAACCCCTGCCCCTGCCTCTTTCAAGGCCCTGATGGTAGAATTAATTCCCACAGTCCCTCCAGGGATCCGATACTGGGTTTGATTCACTATTTTCCTTGGCAGAGGCAACTCCAAAAGCCTCCATTTAGCCTTCCCAATCATAACAGCCCTCATTTCCATGTCAAGGCACCAATGGGAGAATTCGGTCAACTTCTAAGTATATCTATCCCAATTACACATTCTGGGACTGGGAATATAGGCACAATTTGAGTCCAGAGAATGAATTTGACTTGGGCCCAAACTCTAATAACCCCCTGACCTCCACAAGCCTCTGCTTTTACTGGAGAGCCACAGTGTTTCTTGGGATCTTGTAGAATCAGCATCAATTCGGAACCACCATCCAACATACCCCAGGAACCCCAGTTTCCCCCAGGGTACAGTTACCCTTTTCAAAGGCCAGAGGTCCCTCTAATGAAGGATAGGAGAAATGCTAACAGTAAAATATTAGGCAATTTACCAAGGTCCTTCCTCAGGGGAACATGACCATCACCTCATTCAAGGGATTCTGAGTCTGCAAACTGGCTCACGTCTGAAAATTGATTAACAAGGCAAGATCCTTTTTTGTCATGATCCATGTAGCTTTTCTTTCATTTGTTTGAGAACCTTTCTGCTTATACAGATGAAAGGAAAATTCCGTAGGCCTCTTATCTATTTCATGCCTGGAAACACCACGACTGATTAGCCAGTGCCAAAGGTCCATATGAATCATGGCACCAGGAAATTCACTTTGCCTGTGCTGACCATCACAGTTTGGGCCACTGTGGACATCGCTTTGTCTATGCTGCCCATTACAATAACTATGACCACCTTGCCTTTGGCAATTCAGTGCTGCCACCCAGCCCCAGCAACCTCCGGATCCAATTAAACCCATTACATTTAATCAATCCAGCCAATCAGGCTCATTTCCAAATCTAAAGTCTGGCACAAGAAAAGGGGTGACAGCAAAGCTCTTCACATGTGCTGGTCTCCACTTGCCATATTTCATCTTTTAACATTAGTGAAGGGCATGACTTCTGGGCCTTGCCATTGTGGAGGATCAGGTTCTACAGTGTACCCTCTCTAGCACTGCAATTTCCCTGGACCTTAAAATCCCTTCATCAATAAGCCAGGGGATGTCAGGCATCTCCAGATCCTTTTTAGTAGCCTGCCTTTTGACACTTTCTCCAGCCAACCATTCAAACAAACTTTGACTTTTTTTTTTTAACTGTGTGAACTTCCATATTAAACCTAGAATCTCCACTTAGAGGACCATGTCAATAAACTCAGCCGGATCCAGTTTTATCTTCCTACCACCAGTATCCCACAGCCTTAAATTTCATTCATATGCATATTTTCCAGACTTCGGCCTGAATGAATTACAAACTCAATAATCTCTTTAGCAGTGTAGTGCACCTCCTCACGGACTGCGCCTTCCATCTCCCCTCTCGGAGCCTGCTTTACCTTATGCCATTTGGTTATAGGTCTAGAGGTAATTATTGGTGAGCCCTGAGGGACGTCAGTATTTCTCTGCCTGGCATCTCCTTCAGAGATGGTTTAGCAGACAATGAAGAATTCCTTTCCCCAGCCCAAGGTAAATAAGGCAATATTTCAAGGGCAGTGATCAATAATCAGAGAAAAATATATTAATATGAAGAGCAATTATGAAAGACAATTGAAATTGACATCTGGCCTCCACATACAAGCCACACACATGTATCACACAAACATGAACACAAACTCACATTCATGAACATACAAACATTTGGACACATAAAGACACATTTTATGATATTATGAACCCAATATCAAAAGAACCACAAAGAAATAACAATATTTAATTCTGATATAAAGCTACAACTGTTAGCTTTATTTACCATTGCATGTTTTTCAAAAACATGCTTTCTGTACCCAAAGATTTCCTTTTGGAAAGAAGATGCTAAAACCATAATGATTTTATGTAAATTTAGCTTTTAATGTTTGTCCTAAAGTAACTTATAAATTTAGTTATTTCACACAAATTAACTTAACTGTTTTATAATTTAATATAGTTGTCAATTTTTATAATTACAAAGGTAAATTACTTCATTCATAATTTTCAAATGATAAATTACTGAATTAATAAAATTTGCATTATAAAATTCTATTCAGAATATGTAAAATATAGATTTTAAAGACAGAAAGTTAACCTAATCATAAATCAAGCAAACATAAATTTTATTATATTTAATCTTGCCTACAAAAATCATTTTTATAATTTAAAAAAGTCAGATTTTTCTAATGTAAACTTATCGCTATGAAAGAAACAACTATTCATCAAAGGAGGATAGAAATAGAAAAAAACACAGTAATATTCATTAATAAAAATATCAATTCAAAATTTCATACATTAAATATTATGGCTTACCATATCAGCATTTTCTTTGCCTACAATACAAAAATTCACAAATCTTGAAACAAACAAAACTACCAAAAGCGATAGCTACAAAAATTGGTTAATGTATATACAACATAAAATGATGTAAATTAGTTATCAAAAACATAAACGTACAAAGGAGTAGAAGTATAGTTTGTTATGAAAATATAGTTTTGTTTTGGGCACCTTAAAATAGATTATTGGGCCTGGACTTTCTCAACATTTAGAAACTGGATCACAAATGTGATTCCTAGCTTGTTTAACCATTTCCCCAATTTTATTTGGGTTCCTACAAGGTATTATTCATCCCAAATCAGCCAGAAGAAACTTTAAGAGAATGACTCCTCATTTCCTTTTAAAGGGCCAGGTAGGTTTTTGGTTGCTTTCTTGGGCTATCAAGGGCTATTACTAGTGGGAGTTGGTTACAAGTTATTATTGGTCTTATTTAGAAAGAAAACAAGGTTAGATTCAATGATAGCTCTCTTTCCCCTTATCTTACATTCTTAGATATGGAGATAAGGATTGAAAAGAAAGAAAGAGGGGAAATAGAACAAAAAGTAGATTAGTGAATCTACTCCTCAACTTAAAGTCTCAGTTGTCACTCAGATTATTTTTAATTCACTGGTATAGAATTTTGTATATAGATGCAAAATAAGTTTAATTCTAGATACAATGGTACAGAATTCAAATGTAAGTGTATTCTCCACACATATTATATATAAATATTTCCACTCTAATATGAGGTATTATAACCATATATCTCAATTATAATGTAAGGTTTACTTCTAATACTTTGAAAGTGCTAATGCAAGCTGTTTAGGATAAATAAGTTATACAAGTTAATTGTTAGCTGATTAAATCAGGGTCATGTCAATCATTAGTCTACTTTTATCATAAGAATATACATCTTAGGTGTGGCAGATAGATATGATTCTATAGAAAGATAAGGTAGGATAGTTAGAAAAGGTCTTCAAAAACCTCAGAGACATGCAGAATATGGTATTTAAAATGTTTTTTTGTTATTATTTTGAAGATTCATTGACAATGAGACTGGTGAACTCCTGGCAACACCCAGCCTACCTTAAAGAGGATGATGAGGATCAAAGAACCTCCCTATGAAAATGGCTTCAAATGTCACAAACAAGCCACTGGGCAAAATGTCCTCATTTCTACCACAGACAGAATTCTGCCTAAAGAAGCACAAGCTTGCATGCAGGCAAAGTAAGGGCCAAACTCTCCCAAGACAGGGTAAGCAAGTCCTCAATAGCTCCTGCCTCACAAATATGTCTGTCAGATATATTGGGCCAGAAGGCTGAAGAAGATGCTCCAACATAACAGAGAGTTTTGGGTGATTATTCAGGTGGAAAACTATCTCTGTCATCTTCTCATTTGGAAAGCAACTACCCTGCACTCCCAGCATGCTCAGGTAATCAAGTTTATTCCTTCTCAAGTCTCTGATAGAGTTGAAGGCCAGGTAGCTTAGTTGTACAATGAAGCTTAGTTGTTTAGGGGTTAGGATGTTTTTAGGTCTAGATAGATGTTTCAAGTTGATGATGACAAGAAGTGATGAGATTGATTTACACTCTGAATCTTAGATGCACCAAGATAGGAAAGTTGTTTTCTTCAAGGCTGTCAAATACAAACAGCCAAAACACTAAGAATGTAACATTTATATAATTCCTGATTGTGTCATAGTTCTTCTTGCTATAGGTAGTTTATTGTATATATGTGTAATAATATAAATGTATATGTAAAAATAAAAAATAGATCATTAGGATGGGCAACCAGTGGCAATGGACAGTTGTAGTGTGCAGTCTACCAAAGTTATGAGATACAATGAAGAGGGTCCTAAGAGGCAATTTCATAGGACTATGTCCTATGTCTACATTAAAAAAGAACTGGGAGAACCCAGCACTTGGGAGGCAGAGGCAGGTGGATCACTGTGGGTTCGAGGCCAACCTAGTCTACAAAACAAGTCTAGGACAGGCACACTACACAGAGAAACCTTGTCTCGAAAAACAAAAACAAACAAACAAAAAAAGGGAGAGATCTTATATTTATTACTTAATGGCACACTTAAAATCCCTAGAGCAAAAGGAAGAAATAATGCCCCAAATAAGTAGATAGATGACAAAAAATAATCAAACTCAGGGTTCAAATAAAAAAGAAAGAAAGAAAGAAACAACAATAATAAACAAATGAACAAAATAAAACAAAGAGTTGGTTCTTTGAGAAAATCAATGAGATGGGCAAATCCTTAGCCAAATTAACTATAAGGAAGAAGGAGAAGATCCAAATTAACAAAATTGGAGACAAAAAGGAGACACAACATCAGAGATCCAGGAAATCGAGACAAACACAAGGGTATACTTTAAAAAGATGTACTCTAACATTGGAAAATCTAACAGAAATGGATCCTTTTCCTGATATATACAACTTACCAAAGTTACATCACAGTAAGATAAGCAATCCAAACAGACCTAATCTTAGTGAAATGAAATATTCATTCGTTTCCCAACTAAAAATGCCAGGGCCAGATGGTCTTGGTACACAATTCTACCAAACTTCACAAATCATTCCACAAAACTGAAACAGAAGAAATGAAGCCCAAGTCTTTTTTATGAGGCCATATTTACCTTGATACCTAAACCACATAAGGACCCAAAAGAGAAGGAGTATTACAGACAAGTTTCCCTTATGAATATCAATTTTAAAATTCTCAATAAAATACTCTCAAACTGAATACAAAAACACATCAAAATTAGCATTCACCATGATCGAGTAGGCTTCATCCCAGAGATGCAAGGATGGTTCAACATACATAAATTGGTAAGTGTAATCTACTACATAAACAGACTGAGAGACAAACACTCACAATCATGCATAAAAGCCCTTAGACAAAAGCCAAATACTCTTTATAATAAAAGTCCTTGAGAGACTAGGGATACAAGGACATACCTCAACGTAATACAGATGATTTACAGCAAGCCCACAGCCAACATCAACCTAAATGGAGAGACATTCAAAGCATTTGTACTAAAATCAGAAACAAGACAAAGTTGTATACTCTCCATCTTTATTCAAAATAGTACTTTATTCAAAATGGTACTCGTAAACTCAGCAATATGACAACCGAAGGAGATCAAGGGTGTAGGAAAGAAAGATGTCAAAGTATCTTTATTTGCAGATGATATGATAGTATATATGAATGATATATATTATATAATGTGAAACTTTTCCAGTTGATAAATACTTTCAGCAAAGTAGCTGGATGCAAAATTAATACACAAAAAATCATTAGCCTTCCAATTTACAAATGACAAATGAACAGAGAGAAATCAGGGGAATACCACCTTTCACCATATCATCAAATAGCACAAAATATTTTGGGTTAACTCTGACCAAGCAAGTAGAAGATTTGTATGATAAAAAACTTTGGAATTCTATCTGGTGCCATCTCAAATAACTGGGAATAAGGCTTCCTCAAGACCCAGCTAGTCCACTCCTTGGAATATACCCAGAAGATGCACCAGCACACAAGAACATTTGCTCAACCATGTTCATAGCAGCCTTATTCATAATAGTCAGAACCTGGAAACAGCCTAAATGTCCCCCAGTAGAAGAATAGATAAAGAAACTGTGGTACATTTACACTATGGAATACTACTCAGCTATTAAAAACAAGGAATTTCCAAAATTTATGGACAAATGGATTGAACTAGAAATGATCATAATGAGTGAGTTAACCCAGAAGCAGAAAGAGTAAAATTGTATATACTCACTTATATCTGGACACTAGCCCAAGGGGCATGTCTCATGAAAGTTTTCACTTACCAGGAAAGTGGGTCAGAAGGGAAGACTTTCTTTTGGGATTCTAGGTGAGAGAAGCAAGGGAGAATGGGGAAATAGAAGGATCCAGGGGGTCCTAGAAACCTACAAGGAGAACATTATGATGGGTGGATCTGGGTCCAGGGGCCCAGCTCAAACTATGGCACCAGCCAAGGACAATACATGCAGTAAACTTAAAACCCCTACCCAGATCTAGCCAATGGATAGGACATTCTCCACAGTTGAGTGGAGAGTGGGGACTGACTTTCACACGAACTCTGGTGCCCCATATTTGACCATGTCCCCTAGATAGGGAGCCCTGGCGGCACTCAGAGGAAGGATAACAGGTCACCAAGAAGAGATTCGATACCCTATGAGCATATACAGGGGGAGGAAGTCCCCCTCAGTCACAGTCATAGGGGAGGGGAGTAAAGGGGAAATGGGAGGGAAGGAGGAATGGGAGGATACAAGGGATGGGATAACAATTTAGATGTAATATGAATAAATTAATAAAATATATTTTAAAAAACTTGAAGATACTGAAAGAAAAATTGAAGAAAATACCAACAGATGGAAAATATGTGGATCAGTACGATTACTATAGCAAAAATGGCCATCCCACCAAAAGCAATCTACAGATTCAATGCAATTTCCATCAAAATTCTATTGTCTAAAAGAAACACATCTTAGCTTTGAAGATAGTCAGCACTTTAGTACCAGGAAGCAAATAGGCAGTCCTATCCTATTATCTGACAAAGGATATTTCAAACTAAAACTAATGATGGATAAAGAGGGACATTTGATTCTAATCAAAGAAATAGTCAACCAAGAAGACATTACCATCCTAAACCTTTATGCACCTAACTCTGATGAAGCCAATTTCATAAAAAAGTATACTATGGGATATAAAAACATTAGCATCCCTTTGTTAATAGGAGGTTATTTAATAACCAGCTTCCATAGTAGACACATCATCCACACAAAAAATAAGCAGAGAAATAATGGAGTTGACATCCTAAATCAAAGGGATTTAACAGATATCTATAGAGTATTCTATCCAAACAGTAAAGAAAACACATTCTACTCAGCAGCATACAGCTTTTCTAAAATAGACCACATCCTGGGACACAAAAAATGATTTAAAAAATTGAATTTACTTCTCCTACCCTATCTGACAGCAGTGCAATAAAACTTCAAATTGACAGCAAACAAACCTCTAGTAAATACACTAATAGAGATTAAACAACTCACAGTTGAATGCGTTAAGGAAGAAATCAAGAAAATTCCCTGGAATTAACTTAACACACACACACACACACACACACACACACACACACACACACACACACACCACAAAACAAAATTTTAAAAATCCTCAAATAACCCACAATTTAACCTCTGGAACACACTGGAAGCAGTTTCATGAAGGAAATTTATAGCTCTAACTACTACTTTAAAAAATCAGAAACAGCACAAATAAAATGGCTTAATGATGCAACTAAAAAATTTGGGGAATAAAACAAGAAGAAACCAAATTTGAATCATGTAAAATTCATGATAAGAAATAATAAATGTAGATCTAATATCAATACAATAGAAAGAAAGGAAAAAATCTAATCAAAAAATCTCATAGCTCTCTTCTAGAAAAGATAAAGGTTGCCAGAGCCTTGGTCTCACTAACCAAAAGAAAGAAAGAGAGGACCCAGAGTAAAGGAGTCAGAAATGAACAGGAAACATTTGTACAACCAATGCTAAAGAAACTCAAAATATTACAAGAAAATATTTTAAAAGCCTGTACTCCATTAATCTGGAAAACATAATAGAAATGGATAAATTTCTAGATATAGCCAAACCACCAAAATTAAATCAAGAATCCAGCAACCTAAACAGATCATAAAAAGGAGGAGCTTGAAATAGTAATAAATAGCCTTTCAGAAAACAAAGAGGCCACACCCAGATGGATGTACAGGATGCAGCAGAATTCTATCAGACTTTCAAATAAGACCTACAAGCAATCCTTCTTAAGCTGTTAGAAAAAAAAAGAAAGAAAGAAAAGAAAGAAAGAAGAAAGCAGAAACCAGGTAACAACCAAAAGACAACAACAGAAAGAGAACTATAAGCCAAAATCCCTGATGAACATAAACTCTTAAAAAGCTCAATAAAGCATTGCAAACAGAATACAGACTACATCAAAATAATATATACCATGAACAAGTTGGATTTATTCCTGAAATGCAGGGATAGTTCCACATATGAAAGTCAATAACTGTAATAAATCACATAAATGGAGTTAAAAACAAAAATCACATGATAATCTCAAGAGATTCAGAAAAAAACTTTGACAAAATGCAATGTGCCTTCATGATAAAAGTCCTAGAATGTGGGGCTAGGAGAGGCATACCTCAAAAATAATAAAAGTTATATACAAGAAACCCACAGCCAACATCATCCTAAAAGAAAAAAGTTTGTAGCACTGAAGTGAGGGATGAACTGGAATGCCCACCGTCCCCACGCTTTTTCCTCGTTGTGCTTGAAGCACTAGCTGGAGCAATAAGACAAGAGAGAAATTAAAGAGATACAAACAAAGAAAGAAGTCATCATATTGTTCCTATTTGAAGATAACATGGTACTATACCCTAAAAATGCTGCCAGAAAACATCTAGAAATGATAAACATATTCTGCAATATGGCAGGATACAGAAACAATGTACACAAATCAACAGCCTAACAATAAACGAAATTCAAACATTCAGACCGGGAGATAATGGACATACCTCTATTCACTTTAATTCTATTCACTATAGACTCAAAGAAAAAGAAATATCTAGCAATAAAACCAAGGAAGTGATGGACTTTCAAAGAAAACTATAAACTTCTCAAGAAAGATACAGAAAGACACTAGAAAAGACAGACATTCCATGATCATAGATTGGTAGACTTTGTGAAAATGACTACTTTGCCAAAAGATATTTATATATTCAACACAATCCCAATCACAGAGACAGAAAAATACTTTCATAAAATTCATATGGAACCACAAAAGACCCCCAAATAGCCCAAACAATCCTAAGCAAAAAGAAAAATATTGAAGGAGCCACAATGACAAAAGCAATAGGATCTTGGAACAAAAGCATAGATCAATGGAACAAAACTGAAGAACCAAATATGAGTACATGCAACTTCAACCACTTTATATTTGACAAAGATGTCAAAAGCAGAGTTGGAGAAAAAGAAAAAACATCCTCAACAAATAATGCTGGGAAAATGGGATGGTCACATCCAGAATGAAATTAGACCCATATCTGTCACCTTTCACAAAAACTAACTCCAAATGGACTCAAAGACCAAAGCAGGAAACCTGAAACACTGAAACTGCTAGAAGAAACATAGGGAGTGCCCTACATGATATCGCTGTAGCGAAAAGACTTCCTCAATAGGTCTCATTTGCCCAAGAACTAATGGCAGCAATTGACAAATTGGAGTTTAGAAAACTAAAGAGCTCATGTGCAGCTGAGGAAACAATTCAGTGAGAAGGAAGACCACAGGGTGGGAGAAAATCTATGCCAGCTACACGTCTGACAGAAGATTAATATGCGGATCATAAAAAGAAGTAAAAAAACAAACAAAAAAGCAAAGAATCAAAGAAAAAGATGATCCATTTTAAAAATGAGCCTGGAACTTAGACAGTTCTCAAAGGAAGAAATAAATGGCTAAGCAATATTTCAAAAATGTTCATTGTCTATAGAAATTAGGGAAATGCAAGGCAAAACATTGTTGAGATTTCACATTATATCAACCAGAATGGCAAAGAGCAACAAAATGACTGACAATAAACGCTGTTAGTGAGAGTGCAAACTGGAACAGCCATTACGGAAATCAGTGTGAATTCTCAAAGCTGAAAAAGAATCGATCATATGATTTAGCTATACCACTCCTGCATATGCCCTAAAGACGTGACATCCGACTCGACAGACACTCGCTCTCCCATATTCATTGCTGCTCTGTTCAGAACAGCCAGGAGATAGGAACAACCTAAAAGCCCTTCAACTGAATGGCTAATGAAAATGTGGTATTAAACTATAAAGAAATGAAAATGGATGGAACCAGAAAAGATCATAATGAGTAAGGTAATCAAAACCCAAAAAGCCAAACATCCTAGGTCCAAATCTTCAGATGTGAGTATATATCCTGGAGTAACTGACAAAACCAGTAAAATAAAAGGGGACCATTGCTAGGATAGGAGATTGACGGAGCAATAGAACGGGAAGTAGCAGGGTACAAGTGACCTGATCGGTGAAATGGAAAAAGGGGAGCTCTAATTATGAAGGGTGACGGAGACAAGTATAGAATAAGGGAGGAAGGCAACGTAACAGTAACGATGTCTGAAAAAGCCAGAGCAGATCATATTAGCTCTCCACCTTAAGGAAAGATAACGAACAGAAGCCAAACTTACAGTGCATGTAATTCTGTGTATAAATATACATACACAATTTAAATGGAATTTTGTCATCTTGGCTGGCAATGATCCTATTAAAGACCACCAAAAAAAAAACCTTAACACCGGGCTGGAGAAGCCTTCTTGTTGGCCGGGGTTATCCAAGAGAGTCTTAAAATATTAAAGGCCATTACTATTGCTTGCGAGAGGTGGAAGGTAGTCCCTATTACTGAAGACTCCATGCACTTCAGACCCAGGGCCAGAGGCCCCTGAGCTGGAACTGACCTGAAATCTTCCTCCTGGAGGATAGTTTCCATGGTAACAGACGCCTATGATGCCTGTGAACCAGATAATGACCTGCATGACAAGGACAATGATCACAAGGTGCAAAAGTGGTATGTATACCTCGTGGTAACCACTAATAGCCAATGATGTTTTGAGGATCTCTTGAACAACCCTAGTAAACAGAACTAAAAAGAGGGCTTTTCCAGTTTGGTGTTGAGGCTTTTGTTAGGTAGTCTTTAACTCTTGGAGGGAGCATTGTCAGCCAAGATGAGAAATTTTCATTTAAACCACATATGTATATTTATGCATAGTTATATGCATTATAGTGTTTTAAGGTGGATAACTCTATGATATATTATTGCTTTTTATACATCCTTACTTTTACCTCCCTCCCTTCTTTTTCTCTAATAGGGCTTAAGAATCACTCATCAAAGCCAGGTGTGGTGGCGCACGACTTTAATCCCAGCACTTGGCAGGCAGAGGCAGGTGGATCTCTGTGAGATTGAGGCCAGTCTAGTGTACAAAGTGAGTCCAGGACAGCCAAGGCTACACAGAGAAACCCTGTCTTGGAAAATACAAACGAACGACAACAACAAAAAGAATCACTCATCAACAGGAAAATCATGCCTAGAACTGTAAACTTAGGCAACTACTCAGGACCAGTGAAGTCACGGATCTTGGAGGAGAACCTTTTCCCCCTAATTTGCTGAACTAGAGTAACACCTAACTAATTCTAAATATGTATCTTTCTGTCTAAAGATAAGTGTAGTCGTGATCCCTCATTGAGGAAACGTCTTTGCAACAGAAAAAGAGGGACAGAAAGACAGACTGTAAGTGCCAGAGGACTAGTTTGCTGTCAGACTGTTTCTCCTAGCAATGTCAGAAGCTGCACCCATAAACTCTTGCCAATTTGACTGCCTAAGCATGACAGCAATAGCTATGTCAAAGTGGACAAGGACCTACTTCCTAAATATCTAACCTTATTCCCAGAGATAAGTACAGATGTCATGCCTCATCAAAGAAACTTAATTTTGCAACAGAAAGCACCTCTACAGAAAAGTACAACCAATCAAAATGAAGCGTTGTGGAGTCAAGTCCCAGTGGTTACATCTACAAACATCCCCTGTACCTAAGGCTCAGGCAACAGTGTTGAAGGCAGTTGGAAAGACATTAAGAGCAGGACCAGGGAGCTTGTGTCTCCTAGTACTTTCAGAAGCTATCCCCACACAGTCTCACCCACGTGACTGTCCATGTGTGAGCTGAACATAGACCCCAACAATAGACATGCCAAAGTGGAGAGTGGGGCAGAAGGTCTCGACCTTACACAAGGAACTATAGGCAACTAGAGAATGCTGACAGTGGAAAGAATACTCTTCCTTAGGGCACAGTGTGCATAAATGGGTTACCCTGAAGGCCAGTCCTACAACATCCATACAAGTGACATACAGACATAGCAGGCTGTATTGAGGAATAGATATGTATACAATAAAAATAATGAAAAAGAGGCCATGAATTGGAAAGAAAGGATGGGCACATGGGACGGTTTGAAGGGAGAAAAGGGAAAAGGTAAATGTTGTAATTATAATTTTAAAAAATAAATAAAAGAAAGATCTTGCTTTAATCTTATAATAAAGGATTTACTGAAAGAAAAAATGTACAACATAAAATGATAATATTAATATATATAATTTGTCATATTTCTTTTATTATAGATTATTAGCCTATAATTATAAAAATCAAACATAATAACATATAGCACTTAAAGTCTTTATACTTTTTAAAACCCACTATTTGGAAATATACAATTAGGAGTGTACAATTCCCAAATTTTACAATGTTCTTCCCTAATTACTCTATCGCTTGCTACTGTGAATTTTTTCCTTACACTGAAACACTCAGAAAACTTATCTTAAAGTGTTTCCAATATCTACCCTAGTAATTTTTACTAATTCCTTTATTGGTCTTCTCATAATTACTAATCAAAATCTTTTTCCTTAACTTGTTCACTGTCCCCTTAAGAAATTATTAATAAATACTTATTTTTATTTACTGCACTTTAACAATGAAAAGACAGAAAAAAATATGTGCCTAGATGTGCAATAAAATAAAAAATGCTTTACTTCCTTAATGGCTCAATTCTAACAAAAAGTTCAATAGTAAACAAAGAAAAGAACCCAGCTGTGCACTGACATTGTGCTCACGGCTCAGGACAGTGCCACAGGTTTATCCTGGGGCTCTGCCGGGGCTCTCCAGTGCAGGACAGTGCCACAGGTTTATCAGTGTTGGATGTGCTGAGGCTTCACACATGCTTACTGGCATTCATGCAATACTCAAAACAGGGGCAGAACATACCAGTTGACAGAGGCAGTCCAAAGCTTTAAGGAAAAATAAAGAGAAAAGTAGTATGAGAAATTTCTAATTACGCAACAAATAACAAGTATTTCAAATTGTGCATTTAAAAAAAATTTAAAGGCCTTTTAGTTAAAAACAAAAACAAAAACAAACAAACAAACAAACAAACAAAAAACCCAGGACTTACCAAGAAGACCCTGGTGATTTTCTGAATTCTTTACTTGTATTCATACCAAACTTTTTAATTCTCATATGAAATCTCTGAAAATATACAAATAAAATATTATGTAAGTTTAAGAAACTATGACAGTAGAAGCATAACAAAGCAAAAACAAAACAAAACCCCCAAACCTAAAGTAGACACCATTTCTAATAACTCTCAGGAGAAAATAAAAGATGAGCCCAGTGGTGGTGGCACAGGCCTTTAATCCCAGCACTTGGGAGGCAGAGGCAGGAGGATCTCTGTGAGTTCGAGGCCAGCCTATACCACAGAGCAAGTTCCAGGACAGCCAGAGCTGTTACACAGAGAAACCCTGTCTCGGAAAAAAAAAAAAAAAACCAAAACAAAAACACAAACAAACAAAAAACAAAATAAAAGAAAACGAAAAGAACAGATAGGATAGTCAAAAATAATATCTGGTTTCACATAACTGTATATCCTGACTAGAAAACTAAGTATAGACATATGAAAGTTTCAAACACAGAAACAGAAATGATGAAACCGTGCCTAGCACAGTGTTTCTCAATCTGTGGGTCGCTACTCCTTTGGCAAACCTGTCTCCAAAAATATTTACATTACAATTCATAATAGCAACAAAATTATAGTTATGAAGTAGCAATGAAAATAATTTATGGTTGGGGGTCACCACAACTCAAGGAGGTGTATTAAAGGGTTGCAGCATTAGGAAAGTTGAGAAACACTGCCTAGCAGATCTTTAAAGCTATTGGATAGCAAAAAAACCTATAAAAACCAGGGTTCCAAAAGCATATAGGTTAACTCACCAATGTTAATTGTGAAGAAGTTAACAGTAAGAACATAGTGACTTACCTATGCCATGGGCTTCCTATGGTGTTAAATATTTTTCATTCATATTTACATTTTAATATTGATATTTAATGTTTTCAATAAACTTATGATTTTGTTATCTCCACTTTACCAAGAAGCAATTCAGTAAGTATTAAGTTATATAAAATCCACATAATGAAATGCTATGATTCAACTATTGACTCTAATCTACACTTATTTGAAACACCAAAGAATATTTAATACAATGTTAATTTATGAGTATTGTACAGGCTAACAGAAAAAAGTCCAGTTGCGCAGAAATTGTGTAACAGTAGGAATCTTGATGATGTTTTCCTTTTTTGTTTTTATTTTTCTGCTTATTTTAATATAAATAACAATGTCAAAAACTCCTTAAATTAATCTGAATATTTGAATAATCTGAGTAAAGTTATTCAGATTAACTTAAGTGTAAAGTTAATTTAAAATGGAAAGTGTCAAGTTTAGAAAAAATTTATATAATGATTTCAGGAAAATAGATTATAAAGTTAGAGATAAAGAGGGTGAGAGTCAAAGCGAATTACAGGTAAAAGGAAAATACAACACAGTAGACACACATATAAGAGGGCTAGAAAAGACAGCAGTCAATTAAAGGCATATATGTGTGTATACCTGCATACACACACATTTGGAGCATAGAATGAAAATTACAGAATTATTATATGAATGAGATTGGAATACATTTTCAAAAAATCTCAAAGACATCATAGGTCAACAAATAGAGAATGCTACAGATACTTTTATTATCCCACAGTTGCCAGTTACTTCAATGCAGGGGTTTAGAAAACATAAGCTAGTCTTTCTCAAGAAATCTATATATCCGGGCTGTGGTGGTACGCCCCTTTAATCCCAGCCCTTGGGGGACAGAGACAGGCAGATTGGAGTCCAAGGTCAGTCTTGTCTACATATTAAGTTCCAGGACAGCCAAGGTTATACAGAGAAACTCTGTTTCAATAAGCAAAACAAAACAAAAAACAAAAAGGAGAAATCTATATAAATGCCATATAAAAAGTAACAGAAAGATGTTCCCTGCTCATGGATTGGTAGAATTAACATAGTAAAAATGGCCACCTTATCCAAAGCAATGTACAGACTCAATACAAATCCCATCAAAATACCAACACAATTCTTTACAGACTTTGACAGAAGTCTCAACTTCATCTGGAAAAATAAAAAAACCAAAATAGCTAAGACAATATCTGTAGAATGAAAGATCTTCTGGAGGTATCTCTATCTCTGATCTCAGGCTGGGCTGCACAGCAACAGTAATAAAAACTGTGTAGTACTGGCACAGACCCAGAAACAACCCACACACCCCCATGGGACACTTGATTTTGACAAAAAGTTAAATCATTAAATGGGGGAAAAGATAGCATCTTCAACACATGGTGCTGGTCTAACTGGATATCAACATGAAGAAAAATGCAAATAGAATCCTATTTATCATTTTGCAAAAAACTCAAGTCAAAGTGAGTCAAAGACCTTAACATAAAACTGGACACACTAAATCTATTAGAAGAAAAGGTGGGGAAAAGCCTTGAACCCATTGGCACATGAGACAACTTCCTGAATGGAACTCCAACAGCCCAGGCTCTAAGATCAACAATTAATAAATGGGATCTTGTGAATCTGAAAAGCTTCTGTAAGGCAAAGGACTTTGTCAATAGAACAAAATGGCAGCCTATAGATTGGGGAAAGATCACCAATCCTACATCCAACAAAGGGCTAATATACAAAATATATAAAGAATTCAAGAAATTAAACACCACCAACCAAATAATCCAATTAAGAAATAGAGTACAGAGCTAAACAGAGAATTCTTAACAGAGAAATATCAAATGACTGAGAAACACTTAAGGAAACGCTCAATGTCTTTAGTCACCAGGGAAATGCAAATCAAAATGACTCTAAGATTCCATCTTACATCGGAATGGCTAAGATAAAAAACTCAAGTGACAGCACATGCTGGCAAGGATGTGGAGACAGGGCAACCACTCCTCCATTTTCTGGTGGGAGTGCGAACTTGTACAACCTCTTTAGAAACCAATCTGGTGGTTTCTCAGAAAATTGAGAATAGCTCTACCTCAAGACCCAGCTATACTACTCCTCGGCATATACCTGAAAGACATTCCTCCATACCACATAGGTACTTGTGCTCAACAATGTTCATAATAGCTTTACTCATAATAGCTAGAAACTGGAAATAACCCAGATGTCCCTTGACTGAAAATGGATAAGAAATACTGTACATTTACACAATGGAATGCTAGTAAGCTATTAAAAACAAGGAAATCATGAAATGTGCAGACAAATGGATGGAACTAGAAAAGATCATCCTGAGTGAGGTAACCCAAACCCACAAAGATGCATATGGTATGTACTTACTCATTAGCAGATATTAACCATATAGTAGAGGATAACCATACAACAATTCACAGACCCAAAGAAGCTAAATAACAAGGAAGGCCCAAGGGCGGATGCTTCAGCCTCACTGAGAAGGGGAAATAGGATAGACAGGGAAGTGGATGGAGACAGGGACCAGAGTAGAAGAGGGAGTTGGGAAGGAAATGAGAGTGGGGGATCAGATCTGGGGAGTCTGGGCGCAGGAGGCCAGAGGGCTTGGAGAGAGAAGAGAAACCAAGAGAGGGGTGGAGGTGGGGTGTCTCTGAGGCAAGCTGGAGACCTACAACAGGGGAGGCTCCTGGGAATATATGTAGGCAATGGGTAGCTTGGTTGTCATGTGGGTCCCCTAGTATGGGGCCAGGGGGCTGTCTATGACATGGACTTTGTTGCCTGTTTTTGCTTTTCTTTTCTTTTCTTTTTTTTTTCTTTTCTTTTTTTTTTAAATTTTTATCATTTTCAGCTGGTGGGGCTGCTTTGCCAGGCCTTAGTGGGAGATGATGCACTCAGTCCTGATGGGACTTGATGTGCCGGGGTAGTTTGGGTGGTGGGGATCCCTGTTTCTGAGGAGTAGGGAAGGGTAGATGGGGGAAGAGCGGGGCGGGTGGGACCAGGAGAGGAGGGTAGGGGCTTACAATCAGGATGCAAAATGAACAACAACAAAGCAACAGAAAAAAAATGATGAAGCTGGGCGACACAACAAAAACTATCCTTAAAACAGCAACTCTGAAGTTAGCCCAGAGTGAGAACTGGCATGTCGACTGTAAGTGGAGTAGTAACAGAGCAAGAAGCTGAAAGAAAAAGAGCCCTGCTTAGTAGAGTGATAGATTTCTAAGAAATCTACTTCTTTTTTCCCCTTATATTAAAACTATGAGCCAGGCAAAGTGATACACTCCTACAATCCCATGATTTGAGTGTGAGGCAGAGGCATCATGTAGGTAAGCCTGGGCTACAAAGAAAGACCTTGCCCCACCATCCCCCACCCCATGTTGGGAAACAGAACAAATACACAAAATCAACACAAAGAAGATGCAGGTGCAGTATAAAAATTTTAAAGTAAGAGTCTGTAAGTGAAACCTGCAGAATATTGATAAACATGTGAAAAGTTAGCACGGGAGCTCAGCCTTCTTAAACTTCTTCCATCGGATTTATAGACACGTGTCATGTCCCAGTTTCCTTCTAAACTCAATCCGTGGTGCTGTGTGGAGTCACTGTGGCTCTCATGCACTTGGTACCTGTGCTACCGAATCAGGGCCTGGTTGGCAGGAGTACCCATGGTTGGAGCACTAAGAGAAGTTCTAATTCTTTATAGCTGGGATAGTAAAAAAAAAAAAAAAAAGCTTATTTTAAAGATTTATGGATTTGGTTATAGACTACTCCAATAAATACAGCCACTAGCATAATAAATATAATGACATGAGCTCTCCCATTTTTCAATGCATATGGTGTTTAGTTTGTATTATATAGCAGTCTACTAAGTTAGAATAGCATGATGCTGTTTCAACAACCTTGGTGTATAAAATCCCAAAAACCAGCAAGAAAAAAATGAATTTGGCCAATTCAAGGTTGCTACATCAGCTCAATTTGTACAAAGTGTACTACCAGCAATCAAGTTCTGCCTGGACTCTAAAGAAGCTTGGCATCATGAAATGAGGGGACTGGGTCACAGTCTGGCTCTTTATATGACTGTTTATTCCCTGGGGTTATTGCACTACATGATTAACATTGTGCTGCAATTACAGAAAGCTAAGGCCAACAGGAACCTCATCCTGGGTAAAAAGTGATGCTATCTGATATCCTCCTGTAGCAGCCCCCACCTTGTAGGATGCTATCCAATACTCCATCCTCCTGTAGCAGCCCCCACCTTGTAGGACGCTATCCAATGCTCCACCCTCCTGTAGCAGCCCCCACCTTGTAGGACGCTATCCAATGCTCCACCCTCCTGTAGCAGCCCCCACCTTGTAGGATGCTATCCAATACTCCACCCTCCTGTAGCAGCCCCCACCTTGTAGGACGCTATCCAATGCTCCACCCTCCTGTAGCAGCCCCCACCTTGTAGGATGCTATCCAATACTCCACCCTCCTGTAGCAGCCCCCACCTTGTAGGATGCTATCCAATACTCCACCCTCCTGTAGCAGCCCCCACCTTGTAGGACGCTATCCAATGCTCCACCCTCCTGTAGCAGCCCCCACCTTGTAGGACGCTATCCAATGCTCCACCCTCCTGTAGCAGCCCCCACCTTGTAGGACGCTATCCAATACTCCACCCTCCTGTAGCAGCCCCCACCTTGTAGGACGCTATCCAATACTCCACCCTCCTGTAGCAGCCCCCACCTTGTAGGATGCTATCCAATGCTCCACCCTCCTGTAGCAGCCCCCACCTTGTAGGACGCTATCCAATGCTCCACCCTCCTGTAGCAGCCCCCACCTTGTAGGACGCTATCCAATGCTCCACCCTCCTGTAGCAGCCCCCACCTTGTAGGACGCTATCCAATGCTCCACCCTCCTGTAGCAGCCCCCACCTTGTAGGATGCTATCCAATGCTCCATCCTCCTGTAGCAGCCCCCACCTTGTAGGATGCTATCCAATGCTCCATCCTCCTGTAGCAGCCCCCACCTTGTAGGATGCTATCCAATGCTCCACCCTCCTGTAGCAGCCCCTACCTTGTAGGACGCTATCCAATGCTCCACCCTCCTGTAGCAGCCCCCACCTTGTAGGATGCTATCCAATGCTCCACCCTCCTGTAGCAGCCCCCACCTTGTAGGATGCTATCCAATGCTCCATCCTCCTGTAGCAGCCCCCACCTTGTAGGACGCTATCCAATGCTCCACCCTCCTGTAGCAGCCCCCACCTTGTAGGACGCTATCCAATGCTCCACCCTCCTGTAGCAGCCCCCACCTTGTAGGACGCTATCCAATGCTCCACCCTCCTGTAGCAGCCCCCACCTTGTAGGACGCTATCCAATGCTCCACCCTCCTGTAGCAGCCCCCACCTTGTAGGATGCTATCCAATGCTCCACCCTCCTGTAGCAGCCCCCACCTTGTAGGATGCTATCCAATGCTCCATCCTCCTGTAGCAGCCCCCACCTTGTAGGATGCTATCCAATGCTCCACCCTCCTGTAGCAGCCCCTACCTTGTAGGACGCTATCCAATGCTCCACCCTCCTGTAGCAGCCCCCACCTTGTAGGATGCTATCCAATGCTCCACCCTCCTGTAGCAGCCCCCACCTTGTAGGATGCTATCCAATGCTCCATCCTCCTGTAGCAGCCCCCACCTTGTAGGATGCTATCCAATGCTCCACCCTCCTGTAGCAGCCCCCACCTTGTTGGATCCCATTTTTATCTTGTTGTACTAACTTGTTCCAAATTCTCCCACCTTTCTCTATGCTTTCTTCCTAATATGGAAACAGAAATGCCATACCTGTACTCTGTCGTCATCAAGTTCACTAGAATACCTATTCTACTTTAAATGTTTTTCAGAAGGTCACTAAACTTGAAATTCTGGAATTATTTTTACTTGAAGCCTCCCTTGATTTCTGAGACCATTATCTCTTGTTCTAATCAGTTTTTTCCACGTTCCTTTCTTGCTTTTCCCTGGATTCAGCCTGCCCTTAAACTACTGATGTTTGCTAGTGTAACAGCCTTAGCCTTCTGGAGGACCACCTTTTTAGCCTGGCCCGTCAATAAGCTACCCAAACCCAAGGCCTTTCCCCAGGATGTATTCTCAGCTCTATCCTCTGTGGTTTCCCAGACACATATAATCCATCAGATATCTAAATAAGCAGACAGTAGGCATTTTAGGTGAAAAAAAAAAACCCTTCCAAATAAAATTTGAATATAACTTTCAAATTAGTAGAGGACCAAATAAAAATACATCTTCCAGCAGCGCGCGCGCGCGCACACACACACACACACACACACACACACACACACACACACACACGCCAAACAAATTACAGAAGGAAAAGAAGGATATACTCAGAGATAGACGTAGTAAAAAAAAAAACAAAACTAAAATAATGGGGATCAAGTGTATAATGCCACACATGAACAAATCAGATATAACTATATTTCTCACTAAATATTATGAGACATAATATAAGAGTAAAAATCCATTTATATACCTAAAATATGAGGACACAAAAAGAGTTAAATGGAACTCCTCAAATATAAGAAAGCAGAAATTTTGTCTAGCTGTGTTAATATCAAGTGCAGTAGAGTTAAGGACAAAGCCTCTCTTTAGTGCTAAGGTCTTGCATAAGAAAATTATAGGATACAATTCTAAACTTACAGGCACCAAACAACAGCATCAAAGACACCCAGCAGTTTCAGGGAGCCACACAAAGAAAGGACATGACAATCACAAGTCTACCTTCTGCACTACCAGATTAAATGAAAGAACGAAATCCCTAGAGAACTGGACACGCTTGCGTTCACGCACAGTTAGAACGTCTATCGTAGATACGGAGCGTGTGCAACCCAGCACTCAGCATCAGATGCACTTCTCATGCACATTCAAAACCTTTATTTTAAAAATAAAGCTATAGTAATTGAAAGAATTGCAACCCTGGAACAGACAAACAGCCCAATGAAATAGGTTAGGAAATGCGGAGGTTCACAGAAGGAGTAATCTCTGCAATACTAAGTATCACAAGGTGAACTGAGAACTAGGTATTTACAGGATAAAATGAGACATATACCTATACACATACATGTGTCTGTGCCTACGTGTGTGTGTGTGTGTGTGTGTGCGCATGTGTGTGTGTGTATGTGTGTGTGTGTATGTGTGTGTGTAATGACAATATCAACAATGGGTAGAGGTGTAGCTTGGTGACAGAAATGTTTCCCTAGCCTGCACAAGTTCTGGGCTCAGTCGTTAGAACTGTAAATAAATAAAGTTCATACAGTCTCACTGTGGCTAGTCAGATCTGCCTTGACCTGCTTTGAGTTCACTAAAAAGCAAGTGAAGTATAGGAGGAAGGACAGAAATCAGCACAGGACAGTGTTAACTCAAGGAGGCAGTAAAGTAAACAGGAAGGACATGGAGAGGCTCAGCTGGGCGTGCCTTTCCTTTTTAAAAGGATAAGTTGCAAGGAAGAGATTTTGTGCCAGTGTAGGTTAGGATTCAGTAGCCTGAGTGGTCAGAGGACATCGTCCTGAGACTACAGCTCTGATGAGCTCACTGAAGGTACAGGCAATCCTTGGCTTTCAAGAAAATATAGCGATACTGATTAGACCTTTGTATTGAGCACAGATGCCTTGTTTTTTCCTTATGTCTAATCGCTTCTTACATAAAAATGAAGCTCAGAAAAAGTGACAGCAGCCACACATGAGTGAGTGCTAAATAACATCACCCATAGCTAGAGTGATGCATGCATCTATGCATGTGTGCACATGTGTATACATATATAAATATACACATAAAGAGACAGATGGAGAACAGAGCGAGGCTATTTTCACTGTCACACATAAAATAATATTTAAAAATATATACACACATATGAATATGAGAAAGTCATGAAAAATATCACATCAATAGTAAGTTGTAAAGAACCTTTTAAAAGTGATTTATAGTATTTTAAGTTTTCTGTTACCAAGTTCCTAAAGTTTGACACATTACATAATTAAATTAAACTTAACCTCTTCATCTGTCATTGATGCAACACTCCGGAGGGACACTTTGTGAGATGTTCTTCCACTATTAAAAAAATGGAAAGTAGCATTAATTCAGACGACATTTAGAATAATTATAACTCGGATTAATATTTTGTGAGCAAATATATTATAAGCAAATGAGATCAGAAAAAGAGTACAAAATGTTTTGTAAATGACTACTCCTGAGGGTTTAGGCAATTTGTACTCATTAATTAATATATCCATTCAACAAAGAACTTAAAATCTGTGAAGGCCAGGACCTTGTGGTGGGCTTCGAGTTAGCTATATTTGCCAAAATCTACAATGGCTCCTGGAACCTAACAGCCAAATCCAATATATATCTGTGAAATGAGTACATAGATAAGCAACATGTTATATAATGACTTGAATAAACTAGGATGTCGTATGGCATATAAGGGAAAAAAATCCAAAGTTGACATTTCCCTTCAGGGCCCCAACATTCAGCAAGCAAGAAAGACACATAAAGTTAATTTACATATTATACCACATTTAATAAGTATTGAAATAACTGAAAATCTACATATTTTATACTGTAGAAGCCATATAGGAAAATAAATATGCTTAGAGGAGCTATATGTAAATATATATGTACTACAATGATGCAAAATTAAATTAGGCAACACGGATAAAATACAAGATCCTATGAAAACACACCAAGAAGAAGCTCAGTTTGTCTAAGAGGCTCTTGGGAACATCTGAGAACTGATATTAATCCTGAGTATAACGGGGTAAAAGTGTGCTGGCTGGCTTAGAGTTAAGGTATATACCACAAGCACAACCAGGTAAGGAAGTATGAGATGTACATGTGACCAGGGAAATTGAGATTCATTTATGGGTTGTTATTCTAATTAATAAAAGAATTTAAAACAGACTAGGAAGCACAAGGACATTTTTATTAAAATCTTGAGATAAAAACAAGGTAGGCAAGCTGTACATGTGGGTGGCCATCAGGAGGAGGGGGCTGGAGGAGAGAAAGAGGAAAATCGCCATTTTCAGTTTGGATCCAAGAAAGTCACAGCTTGAGCAGTGGAAGTGAGCAAGAGGCTGGATGGAGAAGGTAGGGGAGCTTCAGAGGTATAGTGAGGACGCCAGGGTGCCAGGGAAAGGCAGCAGCTTGGGCTTTGGCCAGTATCCAAAATGAAAAGAAGGGATGGAAGGAAGGAAATGGAAAGAAGGAAAAGAAGGGATAACGCATTAGAGCTGAGGAAAGCAGGCGGGGTTGGCAGGCCGTAAAACAGGTGCACTCTAAAGAGCTGCAAGTGAGAGAGGCTTTTGGGAAGGGTGATGTCATTGAGTGATAATTCTTCCTCTCTCCAGCATGTTTCCAGGTGAATCTGCCTTCCTGAGGGGTGGCCTCCTGACCAGGTGACTGACAGGGCCAACTGGATTAACTCTTAAGGAACAAGCCAATAATATGCAATGTGCTAGGCTTTAAAAGTTATTCCCTTTATTCTTCAAAAATTTATGTATTTATACAATGAAATATGATCATAAACTCTACTTTCCTCCTACAAGTCTCTTTGTATCCCTGAAAATGCTTTCTTCCAACTTCATGTCTCCTTTCTTTTTTATAATCCATGGAGTCCTAGTAGTGCTACCTGTTTATGTTATGTGTAGAGGGGCAAAGCTTTGGAGCTGATCATAATGTCATGTCTCTACCTGGGACCAGAGGCAGAATTCACATTCTACTCCTCTGATCAGAAGTCAGGAACTCTCCTTTAATGTGTCTCAAAGCCTACCCTGGCCCCTACCCCCTGCCCCTGTCCCCTGTCC
The DNA here is from genome assembly GCF_964271855.1 of Acomys minous. NCBI lineage: Eukaryota > Metazoa > Chordata > Mammalia > Rodentia > Muridae > Acomys > Acomys minous. The sequence continues at coordinate 75,571,124 of NC_140486.1, read as the reverse complement.
CCTGCCCCCCTGGCCCCTACCCCCTGGCCCCTACCCTCTGCCCCTTGGCCCCTGGCCTCTGCGCCCTGCCCCCTGGCCCCTGCCCCCTGGCCCCTGACCTCTTTCAGATGATATTTTCAATTCTAAGGAACAGTTAAGCTGAGTTTACCAGTGTTTTCAGAGAGAAATAGGACTCCGCATGGCAGGACCTACTGTGTTTGCTGTATGTGTGATTAATGCTATAGGTTTTGCAGAAAGGCATGCATCTCACTGACTTATTGTGTGCTTCTTTGGGGCCATCTTCATCCAGAGCTTCAGTTTCTTCCTCCTACAAAGAAAGATGCAGTGCGAGGGTCAGTCAGAGGCGCAGGGCAGGAAGGAACGTCCTCCAAAGAGCCAAAGTCCCTAATGCAACTTGCATGAAACTTAGGCATGTGAAGGTAAGCTGGTATAGTAAGTCCTTTAAAAGTTCAATTACTCTACACATTCAGGTCCGTCTTCTCTTTTAAGATAGAAGGCATCTTAGTATCATTTGTATCCACAGAGACCAATCTGTCTGATTTGTTCTATTTTAACCCTTAACCTTAATCAACCAAATTAATGGAAAGGGAAGTATACCTATAGTTCAGGAAGACAAACAAGAAGATCTGGAAATGTCTGGGTCCACGTGGAAGGCAAGAGAAAGTATACCATGAAAACAGAGTGGGAAAAGAGAGGGTGATGGGCCAAAAATACATTTTGCTTCGGACACAAATCAGAATCCAGATAAATTTACAAAAACTCCAAGTATGTCTTTATTCAAGTGTAACAGAAATTTAACATTTCAATTAAACTCATGCTACTGGCAGGTGTCAGAACAAGAAAATGGAGAGGTGCCTTAAAACTTTAATAGTTTCAGTTTAAAAATGTGTTTATACCTCAAAAACATCGGATTCTTCTTCCAGTTCTTCTAAAGAAGCTTCTTCGTCTACGTTGAAAAAATATAATTAACATAAGATGACTAAAGTACCCACAGTAACAAGTGGAATTGTAGCAAATTACCCCACTCCCTTCTGTTTCAGCTCTGGTTTCACATGCAAGTCTATGAATATTTGGTTCCCAATGCACCTTGGATCTTATTTCCTGTGCCTGTCTTCCCATGGGGAGTCCCCACTAGAGAAGCGCTGAAGGAGAGAGAGGAGGCAAAGAGTCAGCGCCCAGACATGAGACTAGAGACTGCTTTCTGGTGAGGTCTCTGTCAAGTCCCACAGAAGGGAAGTCGCCAGCCTAGCAACTTTAATTCAAACACCCAATGGATGAGCAGCACCTGTGTGAGGACACAGACATTGCAGGAATGGTAAAAGACAAAACAAAACAAAGCGAAGCTACCAGGGAATTTTGACCAAAAGTATCTGACACCAGGGATAAGAACTTGTATAAATAACTATTTTCACTCCCCATCCCCTGTATTTTGCTACCTTCTTCGTTTGCTATTGAATTTGAGTTTTCCAACTATATTACTGTTTTTGGTTTATTTCTTTGTTATTTTGAGATGAAATCTCTCTACATAGCCAAGGCTGCCCTCGAACTCACTACATAGACCAGGATGGCCTCACTTTCACAGATTAAAGATACGTGACACCATCCATGACTATGTTACTAGTGTTTATATCATTTTATGTGTTCCATAATTGTAACCCACTGCTATTTTTAAATAGTATTCAAGCCACCTTTTCTTTCAAAGTTGATTTCTCTTTCATTCATTTTTATTCTTCCATTAACCAAAATTCAGTACTGAAATATCTTAATATTTCATACCTAATAATATTTTGCACTTTATTCTAAACCCTAAACTTCAATTAGTACTTATTGGTCAAGAAGATGTTTAAATTTGTTTTTAAATTTCTTAAATATGAATACTAATTATAGGAAAAGCACAAATCTTTGCTGACATTTGAAATCATCACCATCATCATCATTATTATCAAAATCATCATTTATTTTGCTGCTGGGGATCTACCCAGGGCCTTATCTATACTAGGTAAGCTGTCTACCTCTGAGCCACACCGTTAGTGCATGTGGAATAAAGTACAAAAGGCAATTTTCGAGATCTAAAAATTTTCCATTAGGTTATTTTATACATAAAATATTAACAAATTACAATATAGTGTGTAACACATATCTTATATGTTAATGGTATATCTTTATACATAATGTCTCCAAGGCATAGTCCTATTAAATAAATTAATATTATTGTAATAATGATACTGATAGATCACAATACAACTTAATATATGATGCTATACAATAATAAGAAATGAGCACAGAGAAAAATTAAAAGTAGAAGCAGGATCACACGGAAATACGTAATAGTTAGATACAGACATGAGGAAAGCAAGACCGTGAGGAGACAGATCTGAAACTGATAGGAAATTCCAGCATCTACTCAACGAGTTTAGTGAACTTCAAGACTTTACTTGAGGATGTAAAGAAATACACTGATATAAACTCACCACCTGAGGAGACAGGTTAAGTAGAAAAAAATATCTAGTTTGGCTATCTGTTTTATGAAGGGCAATTTAAGAAGAATAATCAAATCATTCCACATTAAAAAGAGATTAAAATATGTTTTATGCACTGCCATACTAACACACTGGTCTAATCATATTAATATCCCACCACAATGACATTCAGAGAGACTGACCTGAACAGAGATACATTGGGGCTTGTGATATAGCTCAATATGTAGATGACTTGTAAATCTATTTAACTATTGGTATATATTTGTATTTCCATGTTTCTAGGTTCTATTTAAAGAATATAATAGTCCATGAAAGGGTTATGAAAACCTAATTACACCAATAATAATCCCTCAACAACAACCGGATTGTGTGGGCACTTGTGAGAGTGTGTAAGATCACATCCCCCACCCCAGACCACTTCAGCGGGGAACATGCCCAGTGATTTGGGTATGCATTAAAGTTGGAGAGATAAACTTAGAAACGTGCTCCTGTAGCACTGAGGACACTGCTTTTGTTTTAAAGGAGAAAACAGCCAGAGAAAGGAGATGAAATGAGACTGCCCAACAGAATCTCTGAAGATTTAAAAAAATAATGTGCTCTTCAATTTTAAAGAAATGTAAACTCACTTAAACAAACATACCATTTTCTTCCAAAAATATGTTCAGCCCATTCACAATTTCTTGCCTGTTTCTTAACTTGTCATTCATCTCTATGACCTAAATTAGAAAACAAAATATCTAAGAGAAAGCTCTTTAAAATCAAGTAAGTCTAGCTTTAATGATCACTTGGATTTCTAGTTATTAAGCATCACCATATAAATACTACCCACAACATTGCATTTGAATGTTTAAGTCCCTTATTATTAAAGAACTATTTCATTTAAAGAATAGCCATGAAGTTTAGGTTGGCTTCCGAAGGACTGCCAGCACAAATTCAGCTTAAAATTAATATATTTTTATCATTCATTTTCTTAAGTATTTATTCATCCTGATCATAGTCCCCTCATTCCTTCTCTCTTGGTCCTACCCTCCCACCCTCTCCCTACCCGACTCCCTTTCTCCTGAGAAAAGAGGAGCCACCCCCCACAACCCACCCTGGTACATCAAGTTGCATTAACACAAAGTACATCCTTTTCCACTGAGGCCTGACAAGGCAGCTCAGCTACAGGAAAGTGACCCAAAAGCAGGTAAGAGAAGCCATGTCAGAGAAAGTGGAGTATGGCATGGCTTCCCTTGCCTGTGTAGCCCTTGAGCGGGTCTGATGCGCTAAGGATCTCTTTGTAAGTTAGCAGGAGCTGAGGAGAGGCCCCTCCCCGACTCATCTTGTGTCAGGACCTGCAGAACCTAATGGAAAATCCTGCTGGATGCTGACAGCCTCAGTGATTCTCATGTTTTCTGTATCCACACAGCCTCTAACCCTTTTTGTTTGGATACCTCAAACTCTCTAAAATTTCAAGCTTAACTTCCCCAATAATTTGGCTAAAGTGTCCTCAATCTTTGTGTTTTAAATTTTCGCTCTTTTCTCACTGTCAGTAGAAAACAAGCCTTCCCCAGTCATTAAAGGCCAAGGCCTTTCCTGACCAGGGCAGTGCTGACGGCTACAGCCTAGTCTCTGCCAGAACCACTCCTTGCACTCACCACATACTTGCACACACTCTTGTCCCTATCCCTCAACTCTTTTCTTTCCCTACCCCTCCACACCCCTGGCATCACATGAAAAGTTGTCATAAATTATGTTTTGGTCCAGACCCCAGACCCCAATCTGGAACTCTGGATATGATGCCTAGCAATCTGTTTTAACAAGTCCATCACGAGATGCACATTTTAAAGTTACAGGAAAAACCTGTGACTCCAAATCAATTAAATAGAGAAAAGAACCTTAGAGCAGTGCTGTCAGAGTCCAGGTTGGCTGCTAGTTTATTAGTATTCTGAAGAGTGATGGTTTTGAAGTGTACACACACACACACACACACACACACACACACACACACACACACACACACAGAGTGGGACCCAATTCCAGGGTCTAACACTCACTAGAAAAGCATCCTACCACTGAGCTTTATCTATAGCCCCATCCCTCTTTGTTTCAAACTTTTTGAAACAAGAGTCCTGCTAATTTACCCAGGATGACCTTGAACTTGCTTTGTACACAGACAGGTCTTGAATTTTCAATCTTGTCTTATCCTCCTAAGTAACTAGAGTTGTACGCCTGGCAGCCCAGGGCCAACTTAAAGTTAACTTTTAATTATTCATGCTAATGAATGTACAATGCTGTTGACAATTTCAAGTATTTTCCTTTGGCTCTGCAGTAAACTGGCTTCTTTGTTTCACTAAGGATAAAATCGACAGGAGATATGGAGTATACCGTAATTTGTGTGAGCTCAAGTCATTAATCATCTGTACTTCCATTTACTTATTGTACAGCTGGCTCAATAACTTCATAAATTCTTTTTAGTGGCTATGACTCTATGGACATAGTCTTTCCTTGGGTATTTAATTCCTTTCTTTGGAGGGGATGGGTTTGTTGGGGATCAAATCCAGAGTATTGATCCTCTGTTGGAGCTAGCCAAATGCTCTGTAGCTGAGCCCCATTCTCAGTGTTTGTGTCTCACAAGGGTTTTCTTTTGCAATTAGGACTTTCAAGAGTTAAACTGTCTTTTATGTGGAAACCTTAACCTGAACTTACTTTAAGGGCTCTCACTCCCCTCTCCCACCTTTTAAGAGACTGGGGGTGGGGGGGTGGGGGTGGTGAGTGGGGGTGGATCTAGCAAAAAATTCGATGAAAAACACTTTATACAGTTATAGAAATGTTTCCTGTGGAGGTATGAGTTCCAATGACAGCAACCTAAGTCATAAAATTTGTGTAAAATCACAACTAAGTAATCAAGGAATCCCAGCACTCGGGAGGCAGAGGCGTGTGGATCAGCACTCGGGAGGAAGAGGCATGTGGATCTGAGTCTGAGGCCATACCGAAAAAGAAAAAAAAAATTAAAAAATAAAGGAAAACAACGATTTGTCCATCTGAATTTACACTTATCACTATGTAAATAAGCTAAAACTCCATAGGCCTGCCTACACCACTCCTGGCTTCTGCTTTGGCGAAGTACTTGTACAAAAGGGGCCTGCAGGCCTCACCTCCATAAGGCCTCCGTGTGATATCACTTAGAAATAACACATGTGGACACCAACAGTGCTCTGGGAAAATGACATTTAAAAGTCTTTCGTTTCTCGAGCTTAGGACATGGATGCCTAGTGGATGAATGAGTAATTTAGGACCTTTCTCTTGATAGTTCCACCCTGTCCTTAACACCCTAGGTCTCCCAACCCACAGCCGTTACCTCCATCCGGGGAGCCAAAGCCCCTCCGTCGCTGCTTGCTTCAGCCATGTTATCCAGGGCGCATGCGCGCGCGCGGGTGTTGCTGGGATTGAGGAGGGCTCAGGGGGCTAGGGAAAGCTCTTGAAGGTAGGCTACAACCAGCAGAGCCAAGAGTCCAGAATAAAACTTAGATGACCTCACCATGAACCCACCCCCATGAAAAAGCAGGCAGCTCACACACCCTGCTGTTTCAAAATCGTCAGAAAGAAGTTGTGTACCCATTTCCTCAAAAAAGCATTCGTCAAAGTGGTATCAAGAAATGTCTTGTATTACTCCGATTACCAAACACGTGTACTGTGGGCACCCCCGTCCCAAGGCCCTTTAGACTTATTTTTCACGGCAAATCATGTTAAGAACACTCAGCCTCGGGATTAGTATTGATAGTATTTCTAGTGCCAAACTCATGCTCAAATGAGAAATACCAAAATGAGTGTTTCCACTCAAGAGACTGTGGTAGAACCAGTCTGACTCACTGAGAATAAATCAAACTGTTTTTGTTTAGGGCTGGTATGCATGTATGTACAATTTCTTCCTGTTTCTTGGTACCCTGTTAACCCTCAATTTGTCCAATTGAAGACTGGAAGATGGCTCTAAGGTAAGGAGGGGCACTTTGTGTGCAAGGGACGACTATCTGAGTTCTGATCCCCAGCATTCCTGCCTCAACACAAACAACATGGAAAGTTTAAAAGATGGATTGAGTGTGAGTCTGTAAACCTAGCAGTGGCCAGGCAGCCAGGCAGAACAGTGAGATCAGTGTTCAGCGAGAGAGCCTGTTGGAAGAGGTCAATGCAGAGAGCAATGCCACAGAATACTACCCTCAACACACACACACACACACACACACACACACACACACACACACACACACACATCAGTAAATGCCTCAAATTTACAAAGTGAGTTAGAGTTGTGTGTTGATGGTAGCAATCTCTGGGTTATAGGAAACATAACTTTCCTAAGCAAACAGGAATAGCTCCAGGTATTATAATCCGTTTGTACATAGAAAAATTAAGAATGTGTGGATGACCCATGAGACCTGTAGACAGTGTGTGGAGACACCATACCCACTACAACAGGTTTTACTTTATACAACAAATGCACTTATTAAACAAATTGTGCCCTAATTTTTGGTCAAGTACTGGAACATTGACATGGTTTGTGAAGTAATATATGTGAGAAAAAAAGCTTGTAATCTAATTTTTCTGTTAAAAATGTTTACCTTCCCATGTATATTCCCTGACAGAATTTGGCCCTAAAGCTAAAAAAATTATATTGGAGAGGCAGCATTACCTTTTTTTTTTTTTTTTTGGTCATATTCTCATTCCCTACTTCCCCATCCTACTTTATGATTTTTAATTAATTTATTTTTATTCTATGTACATTGGTGTTGTGCCTGCACGTATGTCTGTGTGAGGGTATCAGATCCCCTGAAACTGGAATTACAGATGGTTGTAAGCTGCCATGTTGGTGCTGGGAATTGAACCTGGGTCCTTTGGAAGGACAGCCAGTGTTCTTAACCTCTGAGCAATCTCTCCAACCCCCCCCATCCTACTTTGAAACTGGACTGAGCACTCCTCTCTAGAGTTCAGCTGAGCTGTCATGGGTAAAGTCTCTCTAAACAGTTGACTGGCTTAATAAAGCACCCAAGAGCAGACGTGTTGTCTACTGTGGAGCCTAGAACTTACAAACTTAGTCTGAAGGCTGGAAATGAGAACAAAATCAATACCACATATTATTTATTTATACATATTTTACACATTTTAAAACTTTTTCCAGTATATAAATGAGCTAGTGAAGCATCATTTATAGAATAATCACTTTTATACATGATAATACAAAAATAGTTTAAGAACCACATCAATTGCCACAGTAACTAGTTGTCATAAGCTTGATCATGGAGTTCCTGGAAGATGGGTTAAATGATGAAAAAATGGGCGACCATGAACACACCCTTTAATCTCATTTCCAAACTCCTCCTTCATTCTATAGATAAGATCTTGAACATCCTCTTTTGGTAAGTACATGGGTAGCTGTCTAGACAGACGGACTGCCTCTCCCTGTGAAAAGAAAAGTCATATTTCATCATGATATATCCTGAAAAAGAAACACATTATCCTAGCAAGATAAAAACTGGTTTTCATTCACTCAAAATCAACAATGCTGCAGATTCTGGAGATAAAGTGGTGGGCAATGGAATACAAAAAATGTTTCAATGGAGTGTTTTATTTAACACTGATGAAACAAAAAATTTTGAGAACAATACACACACAATTAATTAGGCAAGAGCAGGGATTGCACTTACTCAAAGAGATGACATTTAGGCCTTTCAAATAATATGCAAAGGTCATGAGCAAATAGAGCATTTCAGAGAATGGAATGTTCTGTATGGGTGTGGCACTATAGGGAGGGAGACAAGGAAGTTAAGCAGGGACCAGGTCACCCTTCAGGTTGTGGGCTGACTGAAATTTATTTGAATGCACAGGGAAGTAACTAGAGATTAAAACAGACAGACAGACAGATAAATAAAGCTTGCCAAGTGTTTCATATGTCATAAAGTGACTGGCTGTAGTGGGAATAGGCTGTGAGGCTGACAGTCACTGATGCTGCTGAGACCTGTGGCTGGGGTGAGTGGTTATAGAAGGTAGTTGGGCGGTCTGGTTATAAGGCCTGCAGAATCAAAGTGAATGTCCTCAGGTTTGGTCTATAAATGCTGCTTTCTTATACAGAAAGAACGGCTTAGGGCATAAGTATTATAAACAAGACCAGCTTCTTATAGTAAAAAACAAAAACAAAAACTTGCATCTCATTGCAGTTTAACACTATTTTCTTTAGTTACAGAACCATCACCTTTCTATCCATTCCACATCTTTAATCCAACAGGATCTGGTTTGCCTTTACTTTGACCTTTAACCTCTCCTTTCTCTCAGACCCACAACTTTCCTGGAACATCTTTCCCTCAATGAAGTTGAACAGCAAATGAGCTATTCAGAATGCAGCACTAGGTCTGATTTAGCAACATGCAACTGTCCTGGCATGACCCACTACAAATGTCAGGTCTTTTTTTTTTTTTTTTTTTTTTTTTTTGAGACAGGGCTTCTCTGTGTTAGCCTTGGCTGACCTGGAGTTGCTTTGTAGACCAGGCTGGCCTCGAACTCACAGTGATCCTCCTAACTTTGCCTCCCCAGTGCTGGGATTAAAGGTGTGCGCCACCATGCCTGGCTCAAATGTTAGGTCTTAAGAGGTCTAAGTGACACCTGGAGATTGTCCTGTTCCCCAGGGATTGTCCTTTCTTTTATTGTACCTGCACTCTTGGTTTCAGATCTGCTATGGTACTCAATGCCCAAAGCCTCCCTACCCTCCACTTACAGCAGACACTTTCTCTTATTTTACCACATACATCTCATTTACCTAAAAATGTTTCCTTTTAGCTAGCCTTGATAGTGTACAGAAAGACTGGTGTGAGTTTGAGGTCAGTCTGGGCTCCATAGCGAGGTCCCATCTCAAAACAGACAGACAGACAGACAAACCTCACTAACAAAACAAAACAATTATTTTACTGTTTTTCTGCTCTTGGTCCAGAGACCATTATGTACCCCTCTCTAATGCTTCTGTCACACTGGATATTTACTCCTGTCCTCTCTTGGTTTTTCAAACAGGGTTTCTGTGTGTGGGTCTGGCTATACTAGAACTCACCCTGTAGAGCAGGCTGGCCTCTAACTCAGAGGTCTCTCTGCCTTTGTCTCCAGTTGACTTTTTCTTTTTAAGACTCTTCTCCATAACAACCATGTCTACTTCCTCTAGCCTGGTACACGTTAGCAAAACCATTTAAGTCCATTCTCCTCTGCCTTTTTCCTCCATTATGTGTGAAACCTTATTTCTTGTCCACATGTTTTTTGCTCTTAAGAAAGACTTCTCTGGAGTTCCTTGAAACTATTAGTGCTGAATTGCTGTGGCAACCGGCTGGAAATTTCCACAGGACAAAGCTCCCAAGGGGTTAACTGAGCACCACTGAATCTATTCTCCAGAGTTAGGTAGCAGCATGACCTGTATCTAAACACCATGAGCAAGCCCATTTTTTAAAGAAGAAGAAAAGTCCGGGTTTGTTTTGAGAAGAACACCAGCAGACCTTAATGAGACACTTAGAACTTCAGCTTAAAAAGCAGTAGCAGTTATTTGTCTGCCTAGTCTATACTTGGGCGCTCAGCCCTTAGCCCTGTTCTTTTAGATTTTATTTTTGAGACAAGGGTTGCAGTCTTGGCTGGCTTAAACTTCCCTGCCCCAGTCTTTTGAGTGCTGGAAGTACATGCATATGACATCAAACCTGGCTAGCTCTGAGTATACTTCTTTAAACCTAATTTTATAATTCTCATTTTGGTAGATGCTATAACGTTTTAGCAAGTGAAACTTCCAACGTAGCTCCATGGTTGCAATAGTTTAGACCTTTCTCTTCCTTTTGCAGTGCTCAGGGCTTAGATTCGTATTACAGTGCTTTAGACAAATAATACGGCATAAATGATGAACAATTTGGAAGCCATTCTGAGGAGATTACTTATGGATTAATAGAAAATGTTTCATACACAGGGTCTCAATATGGGCCCAAGAACTGTATTATAAGGATCTCTGATAGCGTTTATCACAGTCTACCTTGTAAAACATTTTATTGAGTTTTTTTAAAAAAGAGCATTTTCTTCTGGAATACAAACATTTTAGAACCTACTCTTTTAAACCATTTACTACTGGGCTAGCGGGGTGAAGCAGCCCTCTAATCCTAGCAGGGGATTACACACAGAAGGCAGAGGCAGGCAGGTTTCTGTGCGATTGAGGCCAGCCTGGTCCACAGAGGGAGTCCAGGGCGAGCCACTCCTGCATAGTGGGACCCTGTCTCAAAACCAAACCAAACCAAACCAAGTTCTCTGTTTGATTAAGAGCTGTAAAACTTAGCCAGCTCACGTGACCCAATCAGGCATACCTCCAGGTAACTTATCACTTTGCGAGGTCTACATTCATAAAGCTCCTTTGCATTTTTGTTTACTATAGCATTAAGAATTTCCTTTAAATCCATTACTCCATAGAACGGGAGACACTTAGCCATGCCTTCGATTTCCAAGTAGTGCTCAGTACTGGAAACTCCTGAGAGAAAAACAAAAACACAGAGGCCGTTAAACTGGTTAAAATTATATTCCAGAACATGTCCATTGGAAACAAATCTCACTGTTAGAACATTTAGTGAACCTTCGTCAGAACTTAATATACTAGGGCAAAGTTTTGTTCCTTCACGGAATACAAATAATAATTTCCCAGAAGACTTCACATTAAGTCATAGGTGCTCACTGACACCACATGTACTTTATAAAATTTAACTTAATTTCACTTCCTACTGGTCTGTTCTTCACATTTGCTTAGAACATTTCCTACTTTAGAGAGAAAATGAACTCCCATGATATTTATTAAAATCAAAATGGCTCAAGAATTTTATCAACTGCTATACTTCAAGTTCTAGCCCACTGGTCTAATATCTAATTTAAATACCTCAATTATTTTAACTTACCAAGAATAAAAAGAAACACTGTATCTTGTTACTATAGACTTTCAGGAAATAAAACTGGGGGCATTTATTCAAAGAGTCAAGTAAGAAATGCTTGAAATTGGTGTTATTTATTAAGCTAACTGATGTAACTGGGTCATTAAAACTCAAGGCCACGTGATTGGATGTATAATTGGGTAGATCACTCCCTAACAGTAACATTTCAAAGCACCGACTTTGACATTAAAAGACAGAAAGTGTCCATGCTATTTGTATAACAGTATTCTTAATCCTGGAATCATATCATGCTACCAAAAAGGAAAGAGTGTAATTTTTAATTAATAGTTATTGGTGAACTAACATAAGGGAGTGTGGTAGAACTTAAAGCTTTGCAGATCTCAGGACCTTAACGATGCACTCTCTAACGTGTCCTCAGTCTTGGGCTAGTTTCAATACCAACTGGCAGATGCAACGTGGTAGACCAAACAGTAGGAAAGCTAACAGTTTTCCCAGGAAATAACTGAGGAAAGACGCGACGATGCATCATCAGCACCAAAGGATGAGCTACAGAGCTCAACAAAGGGAGGAGAGATGAGCACAAGGACCTCAGGTGGGACTCACAGCCCTGAGGAAGCTGAGCAGGATGAAGCAGTGCTCCAGTGCATCCTCCTTACACACTTACAGAGGTGTGAAGAAAAGGCACCTCTGTCAACACAAATGAGAGGAACATAAAGAATAGCTCCCTCACCACACAAACCCCCCATTCTCCGTATTTCACATGTTCTGATTAAAAGATACCAGAGGACTCAGGGAAAGATCTGTATGAGGACTACAAGAGATGACTGATAATCAGTTCAGTCCACAAGAGGGGCTGGAGGACAGAAAAAGAGAACTTACCCTCCTCACACCATGCTACTACAAAGCGCCAGGCCTATTTTTGTTTGTTTTGTATTTGGGGACGGGCCTCACCATGTAGCCCAAGATTGCTTAAACTCACTATGTACACCATGCTAGCCCAAACATGCAGCTCTTCCTGTCTTGGCTTGTCAAGGTGTGATAACAGCCATATGTCACCTGTGTAGCTGTGCCACAGACCTGTGTTACTCAGTGTTTACACTTACTTTGTGAAGCTAATGTACTGGCTTTCAGGAGGGCTACACAACAGATGTGCTGAAGGCTGGACTCTCAAGACAGGCTGTGTGGGCTCCAGTCCTGGGTCTAACCCTGACTATCCTCTGAAACAAACTTAACATTTTCATGCTTCAGTTTTCTCATCTGTAAAATGGGGACTGTGATAGATGCTACGCTGGGGGCTGTTGCGGGGGGGGGGGGGGGGGCGGGGCGCATATGTTAATTCTTCAAAGGGTACTCGGCATATAATGCTTACTCAAAATTTATTAGTTGTTGTTAATGAACAAACTGAGAAACAAACTGTGATCTGAACAGGCAATCTTCACCTCAAGTGTAACACCTGCAACCACGGAGATAAGGCTCTTACGGGAGGTGTCTTTACCTTGTTAAACTGAGAAAATCAAGCAGCATTTGAAGTCTGGAACACAGAAACTTTTCCCCCCAGATATCCAGCACTGTGCTTCTGTGCGCTTTTGTTACTTATTTTCTTTCTAAACTGTGTCGGTATTGTTATTATTTTATGGGTGTTGTGTCTGTGCACAATATGAAGCCTTGCATGAGAAGGACACAACATGTTGCTGGACTCCATGGAACCAGAGTGACAAACAGTTGTGAGCTACTCTGTGAGTCCTCTGGAGAAGCAGCCAATGTTTTTACCTGCCATGCCATCTCTCCACGTCCCATTTACAGTCTTCAGTGCCTCGGTGAAAGCAACAGTTTAAAGATCTTTTCCTACCTTTTGAGTGTGACAATTTAGGCCCTGGAGTCTTTCCACATGGTGCCTGTGGCAATGGACAGAAGACAAAGGGAAGGGACAGGCAGGCTAGGCTAGGGAGCAACAGCAGTATGGAAACAAACAAACAAACAAACAAACAAACAAAACAAGTAAACAAACAGACAACCCAAGAAAACTGAACGCCCTGAAGCAGACACATTCCTTTCAATGTGTTTGGCATAATCCAGACAGCCACATGAGACTGCTGATGCTCAGTGCTGTGAAGCAGCAGAAGAGATGGCCATTTTTATCAGACCATTCCCTTAAGCCGCACATCTGCTTTACCATCAACAAGTCCAGATAGCTGAGTTACACAAGAGGGCAGCTGGGTTGCTGTGTCAAAAGACAGCAGAGAGTGCAGTGGCCACCTGAGGCGCCCTCGGAAGGAGGCCACTTCTGCATAGCTGACAATGACTTTTAGGGAATGCAAACACACCCAAGAGCTCTAAAAGTCACAGGCAGCTCTTGAAAAGTTTATTTTCTCCACATTAGAGATAATAAGGCACATTATTGTACCTGGTATCAATCTGATCTTGAAGCCATTTGCTGTAAGACGAGGGTCACACAGGTAAGCTGATTCGCTGCATCTCTGGTCAACTGTCGACATTTTATGTAAAACCTCTAAATAATGAGATCCATTAAAAAGACTGGAAAAGAAAGAAATGATGGTTCTTTAAGTTACTAAGTATTTAGACTGAAACAAGAGGGTTTATGGAAACTAGTCCATATATGTTTTGAAAATGTTACCATTGCACTAAGTGTCAAGCCCTATAAGAAAGCACTGACTCTGTTAGCATTGTAGAGTGTTCATAGAACAAGGATGGACAGACATAATACAACTTGTCTCTTCTAGAATGTAACAAACTCAATGAGAAATGTTGAAGGTAGTTCTCTCAACATAATGCAAATCAAATCTTGACTGACTATGAATAAATACCCCTTTATGCCCTTAAAGCAGCTATCACAGATGAACAACACACTCCATCAACAAGCTACTCAAAATCAAATGCTACTCAAGGCCTCTTCAGTATCAAGAAGATTAAATATAAGATTGTTCCTCAAAAAAAGACTGAAAAAATTTTCGGTTCAACACTTGGGAGAGATTCCTTCAGTCCATTGCAAGCACAGCAAGTTTGTGGAAGGAGCCTCACAGAAGACAGCCAACTTGGGCTGGTGTGCATGCTGACCACCACAGCAGAGGAACTGCCTGAGTGCATGCTGACCACCGTAGCAGAGGAACTGCCTGAGTGCATGCTGACCACCGTAGCAGAGGAACTGCCTGAGTGCATGCTGACCACCGTAGCAGAGGAACTGCCTGAGTACATGCTGACCACCGTAGCAGAGGAACTGCCTGAGTGCATGCTGACCACCGTAGCAGAGGAACTGCCTGAGTGCATGCTGACCACTGAAGCAGAGGAACTGCCTGAGTGCATGCTGACCACCGTAGCAGAGGAACTGCCTGAGTGCATGCTGACCACCGTAGCAGAGGAACTGCCTGAGTGCATGCTGACCACCGTAGCAGAGGAACTGCCTGAGTGCATGCTGACCACCGTAGCAGAGGAACTGCCTGAGTACATGCTGACCACCGTAGCAGAGGAACTGCCTGAGTGCATGCTGACCACCGTAGCAGAGGAACTGCCTGAGTGCATGCTGACCACCACAGCAGAGGAACTGCCTGAGTGCATGCTGACCACCACAGCAGAGGAACTGCCTGAGTGCATGCTGACCACCACAGCAGAGGAACTGCCTGAGTACATGAAGTGCTGTTGGATGATGCGGTTTGTTGCTATAGCTCCACTCTCCTTGGAGAAACAAAGTCTTTCAGTTTTGCTGAGAATGCTAAAGACGACACGGACGGTGACATCACAGAGGTCAGTTTGGCTGTATGTCTTGCTTCTCTCACTAGTTCTAAAATCAATCTGCAAGCTTGTGGTAAGGATGACAGTGCAAGCTCCACAGCTAAGCAGCCTGCATTAGACGCATGCCTTACTTACTGCTTGTGTAAGCACACCTAGGATAACTGGTCTGAGTTTGTGCTTCCTAGTCTGTAAAATGTGGGTGACATTCCAACCTTGTAAGAGCACAGCAGTTCTGTCATTCAGTCAGTGCTCAGCAAAGATGAGCCATTGCTACCACTGTTATGATCACTTACCTCGTACTATACATAGTTAAATCACTCCCTTCAGACAAAAGTGCACAACTAGCGTTAGAATTCTGCTGAGAACACTGAACCCAATCCATATTACCCTGCCAACACCGTGAGGTAATGAGTGCAGGACTCTGTTTGAAAAGCAGAATTAACTGGGTAGGGGAAACATTTGGACTCATACTTTTCTCAGTGTGTTGGTGATCCTGCTCACATGGAAAGGCACCCTGGGACTTGCGAGCCCAGGAAGCACACAGCTCTGAGGTGGGACAGTGTCCTAACGCGAGGGCATCCTGAGACACTGAAGCCCAGGAAGCATACAGCTCTGAGGTGGGGCCTCCTCAGCAGAGGCACTGCAGCTCCTAGGGGAGGCTATCCCCAGATGAGCTGAGGAACTCCTAGGGGAGGCTATCCCCAGCTGGGCTGAGGAGCTCAGGAGCCTCAGCCCTAATCCACTTCTTGGCTTATTCCCTTCCTTCCTTCTTTGCTCTTTTTTTTTTTTTGGTGAGAGTCATACCAGGAAGCAAATCTCATAAACGAGATTTCTTGGGAAGGAAGAATCCAGGGGTGGTTGCCTCTGCTCCCAGGAGAAGACAGCAGGGAACTGAACTATCCTGTAGAATTTCTTAGGGAGTGGAGCTTTCCAGGACAGAGATTTCCAGGGTGAGGATTGGTGAGATCTCAAGTCCTGAGGCTGGGGGAACTCATGGATTGGTCAGTTTTCCTGTTCAGAAATTGGTGAGATTTTTCTTGTGGGGTGGGGCCTCCTGTCTTGGGGCTGGCCATGACAGTTACAGCCATCATAAAAGACCATTGGTGGGGGTGGGGGTAGTGGGGGTGGCGCTTGGGCTGGGCTGCTGAAGCGCCTCAGGTGGGGAACTGGTTACTTTCCTGCCTTGAGGGTTTACAAAGTTTACAGAGAATAAAGGAGGTCTATAGCAGGGAAGGCTTTCTCTGCCTTAAACCTAACCCTAACCCTGAGTCTGCAGGAATAGCCACCACAGTGCTGATGCTCAGTTAAGAGAAGTTTGGGTTCCTCATAGCATAGGTACAAAATAACAGCTTTTAACCCATCTCTTTAAACAACAGAGAAACATGTTTACAAAGCTGTATTCTGGACAGGCACAAAAACACTGTTTTTGAAAAGCAAATGAAAATCTATCAATATCATTTAAAAAAGCAGTCAAGTTACTAAGTCAAATGTGTCCTGGCTGTTCATGAGGAAACACAGTGAAGAATTCTTGTGAAGTTCTGAGCTACCACATAAAATTGCTCCTTTGAAGCACTGTGGAGGAGCCTGGGTTTTCATTATGTGGTCCCTGCTGCCTTATTTAAGAGGCAGACAGACAGAGGTTCTCCTATGTCAGTGTCCTCTTGTTGTCCGTTAGATGGCCGTGGCCTCAACACACCCACGTCCTGACACTGCTTTCTTTACTCCAGGTGCATCTGAAAGTTATCTAGTGATTGAGAAAATTCTTACCAAGTTTTAAACTGCAGGGTTTTAGCTACTTTGTCATATATCAGTCTGTGTCAGGTTAAAAAGTGAGCATTAAACTGGGCAGTAGTGGCACACATCTTTAATCCCAGAACCTGGGAGGCAGAGGCAGGTAGATTTCTGTGAGTTTGAGGTCAACCTGGTTTACAGAGTGAGTTCTAGGACAGCTCGGGGCACACAAAGAAACTGTGTCTCAAAAAAAAAAAAAGAAAAAAAAAGAAAAAAGCTCATTAGCAGATGAAACTATTAGATAGTTGGGGAGCTTTGAGAGGGAGGATTGCCTTTGTACAGAGCTAGTGAACTGTGCTCAAGTTTGAAGCAGACAGCCGTTTCTATTGGAGCAAGCCCTACCGGAGAGTCAAATCTACATCTCTTTCTTCCTGAGGCTCACTTCCAACTAAAGGCAGGGAAGGGAAGTGGTAAGTACACTATCAGGAGCTGGAGAGATGGGTCAATGGTCCAGAAAATACCTCAGTGCAGGTCCCAGTGCCCACAGCCAGTTGCTTACAATGGCATGTAAATGCTACTTCAGGGATTTGATGCCCTCTTCTGGTGTCTGAGGGCACCCATAATTGGTGAACAAGCACACGCGCGCGCGCACACACACACACACACACACACACACACACACACACACACCCCACATACATGCAGAATAAAAATAAAATAAATCTCAGAAAGAAACACCTAATCCCACACCAAAAACCTCACATGAATCAGGAAGAGACAAGAATATTCCATTGACTGACTGCTACATAGTAAAACAATCACACAATAAAGATACGACCAAATGTAATATGTAGAACTTACAGATAAATATTAATTCCAAATTGTAAAACTGAAAAGAAAAAAGCCCTTTGAAATAATGAGGAACAATTCTAAACTAGTATTTTGAGTAAGGTATGAGAAAGACATTTGTGATTAGCTTAAAAACTAATCATCTTTGTGAGTATATGGAAGGACTAAGAGTAAGAGTTATTTTCACATACATTAATGAATGAAAGGAAAAACATATGTACACACATGTATAAGGGCAGGAACAGGATGGGACCGGCTGCTAAGGGCATTCTCCATGTAATTCTGCTCTGGTGTGTGCTTGGCAATGTCAGTCCAGGGTAATATTAAGGAGACCTGCAGCAGCACTCTAGCCTTCAGGTACCACGGAGAACTCACACGGTACAGGACACATGCCCCTGGCATTTACTGACTGGAAGTCTGAGCCACCTAGAATCTTCTACTGTTGTAAGCAACTACTAACGCCATCAGAGTTTAGAAAATCTTCCTCACAATGTTTCTTCAAATGAGTATCACTTATCCCAATTGGAAAGAGCCTTCCACTTTTAACATTAAACCCTTGCACCACCATACCTCTCTGTTAATATAATTGGTGTTTCCAGTGGCTCTGCAGGGAGTTTATGGTTCTCCAGAAGTCTTTTAAACAGCAGGGCTTCCTTCACTCTGTATGGGTTCAATAACATGATGTCTGCTCTGGACGTGACCAGCCACGCATCAGGAAACTTGAGACTGTGGACCAGACAAATCTCATCCTTGTCTTCTAAGTCAATGTCCCTTTGTTTCTTAAAATTGACCTTTAAGTTTTCCATAGAAAAGGGGATTTCTGCTGTTTTAATATTTCCACTCTTCTTCTTTTCCTTTTGGGACTGAAAGAGCTCAACAAGACTCGGCTGAGCAGAGGAGGGCCTACCCTTGTGCTTCTGTGCCGGGCCCCACGCACTGCCGGCCCTCATCTTCTTCCTGCCATCTTTTAACGATACCTGTGTTTCCTGTTCAATAGCTTTCTTCATTTGATTATTGTATCGCTCCAAGTCTTTTTTAGCCTTTTCCTCGTATCTAAGAACAGAGATAAAACAAAACTAGTGAGCTTATCATAAGAACATGATAATCATCTAAAGTAAATTTTTATTAAAAATAACAAGCTGTCATTTGGTACTGATTAGAGTATTAGCATGATCCTCCTGTGTGCTTATGTTAAACTCCAAAGAGAGCACAGCAACTGGCCCCTGAAAAGCACTCAGGGAGCTCTGGCCCAGCATTAAGAGGCGGGAGCTGCAGGACCAGAAGATGGCACTGACTAGCCTGCTTCATCAGCGCACAGATCCCTGCTTCCAGAACAACTTAAAATGAAGAGAAAAAACCCACGTGTGGGAGCCCTCAGGAAAATAACATTAAAAGGCTAATGGGCTGAACAGAGCTTCCCGCTGGGGAAACAGCTTAGGGTCTGAGTTACAAGTGCAGTTTGATAAACACCTTGGGCTTTCAATTCAAACTGGAAGAGGGCCATGTCTTAGGAGGAAAAGCCCCACAACCCTACAACTGAGCAAGTCTCCCCATAATTCAATGCAAAACAAACGCCCACAAGCTCAAAGTCATCTTAAATAAGATGCAACACTTTTCTGAAGTGAACAGAAATCACTCTCAATGTCCACTGTATAATTAAAAGTCACCAATCAAGCAGCAAAACAGATATGTGAGTCTTGGCCAAGAGCAAGAAGCCAGGAAAAGCCTTTTTCAAATGACTCACACTTAGAATTGAAGAGCTTTGTAAAATGTTTTAGGGCCATGAGATGAGCAATAGAAAGGAAAATAGGAGGGGCTGAAGGGGAATTTATATGTACACAAAGAAAGATGTGGGAAGTCTAAAACTAAAAAACAGTATTTGGAATGGAATATTCACTATGTAGATTTAATTACAGACCAGACATGGAAACAACAAAAAGGCCAATGAACCTGAAAGCAGAGCTACAGAAATAACCCATGAGCAAGAGAGAAAAGGCCCCTGTAAGCAAGACAGAAAAGGGACCTGCGCAAACTGAGTCACCCAGGACCTGCGCACACTGAGTCACCCAGGAGCCACACACACATATCCCAATGCATCAAATCCCACCCCGACCCCCTTTAAATAAAATTATATTTAATGGTGAGTCAACCTGTAGAACCATTAACACCTTAAGGATCTAAGAGGCAAGTCCAGGCAGGACAAATGCGAACAAACCCTGCCAGATACACCGAAGCAAATTATGAAAACAGCGGGTGAATTCCCCAAGTCTGTGTGACAACCAAGCAAAAGGACAATGCAATGTCAGCGGAATGGGTGGAATATTAAGGGGCAACAGAGCCCATGTCTTACCTCTACCAACCGCAAATGTCCTTCAAAGAGAAGAGTAAATAGATAACTTCAGATAAAATAAGAAGCTTTTTGCTAACTCATCTGTACTCTTAAAGAATGAGATTAGCAGAGAAGCAACTGTATCGTGGGCTTTTGGGTTTCTGTGAGACTGTGTGGTATTAACTTTAAAGTAGGATGAAAGGATGCATGATGTATTAAGCAAAGCAAACACTAATATAAATTAGAAGTTAAAATGTATCCACCTAAACCTTGAGAACCTCCAGAACTGTCCAAGGAGGAAGGCAGGGACAGATGACAGGCTGAAGGGCCAATCTAATCCTAACAATGTCCATTATAATATCACACAGACCAAATCTTCTAATTAAAGGTCAGGATATCCAGTTTTATGGGTTTCTAAAAGTTACACTTTTATAATAACAGATAGGTAAAGGAATGGAAAATGCATACACTACACAAAGTGTAAGAAAACAAGACACTGATAAAGCAGATCAAAATGCTAAATTACGAGAGATGAAGGGGCAACTGGAAAGCGTAACACACCAATGTGTGTGCACCTAGTAACAGAGCGCTCGTTATATGAAGCAAACGTCACGGCACAGACTAGTCAGAGGCACAGCTGGAGATACTAAAGCCTTTCTTCTCTTCATCAGTGGTATAACCAGATTGCAAATTGTCAGGAAATGACAGGTCTTAGCAACGCTGCCAACCACTTCACCTTAAAGGATTTACAGAAATTCAGATTCTTTATATGTGAACACAGATCATTCACCAGGACAGGAAATATAATGAGCCAAATTCTCAACACATGGCAAAAGGTAAAGGAAACCTAACTTATACATATATTCTGTCCATGCTAAACTGGAAACCAAGCTTATTTTAAAAAGCCTTGAATGTCTGAAAACTAACCAACACAATAGCCTCAGTATTCACCAATTAGAGACTGAATTAACAAACCTTTTTATGGCGATAAAACTAAAGATTACTGCTTTACAAAATGATGTGTCATGAAAATACTGTTGAGACGCCAGTTTTACCATATAATTTTATTTATTTGAAGTTTAAATACTGGCAAAAGCAAGGCAATGTAACAAATCACAATAGTGTCTGCCTGCGGAGGTTGCAGGAGGGACTTGGGATGATAGAAGTGTTTATTTTCATTGTGGTACTATTCACGCTGGTGTATGTATTTCTGCAAAGCACTGAACTACACTGCTAAGATCTTTGCAGTCCACTATAGGTAAACTTTACCCAATTTAAAGAAAGATTTAAGAAAGTGTTGGGGAGCCGGACATGGCAGCATGTGTCCACTATCCTAGCACTTAGAAAGTAGAGGAAGGAGAATCAGAAATTCAAAGCTAGATTGTTCTACAAAGCAATTTCACTTCAAAATGAAATAAAAAATAAAAAATAAAAACAGTATGCAATAAAGCCATTAAAACAGCACATGGAGTAAAAAGTACACCATTTAATCCATTAGAGTTAATGTTAATTTTTCTATTCTCACTTAAAGTCACCAGTTGATGCATAAATTTCAATAAATCAAATATGTTAATTCAGCTTCAATGGTCAAAGGGATTTTCTTTTTTTCTGAGTAGTGAAAGGAAGCTTCTAGAGCCACAGAGTCCGGTGGAGTGTGAGACACTAAGATGCCTGGGTTCCATGCCCAGGCCCTGTCTGAGGGGGGCTCTGCTGCTGTGGGAGAGCTGGAACCGCTGCTGTGCTCACCTCAGCAAGCAGTGCTCAACAAAGCCCAGAGAGCCGGAGGGCTTGCTTGGATGGTTCTACTGCTTAGAAACCAGGAAATCTTAATGCAAAGTACTTTGTTCTGTCCCTCAGGGCACTCATTTCTAACATGTGGGCAATCTACATGCATGTCATAGCTTTGCTATGAGGATGAGTTGCTCGATACCCTGTAAATGGTGATGTTTACTCTAAGTTTCTATGGAGAAACCCAAGTTCTGGGCTTGGGGATGGAGTCAGTGGCAGAGCACACACTGAGCACACACAAGGCTCTAGCTCAACAAAACCCCAAAACAAAAAGAAACACATATCCTACAGTTTGAATGGGACATTTGACTAAAAATTAGTATTTAAATAACACCGATACATTTTTTAAAATTAAGTTTTAAATTTGGGCCTAGAGAACTAAAATTATTTCAGGTCTTATAGGATGCTGACTTAGATTCTATAGGATGTTACTTGCATGTATATTTTAAAGTGAGGCTAAGAAACAGCAGAGCACAACACAGTGTGCAGTCTGTGCTCAGAACATGATTCTGAGTAAAGAAATGCTATGTGCTAGCTGGATAAAATTGAAAAAAAAAATCTGCTTCATTGTAAACTAGATAAACAATTGCTATCATTTGCTTTTCATATTCATACTTTTGAAGGTTATTTTCTTCCATAATACCTAGAACATGAACATATGGGTTAGTTAAACAAAACACATGATCTTTAATAGTTTACTTTCACAGGCACTAAAAATAAGTATATTTTTAGCTCTTAGACATCAGAACTCCAGACTTTTCCTATGGGGTGGAAAATGAGTTCAAGATAAAGGTCACCATTTGTAATTAATTATAATGTGCAAATTTTCACATATGGTACTAATCTTTTGATTTGTTCAAGAAGTCAATTTAATTAGTTCCTTGGGAAACATAAAAAGTTATGTCCAAAATAATGCTAGGTAAATGTTAAGTAAGAACAGATGCCACCTCTGTATTCAGTGCCATTAAGGGACTTAGCAACATGAATGGAAAGTATTCACACTGATGTGACTAAGCGGTCAGTTCAAATGATATTTCTGAGACTAAAGGCTACATTTAATTGGAAA
Source organism: Acomys minous (assembly GCF_964271855.1). Taxonomy (NCBI): domain Eukaryota; kingdom Metazoa; phylum Chordata; class Mammalia; order Rodentia; family Muridae; genus Acomys; species Acomys minous. The sequence goes on along the minus strand of NC_140486.1, from coordinate 75,548,213 downwards.
GTTTTTTTTAATCATTTTCAGTAAGATCCAAACTGCAACATTACTTAGTTATTTAAGTAGGAATAAATATACATTGCAAACCATATACATTTATATACACAAAATCCCAAATTAACACCAACTGACTGAAGGGCCTTTTTCCACTGAGTTTAAGGTGAGGCACAAGGCTCACGCCTGGATTCTAATCCATTAGAGGAAAGGAGAGGAAAACAAAGGGACAAAAAATAAAATAAAATAAAATAAAATAAAATAAAATAAAATAAAACCAAACCAGAAAGGACCAAGGTATTCCCTACCCCACGTCTGTCTGTCCTACTTTCTCAGCAGAGACAGATTCTGGCTGCCCACAGGGCTTGGAGAACCATGCTCAACCTGGCCCTCTCCTTCCCATCTTCCTTCACCACGCTCTCACTTTCTGCCCTGTGTTATAACATCTTTTCACATTCTTGGCAACACCATATTCCTTCTTGTGTGATAATTCCCCTAAAACCTCGCTGGTTAGTTTCATATAAGGAATCAATTTTCTGTCCCATATATGAGACAACTGCTAAGTCTTTCCATAATTTACCACATTTCCTTCTCAATTACACGAAGAAGCTGTAGATGGCAACTAACAAAGACGCACACCTGGACAATGTGCAAAGAGCGAGACTCTGGAGGACTCAGCTGTGAATGGAATGTCTGTGCAGGTGAGGAGACCTCAAGACTGTCAGAGCCAGAGGTGACGGATCACTCTAGGGACAAAGTGTCTTCTAGACACAACACGACTGATGCACATATGAACTCAGAGACTGTGGCCGCAGCAGCCATAGAGCCATCTGTTGAAAACAGATGGGGTCACAGAGCTGAGAGGTGTATGTGGGCATAGCTGCGCCCATCCCCTAACCAAGAAGCTATCTCCAACCGACAGCTGCTTGTAAAGGAAAACACAGTTTTCCCCAATGGCATCTCACTGCACACACTTGCCACACTTCAGGGCAGGAATCATGCCCAGCAGGAGATGGCCAACACAAAACCATCTCAACAGTATGTTTGTATACTGGTTTTTTGTTTGTTTGTTTATCTTATTAGACTTTTTGTGTGTATTTTTGGTTTTGTGTTTTTGTGAGGTGTATATGTATTTCTTGATTCTTTGAATTTTAAAGAGTGAGAGAGTACAGCCAAGAGCTAGAGAGAACAAGAGCGGGAGAGAGAAGAGGGGGAGGGGTATGCGGCTGGGTGGGGAGGGAGGGAGGGAGGGAGCCATCGGAAGGAATCGGGAGAGGGGAACCATCATTAGAATATAGTGTACGAAATATTTTTTGAATTGGAAAAAAGGCATATAATTCTATGATTGCTACATGACAAACTGCAGACTATACTATTTATGAACTAAAAAAAAAAAGTTATTTTTTTAGCTAAAGTGACCAGCCAGTATACAGGCCACCCTTATCGAGCTATTTCCTAAATGAAAGAAGGGAGTGGAAAGGAGAAAGAAAACATGAAGAACGGGAAGAAAGGAAAAACAAAAATGAACTGAAGCACTGCAGAAGGGGTCGGCCTTGTGGTACTGTGGATGGGAGCCAGGGCGGCCCTCAAGAGGGGTAGGTAGGTGCTCTCCACTTTGTACTACTGTGGATGGGAGCCAGGGCGGCCCTCAAGAGGGGTAGGTAGGTGCTCTCCACTTTGTACTACTGTGGATGGGAGCCAGGGCGGCCCCCAAGAGGGGTAGGTAGGTGCTCCCCACTTTGTACTACTGTGGATGGGAGCCAGGGCCTTCTAGAGGCAGGCAGTGTCTTATGAGACAGTGGGTATGGAAGCCAGGTGGGTCTCTTGTGGGACTGAGGATGGAAGCCAGGGAGTCATGGAAGGCAGCTCTGCCACAGAGCTGCATCCCCAAATCTACTCTTGTATCACTTTCTGTATTCTTTGAAGAATTGAGGATCATAGAAAGAACTTAAAAAAAAAAAGCTGGATAAGAATTGACAGGCATAGCTTCAATTTAGTGGATTACAGTCCGAGGAATCCTGGCCTTGAAACCTAAACCTTTCCTTCCTTCCTTCCTTTCTTTCTTTTTCTTTCTTTCTTTTTCTTTCTTTCTTTCTTTCTTTCTTTCTTTCTTTCTTTCTTTCTTTCTTTCTTTCTTTCTTTTAAGCATTTGTGTGTCTGATTGCAAGACATCAGTATTTTCTCAAAATATTTCTGTTTTCTGGAATCCATGTCAACTGAACTGAGTTAGAGCAAATAAAAACTGCCGTTTACAACAAAAAGAGCTATAAAAGCCCAATCACACTCACACAGAAATCACTCTGTGCTGTAACAGCTGGTATCTTACTGCTCCTTACAGCGATGAGACTGCTGCACGCTTTTACCGACAGCCAGCAGAGAGTGACGGTGTACAGGCCCAGGTGTGGCTGCTGAGGTCTGCTCTGAATGGATTCTACAACACACTACTAATAAAAATGTAGACAAATTAGCCACAACATCAATAATCTGACAATTTGGGACTTACAAGGCAAAATAATGTTAACTAACCCTCTCCACGAGGCGGCTGAAGTAGAAACTGCTGCTACAAGGCTGAGGGAAGCACTTCCTCCTGAGTATGCACTGCCCCCATGTTCACGGATACTGCAAGTGCCCTTTCTTTCCGTCCTCAGACAATGAGACACATAAGAACTACACACATTCATGTGTGTTTAAAAGAATTTACTCATCTTTAAACTACATAATCATATTCTTTAGGTAAAACATAAGACAACTATAATAGTGTGAGTCTTTTTGTGTTCAAAATAAGACTCTAAAATCTGACATTTATGAAATAATTAGCAGTTTGAACACTGGCTATTTCATGTACTAAGCCCAGTCCTTAAAAAAAAGTTAGGAGGGGATGGAGAGATGGTTCCTTGGTTACGAGTACCAGCTGCTCTTCCGGAGGACCTGGGCTCGGTTCCCAGCACCCACACCCAGGCTCACAATTCTCTAACTCCAGACCCAGAGGACTGATACCCTTTTCTGGCTTCCACAAGTTCTAAGCATGCATGTACACATACATGTGGGCAAAGCGTCCATACACATCAAATTAAAAGTTATAATAATCATATTATAGTTATTTCTAAAATATGAATGCATATTTTTATTGCTAAAGGATGAATACATACATATTTATGAAGCCAATGATGTCATGCCTCACACTGGCTTCAGAATCATGAGGAGGGAAGGAGGAATCACAGGGACCGTGAGATGAAGGGATTAAGTGAGTAATCCCATCACCACATTGCACATTGATATATATTTGGAGAAGAACAAATACAACCACCATCCTCCCTTAAACAAGCTGTTGTGTATATATTTAAGTTAAAAGAGAGCAAATGTCTGATCTTTGATGTTTTTAGTAGCACTTTTCTAACAGAGCTCAGAAGTTTAGGAAATTTACAAAAAGGGCTACTCTGTCAATAATCATCACTATTATTTTAAATTGACAGTTGATTCCTAAGACTGATTCACTAATGAAGACGTGAAAAAAGTTAGCCATATACACCATTTATAATGAATTTTAAACCAGAGATGATAGTTTGTATTTAAATATTTCCCCAGATATTTGACAGAGTTTTGAAATAATTAAGTAAACAAATGGCTGGAAGTCTAATTTTATCCTTCATTTTCTGGTGGGCCAGATCATTCAAAATATAGCATTTTGTTGTATTGAGTGACAAATAGCTTTGTGTAGAGTGCTACCCACACAGTGTGACAGGCATCATCTTTATCAGAGCTTGCCGGTGGGCCTCAAGCCTGAACCTAGTGACTGTCAATTTTCTTTCATGGGAGGAAGGAGAGGAGAGGGCACTGGGCCCTCAACAAGGTTAGAGCTGTTCTTCCTCAACTCGCAGGAGCTGCATACAATTCTGACTTAACTGCGTAACTTCATTGTTTCAGGAAGTGCTAGTGAGTAAACAGGGTGAAGGTTAGCTAAGCGCCCTCCATCTGCACAGCTATGCTGGGGTGGTGCAACTAACTTGGGGCCACCTGTCCTCCTGTTAGAAAGCCCTCACCCATGCTCTGTAATTAAACCCAACTCCAATAAACTTACTGATTTCCCCAAGTTGGACTCTATTGGATCTGTACTTTGGTTTATCTTCGGTGCTTATAAGGAAGGGGGATACATGTTTGTTCACATCTCCCAAGGGAACAAGTTCTCACAATAAGTGTAAGCTACTAGAAATACCCAGTATATTGTTTTGGGACATATACTTAGATCCAAAGATACAAATAATATTTTAATCAGGTCAGTCACTTATTTACATACCCCAAACACCCACTACAATTTATAAACTGCCAACAGATAAAATTTAGATGGCACAAGTTATACTGAATATAGGTAATAATTACACTAACCTGGTTCTACAACTATGGCACAATCCTTTGTACAGTGTGTCTCATTTTAGAGACCAACTTAAAAGGGAGAAAGAATCAAAATATTTACAAAAACACAATTGTTTCATCTGCTCTAATGCAAAAGCTTGAAAAAAAAATCTTGCTCCAAAGAAGTTCTATAACATGAATGAAAAAAGAAATAAAAAATAATTTGATAATGATACCCAGAAAGATATTTTAGTCAAGCTAAGAAGTATTTTCCATTTTTTCCCATAAATGTGAAGTTTAGAAAACTTTTAATCCATAAGTCATATAGAATAGAAACAGCTGAGCATCTGGGGCACATGATGCTCTGGAAACTTACTTCAGCTTTTCCTCTTCCTTCAGTGTCTCCCACTGCGCTTTAATTTGTGCCACTGCATCCTCCAAACCAGTCTTAGGATTTTCTGCGAGGAACTGAGCGCGATGGTCTTGAATAAACAGGGCACTTGCTGACATGGGCTTCTTGACAACTCGATTGCTAATTAAATCATAGGCTGTAAGCTGCCCAAGTCTGTTATCTATCACATTTGGTGTTTTGCTACAAGGACCATCAGTAAGATTCTTTGGTTCAAGGCTTGGGTGACTATTATTGTTCAGTTTACACGCCAAACTCTTTTGTGGCACTAAAATTTTCACAGGCTCGATATTCTCTCCCATCAAATTAAACACATTCCCCTTGCTCCAGTCATCTGCACAGATTTCCAGCGATGTCTCAGGGTGTGCGTCTCCCCCATGTCCCCCACTTGCCTCTGTCCCACTCCTGCCATTCTCTCCTTGGATACGATCACTGGAACCTGCAAAATGAGTCTTACTGTGTCTACTCTGAATGTCCTCTGATGATATGCTATTCGTGGGGATATTCTGAAATGCACTTATAGTGTCCTTATTAATGCTAGAATATTCACTAGTAAAATGGCCATCACAGGGCTCGCCTATATTTATCTGTTGATTTAAATAATGATCAGTGTTTCTTTTAGATTCATCATTTTGGAAGTGAACAGCCAAAGTATCAGCATTTGGATAATTATTTCCAGATGATTCCATTTTATTAATCAGCACATCTGTTTCTGCTGTTTCACTAACAACCATGTTGGTCGAGGAAACATCTGCTTTGTTATTTTCATAAGAATCTGTACTGGGTAGTGGTCCGTAACAGGTCACCATCAGATTTTCAAGAGCACCTAAAACAGATTCCTAAAAATACAAATGAAGAAATATTAGGAGGGATACTGTGAAAAAAGGGCAATATTTAAAATAGTAACAAAAATATAAAAAAAGCAAGTCTTTTAAATAAGGGAACAGTTAAGACTGCATAAGCTTGTAAAGAGCATAAATACATACAGAACTTTATTTGGAAAAGGTTACCTTATTCTGTAATAATACTTGACTTTTATCTGGAGTTAGATTTACATCCACATCAGTTGAAGGAACATCAATTTTCAGAAAGAAAATGGGATACAAGCGAGTACATTCCTTTAGGCACTTCAGGTTATAATAGCGACGGATTAACTGGAAATATACGCAATGAATAAGAGACAAAAGGATCTTGTTATTACCAACTTTAAATGCTACCAAAAGCAAACACTGAACAGAGAGGCTAAGACGATGCAACCGCTGGCCTGGAAAAGCAGGGTCTGCCTGAGCCGAACAGCCATGTTCTGTTCCCTGGTGCACAGGGAACAGGTCCTGACCTGGTGCACAGCACAAGCTCTCACACTTTGGACACACACACTCAGTCACAGTCAGTGCCACGGAGCTTTAAGGCCTAATGTACAAATAAGCCCCCCTGCTACTTTCTGGCTAATTACCTCATGACGTCATTTAATAGTCATGGTAGCACACGTATAGTTCCAGCACTCAAAGCCATGCTGGTCTAGTAGCCAAGTCCTATCTCAAGTGCATGAGCATATGAGCATAGGATAGGAGTGAGCAAACAAATATTTTACAAACCATCTAACATTTTTTTTTCTTCACTCAAAGTGGGGGTGATAACGCATCACTGAATTGGAAAAAGTAAATGAAACATAAGTAAAATACTAACTTAATGAAAGGGATTTTATTTATTTTTCTTTTCCTTATTTTAAATCAAATTCTTGGATTTCTTAGATTTTTTTTAATCAAATGTTTAATTTCAGGGGCTGGAGAGATGGCTCAGCAATTAAAAGCACTGGCTACTCTTCTAGGAACACAGGTTAAATCCTTAGCATCCAAATGGTGGCTCACAACCATACGGCCTCCAGTTCTAGGGAATCTGATGCCCTCCTCTGTCTTTCATGGGGACCAGGCACATGGTACAAACATACTTGCAAGACATATGAAATAAAATTTAGCAAAAAATTAAGCTATTAAATACGTGATCCAAGGGGTATTTTTCTTTCTAAACATGATTACCTTTAGTATATCTTTCTGGTGTACTGGTCGACTGTTGATAAAGAGGAAACTTCTCTCTGGGGTTGAAAGACTTGTGGTGCTGTGGTCTGCATCATGCTTTGGAAAGAACCCACTTAGGCAAATCTACAATTGTGACACACACACACACACAGAAGGATTGATGTCAGGAATAAGGCTCCAGAGGTCTGATTATCCACAACATATGAGAAGGTATACAGAGTAACACATGTGCCTTGTCACTTCAGGTCACATCCATGCTGATAAGTATGCCTTGACAATTAATGCTGAAGAATACCAAACCAGTAAAAGCATCTTTACGAATGGGTCTAGTTTTACATTTTCAATTGTCATAGGATAAACACTCTTACTTTATTTTATTTTAAAATTACTTTGTTCAAAAAATTTTTTTCTTTGTTCATATGGTGACTTCACCCCTTACTGGCTGTTTGTCTTTTTCTCTTCAACTATTATTTCCCATGAAAGCTGCTGTTTCTTTGTTTTGAATATAAATGAAACTAATTGTACTGGTTTTTCACTGCCGTGTTTAAGAAAAAATATACTTTACTTTGAATTATTTCTTTTGTGGCTAACTACTGGTTGTACACTATATGTTACCTTCATGACTGCTTACAGAACTTCACTACAAAAATATAAAATTATTTACATATTACATCTTTTTCTAGTCTACAAATATATCAAGCAAAAGAAGAAACTGAAGGGTACTAGAAAAACTGACCAGAAGGAAAGAGTGATTTAAGGGACAGAAGGCAGAGAGTATGAGCCTGTTTCTAGCCTGAGCTAATTAACACTGCACAGAAGACTGTTTGGGATTTTGCTCATTTCCCCTTTTCTCTTCCTTTACATTCATGGCGTGTGTATGTGTATCTGTCTTTGTCAGCGCATGCATGTGTATGTGCAAATATGTGTATTCTGGTGTATAACTTTATCTGAAGTAAATCAAACTAGATGTGTTATGAAGCCAAGGAGCAACTCTAATGGTAAACATTCAGCTTAGGTTAAGGAAAGCAAATATGTGAGTAGGGTGCTATTTATAGTCCAGCAGTAACCATGACACTCTAACAACACAGCCTGTAGGCCGTCACCTATGGCCATGGCCATCCCTGGACTTGCAAGTAAGTGCTTAAGGAGATGTAGCACCAGTTTTAGAACACTAAGTGCATTACTGTCACAGTGCCAATCTGTACCAATTTGAAAAAATAAATTAATAAATCTGTATAATCCATTACAAGATGATACCACTTAATTAACTGTAAAACTTCACAGCATTTATAAATGGTTGTGTAATTTACCAGGTAACATGAGACTCTTCCTCAAGCTCCCGCTGGGCACTAGGGCAGCCTGTTTAGCTTCTGGAGGACTTACCAAGTGTTTGGATTACAGAAAAGACACAGATGAGGAAAGAAGAGAAGAGAGAGAGAAGGAAACTCCCCCGTGTTTGTCCCAAATAGGAAAATAATGAATAAAATAAAGTCCAATACAAAGCCAGTGAGTTCCTCTCACACCACTTTGGCTGCCATTGTGGAACTATTACCTCTAGACACTAGGCTTTAAAAATGAAGATAATCTAAAATCCAACAAACCATGTTAAAGTTACATTGAAGAGTCAAGCAGCCATGGTGCATATAATGCTATACAAATTAAAAAACAGACTAGTTCAGCCACGCGTGGTGGTGCACACCTTAAACCCCAGTACTTAGGAGGCAGAGGCAGGTGGATATCTGTTAGTTCAAGGCCAGCATGGTCTACAAAACGATTCTAGGACAGCCAGGGCTGTTACACAGAGAAACCTTGCCCCTGCCCACCAAGAAAATAAAATAAAATAAAATAAAATAAAATAAAATAAAATAAAATAAAAATCAGACTAGTTTATAGAAAAACAACAACATACCCAAATCAACTCAATAAGGAAAGGAAAGCAAAGCTGATAGACTATATGAGATTCTGTAACTCAACCTAAAAAGGAAAACTGCCCCGCCCAAATTCCAGCCTTTTCATTGCTTCTCAAGTGGACCTCTCTCCTCCAGCCTCCTTTACAAATGAGTATCTCTGCTTGGCAGGGTGTGGCACACGTTTAATCCAACATGGAAGGGGGCAGAGTTTTGTGCCCAGCCTGATCTACGTAGCAATGTAGCATGTTCCAGGCCAGATGGGGCTATGTACTGAGACCCTGCCTCAAAAACAGAAAACACCCAGTAAACTGACTGGCTTCTCTCTCAATAACTAATACAAGGATTTTTGCCTTTTGTTTTTGACTATGCAGGCCTGACATCAATGACAACACCTTTAAGAAGCATCCTGTTGAATGAACTGGCTTCTGTCTCCCTCTGGACTTTTTGCTTCTTTTGTGACACGTCCTCTTCAGTCTGATTACCTGGGTTCTTTCCTATATCTTTATGCTTTGAGGATGATCATGATCCCCCTACGTTCCATCTTTAGCCAACGTTTGATCTGAAGCTAATCTGAGTAATGTCATGTTCATCTCTTGCTCCAACAGATATCCACCACTGATACTAAGATAGCCATATGGTAGTTATTTCTTGCATCAACTAGCTGTCACAAACATGACTTCACCATGTTAAAATGTTGTAACATTTTTTATTTCACTTTTACCTCACTATCCAGCTGGCAAGTGTTGTATTTTTTACCACACTAGACAGTCATAGTCTGTCAGACAAATTTATCCTTTACCTTAATTACAATAATGTAAGCCTAACTGATCTACTAACCTTTGTTTTTCTCTTTTTCCAGTAAAGCTCCATAATACCACACATATCAAAACACATACTAATACCAAAGTAACCATTTAAATACTCTGGTCAAGATAGTGGAACAAGGTAGTATGGAAATCCCTTCTAAATAAAAAATATTTAGGGGTGGTAAAAACCAACGTTTAAAGTAATTTCAAAAGAACTAACAACATAAATGACAGACAAAGGTCAAGCTGTATCTGCAAACTACATAATGGGAAGTGATGACTGAAGGAAGAGGCCGTAAGTTCTTAGAATCAGAAATAGGAAGCCGCATTTGGGAATTAAAATGTAGCAGAGGATTGAAATCGGTCTTGCCACTTGGAATATGAGCACACATAATGCCTCTCTGGAAGAAAACAAAACGACTTACATTTTGTGACCACTGTCTGCAGCGGCTTGCCAGGGTCACAGGAAAGAACATAGCCAACTCCAAACCCAAGGGCAAGGACAGGCCACACCGGAGTCAGGCAGGAGTCTGGAAGTCTTGGCAGGGTAGGAGGCATGAACCACTAATGCAGCACCTGGTTTCAAACTCAGACTAGGGAAGAGGAGGTGCTAGCTGTAGGAAGGGAGTGTAAGTGTGGTGAGCAAGCCAAAACAACAGAGGCAAACTTTGAGCTTGCAAATTATGGTTTCAAGCCTCATAAAATAGCAGAGAATAAAACTCTTGTCTCAGAAAAATAAAAAAGAAAAAACACCGTGTTAATGACTCTGGAATTAAGTGCTGTAACATGGAATTTACACCAATAAATAGCATCAATTACATCAAAAAGTAAGTAAGCAAGCACAGACAGCTATGAATAAAGTTTAGAAAAAACTGAAAATAAATTCCAAGTTCTGAGAAAATACATTGTTTGAGGAACAAAAATTAGGTAGTAAGACATTGTTTGAAGAACAAAAATCAGGTAATAAGACATTTGCTCAGACTGGAGTAGAGCTAAATATAGAAGACAGATGTCAAAAAGGACAGCCTGAAGAGCTTCAACAATTACACCAGAAAATACCTAACAAAAGCTGTCAAAGCAGGGGATGGGGTGGCACCACCACCCATAATAAAGATTTGTCCCAGGACCAAACACATTAAATAAGAGGCCCTTGTCACAAAGGGAAGAGATATATATATATATATAGATGTTCTGTATCCAAGGTTTGTAGTGGTCAACACATCTGTCACTCCAGTCCAATGAAAGGAAACATGGGAGCAAATTTTACACTCAAAGATCAGAAATGGGGGGGGGGGACCACAAAGTCAAGTGAGAGGTGATAGCCAGCAGTCGTCGGGAGGAAAAAATTAAGATTGCTTTTGACCAAAGATGAGAAAACACTCAAAGAGATTCTGCTATTGGGAAAGTTGAGTATACAAGGCAGGGAGTGGTGTGGTGACAGCTGGTCAATCAGAGGCACAAGAGAATGACACAAAACAAGAACAGAAGAGAGATCTGACTGTGACGACTTAAACACTCTGTAGCACCCGAACCAGGACATTGTTAACCCATGTATTATACATCCTTCCATTCTTCCATGAAAGATAACTGTGTAAAGTTAAGCAAGGTTTCTCTCAGCTATGGTAGATCATCAGGAATCTTTATATACATCTGTCTCCCAAACCAAGGGAAAACAAAACAAAACAAAAAACAAAAATAAAAAAAAATTAAAACAAAAAAATTAGTAAACAAAGATCTGATAATGTCTCAAAACAAGGCATTGCAGGACCAATTGACATGAATCCCAGGCACACAGCCAATCACAGCTAATGGAGGTCTAGGGAAATGTGGCCCCTAAAGACTTTATAAAAATAAACATCTGCTTCAGTTCACCTGAAAACAGGTCTTTGATAAGCTTCCATGTGATACCAACACTATTAGTCTATAGATCATATCAGGATGTCTGACATATCCAGAGGATGAGTACACACAGACTACGAAGGCCCAGGACAACCCGGGCAATCTCAATTTACCCTGACCATCCCAACACACCCACCATAAGCAGCACAACACAAGAGAGCTAGCAGGCTTAAAGTCATCAGACAAATAGCAACAGATGAAAAGTCTCTTGCCTAAATAAACTACACTGTGACAATATCACAAATCAAGTACAATTAACTTTGTGCTTGAAATTAGAAAAAAGAAAAAAAGGAAGACAAGAAAAGAGAAGGAAGATGACAGGTGGGGGAGAAGGAGATAGATGGATGGATGGATGGATGGATGGATGGGGAGGTGGATAGATGGACAGACAGATGACAGATAGATAGACAGGTAAGGATCACTTAAGGGGAACCTAACAGTCAACAGCAGCCACAAACAACATTCTCAATTAAATTTCTCACATACAGCAAAAAGACAAAGAGAATCAGAAGCTTGGAACAAAAAGAAAACAGGAGAGAGAACCAGAGATTTGGAGTAACAAGAACTTCTAAGCAAAATAAAACTTGTTTCATATTAAATAAAACTTGTTTAAGAAGCAAATACTTTAAAAACAAAAACATATCTTTAGAAAGCTTCAAGCTTTTGTATTCACAGAAACAACTAGAAGTTATAAAACAGCATTTACATAAAATACTCTTGGAAACTCAACTTGCCCTTCCAAGTAAAATAATCAGTGGAAGAGTTTGACGGCAGAGTGAGCTCCACTAGAACACACAGAAAGAGGCAAACACTGAGAAAAAGAAGAGGAAGTCATGAGAGAGAGCGGGAGGGCAAGAAAGACAGACTGGGAGACACCAAGAGAAACTGATAATGGACAGAAATATAAACCCCATAGCTAAGGGAAAAAATGTGTCCTTAGATTGAAAGCATTCACATTTAGTCCTTGGAACAATAATAAAACATAAATGACCTTTATAAAACTTAGAAATGGGAGAAGAGGTGGGAGAATAGGGAAAAAGATGTGGTAAGAAGGGGGAAAAAACCTGAGGATATGAATGCATATAGCAACCATTTTTTTCTTTTTCTTTTTATTGATAATATTCATATTACGTGTCAATTGTTATCCCATCCCTTGTATCCTCCCTTTCCTCCCTCCCTCCCACTTTGACCCTATCCCCTTCCCCTATGACTGTGATTGAGGGGGACCTCTTCCCACTGTTTATGATCCTAGCCTATCAAGTCTCTTCTTGGTAGCCTGCTATCCTTCCTCTGAGTGCCACTGGGCCTCCTCATCAAGGGGACGTGGTCAAATATGGGGCATTTTTTCTACTTACTTATTAAAATAAATACAATAAAAAACCAAAAACCCTTTGATAGGAGATAGCCACATGGGTGATGTTTTCCCATAAGCCATGGGTTACTACACTAAAATTGCAGTGGCAGGTATGGGACATCTACCAATGCCCTTGCCTGAGAAATCATAGGCCTTAGACGTAACCAACTACTACTAAAGTTTTGCTAAAAGCTCATGTTGTCAAACTGCCTTCTGATGCTGTTTACACTCCTGGACTGTGCTGCATCTAGACTTCATCAGAGAAGCTTATTACAGGGAATAATTAATACAGAAATACATAAAAATGGCCAGAATAAGTGATGGTGGGGTGCTTGGCCCTAAATGAAACAACTGTATAACGCCTCTTCAAGGCTCAAGGGGCAGAAAGAATGTCAGAGCCAGAGGACTCAGAGATGAACAACAAAAAAGATGAGCATCTTTTGGATGTGACACAGCTTTTGTACTCAGAACCTCACTGTAGCTCTGGAGGTCCCTCAGCATTTTACCATGGATGAACTGGTGAGGAACTAGTGGCTACAACTACATCTAATATTATAGAGGGAAGGAATGTCATTTGTTTCCTATACGTAGCCTGATGAGCTGCCTTTGCTCTCATCCACATTTGGCAAGAAACGTAAATTACACATAGTGGGTCACACATCAAAATAAGGCATGAGAGCAAGAAGGATTTGTTGGAAGAAGAGTCTCAGTGTGCCGGGCGGGGTGATGAGAAGGGGAATGACAGGTAAAAAACAGCTGAAATCATTATATAAATTTATGGCATTTTAAACAATAAGATTTATAATGCAATAAATGTGTATATGGTAAAAAACAAGCAAGTTAAAAAAAACAAAAAGAAGTCAACAGAATTTTCAATTTTTCATTATTATAATAATGAAAATTATGAATATAATCTTTACAAACAAAGATGAATACAGGTCTTAGTGTAAGACCAGCACACTTGAAAGTGATGGCAGAAGAACTCTGAGTACCAGGCAAGCTGGGATACATATACCTTTGTTTCAAAGTAAAGAAACAAATAAAAGATAAAGGAAAGATACTGAGACTTTTCAGATCGAAAGAAGCATGCGTCATGTGTAAGGAAGAGCTGAAGCGTACTAACTGTTCCATCTATGACAACGGACATCTAGATCACTGTCTTCAATGTTCTAATGACACATCCCTGTCTGTGTCACAGCATTCTAGAGGCCGAGTATGGGCTACATAGAAAGCAATGAACAAATCAAGAATGAATAAATGAAAAAAAAAAAAAAAAAGACCAGAAAAGACAAGCTGACAGACTTTCAGAATTTTTAGGAAAGGTAAGAGTTTATTTGAGGTAGAACACATAAAATAAAAGGGGGGGAAAAACCCCTGAATTTTGAGCAACTGTTGGGAATATGAAAAAGGAAACTATTCAAGCAGTATAGTAGGAATATTCACATTAGTGTGGTGTAAGAGAGAGCACACTGGCTCCTTAAAGGGGAAATGCAATCCTAGCACTAGAGTGGGCTCTGTATTGATTTCTTATAGCTATAATTATATTCCATCTAAGCTTAGAATAAACTAGGCCTTTATAATTAACGTTTAGAAGGAAGATGGAGACAAATAAGCATATAAACACACAATAAAACCCCACATGGCTGGGAACTGAGCCCAGTGGCAGAAGGCTTGCCACTGATGTGAGGTGCTGGGTTAGACCCTAAGCATTGAAAAAGAAAACTACAAGTGAAATATGTCAAAGCCAAGGCTGCCAGCCGAAGCCTACAATTCCAGCCCCTAAACAGACAGGGTAGGAGGACTGTAAATTCAAGGCTACAGAGTTCAAACCTACCCTGGGCAACCTAGCAAGACATGACTGAAAAATAAAAAGATGTGCGGGGGGTAAGGGGGGGGAGGGAGGAAAGGACGTGGAATATAGCTCAGTGTAATAGTGACTGTGTTGCATGTACCAGGCTCTAGGTTCAATGCCCAGAACAATGTATGTGTACATGTATGTATATGTGTATGTGTGTGTGCGTATGTATGTGTATATGCACACACATACATACACCCCTACAGACACAGCTGATGAAGGAAGAACAAGGTCAGTGAGGTAGCCTCATCCAGCAGCAGAGAGGCAAATGGCCCTATCTAGAGCTGAACTACCAACAGAAGGCAACCTGAGTATGTATTGAGGCTGAGAAAGAAAAAGAAAAGATAATGTAAAGAGAAGATTCTAAATTAAAAATTAATATCCATAAAAAGAGTAAATAAAAGGAAAATGAGGGCTGGGAAGGTTGGCTTTGCATTTTGTGGTTTGCCCTACCTATAGATTTGATGTTAAAAACATCCTTACCACTTCATTGGTGAGTGAGGACCACGGAAGGCCATCTCATTGCCTACCTGAGATTCTTCACAGTGATGCTGCACAGACTGCATGTTGCCCATCACAGTGGTTCCCAGAACTGACATGAGAGCCATCCTGTGATCTGCTACTCTACTTTTCTGCCAAATAATTGCCTAGGGACAAGAAAACAGGTATGTTTTAGTATAATTAAGATTTAGTAAATGAAAAAGCTTAGTGTTTACTTATTTAGCATTTATTCTCAGTTTTCCTTGTGGCTCAGAAGAGACTCATGAGCTACGGTCTAAAAGAACAAACCCTGCTTCTACATCTTAAATTGAACATGGAGAAATATATAACCTGTTCAGCCTCTCAGTTTTGTCTTTACTATTTAATAAAATACTGTCTCTAACCTACAGAATACATACATCAAAGTGTATTTACAATTAAAATGTGTCACTTAGTAAGATTTCTCCCCACCCTTCCAGGACTGATAGCTATGCTATAGGATTACTATAAATAGCCAAACAGCTGTGCAAAATTTGAAAACAAAATTGTAATTTAAAGTGACTTACCTCTCATAAACTGAGAACTTATAATTAACTGAACCTTACATAAATAAATGCTGCTAGTGAGTAATTCTATTTTACTACTGTATATTTTAAGTAGATACAGTCAGAGACACAGTCAAGAGACGAGACCAAAGGTGGCTGTGTGCAATTATAATAGGAAACACTCAAGAAACTGACAGTTTAGAAAACATCCATCCATCCAACTAGTATTCGCCCAGTCCCTTGTGCATAAAGAGCCTATGGAAAACATTGTCAGCATCCTGGGGACTAGGGGCAGGAAGGGGAGGGAACAGGAGTGGCCACAGGGGCATGAGGAGCATCAACAGCGAGTTTATACACACAACATTCTGCAGTAAACAGTTCTTCCTCTGCAGCAAAAAGATGTATTCAACAGTGAGGAGAGTGGCCACAGTTCTAGAAGCACAGCAGGTCGAACTGTAGTAACTTGGGTAGTGGTGAAACAACACGTTCAGGTACCTCCTTCAGGAGCTCGGACTGTGATAGGCAATATTGGAGGCAACATTTGGCCAGGAGGAAGTACACTAGTATGTTAGTGTGCAGGCCTGAGGCATGTAAAGTTCATCTTGTGTGTTTGTGTGTGTATGTGTGTGCGAATGCATTTTAAAAGATATTACTACTTGAATAGTAGAAATGTAGTTGTTTACATATTTAAGAATTGTAGAATAGGTTTAAAACAAGGTTTGACTGATACATAAGACAGAGCTGCCAGATGGTGCCCAGCAGAGGTAGTCTTTCATTGTCTATGTTGTCTAGAAAAACAGAGCCAGTAAAATATAAAGAAGTTCTTAAACTTCTATTAAATGTGGCTGCTTCAAACAACATAAATAAAATTTGCTTCTCAATCCAATATAGACTTTGACAACTCAATAAACTTGCACACTCTGTGGGAAATTTTATGGTTGTTTTTGAAAACTGTAAAAATGGAGAAGTCTATTACAGGGTAGGGGTACACAAAGAAAAGAATGGAAAGAGAAAGGGAAACAGAAGAGGAGAGAACAAAATTGCACAGAGCAATTCAGTCAGGAGTCCTGGCGAAGGCCAGGCGCCCACGCAGTCAGGAGCTCATCCTCCTGGCATCTCGCATGGTACAAACAGAAGGGAAGGGATGAGCTCTTCTAGGATCTCAACGAACAACCACAGTGTGAGATCAATGACTCGGGCATGTAAGGGAGGACCCAGTGGGCGCATTCCCAGAGTCCTATTTACACCATCAGACAGTTACAGTTGCAGAGTAATTCACTGCTTGCCGGGTACCTCTGATCCATAAACTACCATATATTTTCACAATCATTTCAAGTAGATGAGTAAGCCAAAGCTCAAGGAAATCAATTTTGTCAAAGAAACAGACAGTAAGTCACAGAACCAATTTTTTACTCCCTCGTCCCCTTTTTTCCTTTTTGTCTCTAAACCTATTTTTCATATTCCGATTTTTTTTTCTAGTCAAAGAAAGTAGTAACTTAGGAAGCAATTCTAGAGTTAAGGAATCCCTCAAACAGTAAACTGTTTGACTGAGAAAAGCATTTTGACAATTATCATTTGTGGCCACGGGATCTGCTATGGAATTTCCAATTACTGTTTAAATAAATTTATACATATATAAAAAGCAGAGAAAACACATTGCTGAGAGCTGGGACAGTCTATGCAAGCGCATGAAGGTCTAGAGTAGGCAGGAGTGAAGCCAGGTGCACAAGAGCAAAGGTATGACCAGCCTAGCACAGCATGCACAAGGCAGTTTCTTATGTTTAATACCCGATCAATCTTAATTAAGAACAAACATGATCAGATGTGGACATTTTGCAAGACTGATTTAGTGAGAGCTGAAGTTAGAACCAACATGACTTAAAGATAAACAAAACAAACCTCCATTACTGTATTTACCCAATGCAGAGACTCCCAGCTTTGACAGTGGGCATGAGAAGTGAATACAGTTCATTCACAAAATGTCCCTTACTTCTCTGGGAACTGCGGCTTCTGCCATGCCAGCTGTGGTCTGGTTGCTTTCCATTCTCGAAAAGACAGTAGAACACAAGCCCAGGAAAACAGCATTTATTCATTTACTTATTGATTTGAAAGGCAATTCCCTTGCAAGCTGAGACATTAAAATTGACACACAGCAGAACCAACATGCCAGCAGGAGAAAAAGGACAGCGAGGCAAGCTAAAGAAGATGAAAGAGGCATTCTTTGAGGAGGTGTCTTCACGTGCTGAAGAAAAGACTTGTGGAGGCTTCTCAGGCTCTGGCTTGAGAAGCTGAGGTGTCAGGCGCACCATTCAGCCACACAGCACCCCACTAGAACAAGTTCGT
Organism: Acomys minous; assembly: GCF_964271855.1. NCBI lineage: Eukaryota > Metazoa > Chordata > Mammalia > Rodentia > Muridae > Acomys > Acomys minous. The sequence continues at coordinate 75,530,238 of NC_140486.1, read as the reverse complement.
CAGCTAAAGGTAAATGATGTACTGTGCTTGGTCCCTGATACCTAGAGCAGCACAAGATGCCACACAAGGCACTAAAGCACTGTGGGTCTCAAGCCCTTTGAAGTTGAATCACTCTTTCACCTAAGACCACTGGAAAACAAACATTTACATTACAATTCATAATAGAAACAAAACTGCAGCTATGGCGTAGCAATAAAAATAATTTTATGGTTGGTGGGGTCACCACAGCATGAGGAGCTGTATATTAAAGGGCAGCAGCATTGCGAAGGTTGAGAAGCACTCACTGCTCTCGGGAATTATCTATCGAAGTTTTCTAAAGAAAAGCCCCTTGATAAAGATACAATTAGCTTTGTTCTCAGCGCTGCTTATCCTACTGTATGCCTGCTGATTACAGACTTGGCTACTTTTCTTGAAATGTGTAGCAACTTTTGTTTTCATCAAGTAGAACAGTTTACTGTGATATAATTCACTACATAGCATGCTTACAGATCTGTAGCACTTACACAGTTTTAGGAAACTGAATCACTCCAAACAGGAATGTCATATTCATTAACAATGACTTCCTATCCATCTCTCCATAATCACTACTGTCTTCATCACATTGCCTATGTAATGAGTGTCATGGTATAAGACAGTATGTAGAGTTTACGAAGACCTTGCACAACATTCTGAAATCTTATAAGTGGTGCACAACCCCATCCTTTTCCAGACAACACATGTCTGATGTATTCTTTCATAAACATATGGTTATTGGGGGTTGTCTTCAGTTTGAACCATTATGATCGATGCTGCTATACACAGTGATGCTTTTGTGTGGATGTGTTTTTATCGCTCTTGTGTAAGTACCTAGGGCATAAGCAGTGGGACATATGGTACCTTTGTTCTGAGGGCTGATGTATTAGGGTTTCTATTGCTGTAGGGAGTCCAGGATCACAGCAACTCTTAAAAAAAGAAAACATCTGGTTGGAGCTGGCTAATAGGTTCAGAGGTTTAATCTATTATCTTTATGGCAGGAACCACGGTGGCACATGCAGACATGGTGCTGGAGAAGGAATGTTTTACGTCTAGACTGACAGGCAGCAGGAAGAGAGAGTGACACTGAAACCCAACGCCAATCTGCAGCGACACACTTCCTTTAACAAGGCCACACCTCCTAATAGTGCCACTCCATGTGAGCCTATGGGGGCTTTTCTCATCAGACCAACACAGCTGACTAGCATATAATCTTTTTGTGCATTAAGCCTCTAAAACAACAAAGAAATGCTGGCTGCTGCTATGATAGCCACTGTTTTTATACTAGCCGCATTGGTGACTGAAGAGACAATATTCTAAATAACAAAACATAGGTAAAAGATTCTGGGTAATCTGCAGCTGTATGAGAATGAAATGTCCCACAACGAACCGATGCACAATGAAACCTTACTCACAGACCCTGCACCCCCCCCCCCCTTGTGCTGCATCAGTTCTCTGGTCCTGGCATGAGGAACTGACTTCCTTTTAGTCTCCTCTCCTCTCCTCACTCTCCGTCTACCTTCCTTCTGTCTGCTGGAGACCAAACTGAAGGGCGCTGAGATGTACCAGGCAACTCCTGAGTTATGTCCCTCCTACCTTATGTTTAAAACTGTGAAGAACACACACCAGTCAGCTGTATTTGGATTGTACTATGAAGCTTGTGAGCCCCACATTGTTGACGTTGGCTTATATGAGAGTGCTGCCTCCTGAATAAATCTCAGCTGCTGATAAACTCTGAGGTTCCTGTCTCACTGTGGAGTTTCCTGAAGTGATCATAAAAAATTATTTAGGAAACTAGTTCTTGAAAATCTGGGGAACACAAGAATAATAAATGTGATTTTCCTTATTGTGATGTGAACACTGCTAGCAGCTTGGGAGTAATGAATCACGGGCTTTACTATTTACACAGAATGACTATGCACTGCCATGTCCCAGCAAGGGAGTTAATTTAGGGTCACTGCCTAAATTTACTATCATTTGGCCTAGCAACGAATAATATAAGCATCTGTCGACAAGCAAAGCCTCCGGTCTTGCCCAGGCAATATGTGTTTTCAATACAGAATCCACTATTAAAGAAGAAACTGAAAATTTAACCTATTTTCAATAAAAACCTTAGTTCTAGATCACCTATACTACTCTTGTACAGAGACAATTCTTTTACTTCCTCAAGTTTTCTGTATATCTTGCCATTAGGCTGAAAGCTTAACATATGCTAAAAATACACACAGCCCTCCATATGTTCCCTATCTAGGTCACGCAGAGCCGGGCATCCGGGTGTGCCAAGTCAGGATCTGACTCTGGGCAGTCTGATGACAGTGCAAAAGCACCCATCAAGAATATATTATTACATGCGCTCTGTCTGCAGGCTGGTTTAAGTTAGTCAAATATATCTTGTCCCCATCCCAACTTCACTGACATACACTGAAGAAAACTAAATTACAGAAGGATTTAAAGAGTAAGCCTCAATTGTGAAGGTGATGGGTACACATAAAAAATACCCCTGACCATAGGCAACCCTTTCTTAAAAAAATAAAAGTAGGTACCATCTGTACAAAATGAAATTGCTGTACTTAAGAAATTTAATTTTTCATTGTGTGTGTGTAGGGAGAAATGTGCATGTCAGTTCAAGTGATTACTGAGGCCACAGGCATTGGATTCCCTGGAGCTAGAGTGACAAGGATTTTTTGAGCTGCCCAACGTGGGTGCTAAGAACTGAACTCAGGTCCTCTGAGAGAGCAGCAGATGCTCTTAACCACTGACATGCTCCTCTATCCCTAGCTGTTGTATCTGAAACACAGACGTTAAGAATTTAAAAGTGTATGTGTCCAATGCCACAGTAGTAAAGCCTTTTCTAAGATGAAAAGGAGGATGTGGGAAGTTTTGATAGGGCTATAGTTCACATCATTTAATATTGTCCTTAATATTAAAACTATTAAAGTTTTGATTTTATTTTCCCTACCAGATAAAAGACAAAAACAATAATTAGAAATCTGTCTCAATGTATAAAAGACATGTCCTTTCATAGACAATATGGGAGGGAGATTCTGACTTAAAAATTCTGTTTAAAGTAAAGTGAATTTTTTTGAGACAAGTGTCTCCTGTCTTCATGGAGCTCAACTGGCTCCAACTCAGTGCATAGCCAAGGCTGACCACAAGCCTCTGATCTTGATGCCTACAAGCATATAAAACCATATCCAGTTTTTATGGCATCAGGGCTAGGGAACAACCTCAAGATAGGCATTCTCCCAGCTGAGCTACATCCCAGCTCTAAATTTGATTCATATATTTACTCATTGTATTAACTAAGAAAAAGCAAATTTTCTTATATTTACTGGCTCAAGGTTTCACTTCAATTAAGTCATTGCTAAACTATTTAACAAGAAGCAAATTAAACATGTTAAAGAACACACAGAGAAGAGAAAAAGAAACCAATATACTTTTAGATTTTGGAGGTGAGTTTTTATAAGAGCTCTCATGTTACATTAATTTCTATAGCAGTTTTTGTTTCCAAGACCAATAAGGTAGAGACAGTTGACCTTGATGCTCTAGTGTCAGCACTCCATAGCAACCCACCAAGAGGGACACAAAGCTGCAGGATTATAAGCCTGCATGTAGAGGAATGTTAATTTAGAACAAGGCAGTTCTGTCAAGAGATCACATCTAAAGACCTTCTCTGTCTATGTGATCCAACTAGCAATAGATCATGTCCAGTGATCTTATAGATCTGTGTGATCTGGCAGGAATACAAACATGCCCTTAATATAGGAGACAGAAGCAAACAGATCTGAGTTCAAGGCCAGCCTGGTATAGAGCAAGTATCAGGTAAAGAAAAGCTTAGGTCCAGGCATGGTTGTACATGCCTTTAATCCCAAATGAAGGTAAAGTTAGTTTGCAGAAGGAAGCACCCATGTTTGAAAGTGATGTCTAATTGAGTGGCAGAAAAAGTGATGAAATCAGAGTATATTTGACAAAATAGGATATGCCCAACTCTCATGAGAAAAAAGGGAAGCTACTTAAGAGGCAGTTTTACAGAGAGGGGAGGCAGGTTTACTAGGACAATAATAGCAATATGGGTTGCAGAGAGAGAGAACTCAGGTGAAGATAGAACAAGCCAGAAAAAGAGAAGCCAGAAGATTAGAGCAGATTGCTGAATTAGAGTTAGTTTGAGGCCAAGCAGAGTAATTCTGGGCCAAGAGAGAAGCCAGATTAAGTAAGTCAGCTGGGAGAAAAGTGAGCCAGAACAGCTGAGTTGAACCCGCCAGCCCAGAGCTCAGAAAAACAGTAAGGGTTCAGAAAGCTCAGCAAAGGCGACCTTATTAAGCAGTAAGTCTCAGAAGCTGAAAACATTCTAGGCCTAGGATAGGAGAAGGAGGCAATAAGCCTCCCAAACAGCTGAGAAAGGAGAATAAAAGTTACCTTTACAACTGTGCACATAGCAGAGGCAAATATTTATAATTGGTCTCACAAAGTTGACTGCTAAGCCTTAAAGTCAGTAATTGTATGTTGCCACCACCAAGCAGGACACACTGAAGTCATTTTCTGCTCTGTCTCAATGTTATCTGTACTGCTCAAAGCTTTTCAAGAAGAATCTGTCATGCCAGTCTTCCTGATCAGCTATTTAATCTTGAGACGCTGAGGCAAATGCTACTTAACTCCTGTCTCTAGCTCCACATAAAGTATTACTTTAAATCATACTTTTATTGGTTTGTAATCCTATGTGATTTTCCCTGTACTTTTTAAAATTTTTTATTAATTTATTCATATTACATCTCAATTGTTAGCCCATCCCTTGTATCCACTCTCCCGCTTCCCCCCTACTCTCCTCCCCTATGTCTGTGACTAAGGGGGACCTCCTCCCCCTGTATATGCTCACAGGGTATCAAGTCTCTTCTTGGTGACCTGCTATCCTTCCTCTGAGTACCACCAGGCCTCCCCATCAAGGGGACGTGGTCAGAAATGGGGCACCCGAGTTTGTATGAAAGTCACCTCCACTCAACGGTGGAGAATGTCCTGTCCATTGGCTAGGTCTGGGTAGAGGTTCGAAGTTTACTGCCTATATTTTCCTTGGCTGGTGCCATAATTTGAGCAGGAAGGACGCCAGGACCCAGATCTGCCCATCATAACGTTCTTCTTGCAGGCTTCCTGGACCCTCTGGGTCCTTCTATTTCCCCATTCTCCCATGCTTCTCTCACCTAAAGTCCCAATAGGATGTCCTCCCCTCTGACCCACTTTCCTGGTAAGTAAAGTCTTTCATGGGACATGCCCCTTGGGCTAGTGTCTCGATATAAGTACTGGAAGTTCTGGCCAGAGCAATAAGACATCAAAAGGAGATCAAGGGGATCCAAATGGGAAAGGAAGAAGTGAAATTATCCCTATTTGCAGATGATATGATAGTGCATATAAGTGACCCCCAAAATTCCACCAGAGAACTCCTACAGCTGATAAACACCTTCAGCAAATTGGCTGGATACAAAATTAACTCAAAAAGGTCAGTAACTTTCCTATATACAAATGACAACAGGCAGAGGAAGAAATTAGGAAAGCTACTCCCCTCACAATAGCCACAAGCAACATAAAATATCTAGAAATAACTCTAACCAAGCAAGTAAAGGACTTATTTGAAAAAAAACTTTAAATCTCTGAAGAAAGAGATTGAAGATGACATCAGAAAATGGATGGATCTACCTTGTTCATGGATCAGGAGATTAACATAGTAAAAATGGTCATCTTACCAAAAGCAATCTACAGATTCAATGCAATCCCTATCAAAAACCTACAAAATATTTTGAAGATATTGAAAGATCAATTCTCAACTTCATATGGAGAAACAAAAAGCCCAGAATAGCAAAAACAATGCTATAAAATAAAAGATCCTCTGGAGGAATCTCCATACCCCATCTCAAGCTGTACTATACAGCAACAGTAATTAAAACAGCATGGTACTGGCACAGCATTAGGCTGGAGGATCAATAGAATCGAATTGAAGACCCAGAGATGAATCCACACACATTTGGTCACTTGATTTTTGACAAAGAAGCCAAATCTATCCAATGGAAAAATGATAGCATAATCAACAAATGGTGCTGGTCTAACTGGATGTCTACATGTAGAAAAATGCAACTAGACCCCTATTTGTCACCATGCATAAAACTCAAGTCCAAGTGGATTAAAGACCTCAACCAGAGGTCTAAAGACCTAAAACCAGAGACATTAAATAGGTTAGAGGAAAAAGTAGGGAAGAGCCTGGAACACATTGGAACAGGAGACAACTTCCTGAACAGAACACCAACAGCCCAGGCCTTAACGTCAACAATTAATAAATGGGACCTCATGAGGCTGAGAAGCTTCTGCAAGGCAGGAGACACTGTCAAGAGAACAAAGTGACAGCCTACAGACTGGGAAAAGATCTTCACCAACCCTACATCTGACAAAGGTCTAATATCCAAAATATATAAAGAACTCAAGAAATTAAACATCACCAAACCAAATAACATAATTGAGAAATGGGGCTCAGAATTAAAAAGACAATTCTCAGCAGAGGAATATCAAATGGCCAAGAAACACTTAAAGAAATGCTCAGCCTCTTTAGTCATCAGAGAAATGCAAATCAAAACGACACTGAGATTCCATCTTACACCCATCACAATGGAGAAGATCAAAAACTCAAGTGACACCACATGTTGGTCAGGATGTGGAGAGAGAAACACTCCTTCATTGCTGGTGGGAATGCAAACTAGTACAACCACTTTGGAAATCTATCTGGTGCTTTCTCAGAAAAATGGGAATAGGGCTTCCTCAAGACCTAGCTATCCCACTCCTTGGAATGGGATATTCCAGAAAATGCTCTACCACACAACAGGGACATATGCTCAACCATGTTCATAGCTGCCTTATTCATAATAGCCAGAACATGGAATCGGCCTAAGTATCCCTTGGTAGAAGAATGAATAAAGAAACTGTGGTATATTTACACTATGAAATACTATTCAGCTACTAAAAACAAGGAATTCCCGAAATTTGTGGACAAATGGATTGAACTAGAAATTATCATAATAAGTGAGTTCACCCAGAAGCAAAAAGAGACAAATGGTATATTCCCTGTACTTTTTGTTCTTACTGAACCATTTTTTTCTTCTCTGCAACCAGTCTTCTCCATAACTCTGAAGATGAAGCCTGTGATGAAACAGGCAAGCTAACATCCCAACAGTGTGGCTCTTCACTGTTTTTGTATGGTTTTTAATCAGTGGTAAGGTTTGAGATTAATAAATATAGTTACCCTACAGTTGATTCCCATCAATCTGCCTACTTAACAAAAACTTTCTACTTGTGTGCTAAAAATTTCACTTTAAAAGTATTATTTCTGGGATTATATAAAATTAAAAGGCTTTCTTTGAGAATTAAATTAAACCTGTATCTACTATCTTGCACAAAAAACAACTCTACATGGATCAAAGACATCAATGTGAAACCTGAAACACTGAATACGGTAGAAAAAAATATAAGCAATAGTCTACATGATACAGAATTGGAATGAACTATCTGAATATGACCGCATTTACTTAGGAATTGAGGCTGAGAGCCCAAAAAAGCAAGAGCTTCTTCACAGGTAAAGAAACAATCAAAGCTTCTTCACAGGTAAAGAAACAATCAATTGAGTGCATGTGAAGCTCGCAGGGGAGAGTCTTTGCCAGTTGTACAAAAGAGCAATATCCAAAAGAACTAAAACAAATAGTCAAACACATAATTCACCATTCAAAAAAATAGATGTGGGATCTGAACAGAGTTCTCAAAAGAAGAAATAGAAATGAGTAAGAAAACATCTCAAAAATGCTCATTGTCCCTAACAATTAAGGAACTGCAAATCAAAATAACACTGAGATTTCATCTTACCCAAATCAGAATGGCAAAGATCAACAAAAGACCTGACAACAAATGCTAGAGAGGATATAAAGAAAAGGGAACCCTTTTATTCACTGTTACTGGGACTGCAAACTGGTCCAGCCACTCTGGGAACAGTTTGGAAACCTTCAGAAAGCTAAATATACACCTACCAGGTGACCCAACTACAGTACTCCTTGGCATATTTCCGAAGTCCTCAACATCCTATTCCCCATGGGACACTTGCACAGCCATGTTCATTACTGCTCTATTCATAATAGACAGGAAATGTAAACAATCCAAATGCCTTTCAACTGATGAATGTATAACAAAATGTGGTACCTAAACACTATGGAATAAAATAATCTATAAAGAAAAATAAAATCAGGAAATGTACAGGTAAATGGACAGAAAAAAAATCATATTGACTGAGATAGCCCAGACCCAGAAAGACAAATATCTTATGTTATTTCTTATCTGCAGTTCCTAGCTCCAAATCTTAAGATGTTAATATACAGCCAAGAGTAACTGCAGAAACTAGGAGAGCAAATGAGGCCATGGCAGGGGTGTTAGTAGGGGGTAATGAGAAACATGGTGGGGGTCTTAATTAGGAGGCAGAGAGAATGATAAATAGATGGAAGAGGGTGAAACATCACTAGGGATATATGAAAAAGACACACAGTATCATAATTTTACCTATCTACCTAAAATTACACGTAACACAAATCTCTCCCCCCCCACAGGCGGGGGTGGGTGGGTGGGTAAAAGAGAGAGAGAGAGAGAGAGAGAGAGAGAGAGAGAGAGAGACAGACAGACAGACAGACAGACAGACAGACAGAGAGACAGACAGAGAGACAGACAACAGACAAAGACAGAGAGAGGTGGGGGGGGGGAGAAGGAGAGAGAAACCCTATTGGTTACGGTTGTCCAAGATTACTCCCAAGGTTAAGTCCCCACTTCAGATGATGCCATGTACCTGGGACACAGAACCCTACGGATCCCAGCTCAGTCTGACCTGAAAGCCTCCTCACTGAGAACTGCTTTCATGGTAGAAGACTATGTAAGTACCCAACGCAGGGAAGTAACCAATAGTCCTACTTGGCTTTGCTATACTTATAAACAAAACCAACAACCAGCAAGGCATATCTGTAAGGGTACAATAGTTGTATGCACAACTTGGCAGTAACCAACAGCTCTCTGGAGGTTAGCAAGCTCTTATGGGCTGAATCAAGACTATTCGATTCTATAAGCAATGTTTTATGGTTTATGGCTGTTTTCGTGTAACATCAGAAGAGCTCTGCAGAGGTCCGAAAAATCTATGGCCTTTAAGATCTAAAATATTATTATTACTGTTTTTTCAAACAAAGAGTTTATTGGCCTCTCTGATTGACATTATGATAGGACAAGACTGCAGAGGCTCCTCTATCTTGTATTCTTGCTAGGTCTAACTAGAATTTGATCTCCTTGATAGAAAATCCTGTGGAAAATTACCGAACTCTATTTTAGGAACTGAAGGTCAAGATGCCCTAGCTAACTTATCTGAATTTCTTGTGCAGAATCCCCTCCAGCTAAACAGCTTATCTTATCTTCTGTTAAATTGCTTGCTAGTGCAAAATCTCCCCTGCAGCTGCTTAGTGAGAAATCTGGATGTGGTTTGACTTAAAACAAAACAAAACAAAACCCTTACCCTAAACACTTGGAGTTATACTTGGGTCTCAAACACCTGAGGGTGTGGTCCCTGATGGCTGGGATACTTACAGTTGGCTATAAACTGCCTGAGTGGTCATCTCTGGTGGGCTTCCCAAAATATATTGAAGCCCTCACCAAGAAAGACTCTGAGGAGCTGCAAAGAATGTGCCGGCTAGAAAGGAGTCCTAGAGGGTGTAAATCCCGAGGCCTTTCAGGGTCCTAGGGAGAATCCTCTGAGCACTCAGGTCTACCTGGTGCTGCCACCCCCCAAAAAGGTAAAAGAGGGAGAAACAAGGAGATCACATTAGAACATTGTACAAGAATCTAGGTAAAAGGTGATGATGGCAGGATCACACATGGTCCAGGCATGGTGAAAGCAGTCACATTTCATGCATCTTTCGAACAGACTTCTGGATTTTACTATTGAAATCCGAAGGCTTTTTGTTCACTAACTGGAAAAAGAGAGTTCTTACTTCTCATGGAGAAAGCGGCAGAAAAGCCATCTGGAAGGAGAGGTGGGAGGTGGGAGGCACTGGCGTGGTGACTGGATTGACCCAGGAGCTGCTCATGGCAGCTATAGGAGGAATGTATAACCGTGGGAGTTGTCAATGTGTAATACGTACTAATGCCGTAAGAACTGTAACAGGGAGATGAGTATCTGTAGAAAAGCAAGTTCAAGAACTAAATACTAGGCTGGTAAATATTTAAAAGTTTCGGGGTGGGAGAGGCCTGGGAGACAAGGAACAGATAAATGGTCTGAGCTGTCCTGGAGCACACGGCTTATACCCAACCCTGAAGAAGTGGAAGCAGGGATAGAAAGTTTGAGTCCCAGTCTGGGTTTCAAGGTAAGACCCTATACCTGCAAGAGTATTCTGGAAGCAGCAATGAGACATAATGGCTTGAAGACTACATGAAATAAATCAGGCGCCACTAGGAAGGGCGTGGGGGGCAGGGATGAAGAGTCCTCCAGGAGAGTTGTATTCCAGTTACAGCAAATGGTGACCAAAGACAGGCTAAGGGCATAGAAATTTTACTTACTGTTGCCTGTGAAAGAAGGCATTTCAGAAGGGAGAGTGTGAAAGAACTACAAAAGGCAACAGTTGGTATACAAAGCAGGATCCAGGGCAGTCAGGGGTGACTGTGTCCTGTGCTATCTGACACCCAGGCATGGAGAGAAACACGATGAACTTGGTCTTGGTGGCTCCAAAGTTGTGACTCTTTCAAGGCTGGCTTCGGCGGGAAGGCTGCAGCAGAGTACCTGGGTTCTACAGTTCTGGAAGTGTCATCTGCCACCTGCACATTGAGGCATGGTGGGTCCTGAGCTCACTACTGATTATCTGCTGGTGAAGATGAGAGACCCAGTCCCATACCCCATGGCTCTGGACTTGTATCTGACCTCCCCACTGAAGGGCTCTGGAAAGCGACTCTCAACAGACACTAGATAAAGTCTGCTATTCACAGGGATTTTTTTTTTTCAAAGACTGAGCCTCTTTACCATCTGATAAGTAGTACAGAAATGAGTTCCTATTGCAAATAAGGGTTACAATTTATTCTCATTAATTCTTCTAGGCTTCAATCAAATCAGAGTGCGACTCTACAGTACTTCCTAACAGCTGAGCTGCGTTACCTATTCAGAACAGGAAGAACTTCCACACAGGGGAAAATTCTATCCCCGTATACCAACATACAACATATCTCGGAGTAGCAGCTCCAACTCAGCCAAAGCACTCGCTAGATGCTCACCTGCTGTGGCCTAGCTCCAAGCCTGACTCTAAAGTATATCTGTATATCCCACATGAAGTCACCTCCCCCGCCCTTGCAGCTTCCACAGAACGTAAAGATAACATCAGCTAATCACTCAAACTCTCATTACCCTCCTCAGCTATGTAAGTGCCCCTCACCCATGGATTCTGAGTTGTAATCTGGCACATACTGCTTTACAGCTCTGGCTGAGATGGGGGAGGAAGGAGGTGACAGCTGCAGCAAAACTTCCCTATAGCCCAGTGGACGCAAAGGTGGGATATTTGGAGAGGGAATGATAGGCTAACAGTATATAGGACAAAATGGACAAGGATTGCAAAATGAGCATTGCAGATACGCATTATAAGGCTTTTATCACGTGGCACACAGGTGAGAACAGAAGGGAAGCTACTGTACTTTAAGTCTCATCACTCTCCTCTGTAACAGTAAAAACTGTGTATCATTCAAATCATTCAGCTGATGCAGTATGTGTGCGTTTCAAATAAAAACAAATTCAGGGCTGGGAATGTAGTTCAGTAGTAGAAACACACACACACACACACACACACACACACACACACACACACACACACTCAGACACACACAGACAAAATGAGGCCCTGGGTTCTATCTCCAGAAATGTAAAATTAACTGAAAACTCAGCTCAAAACAAAACTGAAAAATACAAGAATATTTTTTAAAAAAGCATTCACTAGGTAGGCTGCCCCCAACCCCCACTCTCTTAGTTCCTTCAGGCAAATGAACCCTCCCTGACCCACCAAGCCACAGGCCACTAGAACTCCTGCTCCACAAGGGACCATGCCAGCTATCAAAAGTCACGCCCCAATTTGGTGGAGACCCCTTATTCAGCCACAAGCCAAAAAAGCCATAAGACAAAGAGAAAACCGAAGGCAAGGAACAAAACACCCATGCAATAAAGAAACTCAGAAATAGGCAACTAAACCTATAATCCCAGACACAAACCCAGTTGCCTAAAAACACAATCAACAACAGCAAGGGCACTGTGTCACCACCAAAGCCCAGGTATCCTACTACACCAAACCCCGAATATTCCAACACAGCTGAAGCACAGGAAAAGGTCCTTAAAATCTTTATGAGGACGACAAAGATCCTTAAAGAAGTGAACAAATCCCTTAAAGAAATTGAGGAAACGATAAACCAAAAAATTGGAGGAAATGAATAAATCCCTTAAAGTAAGCCAAGAAAGTCAAGAAAAAACAAACACACAGTTGAATTAAATAAATAAAAATGTTTAAGACTTGAAAATGTAAATAGAAGCAATAAAAAAACCCCATAAACTCAGGAAATTCTGAAAATGAAAAATTGAGGTGAGCAAAAAGGAACTATAAATACAAGCATCATCAAAGAGTAGAGGAGATGGAAGAGAGAATCTCAGACATTAATGATACAGTAGAATACATAAATATATCCATCAAAGAAAAGTTAAATAAAAAATATTCCTAAGATAAAACATCCAGGAAATTTGGGACACCATAAAAAGAGCAAACCTAAATAATAATAATAATAACAATAATAATAATAATAACAACAACAACAACAACGAAGAAGAAAAAGAAAAAGGAGGAGAAAAAAAAAGAAAAAGGAGGAGGAGGAGGAAGAAGAGGAGGAGAAGAAAAGGAGGAGAAAGAGGAGAAAGAGGAAGAATCATCCTAAATATAAGGTCCATAAAATATTTTCAACAAAAATCATAGAAGAAAATTTTCCTAAATTTTCTTTAAAAAAAAAAAATCTAAAGAAGGAGATGCCTATAAAGATACAAGAAGCATACAAAACACCAAACAGATTGGACCAGAAAAGAAAGTTCCCTCACTTTACAATAATCAAAGCACTAAACACACAGAATAAAGAAAGAATATTAAAAGCTGCAAGCAAAAAGAGCAAGTAACATATAAAGGTAGACCTAATAAGATTACATCCTAATTTTCAAACGAGATTCTAAAAGCCAGAAGCACCTGTGCAGATGTCCTGCAGACTCTGAGAGACCGCAGATGCAAGCTCAGACTCCTACACCCAGCAAAACTTTCAATCACTATAGATGGAGGAAACAAAGTATTCCATGACAAATCCAGCCCTACAGAGGAAACTAGAAAGAAAACTCCCACCCAAATAACTGCACCCATGAAAATGCAGGAAATAAATAATCTCACAGTAGCAAAATCTAAAGAAGGGGAGCGTGTGCATGCACACAGCACACAACACACATCCCATCCCTGATCCCAAGCTCTTCTCCAGCACTATAGCAATAAGAACTGCATGGTACTGACATAAGAACAGGCATGCTGATCAGTGTCCGAAGACTCACACATAATTCTGCACACTTATGGACACCTGACTTTTTTTTTTTTTAATAAAGAAGCCAGAAATACACACTGGAAAAAAAAAAACCCAAAACTTCTTCAACAAATGGTGTTGGTCTATCTAGACATCTGCATGTAGAAGAATGCAAAGAGATCCATATTTATCACCCTGCACAAAGCACAAGTCTAAGTGGATCAAAGACTCCAACACAAAACCAGATACACTGACCCTGACAGAAGAGAATGTAGGGCATAGCCCTGAGTGCATTGGCATAGCAAACAACTTTCTGAACAGAACACCATTAGCACAGGCACTAAAATCAACAATTAATATAAGTGACTTCATGAAATTGAAAAGTTGTTGGTGTTCTGTTCAGGAAGTTGTCTCTTGTGCAATGTGTTCCAGGCTCTTCCCCACTTTTTCTTCTAACCAGTTTAGTGTCTCTGGTTTTATGTTGAGGTCTTTGATCCACTTGGACTTGAGTTTTGTGCATGGTAACAAATATGGGTCTAATTGCATTTCTCTACATGTAGACATCCAGTTAGACCAGCACTATTTGTTGAAGATGCTATCCTTTTTTCATTGAATAGATTTGGCTTCTCTGTCAAAAATCAAGTGACAATATGCATGTGGATTCATTTCTGGGTCTTCGATTCGATTCCACTGATCAACCATCCTATTGCTGTGCCAGTACCATGCTGTTTTAAATACTGTTGCTTTATAGTACAGCTATGGAGATTCCTCTGAAGGATCTTTTATTGTACAGGATTGTCTTAGCTATTCTGGGTGGTTTGTTTTTCCATATGAAGTTGAGAATTGAACTTTCAATGTCTTTAAAAAATTGTGTAGGTATTTTGATAGGGATTGCATTGAATCTGTAAATTGCTTTTGGTAAGATGGTCATTTTTACTATGTTAATTCTCCTGATCCATGAGCAAGGAAGATCATTTCATCTTATGTCATCTTCAATCTCTTTCTTCAGAGTTTACAATACGTTCAGTTAACTTCGAATCGCTACCCAGATTTAGCCAATAGACAGGACATTCTCCACAGTTGAGTGGGGAGTAGGGACTGACTTTCACACGAACTCTGGTGCACCATATTTGACCATGTCCCCTGGCTTGGGAGGCCTGGTGGCACTAAAGGGAAGGATAGCAGGTCACCAAGAAGAGACTAGATACCCTTTGAGCATATACAGGGGGAGGAGGTCCCCCTCAGTCACAGTCATAAGGGAGGGGAGTAAGGAGAAAATGGGAAGGAGGGAGGAATGGGAGGATACAAGGGATGGGATAACAATTGAGATGTAATATGAATAAATTAATAAAATATATTTTTTAAAAAGAAAAGAAATTGAAAAGCTTCTCCAATGCAAAAAACATCATCAATTAAGGCAAAATGGCAGCCTACAGAATGTGAAAAGATTTTTTTCCCCTGACTATATCTGACACAAGGCTTATTTCCAAAATATGTAAAGAACTCAAGAAACTAGACATCAACAAATCAAGCAATCCAATTAGAAAACAGGGGACAAAGCTGGGCATATCGGTGCACACCTTTAATCCCAGAACTCGGGAGGCAGAGGCAGGTGGATCTCTGTGAGTTCAAGGCTGGCCTGGTCTACAAAGTGAGTCCAGGACAGCCAAGGCTACACAGAAACCCTGTCTAGAAAAACGCTAAAAACCAAACCAAACAAAAACAGAGGCCAGATCTAAATAGATAATTATCAATAGCAGAATCTCAAATGGTTGAGAAACACTTAAAGAACTACTCAATTTCCTTAGCCACTGGGGAAATGCAAACAAAATGATTCTGAGATTCCATCTTATACCTGTCAGAATGGGTAAGACCAAAAACTCAAGTGACAGCACATGCTGGTGAGCATGTGGAACAAGGGGAACACGCCTCGTTGCTGGTGGGAGTGCAAACTTATACAGAGCCACCATGGCAATTCATATGGAGGTGTCTAAGAAAATTGGGAAACGATCTACCTCAAGACCTAGCTATACCACTTGGGCATATACCAAAGACCCTCCACCCTACCACAAGGACACTTGCTCAACTATGTTCATAGTTGCCTTATTCATAGCAGCTAGAAACTGGAAACAGGCTGGATGTCTTTCAACCTAAGAATGGATAAAGAAAATGTGATGTATTTACATGGTAATAACTTTTAGAGAAAATAACATGAAATTTGCAGTTAAATGGCTGGAAGTAGAAAACAACTGGCCCGAGTGAGGCAACAGAGACCCAGAAAGACATGCATGGCATGTGCTGACTTATAAATGGACATTGCCTATTTAAGGAGAATCATGCTACAATGTACAGACCCAGAGAGGCTAAGTAACAAGGAGGAATTGGAGGGGAAGGGGGCGCGGGAAGGGGAGAATGGCAACACACAGATGTCCCTTGGAAGGGGAAATAGAATAGACTTTGTGGGTGTACCGGGGGCAGGCGGCATGGGAACAGGAGCAATCAGGTAGGGGGAAAAGAGATGGAGGGAGAGGAAAACTGGAACAAGTGGGCATTTAGGACACAATGTGGAAGACTTGTGCAGTGGAAACTTCCTGGTACCTAAGAGGGTGACCCTAACAGGGACTCTTAGGAATGTAGGATTCGAGCTTTAACTGGCCATCTTCTGTAACCAGGGTAGGCTCCCAGTGGTGGGACTGGGACACCAACCCAGCCACAAAACCTATGACCCACAGTCTGTCCTGACTGCAAGATGAGCTTGGGGCAATGTTGGCTCAGAGCTTGTGGAGCATGGCCAACCAATGACTTGTCTAAGGAGGGCTAAGCCATGAGAGGGAGCCCATGACAAACTCTGCCTGGAGGGGCAGGAATTAGAAGGAAGATGGCTCAGAGACATAGTGTAGAACCAAACAGAACTGACATAAAGAAAAAAATTTTAAAAAGAACAAAAATCACTACCAACAATGAAATGATTCCTAATGATATTCTGCTATACTCATTGACTCATTGATCAGTGCCTAACCCCAAACATCATCTGAGAGACTTCCTACAGCAGCTAATGGGAGCAGATGCAGAGGCCCATAGCGAAACATTAGGGAGAGCTCAGGAAACCCAGCAGAAGAGGGGCAGGAAGGATTGTAGGAGGCAGAGTGCTCAAGGACACCAGGAGAACACAGCCTACAGAATCAAGTAAGCAGAGCTCATGGGGGATAAGAGACAGAAGCTGTAACCACGGAGCCTATGGGTCTGCGTTAGGCCCTCTGCAAAAATGCTCTGGTTGTTTAGCTTAGAGTTTCTGGGGGACTCATAACAGTGGGAGTGGGGGGTGTCTCTGACTCTTCTGCCTTCTCATGAGACCCTTTTCGTCATACTGGATTGCCTCATCCAGCCTTAACGTGAGAGTTTGTCTCTAGTTTTATTGCATCTTGTTATCCATGTCTGTTTGATATCCCTGCTCTTTTCTGAGGGGAAATGGAGGAGGAAATGGAGAGGGGAAGTGGGGGCAGCACAGAGGAGGCTGGGAGGGGGGAGGCTGCCATTGAGATGTACTGCATTAGAGAAGAAGAAAAGAAAAGAAAAGAAAGACAAAACAGCAGAGGGAAAAATAAAGAAAGCATTCACAAATCAGCAACTATGAAGTCAAAGTAGCCCTCATTAGAAATCATTAATATAACATATTCTAAACTAGTGATCTACAAAATTATTTTTGTTTATATGCAATAATCAGCAGTGACCTTTTACTAATGTACAAGGAAGGCACACAGAGCAGGACTGCAGAGGGACTCAGTCCTTCTACCTAAACCTCAAACTGGAGTGCTTGTCTCAGAAAGGGCTCTAGCAATTCTCCAAATAATATTTACTTTAAATAAACTCGCTGAATCCACTTTGGCTGTCTCATTATTCAATATGCTTTCAAGGAACATGGTGATGAAAGAAGAAAAATACTTCTTTCTAACATAACCATACTGGCAAGAACATCAACATTATCAGTATTCAGAGAATGTCTTGGCAGGTTAAACCTTCATAAAAAGAGGGAACAACCAGCTAATCCAAGTTATGAAAATAGCAAGAGTACTTCTCATATTATGTGCAATACGATTGTTTGCTTCTAATGCAGAAAAATTAAATATATCATTATATTTAGATTTTAGGCAAAGACGAAAATTCTTCACAGGAATACAGAATGATGGAAGTGACCATGTTTAAAAGGCCAGCTGAGAGCAGAGCAAGGTTCGGTGCACAGACTGAGCTAACATGGCAATACCATGTGGAAGGCTTAATAATGTATTTTAGCATTTTTTGAAGCACAGTAGTACTGTGTTTAAAAAGGACAGCAATGATGTGCACTGATGGAAACAAGTCTGAAGGCAGAAGCTTATCCCACTGAGCCCACGGTTGTGGTGACACGGCCATGCTCCCTACCACGCCCATGTTATACATTCTCAGCACACATGCTGGGACCTGAGCGGCCCCTGGAACTACTGGAAGCCGCAGAGGGACTTGAACTTGCTTCAGGTAATTTCAGATTATGATGTGTCTCCCCTGCCCAGTAATAAAATATAACATATTACAAAAATGCTTCTTTCCATTCTCAAAAGAAAATGCCTATCCTGATAACTCAGCGCTGGTTAAGAAAATTACATAGACCTGAAAACTTAGAAGACATATGCCCAATTCTAAATGAGTAAGAATCTTCATCTTATCAGATTCTATGGTTATGTGCACTTTCACTATCCTGCTTTTATCTCTTTTATTTTTTCTTTAAATTATTTTCTCAAGTTGTATTCATGTTTGTGTTATGAATGTAATTCTTATTTCTCTTGGTGTCTTAAGTTTGTAATCAGCCTTCCCTTCCTGATTACGTTTCTTTTGACCTTGATCTTTTCTTAACTTGGAAACATTTAACTTCTAATTGCTAAGTGCCCTCTGGATGCAGAGGTCACAAGTTATTTTAGCAGGATGAGGCCCTGTCCATCAACGACCTCAGGAGCCTCAGCGCAGCGGAGCTGGAAGGGTCTCAAGGTGTCATCTGGTACAGCTCTCTGCCAGCAGGAACAGGTGGCTGACTCTTCTTAATTTTTTCTTTTTTAAGATGACTAAAGATTTTGATCATAAACATTTCAAATGATACAAATATAAAGATTCTTCTGCAAAAATTAAAGTAAGACCAAAGAACATGTATTTAGGAATATATATGTATATACATGTATATAATACTTATATAAACACGTATATATATATATATATATACACACACGTAACAATGAAAAAGGAGACAAAGCACTAGAAAGACAGAAATGAGGGGTCTAAGGAAGGATTTGGAGGCAGGAAAGGGAAGGGGGAAAATAATAAAATCATAAAATTATAATGTATAAGATACTGTTATAATTAAAGAAAAATTTTGTTGTGGTTATAGTTGGTTGAACACAGTCACTCACTAAATTTGAATGAATTCATTTATCACTCTGAGCTTTAAGCTCCTCATATAAATACAGATGATACTGTTTACTTCAGTTACAGCAAGGATTCTAGCACACGGAGAGGAATTACACAAGAGTAAAATGTGAAAAGAACACAGCAGAGTGTGAAGAACCTGTTTCCCATGGTATGTCAGGTGTCCAATCCCACTCGACACTTTACTGGCTCTGTCACTCTAAGCAGCACACCAGACTCCTCTGAGTTCAGCTGACACACTGCCAGCTCATCTGCATGTACTGTGAGGACCACCACAGTCTGAAGCACCGGTATACACACATCATGGCGTCCCGCAGATCCTCATTAAATGTTAACTCCCCACTCCTCATCTCCTATGGTGTGAGTCTGCTCTCCTTCTATTGACCACGCCAATGTGCTTATGTGGAACCAAGGAAAAATGAATGTCCAGAAAGGATAAGAGCCTTTCTTTCCCCCAGAAGGAAATAAGCTAGAGTGGCCATTAGAAATCTTAAGCAACCTTGGAAGATGAGAGACGTTGCCAAATGGTGAGGTCTCAAATGGGAAGAAAGTACGACCCTTCGTTATATATCACCTGTCTCAGGGAAGTGCTCCAGAGCTGTTCCTGGGTGGACTCTCTGATGGCAGGCATTATAAATTGGAAGGTTCTAGTAGATGTCCCATAGGTCTTCTTATATACTAAGGACAAAACTGGAAGGACGTGGATCAAATTTTTTGAGGGAGGTGGTATATACACTGTCTAAGTTGGTTAAAAAATACCACAAACTGCACAAGTGAAAAATAATTTTTCATAGTTATGAGAGTTGGGAAAACTGAGATCAAGGTACTAATAGACTTGGCTTCTGATGAAGGCCAACTTCTGGTTCTTTCTCCTTGTCCTCAAGTGACGGGAGACGAAGTGGCTCTCTTGCTTTCTTTTTCAAGTCCAATCTATGAGGGCTTTTTCCTCATGATCTGATCACCTCCACAGGCCTAGTTTCCTACTATCATCACACTGGGGAAAGATTTTCCACAAACTAAGTAGGGTTGTGTAATATGGCAAATGTCCACTCCATGGCATGCATCAAACGGACTTACACAGTCTATACCATCTCTTCTTACATTGCAACAAAAATTTCTTACAAAACATAATAATGCTCACCTTATTATGTACAAACATAATCCTTATGTCAGGTTTAAGGACCCCATAGTTTATGAGAAGATCCTGTACATTTTTTAGCTCCTCTTTACACTTTTTAGCTGTTGAATAAAATTGCTTTCTTACAGGTAGATTCTTAAACAACTTTAGAGCAGTGACAGTGGTACCTGTTGGCAGATAAGAGGAAAGCAGTTTAGATGTGGAAGAAACTGCACAGCTCCATAATCAACCCTTTTTGTCATTAAGACCAATGCTCCTCCAAGTACAGAGGTCCAAAGCAGGCCCTCTCTGTAAACTACTCTAACGCCCTACTAGACTCTTCTGCTCATGATCCATTCATTAAACAAGAGTAGTTTTATTTTTAATGCTGTAGAGAAACCCAGATTCACTAGATGCAGTTGTAAGAGATGTGCTGATAGGTAGTCAAACCATCTGGAGATGTTGGTTAGTCTGTATTTAAAGTACAAGATACACGTGGTATATTCCACTAACATTTTAACCTAAAATAGCATCTAATTATCTAGTTTAACTTACCTCATCTTCAAAATTAAATGTCCAGAACAGAGTAATAAATCAGGCATGGTGACACATGCCTGCTATCAAAGAACAAGGAGGTTGAAGGAGGACTGTGGCAAGTTCAAAGCCAATCTAGACTACATAGTGGGGTAGTCTTGAAAACCCAAAACCATTCGGTTACCTATTTTTGTGACAGTACTACACTGTTCCTGTTTCGGAATACAGGATAATTTGAGATGAGGTATCATGACAACTTCAACATTAGTTTGTTTTTTCCTTAAGACTGATTTACCCACTCAAAGTCTTTTATATATTCATAGAAACTTTAGGATCTATTTTATTTATTTATTTATGTTTTGAGACACGGTTTCTCTGTGTAGCCTTGGCTGTCCTGGACTCACTTTGTAGACCAGGCTGGCCTCGAACTCACAGCGATCCACCTGCCTCTGCCTCCTGAGTGCTCGGATTAAAGGTGCGTATCACCACAGCCCAGCCTAGGATCTATTTTTTATTCTCTATTTTTTAGGTTTTTCAAGACAAGGTTTCTCTGTGTAGCCTTGGCTGTCCTGGACTGGCTGTGTAGACCAGGCTGGCCTCATACTCACAAAGATCTGCCTGCTGCTGCTTCCCCCAGTGCTGAGATTATGTGTGCACCACCATGCCCAGCTTACATGTTTTTTTTATTTTTATTTTATGTGTATGGTGTTTTAAATTTCTTGCCCTTGATTATTTTGTCAAGAGTAAGTTTCAAAAGAGCAAGACTGGTTCTCTTCACTCTGATTTCTGCACCATTCTGTCATCTCTCCCAACTGTATGTGTCCTGATACTATAATGTCACCTACCATTAGGTCCCATCAAAGTCGAGCTGATAGGACTGACCTGAATGTCTCCTTACTGAGGACTAGTGTTCATGGTACCAGAAGTTACATGCTTGTAAGAGAAGGAAGCAAGCAATAGTTCTACCCAGGCATGACATCTTTGAACCACAACAACAACTAGATACCTCAATAACCCTAAGGATGTAGCATCTTGGCAGTAACCAGCAGCTCTTAAACTGAACGTTTCCCCCCAAATGAGGCAAATCATGCCTGGTACTACCCACGGCTAATAAGGTCATGGATCTTTAAGGAGAATCTACAACTGCCATTTTACTAAGCCAGCATAATCTCTAACTACATCCTAAATAAGTGTCCCTATACCCAGAGATACGTGTAGCCTTCACTCCTCATCAAAGAAGTTTCACTTTGCAACAGAAAAAAGACCACTACAGAGAAGTACAATCAATCACAATGAAGTGTTGTGGAGTCAAGTCCCAATGGATACAACTACAAACATCTCCTGTACCTAAGGCTCAGGGAACATGGAGGAGGGTCAGAGAAACTCTAAGACCCAGAGGATCAGGGAGTTTGCTCTGAGACTGTGTCTCTAGCAATGTCACAAGCTTCACCCATGAACAGGGTTGCCTAAACAAACAAAGACAACAACAACAGAACTAAAGGCAACCAAACAGTCTTCCCCATGGAAGAGCACACCAAGTGGTTAGCACTGAAGACAAACATCCAAGTAAACACAATACATGCACAGTAGGTTAGACTGAGGAATATATATGTATATACATATGTGAATGCAGTAACAATCAATGAAAAAAGAGGCTATGAATTTGAACAAGAGCAAGGAGGGGTATATGGAAGTGTGTAGAGAGAGGAAAGGGAAAATGATCTAACTATATTATAATCTCAAAAATATAAAAGAAAAAAGAGTGAGCTAAGTCCAGTAATCTCCTTAAGCTAAGTCTTAAACCCTCTTAACTGTGACCTATATAAATCCATTTCTTTATAAGTTAAAAAGCAAAAACAATGCAGAGTAGGATTTCCTACTCTAGGCACAGGTAAAGTGTGTACGTGTGTGTGTGTGTGTGTGTGTGTGTGTGTGTGTGTGTGTGTGTGTGTGTGTAGCTGCCTGTGCATAAATCACTTAGCAACATCCTCTTTTTCCCACTAGAGGACAGCAGCACCCATACTAAATGAATCCTGGGAAGGATTGGGGAGACAAGCTCTCCATGCCTGAGAACCATGTATGGAGTACATAGCAACAAGCATGCTTTAATACCATAGCAAAGAGAGCCTACATTAGAGTAACGAATGGAGGGCACCACACATAATGACAGATTGTTTCATGGAATTTTTGTTTTTACTACATTTGTATACAGTAGGCTGCTATGTAAGCGGTCTTTCTTACTCAGAGACAGCAAAAAGACTAAAAGTCACTTAAATGAGCAATGCCATCTTCCCAGGCCTGGTGATACAGCTGCTCAAAAGGCTGGGATGGCAAGTTCAAGGCCTGCCTGAATTAGAAAGTGAGTTCAAAGTAAACCTGGGCAACCTAGTGAGAGCTTGTCTCAGAATAAACAGTAAAAAAGTTGAGTATATAGTTTAGTAAGATAGCACTTGACTAGTAAGTGTGAAGCCCTAAGTTCAATCTCAATATGAATAAATATGTAAGTAAATAAAGAGCAACCTCAAGCTTTGTTAGACTTACAAATGCTAACCCCAAATTATAAATGCCAAGAGGAAAACAAAACAAATAGAGATGAATGTAAGTAACGTAAAATACTTAAGAGTTAAGATATGAGTGCAAATGTTACCAACTTTCACATTACAAAGAGAAACATTTCCTTAAAAAAACTTCTAAAAATATTTATTTAATTTTTCCTAGGTACAGTGGTTTACTTGTGTACTGTGTACCATGTGTGTGGTGTGCCCATGCAGGCCAGAAGAGGGAATTTCCTCAAACTGGAGTTTACAGGCAGATTTGAGCTGCACATGGGTGCTGGGATGGAACCACTACCAAGGTCTTCTTGAAAACCTGCCAATGCTCTTAACCACTGAGCCATCTCTCTAGCCCCAAGAAACATTTCTTTTTTTTTTTTTAAATCAAATACCAAAATCATTTTCCACTGGAAATCCTAAAATTTTAAGGAAATTTTTAGAAGAAAAAATGTTTAAAAATTTCACCCAGAACAAATTTCCAACAAGGCTAGCATCAAAGTTCCATTTGTGGCACAGAAGAAAGACAAACAACAGATTATTATGGGAAACGTTAGAAACCTACATCTAAATAGCCAGGTGTGGTAGTACACACCCGGAATCCCAGGTCTAGGAAGTCCCAAAATATGCAAAGTTTGAGCTTGGCTATACAGGGAGACCCTGCTTTGCCTCATGAAAAAGGAAAAAAAAAAGTCACAATACTACTAATATTTTCTTATAAGGTGCTATGAAAATATAAATGTAGTGATTCAAATAAAACACTGAGAGGGATTACAAAGGAACCTGGCTGGTGGTGTGCGCCCAAGGTCTCCCTACTTCTCTGCTGCCAGCGCTGTCAGCTGTTTCTCTAGATCATCACCGTTCCTTTGTGATTCCCCGTCCACTCTCTACCAAGGACCTCTTAACCAGCCCACTTGGCTAAGATGAAGAGTAGGAAAGAACAAAGAACAGAGCATCCATACAAAAAAGAGAAGACCAGTTACCTACACCAAGAACAACTCCAGATGCCTAGATGCTAACACAAAAACACAAAACATGAACAGCCAAGACAATATGTCCCCTCCTGGGGCCAGCAACACTGTTGTTTTGCCCTGGGAAGCACAATTTATCTGAGGCACAACACAAGGAATTCTTTGAGGACCTTAAAAAAGATATGAACAAATGCTTCAATAAAGACCGTGAAAGCAGAAACCCCAGTTGAATGAAATAATGAAACCAATTCAAAATATGAAAATAGAATTTAACAAAGAAAGAGAATCACTAAGAAAAACCCAAACTGATAGAAAACTAGGAATGAAAATCATAGGAAACCAAAACCTCTGCCTTACCAACAGATAGCAGGATATGAAAAGGGGAATTTCAGGCACTGAAGACAAGACAGAAGTGTTTGCCTAGTTAGTTGGCAGTGTGAACCTGGGAAAATGGAGCCTAAAAATGAGGCTGACTAAACTCTCACGCAATAGGCAGCTTTACTCAGAGCATCAGGCAAAGTCACACCCTAATGGTTCTGAAGAGGCACATGAGTAAAGTATATAATGACAAAGGCAAGCAGCACATGCCTGACAAGCCACACATGGCAAAAATATGTTTTTCCATGGAGGCATATAAACAAATAACATTAGCCAGTTGTAATGGATAAGGGCACGGAAGCACATTCCAAGAACAATTTCATGTTTTTAAAGAAACTGAGACCACAAGACTCTTGTCTTGTTTTCTCACAAGCATTTAGAATTCTCTGGCACAACTCTATTCATGGATTGTGTTCCAACACAGAAGGAATGGATAGCTCAATCAAAGAAAATGACACACGCACACGCACACGCACACGCACACGCACACACACACACACACACACACACACACCAAGGCACAAAACATCCAGGATCTTAGATTCTATAGAAAGACCAAATGTATAAATAATAGGAATAGAGGAAGAAGAAACACAGGTCAAAGGCACAGAAAATATTTTTAACAAAGTCATAGGAGAAAATTTTTCTGCTCTAAAGGAAGGTATGTCTATCAAGGTACAAGAGGAACATAGAAGACCAAATAGGCAGAACAGAAAAGAAATTCACCACAGCACATAATAATGAAAACATTAAATGTTCACAACAAAGAAAGGATATTAAAGAGGCAAGTCAAGTTTTAAGGCAGGCTCATGAGGATCACACAAGACTTCTCAATAAACTCTGAAAGCCAGAGATCCTGAATGGGAGTTCTGCAAAGTCTCTGGGACCACAGCCCATTCCACAATACCAGGTAAAACTACCAGTCACAATAGACAGACAAAGAAAAATATTCCACAACGATTAAAACAATGTTAAGCAATGTCTGCCTACTAATCCAGCTCTACACAAAGTGCTAGAAGGAAAACCTCATTCTAAAGAGAAGGTTAACTACTCCCAAGATGACACAGAAACAAATAATCCTAAACAGTGAATCAAGGTGTGTGTGTGGGGGGGAGGTATATGACAACAACAAATCAACAGGAATTATTATATACTGCTCATCAATAACTTTCCATATTATATTAATGGTCTCAATTTCCCAATAAAAAGACACAAACCAGACTAACACATTGGATTAGGAAAAAAACATATATATAATCTTTCTGCCACAGCACAACACATACTTAACCATTAAGGATAGAGATCATTTTAGGGCAAATGGATGAATAAATATATTCCTAGCAAATGAATCTAAGAAACAATCAGCGTAGCCATTTTATATCTGAAAATAAAGACTTCAAACCAAAACAATCACAAGAGATAGGCAAAGACAATACATATGTTAATGTATACAATAAACATATACAATAGATACACCAAAATACAAAGGAAAAATTCACCAAAAGGATACTAAAATTCTACACAAGGGTACCCAAGTTCATAAAACAAACGTGACTATAGCTAAAATCACACACTGACACTAAACCAGTGATAGTGGGTAATTCAATACTCTACTATCACCAACAAACTGTTCATACAGACAAAAACTATGCAGAGAAACGCTAAAGTTAAATAATGTAATAAATCAAATAGACCTAGTAGGTATTTATAGAACATTTCACCTAAACACAAAAGAATTTACCTTCTTCTTAGGAACTCATAGAACTTTCTCTGGTAACCCCGAAGAAGTAATTAAAAATCTCCCAACCAAAAAAAGCTTGAGGCCAAATGGATTCAGAGCAGAATTCTACCAGTTCTTCAAAGAAGAATTAAGGCAAATATTCCTCAAAAATATCTGCAAAATGGAAACTACAGGAACACTTCATGTTTTTACAAAGTTACTATTGTCCCAATATCAAAACCACACAAAGGCCCAACAAAGAATTTCCATTATGAACATAAATGCAAGAATAGTCAATAAAATATTTGCAAACCTAGTCCAAAATCACATTAAAAAGATCATCCACCATGATCAAGTAGGATTCATCCCAGAGATGTACAAGTGGCTCAATATATGAAAATTAGTAAATGTAATCACCATATAAACAGATTGAAAGACAAAAGCTACATGATCATCTCATTAGATGGAGAAACAACCTTTGACAAAATCTAACATCCCATCATGATAAAAGTCCTGGAGAGACCAGGGATAAAGAACAGACCTCAACATAAAGAATGCAATGTACATCAAGCATCAAGCCCACAGCCAATGTCAACTAAATGGAGAGACACTCAAACATCTCCACTTGAGGAACAAGGTTAAGGCTGTCCACTCTCCCCATACCTATTCATTACTGAATCTGAAGTCTGAGCTACAGCAATGACATCTGACAGAGATCAAGGGGATACAAATAGGAAAGGAAGAAATCAGAGTATATTTACTTGCATATGATACAACTTTAAACATAAAGATCTGAACAACTTCACCGAAAAATTTCTACAGCTCATAAACGCTTTGAGCAAAGTAGAAAGACACAAAATCACTGCAAGAAACCCAGTAGCCTTCCTTTACACAGTGACAAGCAGGCTGAGAGAGGAACCAGGGAAGCAGCATCTCCACAAGAGCACAGAAAACAAACAGAAAGAAAAATTGGAATAACTAACCAAGGTAAAAACAGGTATAATAAAAGCTTTAAGACATAAAAGAAAGAAATTGAAGATATCATAAGATAAAAAGATCTCCCATGCTCATGGAATACTAGGATTAATATTGTGAAAATGACTATCTAGTGAAACCTAATCTAGAGATTCAATGCAATCCCCATCAAAACTCTAACACAAATTTTCACAGAAATTGAAAAAAATCAATCTTCAGCTTTATATTAAAGCATACACATTTTTAAAACAAAACAAAACCAGGATAGCTAAAATAATTCTGAATAATAAAAAGAACTGCTAGAGGGCTCATCGTCTTGGTTTTCAAGTTGTGCTGCAGAGCAATAGTGATAAAAGCAGCATTCTACTGACATAAAAAGACACATTAATGGAATCAAATTGATGAACTAGATATAAGCCTACAGACCCAGAGAAACTTTGATTTTTGACAAAAAGAATGCAAATAGACCTATACTTGCCACCCTGCACAAAACTCAACTCCAAATGTATTAAGGACCTCAGCATAAGACTAGACACTCTGGATCTGAAAGAAGAGACAGTAGGGAATAGTCTTGGAATTCATTGGCACAGAAGACTTCCTGAATATAGCACTGTTAGGACAGGTACTAAGACCAACAATTAATAAATGGTACCTCATTAAACTGAAAAGTTTCTGTATGACAAAAGACACCATTATTAGGGCAAAGTGGCAGGCTACAGATAAGGAAAAGATTTTTACCAATTACACATCCAATAGATGGTTAATATCTAAAATATAAAAATAATTAAAAAAAACTAAACATCAAGAAAAAATAACCTAATTTAAAAAATGGCACACAGAACTAAACAAAGTTCTCAAAAGATCAAACACAAATGGCTGTGAAACAAAGACATGTTTAACAACCTTAGCCGTCAGAGAAATGCAAGTTCAAAGCACTCTGAGACTTCATCTTACCTCAGGCAGAATGGTCAAGTTCAATAAAAGAAATCACAGCGCATGCTGATGATGACTTAGTTTTTAATAATTGCTGCTAGGAATGCAAACTTTTACAGCCACTATGGGAATCAGTATGTCAGTTTCTCCAGAAGCTGGGAATTGATATACTTCAAGGTCCAGCTAGATTACTCTTGGGCATATATCCAAAGACACTATTATCTTATTATAAACATACTTTATTCATCCATGGCTGTTCCCTTCCTAAAAGCCAGGAATAAGAAACAGCTCAGAAGCTGGGCAGTGGTGGTACACACCTGTAATCCTAGCATCCAGGAGGGCAGAGGCAGGTGGATCTCTGTGAGTTCAAGACCAGCCAGGTGTACAAAGTGAGACCAGGACAGTCAAGGCTCCACAGAGAAACTCTGTCTGAAGTGTGCAGATAAAGGATGGAGGCAGAAACAATCATCCTGACCGAGGCAACCTAAACCCCAAAGGAAAAGGCAGTTTGTGCTTTTAAGCCTTATGTATGTGTTTCCATCAGAACAGACACAGAAGTTAGGTAACCAGCAAGTAACCAGAAGGGAGGAGGGGATTGTCCAAGGAAGGGAAGGACATGGTGTTTTAGAGATAACGGGGAACTACAACAAGAGGATTAAATGGCCAGGAGGATGGCAGAGGAGGGTAAAGGGGAGCATTTGTGAGGTGAAAGGTAATATTAACATCTTTTGAAAAACCATAGGAATCCTATTACTGTAGAAGCTTCCTAAAATATATACAAATATGAAAGGAATTTAAATGGAGTCAAATACAAAAACAAAAATAAATGTTATCATATATAATGGAGGAGAAAATGCCCCAACTAGACATCTTATCCTTCCAGTGCCAGGACTGGGGTACATCTTGTTACGCCATTAGCCAAAGGAGTCCTAAAGTCCCCTCCTCAAAACATCATAAGCTCATGTCAAGTCAACTGGTTACCTTCCATAACCTGACAGTAAGATCCTATTGCTGAAGACTCATCATTTATTTCACTGAACACAGAGAAGCTAGAACTGCTGCCAAACCAGAAGCTTCACCTGTACTGACGCGTGTTCATGGAGCTGCAAGCTGTTTTGCATGCTACCAGAGGAGAGAAGCACTCACTAATATCCACCTACAAACACTCTGACCTGCCTGCAAGATATGCTGGTGCAACAGTGGCAAAAATGCTACAGGAGGAGCAAACAACTTTTAAAAACTTGGATTTAAGGCTCACTGTATGAGATGAAACCCTCCCTCACGCTGCTAAAGGAGTTAACAATATGAGACTAGACATGGGCCCTGGGCCTTAGGGTAAAATCTACCGCTATTATTCTGCTATAGGGACATAGCAAGAGGATAACTTTTAGTGACTTATTGCTATAACTCATAGATCAGAGCATCACTCACCTTCATTAAAAGTTTCTTCTCACAGTAGATGGTAATCAGCACAGAGGCCACAACTAGACAACGTCAAGAGAATGAGAGACTTTGGAATAATCAGTACTACATGTGGAGTCTTTACCAAATCCCTCCCCTGAAGGCTCAGGTATGTGTGCACAAGAAGATGTGGAAAGAATATAAAAGGCAGAGGTGGCCTCCTGAGCGTGGTGGCAGATCACTGTGAGTTCGAGTCCAGCCAGATCTACAAAGTGAGCCAAAGATACACAGAGAAACCCTGTCTGGGGGTACGGGTGGGGGAGAGCCAGAGGTGGTAGTGGCATTAAGGATACAACAGGGCTGGTAACAGCAGACAAAAACAGCATAAAAGTTAAAACTAGACAAATTCCCAGCTTGGAGATGGGGAAGTGAGCACAAAGTCCCACCCCTAACCAAGAAGCTATTTGCAATTGATGCATTCCGGGGATGGGAAAAGCAGCCTTATCCAAGGGAATGTCACTAGCTATATCAACCACACTCCAGGACAGACCTCATGCTCTGGGACAGTTGGCCAACCCAAATGGACTCCATAATAATTTTTTTTGCATGCTTTTTGTTTTGCTGTCTTAATATTCCTTTGTTTGCTCTGACCTTTTTATTTTTTTCTTCTTTGATGGAGGAAAAGAGAAAGAATGTGAAGGTGGGTGAGTAGGGAAGCCGGAGGACGTGGGAAATGTGAGGAACTGAGTTCGGATCCGCAGCCAACACAAGTGGCACAGTGGCATGAGGGTGGTAGACCAGGTAGATCCCAAGGGACCCACTGACCAGCAGCCAGTCTAGTAGAAATAGTGAGGTCCGGGTTGGTAATCGATCCTGTCTTTAAAAAGAATACACCTAATATTGAACTGTGGCCTCCACATGCAGGCACAGAGCGAAATAAGTGTACCTGCACGCATGTGCACATGCACACATACACACACCTACAGGCACATGCATACTCAGTGCTCATAAACATGATCTACATGCATATGTTTCTACCACATCCTTTTGTAAACATACTACTTTAACTTTCTCCACTTTTTGTCTATAGACTGGTGAAATCGAACACGGTTATGTGAACCTGAAATCTCAGCACTTAAGAGGCTGAGACAGGAACATCACTGAATTTGAGGCCAGCCTGAAATATAGAACAAATCTGTTTTTCATAAAACAAAGGAAGGGAGGGATAGAGATAGGAAGTGAAATGGGACAAAGAGGAAGGGAAGGAGGAAATATAACTGTGTTGATTAGGTTTTTGTCTACTGGATACAAATCTAGACTTATCTAGAAAGAGAAATCACAGTTGAGAAAATAGCTCTATTAGCCTGCTTTGTAGGCAAGTCTGTAGTGTATTTTTTTAATGACTGACTGACGTAGGAGGGCCTAGGCCACTATACTACCCTTCGGCTCTACAGACTGTTCGGCAGTCTATAGTGTGTTTTTTTAATAAATGATTGATGTGGAGTGGCTAGCCCACTGTACTACCTTGGGCAGGCGGTCCTGGGGTGTGTAAGAAAGCAAACTGAGCAAGTCTGGAGAAACAAACTAGCATTCTTCCACAGCTTCCAGCTCAGCTCCTTCCTCCAGGAACCCACCCTGACTTCCTTTGATGATGGACTATGATGTGGACTTGTAAGCAAAATACAATGTTTCCATTCCAGGTTGCTTTTGGTCACTGGTTACAACAATAAAGACACTAAATCAGCAGCTGAAATCTTTTATGCTAAGTATTAGGAATCTGTGCCAAGAAAATGAGCGTCAAGAAAAAGTGGGAAAAGAAAGGAAGGATACAGTGAAGGCATAGAGTTTTTTTCAGGTATTTCAGCCAATAACGGCAGAGGCTTATAAATATCACATCTTAAAGAAAATAAATATAATAAAGAAACAGACATTTGTACTCCAGACACAAATAGGGGCAAATGATGACTTTTTGGGCCTAGCAAGAACTCAACAGTATTATCACCCAAGTGTATCTGATGGAAAATGAACTTGAACCAAATGACTATGACCTCAGGATAAAGATCTCAGGACAAGAGGAGGTAAGAAAGTAAACTTGGATAGTCTTTGGCTCATGTGGTGAGCATTATCACTCCAAGTGGCATAACTTTATTTAGCCCTAGTGCCAGGCATGGAAAACCTCTCTGAGTCACTGGTCAGGGGAGTCCATGAGACTCCCTAACAATACAGACTACTGTTGCAGCCCATGGCTGCCTCTCAGAATCTGAAGGTAAGATCCTATTGCTAAAGACAGTGCACAGTTTGGACGGGCAAATTAAAAGAATTAAGTAGAACTGACTTAAACACCTCCTCTCCAAGGATAGCTCTCATAGCACCTTTGCAAGCCTCCAAAGGAGAGTGGTAATTCAAAGCTCTACAAAGCTACAAAGCTGGCCTGCAGGCTAAGTTATCTCCATGGGTATAAAAAGTACGGCTACCTAGTTAGACTTACAGCAGTGCATTCATGCCTGGTACTGTAACCCAGCTAACTAACTATGGTTAGTAATGTCATGGATCCTAAAAGAGAACCTACTCTTGGCATGTTCTGCAACAAATATGATTCCCAACTTCATTCTAAATGTCCATCCTTTGCTCACACATAAGCATAGCTCGCAAACCTCATCAAAAAAGCTTCTTTTTGCGCAGATGGAAACCACAGAAACACTTAACTGGTGAAAATGCAGAGAACAACTGACAACAGGGTAGCCATTCTCAGTTGATAAGCAATTGCAAAGAAAGGGTGGAAAGATTTTAAGTATTAGGATGCCTGCTGCAAAATGGTGTCTTGTATGTATGTCCAAGAGTTATACCCATAAATTCTTAACAACAGGTCACCTAAACAAGACCCCCACAATGAAAATGTGAACTTGGATTGGGGAAATCTCACAAGGCTCACTCCCAGGTAAGAACTATGGGCAATTAATGGCTTTTAAGAGGGAGAATCAGTCTTCCCCAGAAATGTGCCCTGGGATAGACTATCTAAACCTACGTGGTCAGTCAAACATGTACATATGAGCAACACAAAATGTTCCTAGTAGTGGACACACACATGAGAGGTCATGAAATGAGAAGGTGAGACACAGGAGGAGCTTGAGGACTGGAAATGATGTAAATAGGGTATAGTATGAAATTCGCAAACAAAATAATAAATATTTTTAAAAAGGAAAAATAAATTTGGCAAAGGCTCTTAGGGCTAATATAATTAAATAAGGGTTAATATAGTTAAATAAGGGTAATGAGAAAGGTACATAAAGGAATAGTTTAGCACTTGATGTTTGGAACACTTACGGGTAATGCAAGTTTACTGGAAACACCGAGGGAGGGTGAAGGGCAAAGCACACGGGGTCCTGCATCACCTGGCCCGTGGTCACTTCCCTCCCTACTCACCTCCTGTCCTCCATTTATCTATCACAGCAGACTTGTTTCTACCTCAGAGCCCTTGTATACACTCCTTCCCAAAGTGCATGTCCACTAACTCCATTATCAACCTTCATATCAGAACTGAGCTTGGGCAGGGAGAATGAGCAAGGCCCCTGGAGCCCCTCTGAAAAGCCCTGGAAAGCCTTTGAGACACATTTCATTTGTTGCCTTTTTGATTTCTTAGAGTCTTTCTGGGCTGCTGGTTTCTTCATCAATGCTAACCTTTCCAGTAACCATGCGATTCTAGACCAAAAAATTAAATATATTGCTTTTCTTGCCAAACTGCAAGTTTTACGATATTTTTCTCTCCCTTTGTTACCAATTCCCACTGTAAATATAGCTAAAAATTTCCAGTAACACTCATGCCACTGCCTTTAATTTTCCTCTACTGCAACTCAACTCCCCACAAAAATGACAGGGCATGGGAATAATGAAACCAAATCTCTGCCAGAGTGTTACACAGGTGGGGCTGGGCTCAATCGCCAATAAAGATTTCCACTTGAAACTACATATATTTTGTTTTTCTTAAAGTATTTATTTCAAGTTACATGTATATGTGTGTATGTGGCTTGACATGTGTAGCAGAGTTCAGGTGCCTGAGGCCAGAGGAAGGAGGCCACGTGGGTGCTGGAAACTCAGGTTCTCTGCAAGACCAGTGAGTAATCTTAACTGCTGAGCCATCCCTCTAGCTCCTGTCTGTGTTTCTATCAGCATTGTGGTCTTCACTCCTTAAAGTCCACTTAACACTCTACCTTAGTCTAGCACAATCCTCCACATGTTTCAAGATTTCTCCTAGGAACCAATTCTAAAACCTTTCTCTGTCATCAGGCATAGCGATGGAGACCACCCTCCTCCCATCACCCACCTTCTGGGAAGGAGGTTTTCTATGACCATAACAACATAACTTTCTCTGAGTTTGCTGAACTTTCTTTCTACTGGTGATGGCTCTTTTCCTTCTTCATGTCCTTTAAGGCTTTTATTTGACCTGTATTTAGAAGAACTACAGCTACTGAAGATGATAGTATTTCCTGTCAAACAGGAACCAGTAATATTATGGGCTACAGCTAAGTCATCATCAGCTTGATGATGGAACTGGTCCTCTTCCTCTAGCAAGTATTAAGAGCTCTTTCTATAACCCAGTGTCAACCTCCTTCACCACAGCTCAGTCAGTGAGGTCCTCATGAGACTCAATGTGTAGGACAATGAGCTCTGTCTGAGGATCCCAGACTGCAACTTGTCAGTTCAGTCCAAAGGAGGCCATACAAAGCTCTGGGGGGGGGGGGGTTGCCGTGCTACCTATGGCGGGTTGCTCTGATGTCCACCTACACATCCAATCTCAGTTAATCCTGCCAACAACAGTACAAGTGATCATTAGTTTCTTCTTATCCAGGAAGGGGCAACCTTTTCATGTAAGCTTTTCTGTGACACAATTCTTCAATAAATTTAAAGGGTATTTTTAAATTGTAGATTTTTCCTCTTTATGGCTATAGAGAAATGTCCTATTCTCCACGTGTGAGTCTCTGGCGGAAAGGTCACATCTTTTTTTTTTAAATATTTTATTTAATTTTAGTTTTATGTGCGTTGGTGTGGGGGTGTCAGATCTTGGGGTTACAGACAGTTGTGAGCTGCCATGTGGGTGCTGGGAATTGAACCCGGGCCCTTTAGAAGAGCAGGCAGTGCTCTTAACCACTGAGCCATCTCTCCAGCCCCGAAAGGTCACGTCTTGTGCCTTCTTACCTGCTACACATCAGCTTCAAATGTCACGGTCTCCGAAAAGCCCACTAACCACCCTCTAGTGTCCAGGCATTTCACTTTACTGCCATTATTTACTCATCTGCTTCTTATTAATCCTTGAATTAATTCCTCAATATCAATGTGAAAACATTTACTATAGCTGTGAACAGAATGGAGGAAGGCAGGCAGGCAGAAATCAATACCCCAGATACACGTTTATGAAAACAAAATATTATTTGTTGACTTTTAAATATGTATTATGTGCTTACTACCACATTATACCTAAGCTATACATTCATAAATTGCTTTTCCGCCTTAAAAGAACCCAAGTAAAGTATGATTCACAAAATAAGAATTATGTGTTTTAATAAAGCTTACAGATAAAAGGTGTTTTTTTTTTTTACATTTCAAATGAAATGTGTATCCTTAAAAATAAAGGTGCCAAGTAATACTGGCAAATACGGTGGAGGCCCCAGTGCACTATCAGATTTTACAAGAGAACCACTCAGCTCTCTAACTTTAGCACATTCTTTAAACACCAGAATTAAACTGCAGTCCTACAATATGCTCTGTTATATTTTTACATGCCCCTATGTTATGCCATTGATGAAGGCAGCTATTTATACTTCTAACGTAAAGGCATGGGTCCTAACTATCAGAAAGCATTCTAAACTAATGACAAGGTTCCAGTATTCTGTTAAGAAAAACAAAATTGCAGTCCATACACAATCCAGAGCAGCAATCTACAGCAACCATATCTCACAAGGTACAAGAATGGAATACTGGTATTTGCTCTGGAGAATAAATCAACTTAGAAGCATAAAACCATGAGACATAAAAAGATAGTATACCACAAATAACTGAGTTACTCTTAAAAGTAAGACTTGAAAAGCTGGAGGGTTCTTCTGTTTCCTTAAAGGCAGGCAGGGATAGTGACTGGAGAGATAGCTCAGCAGTTAAGATGGAAAATGGCTTTCTCCTGCATCCCTTCCTTTGTGCCAACCCTTTGAAAATTACCCAGTTGTTAAGGGCTGCAGGTGGTCCTAGTGAATGGAAGGAAGATGTAGTGGCCACCTGCTTTAGAGCAAAAACCAAGCGCACTTCCTGCCAGTGTGCTTGCTCTTCTGAGTGCACTTCCTGCCACAGTGTGCTTGCTTTACTTCTATGTTTAGAGCACCCCCTTGATCAAGAGTACAGTTCTGCCTTACAGGGGGGAAAAATGAAAACAAAAACAAAAAACCACTGTACTAGTCTTTCAGAGGACCAGAGTTCAGTTCCCAGAAGCCATATCAGGTGGCCCACAACTGCCTGTAACACACACCCTTTCCTGGCCCCTGTAGGATACAAAAGTGGCATATGTATTAAAAATAAATATTTTTAAAGGAAGGAAAGAAAGTCTAATTTGAGAATGAAAACCTAATTTGAGAATCTAATGAAGAGAAGGGGAAGAGCAACTAAAATAACAATTTATTAAAAGCATAAATAACATTAAATAGCTAAAACAATCCATAAAACAAGTATCTGTACACCAAAAGCAAAATAGGAATTTTCAGCAAATCCTTTTTAAATATGTACAAGTTTTCCAGTGTCTACTTGAGATTTTACTGCAGGTTGTCCCTGTACCTATAGTTACGCCATCTCTCTGCAGGTGCCGTCTGAGAGACAACATGGAGAGTCACTGCTAAGGGCAGTCACATCACAGCTGAGATTCATCTGCAAGAACTTTAAACGCACAGGTATAAACTAGGATGGTGAACTGCAGTTTTATCTTACATAGAAAAACATTTAAATGGAAGCTAATGACAGCTGGTGAAACGTGAGAAGCAGTAAAACTGCAAGAGCACTTTTATTATACACAGACTTGTATAATTTGTCTATCTAGAACAACCTCAAATTAAGACTTCCATTTTTTTTTCTTTTGTTGCTGCTACCTAAGGAATCAAGTGTAGTTAGGTGGAAAAAGTGAGTTACAAAAAGTCATACTGGTTTTGTAACTATTGACCTTTCAAGTGTGTTGGTTCTTGAGTTATGAAATAAGCTAATGAAAATAAGATGCATTTACTGACCACAAAACTTCCTTAACACGCATACCTAATTTTACTTACTGAAGGTAGAAGACTGACGTCAGTAGAAAAAGAAAAGTCAGCCAGCCAAAGGGCAAAGATCAGATGGAGTCCTTACTTAAGGATTGTTATTTCATAGTTCCCATGGAGATGGACTCAGGAAAGCATGGGAAGTATGAGTGATGCAGCGCCTCCGGCCACCCACATCACACTCGCAACCACTGAGATAAAAATAAATACTTTAAGTTTTATAAGGTGACTGGGTCACTTCAAAGCGCTCGACTAGGAGGCTCACAGCCTTCTCTTGGTTTCCTAACTAGAACTTGTAATATTTAGAGGATTTCTTAAGAGGGACCATACTTAAAATAAAAAATAAAGTAAAGACTTATCTTTGTCCAAGACATTGAAAAAATAATATTTTAACTAAAGTTAAATATTTATATTTATTATATATAATATTTATTATATATCAAATAAAGTAGTGATGAGCTCATTTTTATTGACTTATGAACAAATGAGATGTAAATGAGTATGTTTTCTTTAAATTTTCTGTTAATTTGTTTTCCTCTGTGAATACAAAATTATAAATTCCTAATGAGCAAAAGTAACCACTAACTATGCTGACAATTTCCAAAATTATAGCCACGTTGAAAGGAATTACCAGAACTAAGAAAATAAGTTTCATAAGGACCAAAGTCATTTAAAGAAAGTAAATATAGTAATTTAACATTAAAATGGATGGGGTGAAACCACAAAAAAATGTCAAACTACAATCAACCTACAACACGGAGCAATAAAATTCCACTGAAATTCATATTCCAGCTGAGAGAAGGGCACAACAACAAATGTCCCTCACGTCCCCTCCCAGAGCCAGTGATTCTCTGAACTCAATTCTGAAGAGGAGACATCTTTGACAGTGCCTCAACTGTAACCATGCACTGCTGGGAAAAAGATTAGGGGATTCTGTGAACTCGGACTAAAGAGACTGTTTTCTACCTTAGAATTAGTTTTTGTTGTTGTTTTGTTTTGTTATTTGTTTGTTTTGAGACAGGGTTTCTCTGTGTAGCCTTGGCTATCCTGAACTCACTTTGTAGACCAGGCTGGCCTTGAATTCACAGCGATCCACCTGTGTGCTTCCCTGAGTGCTGGGATTGCAGGCATGTGCCACTGTACCTGGCTAGAATTAGTTTTTAAAAGAATTAAAAAGATACCAAGTGAATAAAATACAAATAAAGTTACATACAGATGTGTATAAAACAGTAACGAATAATAGGGAAAATAGCTGATATAGATTTGTCTCAGAATACCAGAGAATGACGAAGTGGAAGAGGTGTCAGATGGACTTCGGCAGGAAGTCGGTAAACTAGGAGCTGAAAACGATTGCACTTTTTAACCTATATTATGTTTATATATGAGTATTTCGTTAATAAATACTTTTAAATAATGTAATCAGAGTATTTCAGGCTTAAGGTTTATTACAAATTAAAGACGTTTCATGTGCTTCAGTAAAACACTCTTCCTCATCTGTGAAGATGACACTGGTGATCCAACAACAGGAAAGTAACTGCTGTTAGAGCAGTAATCCAGAGTCACCTCGCCTCGCTCCTCCTGAGGATGACTCTGTATTTAAGAGGTCCACAGAGGAAGACCAAATGTTTGCTTGAAACATAACCAGCTTTTATGGAGACAAAACACAAAGCACTGTTTAAATTCTAGGCAAAACTCCTTTTTTCTTTTTTTAAATAACGGAGACAGCAAAAATACTCTAAAGCTACTCACTTACCTTGACCAAGATGTGAAGGTTTCTGGGAGAGTATGTGGCCACTGCCGTCTAAGACATACTGGGTGCTGAAGCTGTCAGCATCTGTCCTTGTTGTGACTACCACCTGGAAAAAGCAAAGCAAAACAAACAAACAAACAAACAGGTGTTTAGCACTCTACCAGACTGGTCCCCTCCTCCCTGCCTCGCCTTTATCTTTTTTCCCTCTGAGATGGAATCTGGCTATATGGTTCAGACTAGTCTCAAACTCATGCTGCACACGCCTCCTTATGAGCTCCCGGGTCATAGGAATGTGTCACTGAAACCCACTAAAACAATCATTTAGCTGTGGCAATGACGATAACTGTCACAAAGCCAGCAAGGTAAGCCACGCCCATAAGGCTGGAGAACTGACGTGAGTTCCAGACAGGCTGGGCTAGAGAGTAGAGACCCTCCCTCAAACAAACAAACATACAAAGTTATCACACATTTACTTAATATGTGATAGTAAGAGATATTACTTGGTAATTCCTTTTTAAAGATTTGTTTTATTTTAAGTGTGTGTGTGTGTGTGGGTGGGTGTACACATGTAGACAGGTGCCTGAGAAGGCCATAGGCTTCAGATCCCCGTCCCCTGGAGTTACAGTCACTGTGAATCTCGACATCGGTGCTGGAAACTGAGCTCAGGTTCTCTGGAAGAGCACCACACCACCTTAGCTATCGAGCTAAGTCAGTCCCTTGCTTGATCAATTACTTTGAATACGTCTCTGGTAGTATTTTTTGGAGTTACACTTTGAAACAACAGAATAGAATGGCCTGTATTTTTTTATGTTGCAAATGAACTGATGTTTGAGCATTTTACTTAAAACACAAACCAGCATAACTTAAATGGCCATTTGTATGATAGGCTTTATAAATATAAAAGAAAATACTATAATTGTACAAAGTAGATTTGCTTTTTAATAACTTTCATAAATTTATGGATAATCATTTTCTTATTATGTATTTTATATAAAACAATGCTTCTGCATTTCAAGTTTATAGTTTCAAATAGTAAAACTTAAAATATATACATGAATATTTAAGGATTTTTTAAACTCAAGTTTAATACAATGTTTGAATGTAAATTTTTCATTAATTAAAAAAGGCAGATTAAGTATATGAGCATAGAAGAGGATTCCATTAAGCACCAGAATATTTCCTTATGATGTCAGCTGCAGAAATAGATTCAGATTAAGAATAGAAATAGATTAAGAATCCCAAACTTTTTTGAACTACCCATAATCTATTTATCAATCTATGATATGGGAAGGAAACACAGCCTTGTTGAAAATGAAAACAAAAAACAGACAAAAAGCAATGGTGTAGAATGGGAATATTGCTGGGGAAAGCAAGATGGACTGGGAGACAGCAGCCCTGAGAAAAGCAGTGGTGACTCAAAATTTGGAGTTATCTTTCTGACTATTCTTGGACTCAGCACAAGTTAGAATCTTCAAAAATCCAGCTATACTGCTAGGACTCCTGTAGGCCCAGCTAGGGTCTATATCTGTGGCTCTATCACCTGTCTTCAGGAGCCTTATTGGTAGCATATGCTCTGTAGAACACTTGAACACTATGGGTGGGTACCTGTACCATCGCCACTATTTCCAGCACCAGCAATGTTCTCTCTCTCTCTCTCTCTCTCTCTCTCTCTCTCTCTCTCTCTCTCTCTCTCTCTCGTCTCTCTCTCTCTCTCTCTCTCTCTCTCTCTCTCTCTGTGTGTTTGTGTGTACATTGACATATATCATATTTATATATGTTGAGAGAGATGGGGGGATCTTTTCCAGTTTCAAGAACTGTTACAGATTACTAGATTTTCTGAAATATCTATCCAATTTTTACTAGGGTTACTAGATCAAGTCACTATTTGTATAACTGTTCAAAATAAGGAAAGGAAAAAAAAAAGGTTGTTACCCAAGGCAAAGATGTGTACTTCTGTGTATTTCAACTGTTCTCCTTTGTTCAAAATCCATTCCACAGTTGGATGATGTATAACATTAATCTTCACTTTCCCTGCCACATCCCAAGTCTAAAATACTCGAGGCATTATTGGTTTTGTTTACCCAAAACAAACAGGACAATAAGTGATAGAGATTTTTTCTAGGTTTTAATATTCCACAATTGCCCCTTTAAAAATAATTCTACATTTAAA
This sequence comes from Acomys minous, assembly GCF_964271855.1. Taxonomy (NCBI): domain Eukaryota; kingdom Metazoa; phylum Chordata; class Mammalia; order Rodentia; family Muridae; genus Acomys; species Acomys minous. The sequence continues at coordinate 75,489,374 of NC_140486.1, read as the reverse complement.
CAACTGCTTCTTCAAAATGCCAAGGTCAACTGAATTCTATTTCTATTCTCCAAAGAGCTAGCCACCTGACTTAACGGTGTCACTAAGCAAAGGCAGCCCTGGAACTCGGAGTTCCAGTACTAACCCTGCCAGTGGCTTCTACATAGTCCTGAATAAATGATTACACTATCATGTCTGGGGGGCAGGGTGATGATAAGATGAAGATGCTAATGCTTTATAAGGTTACATGGGATTTTGCTTTAACCACTTCAAAGCCATCTTCAATGACACTAATTTATTTGTGCTTTAAACATATTAGTGAATAGTAAGCACATACCTTACTATGCAAAGGAAGGAAGCAAGATTTTAGTGCTAAAAATATTAACATTTATGTTTTACTTTTAAAAACCTACAATATAGCTTCCAACAATAAAATTTCATTAATGTCAGTTTATAGGGCACTATAAAAATGTATTTATATGGGTGATGCTGATAGTAAAACAGTGAAGAAAATACATATAATCATGTTTTACAAATTCATGAAATACAGTCTGTTCATCAGAGAAGGGAATTGTATTTCAAGGGTTCATTTCATCATGTGATCCCATGTCTGGACAGGAAACCTCTGCTTGAACTGGAACAGGTTCAAAACGCATTAGCTATGCAGCAGGAGTATGTGCCCTGCACTAACTCATGAACACACACACACACCACATACATACACACACACACGACACATACATACACACACACACAGACACACGGACACACACACACAAGACACACAAACAACACACACAGACACACACACACACACACACACACGACACACACATACATACACACAACTTACTGGTGATTTTCATTAGATACTGAACAAGTGTGGAAAAGAGTAAGTCTAGTGATGTCAGGATTTTAAGATAACACCATTTAGAATTCTTCAGAGACCTTGAGGATTATGTTAGCTCTCTGTTATTAAGAGTGGGCCTAATTATAAAATTAAAGTTACATAAAAGCATCTAAACCCTATGTAAGCAGTTTCCCCACAGGAGTTAGATGACATGTAAACAAAATTACTTAAGATACATCCTGGCAATCCACGCACAATCTTTCTTGACACAGAATACTTTAAGGCAATGGTGATGAACTTGGTTTTTTATTCTGAGGTGGAGCTAGCTTTTGGCTTGGTTTTATGGGTTTGAGAACTTGAGCCCAGAGTCTTGCACAGGTTTGTTAGGTGCTCCACCAAAGAGCTACATCACCAGCCACAACCTGGGTTTTGGATGAATAAGTATTCTAGCAAAGAAACATGAGTCTGGAGACTAAGATGAAGCTTTGATGACTGCGGGGAAGCATGAAGTTCTGCCTCCGTGACCTTTCTTTCAAATGTCCTTTCTTTGTGCAGGCCGAGCACCTCTGCCTGCCTATGCACAGACACCCACTAATGAGGGAAGGCCAGGAACACGAAGAGCTGGCTGCTCTCTTGTATGTAATGAGACTACATTTAGGAAGCAGAGTATTCCAACTGATTCTGAATGCTACTTACACTAAACTTCTACCATGTGGCTGTGGATGACACAGGAAGCGCCGGGTACTGAAGAAAGCTGTGTTGTTTGCTTCTTCTTGCCCCATTACAATTCTCCCAGCTTTGCAGTCCACCTCTCTAAGCATGTGGGCCTAAGTAAACCTACAGATCCTGTGTTATCTCTCTGCAAAACAACATGTAACAAATGGGACTGCTTAGAGTAACAACTCTAAAAAAGTGCAGGAGTGAACTAACAGACGTGAGGACAACAGCTAGCAATATCAAAGAACGAGATAAGACTAATGAACCTATGAAACAGAATGAAAACCTTGGGTGAAAATTAGGAGGAATTTGCCTATGGACAGGTACAAAGTTTCAGAAAAGATTCCCTAACATGAGGAATGAAAATAAAATTGAATGTCTGTGTATAGGGAATAGGCAACTGATTTCATCTCTGATTTAAGCACAGCTGCATACTGTTTTTTACATTGCAGAAAAGCAGAAAAAGCTTTTAGCTGCACAGCATATAACCTTTCAATGTCCCTAAGAGACAGGGTACAGATAACATGTATGAGGCTGTTACCAGTGTAGCAAGGTACGTGTGCTACAGTAAGCCCTGGTTTTTGATAAGTAGTATGAATATACTGAAAAGCAGCAACAGTAAGTTCATGAACAGTGACTGATTATAATTCATAAGCCTTGTTGACTTACATAATTTAATGTGCAATACTTCTATATAACCACAAGTGAAGATTTATTGTATTAGAATCACCAGCCCCAAAGCAGTGCATGCATTGTGACTACTATGATAATACTGTTACAAGAAGGTTTCATCTCCATTATCGATCATTATTGATTGTTTTGAAATCGGAGTAAGACAACTTGGCATTTAACTCTGTAAGACCCCATTTTCCTCATCAGTAATCCGAAGAGATAGATCTACAGAGGCTTAGCCATGAAGTGGACTTTGAGACAGAGATTAATGAGCAGGACTTCACTGGGGGTGAAGTCCCACTGGGGGTGGGGGTGAGCACCTGTAGGAGAGGGCAGAGAAGCACTGCCCTGAACCAGCGCTGGACCGTAACAAGCCTTCATCAGTTAGCCACTGAGTCCCAGCTGCTGGCTGTGTACGGCCTGGATAAGACAGATCTCTTCAGATGAGGGGGAAGAGACTTAGTGATCAGCACTCCTGGCAGCACGCATCTTAAAGCAGGAAGTCTGTGCGGTACACTAAGGCCTATAATGACTGCTCGAAGTTCACATAAAACCAAGCCTAAACAATATATATCTAAAAGCTCTGTAACAAAATAATGCATGCTGAAAGGTTAAGGACAGGTAGAACGGATCTTTGCCAATACGAGTCAGAAAGCAGTTACCTTTGAGGAGTGTAACCAAAATGGGCATATGGAACCTTCTGGAGAATAGATAATGCCTTTATTTTGATCAGGAATATACAAAAGAGTTAACTCTTCTCTGTGTGCACACAAATATAAACAAACATATATGCATGTGAGTTTGTAATAGATTTATGAAGAGGACATTTTAATGTTTTTTTAAGATAAACTGACACAACATTGCAACATGTAAATTATAAATTTTAAAGCATTTAAAGTTTTCTAGCATTGTGATACTTTGATAATTCTTTGGTAATTTTGATAAGTAAAATTATTTCAATTATTTGTACTTGAGGCTTTTTGAATATCTCAAAAATAGAAGACTAATTGATAAATGTGGTTATCAAGTGAATATAATTAAAATTAAAAAGAAGAAAAAGAAAAAAGAAACAAGCAGGCAAACAAGACAGTGATCAATAGACAAGCAAAGCTATAAAGTCAGAAGACAGTGAGGTGAGGAAGTCACATTTATCAAGACTAAGTGTGGTGCTGCCACCTAGCAGGCAAAGCTGGTACAACCTTTCAAAGGCTGGACACCTCTTCAGAAAACAGACACATCAAAATACATTATTTCCTGATAATGCTCCCACAATATAAAGTTTAAATTCTATCTGCTACTTTAGATAATAGCTAAATTATCAAATATTCAGCCAGGTGTAGTGGCTCACACCTTTAATCCAAGCAGAGGCAGAGGCAGGCGGATCACTGTGAGTTCGAGGCTAGCCTGGTTTACAAAGGGAATCCAGGACAGCCAAGGCTACACAAAGAAATCCTGTCTCAAACAAACAAACAAAACAAAACAAAAAATTATCATATATTCATGCGCTAAAATAGCCAACCAAAACTCAAACCACAGGAAGAGTGCTAGGAAGCTCAGAGTTCTCTACCACATTTTTAAACCGTGCTTTCTGTGCCAGTTCCAAGGCTGTAGGTTGCTATGTACATTCTCCAGGAGAAAGACGGGCAATTCCCAGCTGTGCCTTCCATTTACTTCTCTCCAAAATCTATTTGGAGTCTCAATTGAATTATAAATAAAGCCAAGTGCTGAGTAAAAGGAGGAAGAAGCACATAGTGTATGCTAGGCTTCAGTTAGAGGTTCAAGAGTACACAGTGATTTCCTACACACACACACACACACACACACACACACACACACACACACACACACACACACACACACGAGGGACTACGGTGAGAGTCTGGAGAATCAAAACTGCTGACATCAGACCACTAGACACCCAATGACCAGAGAGTACATGGCAGTAACTCATGTTCACACCACTTTTCCTAAACACTAGCTATTAATGTGATTACTTCCTGGCACTTGACCACTCTTACCTAAAGAGGGTCTTCTGGTCTTGGCACAAGTGAAATATGATATGTCATTGGGGAAATTTTCAGTAATTAAAAAGACCCTCACTGTTACTGTGTCACCCTTACCAGCACAGGCAGCTTCAAACACTGACAGGGCCAAATACCTACACAGTAGCAATTTAACAAAGAGAGCTAGCCAAGCCAAACAAGCAAAACTGAGATCCACACAAACAGGAGACTGAGGTTACAAGTAGTAACAAGGCGCGGAGCAGGAGCAGTGTAAGACAACTGAGTGTGCCAGGCACAAGTGCCTACCCAGCAGTCAGATGACTGAAGTTGCATCATCCACTCCATCCCTAGGCATCTACTGGGTAGAGCAAGTTATTTCACAGCTGCAGAACTCAATCCCATCACCTAGATTTACCAGAGCGGTATTCCACAGGGCATGCCACAGACTTAAATACAATTCAGTGCACGCCTCTTAACAAAACAGCTCTTATGGTCAAGCAGGTACAGGAAAGTAGATATGCTATAAGCTACCGTTAGATTCATAACTTAGGATAAAGGCTCTAAAACATGTTACATTTAAATGTTGAGCTTTTAAATAAAGCTTTACAAGCTAATGGCTTATTAAACATCCTCCTCTGGTGAACATTAATATCATAAAACACACACTTCCTATTCTCCAAAATATTAAAGGCATCATTATCATATGCAATAGTAAGGTCTACTTCACTAAAACCCCTGATGGCAAGGACCTAACCAGGTCTTTGAAGAGCTATGATCAGAGCAACTCTCTTCATGGCATCCAGAAGGTGACAGCAAGCCATGAACCCAATAGTAAATGAATGGTAAATAAAATGTATATACTCTTGGATATTTGACTACGATGCCCAGGATGGCCTCAGCCTCCCTGCCACTAGAACTGTTGGCATGCCAGCACACCTTGTTTATGAAATCCTCTAAGTGTTACATCATAGGAGGAACAAACTCTGAAGGCATCATATAAAGTGAAATAAGCCAGACACAAAAGGTGTCTTGTTCCACTTCTATGAGGTACCTGTAATGCTGATTTATACAGACAGAAAGAAAAACAGCAGATGACAGACACGGGAGAGACGGGGGCTTTATTTAATGGGTGCTGGGTTGTAACTTGGGAAGATGAAAATGACCCAGAAACAAGTTAATGTTGATAAACGTATAACAATATAAATGTACCTAACACCAACAAATTGTAGTTTAAAGTGGCAGATTTTATATTAAGTATATTTTACCATAAGTATAAAAAGTAAAGCTACTGACAAAGAACTGGTTTTTCTTTTAATTCTAGTATTCAGTCATGAAATTTATAAAATAGTCAATATAAATTTCCTTACCTCTGCAATACTACATATTGACCCCAAGGCTTCACCACGAAAACCATAGGTTGTCAGGTTTTCAAGGTCTTCATGACTGTTTATCTTTGAGGTGTAGTATTTCACCGCCATCACGGGGACATCAACAGCTTTGATGCCCTCACCATTGTCCCGAACCTCAATTTTATCAAATCCATAGTTCTCCTATCAAAAGAACATTAAACTGCAATCACATTTAGAAGCACAAATTAAACAATCTGTTTATCTGACAACTTTTAAGGAAAAATAACACTACGCAAACAGGACTTTCACTTCTTTAGCTCTGCTAACTCCTAGGTATGGTACAATGAGCAAGATATCCACTTTCCCTGGACCTTGACTCAACTATAACACAAGGAGGTCGAGCTAATCTCTTGAGGACTCTATAACATTTTTGCAATTATAGGCATTTATGGTAATTTTTATTTTAAATTAAGTTAAATTAAATTTCCTGCTGTAGCTTTTATGTATACCATTCCCAAACAGTAAAACAAAACACAATATGCTCTGCAAAACCACTCTTGCTTTCACCAAGAACCCAGCAACCATCCACAGTTAGGCTGACTTTTAACAAGTGCTCCCTTTTTCCTTTATATAAAATACTTGGGTATTTACTACATGATAATTTTCTAAATTTTATTATAAATATCATCAAACAAGAAATTGTAGATAAAATATATCTAACCTGGCAATCTCTTTTAAGTTTGAAAATTAAGAAAACACACCCCACTCATAGCTTAATTCTATTCTACTAAGCTGTGCAAAACAAACCAAATTCCTATAAAGCTTCGGCTTTGTATGAATATCACATTTTAAACATGGTCATCAACTGTCATCAGCCTTTACTCCAAAAAGCACTGCAAACATCACCACAGGTGCAAGCTAAAGTCTTCTGGGAATTATACTGACTCTGTATTATACAATGAGATCACAATTTAATAACCTAAAATCATATAATACTTTGCCAGTATTTTAAAAATAAACTGCATACAAAGCTTTATCACAAGATCCATAAGATTTTTAGTCCACAATACCTCTCAATCTAAAATTAAGCTGACATTCTGGAAACAGTGTGCCTGCTTCACTTTATTAAACAACAACAGACAAAAACAGTAACTAGAGAAATGTCAATCTTGAAATATGAATAAAATAAAAAGCCAAAAATTCCAATGAATATATAAAACAATATCAATATATGTCCAGCGTGACAACAAAACAGGTGTAAGTGCATATATTAGACCCAGTTAAGTATTTACAAAGCAGATGTGGTCAATGCTGAGAGTAAATAAATGACTAAAGTCACAGTACTAATTTACTCCTGTAAGGATGTGTCTCTTGGCTTGTTAACAATATTTTTAAAAACAATTTTACTTCCAGAGACACTTAAGAAGAAGATACACATTCCAAGAGATAAATGAAACAGGAAAGAGGAAAAGGCGAAACCCACAGGGAGTAAGAATGAGCTATGTCTCCCTGGGAGTCTCAGATGGAATCTGTCAGATATAAGGACACAATCACTCGTCCTCTACTGTCACCTGCACTCTAATCAAGCTAGTTGTATGAAATGCCTAAGAAAAAGGGCCACTCTGGTTTTAATTCAATAAGCTGCTTTTCACACAACCTAAGCACCGAGCATATTATTTGAAGCACTGGTTCTCAACCTTCCTAATGCGGGACCTTTAATACAGTTCCTCATGTGGTGGTGGCCCCACCCATAAAATTATTTCGTTAGCACTTCATAACTGTAATTTATTACTGCTGTGAATTGCACAGCAGCAGCAGCCTGCAAGTTGCTATGTGTGTACACACTCAAGCTTCACCTTTCATCGGCAGCTTTCAGTAACTACCTACCTAAGCACGCAACCTGACCACTGCTCCCAAAACACACTAAGAACCGTGCCACAGCAGAGAAGCCAAGGTGAGGAGCATGGGATTCCAACCTCTGAGCCTCTGCTAACCAGCTAAGTGATGTGGGCAAGCTTGGGGAACTCTGGCTCTCTGTAAAATGGTGGTCAATACAATTTTCATAAGAAATGGTTAAGCCATGGGAACTTTACCTTGATAATAAATTTAAAACTAGATCCCTTTATTACAGAATATGCCTGTCGGAACTACGATGTCGCAGTGCTAGCAATAACACAAATATCTGATAGTTGGTTTTTAAAACAATATTCTTACTTTTATTAACATAAACTTACACCCCTACTATATAGTAGATAACAACAGGTAGGGAGGACACAAAAAGACAGGGTACTCTATGAGCTTGAAATTTAAAATGAGGGGGAAAATATTCAAACTCACTGCACTATGTCACAAGCTCTATTGAGTGCTTCTTAAACTTTTCCCACACATAATTTCTTTTCATCCCCCAAAGTTTTACACAGATTCCAGTATACAGATATGTAAAATAGGTATACAAATCCAATATTTAATAATTGAAGTACTTGTTAATAGTTTTACCATTTATTAAAGATGAATACATATTAACAAACTAATGAGATAGAGGTGGTTGCTTATTTTTACATAATTAAATCATAGTGGAACATTTGCTATTTCATAACACAGAACATCTTCAAAGCCTTCAAGTTTGATTAGCTGATTGTGTAACTGTCAATGCTCACAACACACTTTGTCTATGTATGTTGTACAAAACTGGCTAAGTACACTCAGGGCCTATGGTGATTTGAATTAGAATGGCTCTCACAGGCTCATATTTGGTTCCGAATTGGGAGATGTATTTTGGGAAGTACTAGGTGTGGCATTTTTGGAGAAGGTGTCTCTCTCTCTACCTCCAACTTGGGCATCAGGATGAAGCTGTCAGCTACTTCTCCAGAACCAACCCTACCCTGTGTGCCATGATGCTCCTTGCCATGATAATAATGGCCTCCCTTCAGAAACTGTAAGCAGGCCCCCGAGGTTGCCTCTGCCAGGATGTCTCTTCAAAGCAATAGAAAAGTAAGTAAGCTATAACTATAAGCTGGTCCCAGGCACTGGGATATTGTTGTGACAGACCTGACCATGCTTCTTTTTGGAGAAATAAGGAAAACATTTGAGACCTTGGACAGGAAAGCTGTTAAATGCTGAAAGCAAGGAAGGCTTAATGTGCTAGCCTAGTACAATCCTGGAAAACAGCGATGGGGCATTTATAGAGGCCCAGCTGGAGAGGTTTCAGAGGGGAATAATATTAGCAACAAGCTAAAGACCATTCTTGCAATTTTTTGACCAAGAAAGTGGGTGCTCTTTGTCCTTGTCCTAAGAATCTGCCTACGGCTAAGCTGAAGAGCTTTGGCTTAATATTCTTAGTAGAGGACAGCTCAGGATGACTCACTTGTGAGGTAATTAGTGACCACTGATATGCAGATCTTCAATATAAAAAAGCAAGCGGGGCAAAAAGAAATATAAACACATTTTGAGGATCAAAAGAGCACAGGAAGGTAATGTTATATTGGAGCCTTGGTTTGTGGTGAAAGACATAGGGGTGGAGGTTAAAGGGGGTGGTATCCTCGGGGCTACACCCCACCCAGCTAATCCTGCAGGTTGTGGAAAGAAAAGGCCTAGAAATTGAAGGAAAGCTTATATAGCAAAGAAAAAAACATCAGCAAATCAAACCTTATGCAAATGTAATTCAAAGATCAGGAATAAAGAGATTGTAGAATCGTCCTCCTCAGTTAAGGAAAGCTTCTGAGACCGGGTGTGTGACAGGGGACATTCTTGGTGGTTCTTGGCATAGGGCTATCTGTAATTCAAATGTTGACTTCTGTAACCCCCTCCTCCATATCTGGTTGCAAGCTTTGTTCTGAGAATTTCCTGTCTACATGTGTAACCTTTGCTCCCCAGCTGTCCCCTGATATGTCAATAAAGCAGCTTGCAGCCAATTGATGAGCAGGGGAGAGAGTAGGGATGGACTTCCTGCCAGCCAGGGGAGGAGGAGTTAGAAGAGGAAGTTGGGGACTCAGGTCGCAGACTCAGCCACAGGCAGAGGTGCAGGAGAGGATTCAGCTGGAGCAAGGAAAGAACTAAAATGGTTATTGCGGCAAAGATGGAGTAAGGATAACATAGAGAGTTAAGAACAGACTTAAGTTGCTCAAGATTGTGTTGTGAAGCCTATTTTTAAAAAATTTAAAAGAGTCTCAATTATTTGTATGATGGCTCAGTTAAGAGAGAAACTTACACTGTTTAGTGAAAATAACTTCAACAGGAGGCCCAGGGCAGGCTTGAGGGAAGCTGTTAAAGTGAAGCCTGAATTGTGTTGGAGACTCCAAAATGTGGATCCGGAAGCTAGTGATGTCTCCTGGGAAGAGCTGCACTCAGGAGTAGAAACAGCTCAAGAGAGAGAAGCATGCGGCAGACAGCACAGCTGCCCTCTGACGCTGGACACGGGGCTGCAGGACTTGGGACTTTGCCCTGCGTGGCTTCAGTCTTGCTTTTACCCAGTATTTCCTTTTTTAGAATGGTCCTGTATATTATATGTTATTGTACGTTGGATGTATATAATTTTATTTTGATTTTACAGGAGGTTACAGTTAAAGAGATTGCCTTGAATCTCAGAAGAGATTTTAAACTTTTAAACAGTACTGAAAACAGTGAAGCACTGTGGGGCCTTTTGAATTTGGAGTAAATGTGTCTTGCGTTAATGATATGGCTACAAGCTTCCGGGACCAGACACTGTGTGGTGGTTTGAACAGGAATGACCTCTGCAGTTCCATGTATTTTAATGCTGGTGGGGAAGGACGAGGAGGGGTAGCCTTGTTGGAGGAGTGGTGAGGTTTCAAGAGCCCACACAATTCCCAGTGAGTGCGCTCTCTGCTTCCTACTTGCACATAAGGATGGAAGGTCTCAGCTACTGCTCCAGGGCAGTGCCAGCCTGCCTGCTGCCAAGAGTAGTCATTGACTCACCACCCGCAGCTAAATGCTTTCTCTTCTAAGTTCCCTTGCTGATACTGTCTCTTCACAGTAATAGAAAAGTAACGAAAACAGTGCCATTTCAGAGAGAGTCTATGCAAACCCCAACCTAAAACTCATGTAATGATTTTTTAATGAAATTTAAGTCACCAACTAAGATAGCAAACCTAAAAACCTAACATCCTGACACAATATAATAACTTGGAAAAAAGATATTCACAAGCTGAGGAATGATAGCAGGAAAATATTTAAAGTCTTTGCTCTCATAATTGCATGCATATGTCTATAAGAGTAAAGAACTTAGCATATACAGGCAGAATAATTCACAATGTACAACGGTCTGAATTCATGGTGAGTTGCTGTAGGCGTGTCCTGACTTTGCAGCGTGTTTGCTCTGAGTTCAGAAGCTGGGTTACGTTATATGAACAACTAAGAACAAACATTAAACAGACGTTCGAGTAGGTGCTTGCGTGAAAGCCTGCTATCTAGCATGTTTTCTTTTGTAATTTCTTTCAGTGTTACTATCATCTTAGTTTACATAACAATTTATTATTTAAAAGGTGTTCCAAAATGTTCAATGCCTGGGAAAGAAAAGAACGCAACAACTTAACAGGAGGATCTGTCAGGCCCATTTTATTTAAATGTACTTGCTTCACAGGGACACTCACCAGTTTAACATCGATGCTGGTAGCTCCAGCATCCAAGGAGTTTTCAACGAGCTCTTTCACCACACTGACCACTGAAGTGATTGTCTGAGAACTGGACAGGAGGCGAACGGTCGCTGCAGGCAACTGTTTCATCTTAGCTCCCAGCTCAGAGGCTAGAAAAGAGTCACAGGGTGTAAAAGTAAGAATTGCTAAACATTCCTGCCTGCCTCATGGAGCAGACAATAACAATACACGATACTGCAAGAGCTCACCTGTGTCGAGCAACTGTGTATACAAGGCCTGACTTTAAGCTCACATAGCATGAGATAAATAATTTCTTACTAATATCCTTAGAAACAGGTACCACCTCCATTTTGTAAGATTACTGGGGCATGCAAGAGGAAACTAAGTTCATTCAGTTATTAAAACACAGGGTCAAGACTTTGATACAGTAAGTCCTAAAACATTTAACTAGTTACCTCTCCCATTGTGCACAAAGACCCACCAGCTCTAAAATATCTAGGAGAAACAGACTTTCAGGTAAGATGGCAGACTGGAAGCTCCTTCCATGAGAAAGCAGAAGCACCAGAATTAAAAAAAAAAAAAAAAAAAAGGATCAGGCATGGAAGGACCTGGAGAGAGAAAAAAGAAAAAGAGAAAGTCGGGGGGGGGGGATCCATTCATTTTCAGTAACAACAACATAATAAAGTAATAAAAATAAAAATGTTTAAGTGATTAAGAATAAGACAAAACTTTAGACTTTATTTGCAAAGAGAGAAAGAGAAGAGCTTTGGGAATTCACTCCCATAATGACAGAACAGTGGGCTAAGTGCGGAGGGAAAGATGGGCAACACTGATCCAAAGGTGGCAGTGCAGTGCTGCTCATAGCAGGGGAGTGGGAGCGGAAGACCCATGCAAACACAGATTCTACTCCTAAATCGGACTAGGTTTGAGCCATCCAGACCCTCCACCATACCCGGGAGATACATAACCAACAGATGCACAAATCATAACACAAAAACATAATATTTTTAAAAAAAAAAAGCATCACCCTCCTCCAAAAGATCATACTGAAAGGTCTTGCATTTGAGACTCACAAGGGACTGTCCTTTTGGGAAAAAAGAATTAACACCATGGAAAGACAGCCCAGCATACCTATGAGAGTTCAGACCCATGACGCACAGGGGGTCCTTTCTTACGGCACTGGTTAAATAGATCATCAAAATTTAAAGAATCAACGAGAAGCTTGATAGTTAAACTGTACCACAAATCTAATGGACTTAGTGGTTCACTTGCACACAAAATACTCTATCCAACAGATAGAGGGCACACATTCTTAGCAGCCTTTGAAACCATCTCTAAAATGGAGAACACTCTAGGCCACAAACTGAGATTTAAAGAATCAAATAATTTGTGGCCTTATCAAACAGTAATGGAATAAAACTAGAAATTAACAGCAACTGAATGTAAAGAAGCTAGTGACAGTACTTAGAAATGGAACGGTACATTCTAGAATGATCAGAAATCAGAGAGGAAATGTTTCAGTTTTCCAGAATCAATTGAAAAGTTCCTAGGACCTTTGGGATTTAACTAGAACAATGTTCAAAAGGAAGTTTAGCGCTTTGGGTGCTTGCAGTGAAAGAGCAGCAGTAATCAGCTCAAGTAACCAGCAAATGAGACACCTCACAGTCTTAGAGAAACTGCCACAAGGTCATAGCAAATAGTACAGCTCAGGACGGCAGCTGATAAACAGGGGTAAACAGCAATGCACAAGTCAAAGAACTGTCAATCTAAAAAAATCAGCAAGAATGACAGAGCCCTAACCAAGCCAAAACAAAGATTATAATTAATAAAGTTAGAAGTAAAAAACAAAACAAAACAAAGAAAACGAGTCCACTGAAATAAAGAGGATCATTAGGCTATACTTTGACAACGTATTGCGGTGGTTTGAATAAGAATGTCCCCAGAGTCACAGCACTGCACACTTCCCCCATCAGTGATTTCAAAGTTGCTCTGACCCTTATCTAACTTTGGCGTAAATTATGGTTTTTGTGTTGCAGTTTAAAATGCCTTATCCCTGACTTTGGGCACTAAGAGAGTTTTCAGAGACAGGAGCCTACTTTTGTTCTGGCCATCAATTTAAAAGGACTAAAAATTTTAACTGGCTTAATCAGAGTGCTTGCCAATAACTATCTCACATGGGTGCCGGGAACTGAACCCAGTCCTCTAGAAGAGCAGCGAGTGCTCTTAAGCTGTAAGGCATCTCCCCAGCACAGGGAAAGAGATCTTCTGGGAAGGGAAAGAGGGTCATGGGACAGAGGTGTCATGAACGCAAGAGCATTAGCTAAGGGAGGGAGGAAGGGAGTAGGGGAGGGGAAGAATTAGAACAAAGAATAGCACTGTACTAACAAAAATGTCACAATAAAACCCATTATTTTCATGCCAACTTAACAACTAAATAAGGAAGTCCACAATAGCATAAGTAGGAGAAAATGACTGTTTTTAATTTCTCCCTCCAAGGGTTTTAAGTCTAATATGTACAATTCTGGTTTCCTTCCTATTAAACTCCAACTGCCTGCTGGAGCCAGCAGTTCAAACTAAAGGTATTCCTATCAAATTAACCATGCAGGCAAACCCAAATTGACCAAGTTCCTATTTCTCACAGACTCTTCTGTCTTTAATACTTAGCCTTATGAAATCTAGCGTGCTAGACAGTGTGCTGAGCTCTTCACACAGGAATTGCTTTTAAACTCCAAGAGTGCAAATGAGACACTACACAAGCATTCATGATCACATTGCCAGTTAAGATGTGTAAAATAAATGTAAATATTCTCCAGATCAAGGAGTTGTTTCTATCGACCTCTCCATCCTGTCCCATAAAAAAAGCGACCAGCACCAGCACCAAAAAACAAAACAAAACAAAAAAGAGGAATAAGGAAGGTTCTTATACATGATATTCCTGAGAATATATCACAAAACATGGCCAGAGTCACAGGCTGACTTGGAGGCCACTACAACTCAACACAAAAGCACTGCACAGATGTCTGCCTGACTGCTGCTCAACTTCAGGCTCAGGCCACTTTCCTCACCAGTCACAGCATCTGAGGCTCCTCTTTACTAAGATCTGATAAGCTCCATCTTATTTGTGTCTTTACAAACTTTTGCCCTCAATTCTGCAAATATGTATAATTAGTCTTTGAAAAAAAATTTAAGGTTAATAAACGGTGCTAAAGGCAGAATAACTGAGTGATTAAGTCTCAAAAGTTAGAGATCTTTACCTTAAATGTCCTGGCCCAAACTCACTGTATCTCATCACTGAGTCCTTTACTGCAGTGGAATCATGGAGACAAATTAATTTTAAAGACTTCTTAAAGCTCACCAGTGAGCTGTCAAAGTTGAATGACAAGAATTGCTGAAATGAGTAAAATGTGTGACACGGCTGGCTGTCAATGATCACATGACAGTAGCACCTGGGGGTGTGGGTAACTAATTCAGTCCTGTGACAGCTTCAGTGCCCATCATTAGTTATGGGAATGCGCTGGAGCTCTGCAGTGCTTCTGGAGACTACTGAGCTCCTTTGAGATGGCTATCAAGAATCTAGAATCACTTTAACTACAAAGTAGTCACACAGCAGACATGTCAAATCACTACCTTCTGCATTACTAGGCCTGAAACACTTCTCTAACCATGCTGTGAAAAAAAAAATCTGTGTACAGGTAACAGATTCAACAAAGAAACATACCTTTTTGTTCAAAAAAGAAACAAACAAACAAACAAAAAAACCCCCAAAATTTAAAATGAAAATGTTATTACTTAAAAGACACACAGGAGGGTGTTTGCTGTTGTTGGTATGTGGAGCCCTGCCAGGTTGAATTCCCTGAGACAGCCAGGCTCGCCTCAAACTTGCAGTGATGTTCCTGTTAGTATCTCATCCTGAGTGCTAGAATTACAGGTGTACATATTACAGGGAGGAGGCCTGTATTTGTGCTAGGGTTCACAAAATATCCTGGGACTATTACCTTGACAACATGTACCTCCTCTAGAGTGCTAAGTGGTTGGTTTTTTCTTTTTCTTTCTTTCTTTTTTTTTTAGGGTGGGGGCGGGGCTGGGGGGAGAACAACCAAAAACCTCTAAGAACTTCCTTAATTCCTCATGAGTATTTATACAACGAACTGAACTTATGGAATCTAGTTTTAAACAAGATGATAACACAGAGCACAAAACCAGAAGGGTGGCTGATGATTCTTTCTCAGGCAATGTACTACCAGCTATCATGTAAAGAGGTCGTAACTGAGCCAGAAGCGGGGGCAGGCACTGTAACAATTACACTGGGATTTTAGATCAACTGGGAAGAGGTTAACCTGGGTTCTTAAAATTCACAAGCTTTTTTTTTTTTTTTTTTTTTTGGCCACACATAATAAGGAAGGCAAAGCTGAATGGCACAGCAGAAAAACAGACCTGAGGCCAAACCCAGATCTTAGGATCTTTACTACTGAGGCAAATCCTCTGCAAAAACAAGTTACCACCTATAAAAATGGAAATGATGCCTCACTAGTTTGTTACAAAGTTAAAAGTATATATAGAAACTAGGCATTGCTAGAGACACAGAAGAAGGCAGACAAGGATGGGGATGTGCCATAACCAAGCCAATTACTGTGTCTATTAGCAGAGAAGAACAGAACGCCCCGGGCACCACACAGCTATAATCCTAGGTCTTAGAAGGCTGAGGTAGGAAGATGAGGCATTCAAAGCAGCCTGGGATTAGTAGCAAGAGCCTATTGGAGGAGTAAAATCTCTTATTAGTGGTAAGGGCCTAAGAACGTAATTGTTATGTGGTACTGGGGACTGAACCCAGGGCTTCGCATACGCATCTTAGGGGCTCCTTATGTTGCTAGTCCTGAACAGCTCTGTAGTCCAGGCAGGACGTAAACTTGCCACTGCCTCCAAAATAGTGGAAGTCACCAGACAAACTACAAGGGTACCCCATATTATCATGTGAGACCATTACGTAGAAGCATAAGAGGAATTCCTTTCTAATACTAACAATTACCTAACAATAATTGGATTTCCTTTCGGGGCAGGCTGTTTGAAAGGATGTAGGTTTAAAGACCTATCTCTCAGCAATCTGTTTGAGGCCTCGAGGGCCATAGGCTTCCTCGACTGGGGAGAACACTGGACAGTAAACCTCCATCATCATACCATGCATGCAAAGCAATGTCGGCACAGGTGGTGCCCGCTGTACTCCTCGAAGACTGCAGACTGCCTCAGACACTGTAGGGTACGGTAGCCAACCGACACATGGGGAGCTATGAGCATTTAAAAATGCCTAACAGACCATGGGTTTCAAACTCAGCACGAAAACATAAAATTTGATTTTTATCCTGATTACAGCACAAAGGCTATTCTGGCTTTATTAGATGAAGTAAAATTGTTTAACGTAATATGGTTATGAGATAAGGTAATATACAAGAGGCTTATTACAGTACTGTGCATGTAAATCCCAAAAGAACTGAAGATGCCTTGCCTATTGCTCAGTGAACAGCAGCCCAGCCCTCCCCTTAAGCCACACCCAGCCCTCCCCTTAAGCCACACCCAGCCCTCACCTTAAGCCACACCCAGCCCTCCCCTTAAGCCACACCCAAAGAGAACACTCAGTAGGGCTTGGGTTCAAGTCTTCACTCTCAGAGATCCTGCATGGCCTGAGTTTAAGACATTCACCTAATCTCACCCGGACCTTTACTGTTCCTGCAGGTCTTCACAATCTTTGTAATGTTTCAAAATAATTTTTTCTTTTTCTTTTCTTTCCTTCTTTTTTTTTTTGGTTTGTTTTTTTGTTTTGTTTGTTTGTTTGTTTGTTTGTTTTGAGACAGGGCTTCTCTGTAAGCCTTGGCTGTCCTGGACTCACTTTGTAGACCAGGCTGACCTGAAACTCACAGTGATCCACCTGTCTCTGCCAAAATAATTTTTTCAAATTGCTTGCTTTACCCCATTTTTTTCTTACTGAAGCTTAAGAGAGATCATGGCAACTCATAGCACCTTGCCACCACCCCACTGTGTCCTATGGTCCTGCTGCACAATGATTCTCTGTTGCCTCATCCTTTATGCAGCATCAAGTCCAAGTCTCCTCTCTCCCACCCAACTCCTGCGGCCTGAATGCTTATGCTTTCTGTAAATTAGTAAAAAGTAGGGCCCTCTGGGATAGCTCAGATCACGAGAGTGAAGGCCTCATGACTGGGATACAAGTGCACACAGGGGACGCCCTAGAGGCTTCTTGGTTTCTTTGCTTTGTGACAGCACAGGACCGAGGTGCCACCTGTGAGCCAAAAGGTAATCAATCCCTCACCTGCTCCTGAAACTGCTTGGACCTCACACTTGCCAGCCTTGACTCTGGAGAAACTTCTGTTGTTTATAAGCTTCCTGGTGGGTGGTACTTGTAACAGCTGCAGCAGACAAACTCATTAACACTTTCACCTCCTTTTGTCTATCCAGTCTCCCTACAAGGATGTTGGCCTTGAAAGCAAAAAGTCGTGGGCAAATACTTTCCCTGAGCCTTCTTATGTCAGCAATGGTCTCCTTTTCTGTGCCTAAGCTTGAGGGAGTACCCTTACCTACTGTTACAAAATCCCCATCACCAAATCATTTCTAAAAGTTGCCAAACAGCTTATACTACAAATGCCTTTACACAAGTGTACGGCGATGATCTCTAAGAACAGAGAACTCTTTCCTTCGGACCTATGCTGCTTTCTCCCCCCTTTGTTTTGGTATATGGGCTCACACCCAGCATCTTGCACATGCCTAATGAGGGACCATATTGTTCATGTCCCAGATATTTCCATCTATCTGTCGCTAATGTCTTTGTGTGTTCTTTGCTTTCTTCCAGGATCTTGAGCACCTCCCAATATTTCTTCCCTTTTCTTAGGTATCTTAGTATTCCAACCTAAATCTGTATGGCCACGTGAACCTGTTCTTCCCGAAACAGGCCATTTCTAACAATAATTGCCACTGCTGCCTCAGGCAAGTGTCTTGCCCCCTCAACCTTTCCACTTAGCTTTGCTGTCTTTAAATAATACATTAGTATTGGTGGTCAACACTGTCAGTCAAGACTTCCATTTCCCTCTGTTAGGAAACTCCACTGGTACCCCCACTACCGAGCTCCCCCTTAATCAATCAGTTCCAGTGTCAGCCACAACAATCCTTCCTGATTACCCACTGGAATGACCCTTCTTCCTCCCACATTCCTTAAGTACCTGGCTTGCATCATGCATAGGATGCTTGACATATCCTTACCCTGAATTACATAACTTTCTGAGTTCAAGGAATGGAATCATACACTATGTATCTCCGGAGGCAAAATAAATAAGAGCAATTACAGTACTTTAATCCTGGTGACCAGTCCTCGATAAATGCAGACCCTAGGAATACATTTAGAACTCAGTGTCTGCCCTCCCAGCAAGTACCACTGCCTCAACTTCCTCCCTCTACACGTTTAATTTCACACTGGCGTGCACATTAGATCATTCCCCACGGCAGCATGCCTCCTGGCCTCCAATTCATCCTTGACCCATCATCCTATCTCCTCCTACCAACTTCTTTCTGGACCCTAGGGCCTGCTTCTAAATATCTCACTTCGATGACCTAAGAGACAAGATAAATTTTAGTATATCTCTAAATCTCTTTCTAGAATTCCCGTTTGGTAATAAAAATTAATAGGCAACATAAGAACGTTGTATACTATCTTTTATAATCCTCAACATACCCCATTCCTCTATTACCAATGGAATTGACGAGCTTGATAACTTGCACAAGATGATCTTTCTAAGACAGAAGTATCTTCTGGCTCTGAAGGCCGTATCTCAATACTGACCAAGTAAGCAAACTAGAAAGCTCAACAATACTGTAAGAATTCTCACCCTGTACACACAGCACCTGGTCTTGTCTCTGCTGCTTCCTGAGTTTCTCAGAAGAATATTCTTCCCAGTACCACTTCTGGTCAGCCTCATGTTATTGCTCCTCTCAACAACTTCAATAACTACCAAACTGATACCTGGACTTGAACATTTACAAGCCGTTTCTATAATTTAAATATCTTTGCTAGCCTACTTTAAATTTTTAAAGATTTTTTTAATTGCTAAGTATGTTCAGTCCAAATTTGCTATTGCTGTATCTCTTTAATTTCATTCCATTTTCCAGACGTACACCAAGTACTAATCCACCCACACTACCATGTGGCTCTCCTTACCTCCATGTGGGTCACATGACACCTTCCTTCTGGGATGTCTTGTGTCAGTTCCCAAAACTCTTCTTCTCTATTCCAATCTCCCAAGAGATTAGACATTTTTTCCTCATTTTTAATTCAAACCCATAAAAGGCTATTTTATTTATTTGTCCCTGGCTCAAACAGCTTTGAAATCAGAGCGTCTATGTTGAAAACATATTCTGGAATGTGGCATATTATGGGATGTGCACTTACAGACCTCTTTTCAGAAGCAGAAGGCTTAATGCCAGGCTTACATGTCACAGCACAGAACACTTGGAGTGTAAAAGAAGAAAAGAAAAGAAAAAAACTCTTATCTACAGAAAGGAATGAACACTCCTGGAAGTGTGCTATGATCAGAAAGTCAGTTAAGAGAAACTAATGCATCTACAAAAGGAAAGAAATTAGAAATCTTGGATATTTGGAAGAAAACAACAAATTTTAAAACAGAATAAATCCAATCCAACATAAATACATCATATCTACACATACATGCCTGCATTCTGTCTTTAAAATGTTTTTCAGTTTTTGAAATAAAAAAATCACAAACTTTTATAAACACAAATCACCAAAGTAAAGAAAATGTAATCTCAAAGATGATTCAGAAAGAAAATGGATTAATCAAGTCTTCTTCCTCTCTTTTTCTCAATGAGATGAACTTGTGGTATTCACATTTCTTCGGGATGTACTACACATGACTGTCTTCATCAGGGATAAAGACAAATTGATACCTTTTATGGGCGGTAACACACAGCACTACAAGCAGCTAAACGCTCAAGCAAGACAAAACTCTGCTGTCCTGCACCCTAAGGGTCTGAACTCCCCACGACTGCCTGCTAACCCAGAGGGCTTGGCACACGTGCGCGTGCGCGCGCGAGCCCAGCACGTCTGCACCTGGCCCGGAGAGGCGCCTCCAGCCTCCCCGAGCATCTCCGGGCGTGCTCCTTCGCCACGACACTACCTTCTAGCTCGCGCGAGGTAAGGCATTCACCACCCACCGCCGCGGGCAGTCCGCAAACCCGGAGCCGCCGCAGGCCCCACTTGGCGGGACGTCCGCACGACTGCAGCGCGCGCGTGCGTACGGCTGGACGGGCGCTCGCGCGCCTCTTCGCCCCGCCCACCGCGGAGGGTTGGGTTGGGATTGGCGCGGTTGACAGCCAATCGGCTTCCGGCAAACGCGGCTTGGCAGCCTTCCGGAAGCGGCGGACTGACCAGTGGCGCTCTGGCGTGAGGACGTGCGGTCGCTGCCGCCGAGTTAGTCCTGCGACGTTGTCGGCCGCCGGGAGCTGGCGGCAGGTAAGCTCGAAGGCTCCCGGGAGCTGCGGGACGGCCGGCCTATGGCTGAGTGGGCTCGCGCTGTGCAGGCCAGGTGGTCGTCCGCCATGGGCCTGAGGGAGGTGCAGCTGTGCCTGGCTGGGGTGATGGGACCTTGCGATGGCGATGCGTGGGCGGGGGAGGCCCGGGTAGGAAAGTCTTTGTCTGCCGAATACCTGCTGGGAAAGGTTTTCCAGTCTGGCATAGGTGGCAGTTTGAGGCCTCCTTCCAGCGGTTTTTTGTTGTTGTTGTTGTTTGTTTGTTTGTTCGTTTTACGTTCTGTGGGGTGTTCGAAGTTTTAACATTTAAAAGTGCACTGGTTATATAAGAAAAATTTACACGAGACTTTCCCCCAGTGTAACTTTCATCTTTGCTGTTCCATAGATCTTGGGAAGCCGAAAAAAACCACTATACTCTAGAACCAGGATGAAATTCTTTTCTGCAATCTGTACAATAGAGGGATGGTTGTGTATTTTTGAATGGGAGCTTAAATGTATTCAGTTTGATTGTATCAAATTAAACTCTTAGACCACAATAAAATGTATGCTCACGGTGACTGAGTGCTAATAATACCAGTTCTTTAGTGTTTCTTCCTGAAAATAAAAGGAGAAGAAAGCCAGTTGAGGGTAGGGTGGGGGGAGGGGGGAGGGGACATAAAGAAAAACTAATTAGAGAGTTTGGCTAAAGAAATATTGAGAAAGATTAGTGGCCTTATTGTGTTACAAATTTGAATCCTAACCCTGTAAATTTTTTATATTTCATCAACAGAATGTTACTTCTAGGTTCACTATTTTAAAAGGGGCACATAGCCAGTCGTTAGTGGCTTACACTTGCAACCCCACTACTTGGGAGGCTGAAGTAGGAGGAAACCTATGAAGTTGAGGACAGCCTGAGCTACACAGCAAGACTATGATAAACAAAAAAAAAAAAAAAAAAAAGGAGGAGGAAAGAAAGTGTCTTTGAACTCTACCTATGGTTAAAATGTTCCATTACATATTAGCATCTGCCCACTCAGACTGGTTGGGCGAGTTCTGTTCCCACCAGTCCTCCCCCCTTTTAAAATATTATTTCATTAGTGATTATCATATTTGGCAAAACTATTCACACAGAGAAGTAAAAGTAGTGTGTGAAAAAATAATAAAAGGGAACAAAGTGATGACCAGAAAATACAGCTTTGAATAGATAACCCCATATGGAAGTGGAAAGAACAGGAATAAGTAGAAATAAAAAGGAATAAATACCCTTGACGCATGGTGTAGGCATGCACTGAAATATCACAGTGAAACCTGTAACTTGCGTATTAAAAACTAGTGTTAGTTTATTCTGTTCATTTATATAGCTCCTGGCTTTCACTCTGGTTACATATATATAGTTCGGTTTTTTGTTTTGTTTTTTATTTTTAAAAGAATTTTGAAATAGTGTATTGCTCTATGGCCCGGGCTGACCTCAGACTTTTGGCAATCCTGCTGAGTGCTGGGAATACAGGAATATTCCAACACCCTGGGATCCAGTTTGAACTTTCTTTCCCATTATTTCATTTAATAAAACTGACAGGCAAAAAACAAGCTTTAAAAAATAATACAAGTGAGTCTTGTCCACCTGACTGTAGTGTTACCTGCTTATGATGACTATTGCTTACGTTGGCATCTGTAGACAGCGTGTTTTGGAGATGTGTGTGTTCCATGTTAGAATGAGAAGGGGGGGATGCAGTAACGTTCTTTATGTCAGAATTGTGGGCATTTAGGTTTCCAGCTATAGCACTTTTGCTTTGCTTCTTTCCTACAGAGCAAACATGAATGTTGGAGTTGCCCACAGTGAGGTAAACCCCAATACTCGTGTAATGAACAGCCGCGGTATGTGGCTGACATATGCTTTGGGAGTTGGCTTGCTTCATATTGTGTTACTCAGCATTCCCTTCTTCAGTGTTCCTGTTGCTTGGACCCTAACAAACATAATACATAATCTGGTAAGTGTTCCCTCTTATTTTAAATGTGTAAAACTTTAATGTTCTGCATCAAAGGGTTAAGGGGAAGAAGCCATGACACTCTACATAATGAGTACAGAGCTTCGATTTGGAAAGATGAAAAACGTTGTGGAGATAAATGACTGGTTTCATAGCAACATGAAGATATTTAGTATTTAATACATTATAAATAAACACTGTAACTTAGAGGTGTTTGGAGGGTGCCTTGCTCTTCAGTACTAGGAGTTGAACTCAGCCCTGTGAATGCCAGGCAAGCCCAGCAGCACAACTCTATATTCTGGGCTAGAAAAGTCACCTATTTAAAATGTACAGTTCAATACCCTGCATTGCAAAGATAAACAAATGCATATAATTCAGTGTTTGAGACAATGTGAGTTAATTTTGAAGAATTCAAATGGTTGAGACTTTTTTCTTCTGTCACAATTTAACATTTGGTATATTTCTAAGACTTTCTTCTCACATTGCCATTTTAATAAAAATTACATTATAATTTAGGTTATGTATTAATTCGCTAGAATACTTGAGCATTTTTTGTTGTTTAATTGAAGCCTAATGAAGATCGTTGGTTTGAATTCTTGCAAAGTCTTTCTAAATTAAATATACCTTCTTTATTCAATATAACCTTTTTGTTTGTTTCTCTGTGTAGCCTTGACTGTCCTGGAACTCTCTTTGTAGACCAGGCTGGCCTCGAACTCACAGAGATCTCCTGTTTCTACCTCCCAAGTGCTGGGATTAAAGTGTGCACCACCACACCCAGCTCAATATAAACTTTTTAACCTGAGCGCATTCAGCATTTTATAATACCCTAAATATTTCTTGTTGATTTTCACACTCCTCTAGTCGCTGTATGCATTAGCACTGCAGATCACAGGTTTCATTGACTACTGAGCATCTTATTCATCCTGTGAAACTGACAGTTAGGAAGAGAACCCACTCAACACTCTGAGGGTGGCTTAACTTTTAAGTACTTACTAAAGTAGAATGGAAATGGAAAGATGCAATTAGTGTAGAATTTCAATTGAATCCAAATTGATTGTATGCTTATTAGAGCAGGAGAACAGAAAGAAATAAAGGAAATGGGATTTTTTTTGTTTGTTTGTTTACAGGTAATTTATATCTGGAATGTGGTTGACATTGATCAGGACAATATGCTATACCTATTGTAAGTGATAGACTCTGGTAGAGCAGCTCTATTGTAAGACATGGAGTCACCAGGCATGGTGGCACAGGCTCTTTGATCCTAGCATTAGGGAAGCAGAGGCCCTGTGAGTTCAAGGCCAGCCTGGTCTACATAGCAAGTTCTAGCAAAAGCAAAACTCCATAGAGAGACCCTGTCTCAGAGAGAGAGACTATATTTCACCATGTTCCTCCAGATGGTTTTGAACCCATTGGCTCAAGTAATCTTCCCAAGTAAAATGCATACCGCCATACCTGGTAAATAGTCTTTAAATAGTGGTTTCCAGAAATATATGACACTGGTCGTATCCTTTTGACCAGAACTCTTATTTTGGCTTCTGTAGGATCATTTTGTCCTATGTATACCCCTAGTTGTCTTCTTTATTTCCTCCTGTACTATTTGTATTATATCCATCCTTTTCTTTGTCTCTCCTTGTGCTGTTCTATCTAGATCATTTCACCTATCTGCATTTTCAGTTTCTATCTGTAGACTAATGCTTGTAAGTAGATCACCTTGCATTTGAAAGCAAGCACAGAAATGGAGCTCATCACAGTCCTGTGATAACCCTTACCACACACAGTGCCTGACTTCCCTCCAGGTCTCATCTAAAGGCTTTACTGCCTGCTGGACCAATGGATTTCAAAGATAAAGCAATAGATAGATAGATAGATAGATAGATAGATAGATAGATAGAAAGAATATGTCACCCTGACCTTTCTGTGAGCAAAGGGTACTCTAGTAATAGCCACGCCAAGGTAGTTAGGTAGAAGCCAATGTTCTGTGCAATTAAGACATAGTCACTTATGTTGCATTGTGTTAATACTTTTTCCTATGTATGCTGTATTTACTAATTCACTATTAACTCGTCTGTAGCCTCTTCAGATAATTATCTCAGTAGTGTTCCTCTTAATATGCCTCATTTCTGCTCTTTTTTATTCAGATTTAGAAATATTTTTTGAATGTGTATCTACACAAGGCCTCTTTGTAAGTCCTTTGAGGATTCGCCTTTGTGTTTATGGTAAAATCCCAAGCTCTTTGTGTGGTATAATTCATCATTACAGCATACGGAGAGAGAGTCCATCTCTGTTCATTAGTCCCTAAACTAATTATAGGCTATGTTCCAGCAGTTTGGAAACGCAGTATTACCTTTTAGCCTTCGCTTCAGCTTTTCTGTTTTTTTTCCTCTTTCTGCTGTCTAATTCCTGTCCAGCAAAACTACTCAGATTTCACCTCCTATGGGCTTCTGTAGAACCTCTGCCTTTTGTTATGTGTTCATAACAGTTTTGTAATTAGGAGTTTAATCTCAGTTGTTGGTTTACTTTGGTGTTTGAGACAGGCTCTCACTCTGTCCCCAGTCCTTTAACTCTTGGTATTCGTCATTTTTCAATTTTACAAGTGCTGGGATTTCAGGAGTGAGCTGCCACATCTGGCTTCTTTATATTTTAATAGCTGCATTCTCTCATGATATGTGTATATATGTGTTTACTGAATAAACAAACATGTTTAAATGTATTCTAGACACCATATCCATTCCTCCCTCCCTTGTTTTGCACCTGATTGGCTTGAAATTGACACACAGTCCATGATCATGAGCATACAATGGATAGTGGGCACAGTATAGGAAAGCATGCTTCTCACTAATTCACCACACTAAAAAGCCTTAAACTTAACCTAACCATCCATAGATGTAGCAATTATGGTGTGACTGCAATTTAAAGCTCCCTTTGATGATAGCTCCCATTTCAGCCAATTAGAATGTGAAGTATAAAGCTTTTAACCATGTGGAAGTGGAGCTAATCACTGTGTCATGTAGAAAGTGCACTGCTCTTCAGAGCCTGCAGTGATTACCTTTAGTTGATGCTACCGGTCATACTTTTAGTTTTTTAAGATATATCTTATTTTCTGTATTTGTCTGTATGTTCACAATTGCATTCAGGTACCTGTGGAAGCCAGAAGAGGGTATCAGATCCCCTGGAGCTGGAGTTAGAGCCAGTTGTCAGCTGCCTAACATGGGCACTAAGAACCCATCCTTGGTCCTCTCAAAAGCAGCAAATACTCCTAACTTTATATATATATATATATAAATTCCTTCTGCCCCACTGTAGTTCTTTCTTAAAGATGAAGTTAATACTTCACACAATTATCAGTTCAGCTATCTAATGAGTCAGTATCTCTGTATTTTCTTTTCCTAATTATTTTGGCTTATGAATAATAATCATTAATGCTTTTATGTATGAGTATACTAAGAGTGTGTGTGCACGTGCATGTGTGTGTGTGTGCACATGTGCATTAATGGGAATTGATCTGGGATGTCACACTTGCTAGGCAAACACTACTACAAAGCTAACTAAAGTGCAGGCTTTATCTTTTTTCATTGAAAAAGGTAAACTTTTGAGTATCACATTTTAAACTAGTTAGAACAATGTGGTTTGAAGAAAATAGCAAAAAGATTGCTCTTCCTAGATTCTAAGAGGTAATGTTATAGAGTAGTTCTTTTTTCCTTATAAAACAATAATAGTTCTTCAAAAATATTTTTAAATTCTCTTATGTTCAATATAAAACTACATCCACATTAAAGCAAAACATAATTATATTGTCTATTAACTAGTACAAAGGACTGTGGGAATATTTTTTATGTTTTATGAGTTAATCTCCTGTCTCAATCTGTCTCTGTTTATCTTGTTGATTTTGTTTTTTTTGAAATAACTGTATTACAATTTGTTTCTAGTTTCAACTTTATGAAAAACTATACTGTCTGGTTTTTAAGTTTTCATGGTTGGGATTGAACCCAGGATTTTTTTAGGATAAGCATGCCAAGTGCTTCACTGTCAAGCCACAACCTAGCTCCATAGCAGCTTTATTGATGAATGATCTATACACCAATGTCTACCCATTTTAAACATAGCTGAATTAAAATTTTAACTTTTTTTGAGACTTGCATACTATATTTACACCATTTCCACCTCCTTTCCCCTCTTTCTGTGCCCCCATACTCCCTCTCAAATTCATGACCTCTTTTGTTATTATTGTTAGTGTGTGTATATAAGTGCAACATGCTGGGTCCACTTAGTGTTGCTTATATATAAATGTGTCGGGATTGGATAACCAATCAGAGGGCTCATTCCTGGCAAAGACTGGTTCCCTCTTTCTCAGCAACCTATAGCTCTCCATCTAGAGGTGGGTCCCATAAGATCTCCATCTCATGGGGGAAACAACAACAGCTACTGTTGTTATTGTTTAGGTAACCATACTATTGAGAATTCACAGGTGCAGCTTCTCTGTTACATATGGAAGACGCTATCTTACAGCAGATGCCCTGGACCTCTGACTCTTACATCGTATCACATCATCTGCTGCAGTGTTCCCTGAGCCATAGCTGTAGGGATTATGTTGTAGGTGTGGGTGCCCCTTAGTCAGTTGTTCTGTGTTTTGACCGGTTGTGGATTTCTATAATGGTCTCTGCTACAAAAGAAGCTTTCTTGATGAAGTGAGAGCCACACTTACCTATGGGTACAAGGATAAGAATATGTTAGAAATTTTACTGCCTTAGGAGAGTGACAGTAGTAGGTTCTCCTCCAGAGTCAATGACCTAACCGGCCAAGAGTGCTTCCAGGTCAGTTCCAGCTAGCTGCCTCCAAGTCCTGTGTCTGAAATGTGTGGTGTATCCAGCAAAGGGATCTTTAGAAGTTCTGAAGGCAGCAAAGGTCAGTGGCAAAGGTTCTTGACCTCCCTGAGCAACACCTTAAAGGGTGATTTCCTCTGCCTGGAACTGGGGGTTTTGTTAGACAGTTTATAGCTCTTGGAGGGAGCATTATGACCCAACATGGAAGAGCCAGTTCTTAATTTTTGAGAAGTTGTACACTAGACAATTTAAAAGACACTTTCTATTTCACTATCTGTTTAGTGTATGTGAAAATGGCTTCCTGGCATTTGTGATGCAAACACACCTTGCCTTAATGTCATCTTCCAGTATGTCCAATACTTGTTCTATTTTAGGTCTTATTCCTCAGGTATTGGGACCAATGGAAAACAAACATCATACAAATAACACATATCATCGTGCTGAAAAAAAAGGACTTACATATATGTATGCACCTAAGTGGGAGGTTAATTATTACTGAAGGCTTACTAAGAAGTTGTCACTGAAGCTGAACCATCATGGATGAGAGATTCAGAGTGGTAACATCAGAGCTTTAACCTTTACAGAAAGAGACCATATACTTTCTGAGTTTTCTGGCTGTGACATGGGTTTCTGCCCTACCTCTCATTACTTAAACTTCCTTTTTGTGTCTCACCATCCCTCAGAAGATGGACTTTCCCAAGGCTAGAGATATATCTATTTCAGCTTCGTGTGCACATGTGTTCTAGGGCCTCTACACATAGGCCGCTCACTAAATGTTTTTAACTGATGTACAAAATAATGGGTCTCATTATGACATTTAGCATATGAATACTATGACTTGTTTATATTGTCTACATATTCCTGGAATCGTCCCATTTCTCGCCCACTAATACCCTCTACTTTCATGTTTCTAAATCTTCATTCCACATATGAGAAAATACGCATATTTTGTTATTTCCTCCCACCCCCTTGTAGTAGCCCTCTTCCATCCCCTCACTCAACCCTTCCTCTTCCCTCATACTTTTTCCATTGAGTTCATGTCCTATGTATGCAAATATACTTGGAGCTAGATTCTGCAAGTTAGAAAGTGTGCATTATTTTATCTTCCTCTCAGTACCCTCTTGTTACCTTCCATTTTGTAGTTTATATTCTGTTTTTGTCAGTTACAACACACACACTCATGCATGCACGCGCACACACACATTCATTCAATATTGGTAAATAAAACTCTTTACACACACACACACACACACACACACACACACACCACATTTTCTCTATCCATTGCTTTGTTGATGATCATTTAGGCCACTTCCTTTGCTATTTGAAGAGTACAGTAATAAACATAGATATTTGTTTAATGAACATGTTGCTTTTGATTGGTCTTGTATTGGTTTTCACCAAATAAAACATACCCTGGAAAGCTTTATACTTCATAGAAACTTGATCATAACTTTTCACTATTATAAAGAAACCTAACTTGTTGCTTTAAATCATATACTCTTTGACAAATAGCCTAGAGCCATATTTGATTGTAATGATAAACTCTGTGTGTGATAGACCCTCTGTTGCTTGCTTTTCAGGGGATGTATGTGTTCTTGCATGCAGTAAAAGGAACACCTTTTGAAACTCCCGATCAGGGTAGAGCAAGGCTCCTAACCCACTGGGAACAGCTCGACTATGGAGTGCAGTTTACATCTTCTCGGAAGTTTTTCACAATTTCTCCAATAATTCTGTAAGTGGTAGAAATGTTAAGATATAATGGATTGGGTAAGAGAAAAGTGTTTATCAGATTTCATTGAATTTTAGAACAGTGTTTTTTTTTTTAAGAACCTTTATCAACAAGTAGCTTCCGTAAAAAGAGTCATGATAAAGGCACAATTTTTAACAAGTTGGAAACAAACCAGTTTTTACTTGAATCAGTACAGCTAGATGTACTACTGGTCATCAGTGAATCTAACATTCTTCTTCTTTTTTTTTTTTTTTTCTTTTTTTTTTTTTTATGTATATGGTATTCTGCTTGCATGTACATCTAACATTCTAAGATACACAGATCAAAAACATTTGTGTCTTTGTTTTTTCTAAGAAAATTAAGAGCACACTATTATTCTATATTACATATCAGAGTAATCATCCTAAGCAGTGATTTGATGATGATGATGATATGATAATTATATTGGCTACCCATCTCTATTCAGATAAGTTCAGTTCAAACTTCTTGAGAAAAGAGTGGCTTAGAAAAAAATAGAGACCAGACTCTTCAGTTGTGAGACTGACCTAGATTAAATCCTGTATCATCAGTTCAGCTTGGTTTGCTCTTATATAAAGTTCTAACAAGGGATGGGATAGCTCACTTGGGAGAAGGCTTGCTCAGCATGCCCAGGGCTGAGGTTTGACCCACAGCACCGCATGAAAGTGCATGGTAGTGCACACTTGTACTCCCAGGTCAAGAACTTGGCCATGCCCACATAGCTCCTTGAAGGCTATCCTGCGTTACATAGAGCTTTTTTTAATGCTCAGCACCCAACCTCTCCTCGAAAAATCAAACTGATGGTATTTAACTTAATAGTACTTGAGGCTAAGACAGATGCATTATTTGTAAAGCATCTACCAGAATCTGGTGTCTGTTTTCCTCACAGTACCTACATCACTCGTCTCTCCATCTGAATATTTTATTCCTACCCAATTCCTACCTAAGCATTTCCTTGAATGTTTTTATGCTTTTGTTCAAATTGATTCAAAATGAAATACCATCTCCTGTTTTCTCCGTTGGCTCTGAGTAGGTATAGTTAAGAAATAAATATATATTTTCCCCACTTAGAAGTTTGTAAGTCCATATATTGCTTTGAATACAATACTCAATAGCTTGTATGTGATATGCATTACATGTAACACTAGCACACGGACTTCATATATAAGACTATATCCATGATAGTATCAATGCAGTGTGAAGTAGGAAAAAAGATTTTTTAAGAAAAGCAAGTTTTCTGTAGATGATTTCATAGTTAGGACATTTTCAAGAGAAAGGATCATAAAGCAATAGATGTTTCTCCTTCATATTTATTAGAATTTGTGGAAATTAGTTGGTTTTGTCCTATGTAAAACTTAAACCCAAAAGGAAAATGTCTCTAAAATTTAACAGAAGTAAATGTAATAACAGATATAATGGCTAGACAGTCCTAAGTGTGGCATTGGGCTATAGTGGTTTTGAGCTATATGACATTGGCCTTACACGTGCTAGGTAGACAATATAATTAGGATATTTCCCGAGCCGTTGTAATTTTGGCCACTTTCTAAAAAGCCTGAAGTTCCTCATCTATAAAATATAGAAAATTGATGTAAATTATACATAAAATTGCTTGACATGAATTTTCAATTAGAGATATACTAAAACGTCAACCAAGATCTATGTAGACGTAGTCTCCCTGGTTTTCAAAATATAATTTTGACCCAAAATTGTTAATTCTGATTAAATTTCTTGCATAATTAAAGTAACGTTCAAGCCATCTATATAGTATTTTTTTTTCCTTTTTATCCTTTTGTGGCACTGAGAATCAAACCGAGGGCATCTTGTAGTCAGCCTTGATCATTTTCAGAAGTGCTTTCATAGGTGCTTTAATGTGTCAGGTAGATGTGACATGCAGTTACCACAGATTCTTTTGAATAAAGAAAGAGACTCAAGCTACCTTGAGTGTAGCATATCCTTAATTTCAACACTATGGAGGTACATGGGTTCGAGTCTGATCTACTTACCAAGTTCTAGGCCAGTGAGAGCTACTTTTAGGCCCCAGCTTGAAAGAAAGAAAAAGAAACAACTCATCTGTTAGGTTAGTAAAGATCTTATGGCTATTTTTAGTTAAGAACCTGGGTTAAACTGAAGCTTCTGTCTTCTATTGCAGGTCTCTTTCACACATCTTAGCAGATAAACTGCTTTATACTGATTCTACCTGGGATTGCATTTCCTCAAAGAGTCATCTAGGTTATTTTAAGAGTGTGGTAATTTCCATACGCTCTACACGATGTTACTAATTTTCATTAAAAGAGAGTGTGGTAAGGTGAAAACATGCCAACATTCATAGTATTAGCAACAAGTCAATTGGCTTACTGAATGCAGTGGATAATGCTATTTTCTTCAGTTATGGAAATATACAACAGCCTTCAAGTATATGAAAGCATGAAGAAAGATTTTGCAGCAAAAATTGAGAAATAGGGGCTGCAGAGATTGCTTACCAGTTCTAACCACTAGCTATTCTTATATATAGGGTTCAATTCCCAACACCCTGATGGCAGGTTACATCTGACTGACATGCACATGGTACACAGACATACATGTAGACAAAGCACTCATACACATAGTTTTTAAAGCTTTTTTTGGTTGAGGCATTATAGAATTTCTAGAAAAGATATGTATAGTCTTTCAGCAGATGTTTTTATTTGTGGAGACAGCTATCCTTTCCTAACCATATTATACAAAACATCACCTTCTGTGATATAAAGTGTAAGAAAATGTACTGGCCTACAATAGCGGAACAGATGGCATTTTCAGCTGCATCTTTCAGGTGTCCAATTAGACTGTTAGAGACTGCTCAGCTATCGTTCATTATCAGCTGTCATCAGAAGGGTAACTGAATGTGTGTTTCTTTCAAAGATACTGATTTATGCATGTGAGATAAAGTATTTCCCAAGCTTGTACTAGTTGTTTGTGATTTACACTTGAACTCTCATAGGCATGAGATAACTTGGAAAGCCATCTTCTTTCAAGGATGCTAAACATCAGTGTGCTCCTTCCTATACACATTGTAAAAATATAAGATATATACCTAATTTTTAATTCCCAAATTAAAACGTTTCATTTTATTTTACGATCAAAATGATTTTATTTTTAGGCACTTGTGCTTATTGCCCCTTTTTATAGTATTTATCAATTCTAGGTAATTTCATTTTGGGATGCTATGTGTATTTTAACTTTTTATCTCTGCAGATACTTTCTGGCAAGTTTCTATACGAAGTATGATTCAACTCACTTCATCCTAAACACAGCTTCTCTCCTGAGTGTACTTATTCCCAAAATGCCACAGCTGCATGGTGTTCGGATCTTTGGAATTAATAAGTATTGAAATGTTTCTGCAACTGAACAAAACTGTTAGAGCTACTGTATTTCCTATATGGAAGGAGTAGTTAGTGAACTGCACTGTTTCTGTGATAATGTGAAATAAGAGGTATTTACTTACATTGGAGGGCCAAGTGCTGGTCCTTCCTAGGCTGTCTTGAAGTGCAGAACTCTACTTAAGGAGGCCTCTGTCTAATGTGCTTGGTATATTTCTGAGAGAGGCTTTACAGGAAGGCTGGGCAGGCCCAGCTTATAAGTTGATGGTAGCACAATGAGGGTACAGTAACTAAATCCAAGGAAACAAGGGATTTGTAAGAAACCTGGACCAGCTTATAGCAAATGGGCATTGTGTTAGGGAAGGAAAATTCCAATCATTCATAGTCAGCTTAAGCAGACTTTTAGAAAGCAGAATCACCTGTATACACATTTTTATTACTGTACACATTCCACTTTATATGACATACCCTCTTGTTTTATACACACCACTTCCTACTATACATGTGTATTTTTTGTTTTCCTGACTTAATATTGTGTGCTGATAAATGAAGTCGTGTTTGCACTTGTTACGTCACAGAATTTGGGAAGGCTCGACTTCGTGACTCACTCTGATGGGAGATAGACAAGGCTCCGAGTCACCATTCTCATTTTGGAACAAAGTGGGTTTTACTGCTTTTCCAGAATAAAGCTGCTAAACCAATTAAGAGAATAACTTATTTCACATAGTTGAGGTTTGGGGTAGCTTAAAAGTATTGTTTAGTTGTGCAAGTTGGTAGTCTGTCCTTTAGAAAAGGAGATACAAGGTGGAGCCAGCTGCAGTGGGCAGAACTGAAGTAGTGAATTCTCTGTTAGCAAGGCTGAAGTAACAGATAACACTGTCTGGTCTTAGTCTCCTGCTCTTGATCCCCACAGTTTGCCCATTAATGTTTCCTTTAAATGTGTGAGTCTCAGTGTAGACAACCTCAAATGGTACCTATATCCACAGCAACAACTATATTGAATTCTTTTGATTTGGGGAAGCTTCCTAGAGTTGCTAGCATTAATTGTATGAAATTACTACTATGAGAAGTAAATACATTTCTAAAATGTTGTAAGATAAAGCTAAAAAACTCAATAACATAAGATTGAATATTGTCGTAGACCAACTTATAAATCAGTTTGTGGCAATAAATAGACTTAGGGGTAGTGATCATTGTTTCATATTTCAAAAGTACTGAGTTTAGAAATCAGTTGTATAATACTGCCTTTGTATATTTGTCTTTTCTCATGTGTTTTTAAACTAGTAATCGATGCTTTAATAAAAAGTTTTCCTTGGTGTAAAGTTATTTTAAAAGTCTTCTAAAACAGTCATCAGAACTACACTGACACTTTCCAGATTTATTTTTTAACAACTGAATTCATAAAATTAGCTAAAAATGTTCCTTTGTAAGTTTGAAACTCACTTGGTAGACCAGGCTGGCCTCTAACTCAGAGCTCCACCTCCCCTCTGCCTCCCAAGTGCTCGGATTAAAGGCGTGCACCACCGCCACCTAGCTTAACTTCACTTTTAAAAGCCTATATACTGAAATAGAGAAATTCCTCCCCCTGTTTTCTACGCTTTTTACTTTCAATGCTTTAAAAAATACTCACTAGTAACTCTATGGGGGCTTGCTGGGTTATGCTATTTTCATGCTACAGAGTGTGCAAACAAACAAACCGTTACTTCTCTAGAGGTGCTTACAGTATTGAATAAGCATTAGTACAACTCTTATCATTGCCCGTAAAATACAGTCTCTCAGTTCTCCCACTTTGTAATGATTGCTCTAAGATTGACTTTGTTTTTTATTGTGTAGAATGTATATGAATTATAAAGCTAAACACAAGAGGCAATGAGAGGAGCCTGTGACACTCTTGTCCCTTGTAAACTCTCAGTTACCACTTCACCTATTTTGATTTGATGGCTACGTCACTGATTCACTCTATGGTCACAAAAACCTCACATCTTCAACATGAGCTATCAGGTGATGGTTGCCCCTTCGTGTGCTTAATGAATGGATTTATTTAACCAAAAGCTAAGAATTTTTCTTGTCAAATTCTCTTACTAATTTTAGCCTATCTTATCTAAAGTTTGACTTATGAATTAATATCCAGCATATTACTTATCTCTTACATGGATATATATATATGGGTAAATACAACCCCAAACTCCTTACTGTTTGGAATCAAAACAATGGAGTATAACTCAATAAAGCTTAATATAAACCTTTTAACAGAATAGAAAGTAACTGTGTCTTAGATCAGCAGTTGTCAGTCTATGGGTTGTGACCCCTTTGAGGTGGAACAATCCTTTTACAGGGGTCCCATATCAGATATCCTGAATATCAGATATTGCTTACGATTTATAACAGCAATATTAGTTATGAAGTGGCAACAAAATAATTTTATAGTTGGAGGTCATCACCTCATGAACTGTTTTAAAGGGTCACAACATTAGGAAGGCTGAGAACCATTGTCTTAGACAGTGTAAGTTCATGTGGGAATTGGGAATAGGTCCGTGACTGGGAAGTCAAGCAAATAAAGTCCTCTAAACATAAGTGGAGTAGTAAGAATAAGGGAAAACAGGAGAGTGACAGATTACATCTTCATTTTGTCCAGTTTTTTAAAATGCTGTAGATTTCTGTTTCCAACTAAAAATGATTGAGCAAGTGCTTTTTACATGTATTTCAATTTTTCCTTTGCCCATGACTGAATACATAAACATTATAAACATCAGATTCAAAATATTGAATATTTGGATGACAAGTATTCATACTACTTCAGCTTTATTGGGTAATGTTTTCTCTCTTAAGTGGGTGTTGGCCTTAGGTTAATTTTGTTTTTCTCAGTGCTTTTTCAGTAACCTAACAAAGCTACAAAGTCTTATTAGTAAAACTAAATGTGAGCTAGCTATGGTAACAACATGCCTGTGATCCAAGCACTTGGGCAGTAGAAGGTAGCGCAGTCTACATGAGGAGCTCTAGTCCAGCCAGGCCTACAAAGTGAGACCTTGTCTCAAGTAAAACTTGAGGGTGTGTGTATGTGTTTCATGTATTATGATGTAGTATCTAACCCTTGATAACTATGGAAGTGGCTCACTGTGGTTCTAAGGGTCTGGATTTGGAGACTGTTTTCTTTCTTAGATACGGTCTTTGTATAACTGGTGTTGAACTATAAATCTTCCTGCTTCAAGTCCTGAGTGCAGGTGTGCAGCACTCTGCCTGCCTCTGCTTCCCTGAGTACTGGGATTAAAGTTGTGTGCCATTGTGCCAGGCTGTTTCTCTGTATTTTTAAATTTAGCATATAAGCTAAATTGTCTTTGTCTTTCCGTTCTGCATAAGTATATATTTATTTAAAATCTCAAATATAAGAATTAAAATTAGAGCCAGGCATAGTGGCACTTGGGGAGACAGCCTGAGTTCAAGGCTAGCCTGGTCTACAAAGCGAGTCTAGGACAGACAAGGCTCCACAGAGAAACCCTGTCTTGAAGAAACAAAGAATTACAATTAGAAAATGTATTAACATTCTAAAATGAATAAAACATTTTTTTCCACTTAAGCAGCTATAGATTTTTATTGTCAGTTTTGCAGAATACTGCAGATTTTTCAAGTCTTGTATTTTGGTTGACCACATTATCAAGAGGATAAAAATGTGGTTTTCTTCTAAATCTTTAGTTTTCAAATTGGTGAACCAAAAAAAGTAATGTATTAGCTATTTCCTACAGCAGCCCTTTGAGACAGATGGTCCTCTTACAAATTCTGAAAACTATGTGCTTCTTTCATTGCACTGTTAGCATACAGGAAGGGTAGAGGCTGATTCCCCTCCCTACTACAACCATCCATGGCTTTACACACTTGGAGAATGTGGCACTTACTCAAAAGTTAAATTTATGTGGTCCAGCTGTTACATTTTGTGGAATGGTATGCATCTAAAATGTTCCTACAAAGCCCAGTCCTAGAGGTTTGCTTCCCTCTGAGATGTTGTTAAGAGATGGTACTAATTCAGAGTAGGTCCCGGGGTCATATATCCTGTCCCTGGGCCCATTCTCCTTATTTGTTCCTCGCTGTCAGTGAGGTACGCATGGTCTTCTAACATGTGCTCCCATCATGGTTCCCCACCTGATCACGGTCCTAAAAGCAATGGACTAAGGAACGAAATAAGTAAAGCAATGAATAAGGAAATTTTGATACATGGTAGACACTATGAAATAATCACAATATGACAAATGTGCTTATGATTTCCAAAGAATAGTTGCCAAGATTTAAGTATTAATGTTTAACAGATACTAAAATTTAGTTTGAAAAGATAAATTTTGAGGTCAGTGGTAGTGAAGATTACAGAACAATGACTGTTCTTCAGACTGCTTCATCTTAAAACAGTTAAAATAAATGATAAGCTATATATGCTTTATATATTCTGCCATAAGAAGATAACCTGAAGGAAAAGTTACAGAGTAAGCATGTCTCAGCAAACAAAATATAAGAAAAAAAAATCTAAAAATGAGACCAGACTGGCAGTACTGCCTCTCGTAGGATTTTCTCATGTCAAAGATGGTACTGCTGCTTAATAAAGAAAACTGGAAAAGAAAAAGGCAGGTGGCCATAGAGTGCACAACAAATTTTAAATAGATAGGTAACTGAAGTAGAAAGTAATTCCTCAAGCTTAAAATATTAGCCATTAAAGGCATTAATCTTATTTCTACTGCCTTCATCTTATGCATTTAATTTGGATTTGATCTTCACAGTTTTGTTCAACACAAAGACGAGAGACCCAGCAGACTCAGCTATCCTAGCTCCAGCACCTTCATGTTAATCTAGTAATCTAGTTCTGACAGCTTTTTAACAGTAGTACTCTAGCAGTATATGATGTGAGATTCAGTCACACAGAGCGCAGTCCCTTCCAAGCCAAAGCTTGTGCAGGAGTCAGATGCGGAAGCCCAGGGATCCTGTCGTGATCTTGCCAGGGCACCGATGCAGCCACTCAAACCACCCGGCCTTTCCCAGGTTACACTCTACTTAATGTACATTTCCATGTCCCCACCTTCCTATTGTCTTGTGCCTGCCTTTTGCTAATAGACTTTAGAAACTTGTAGAGGGAAGATCTTAAGTGTTTAGCTCTCACAACCAAGACAGTACCCACCATAAAGGAAAAGTCCTGATGGATGTGTGATAAAGTAAAATCCAGGCAGGCGCGCAGGATGTTTGTAATCCTAGTTACTATGGAGACTGAAGAAAGAAGTGCTTAAGTCCAGAAGTTAAGGATGAGCTTGGACAACAAAGCAAGACCTTGAATCATACAGAAATGTATATTTTCATACACATGTACACACATCTTAGTGGAACACACTTAAGGAATACGTAGTATAAAATTCTTCCTGTTAAATTCATCTGAAGGTTGCCAATGAGTTTGTCTTCTGGCATTTAAGCAAAAAGGCTCTAGAGTCAAGGTTGCCCTGGCCCAGTTCTAACATTCATCTGCTGCACTTACTCTGTAACTTTGAATTCATCCAAATTTTGCAGCCTAATTACCTGTAAATGAGGACACTAAGTATAGTACTTTCTGGATGTTCTCC
This sequence comes from Acomys minous, assembly GCF_964271855.1. Classification (NCBI taxonomy): domain Eukaryota; kingdom Metazoa; phylum Chordata; class Mammalia; order Rodentia; family Muridae; genus Acomys; species Acomys minous. The sequence goes on along the minus strand of NC_140486.1, from coordinate 75,451,174 downwards.
TGAGCACTAACCGTAGGCTGGCACAGAAGTGTTGCTTTATGTTACACCTCAAAGAAATATGTCTCATTTAAGAAATTAAGCTCAATATTGTAACTGTGAGCTTAATTTGTCTTTGCTCATCCAGTGTAGTCTGTTAGTCTGTATTAAGATTTACTTTTCTTTCTTTTTTTTTTTTTGACTCATCTTTACACTCTGCAAAGCAAAGATGTGTATGCCAACCGTGCACTATAAAGCCTTTGCTTACTACAGTTTAAAAGTATAGGTAGAAGATTCAGGATACATCGATTTGAATATACTAACAAGCTCACAAAACAACAAAAACAAAACAAGAATTAGTACATGCTACACAGAAAGTTGAGTACATTAGTAATCTGGACCTGTATAATGCAACACAAATATTTTTAAAATATTTACCATTAATTTGACTTTGTGATAATAAAATAAGCCAGCCATGGGTGTTGTAATGTGTCATTTTAGACAGTATAACCAGAAACACTTCATTCTCTGGGAGCTCAGCGCTATATTGCTGGTGTTCTGATTTCTGATGAAAATATTCTTGACCCGTGAAAATGGAAGGTTTCCCAGGTCATTCCACTCACTACCTTTAAGTCTGGGCAGTTTCCTTAAAATAGGATGATAATATACCCAATACTTTTTCTCCTGGTGGCAGCAAAATTCTAGCTGAAGGCAGAACTTTTTCCTAAATGTAGCATAGCGTGGACGCAGTGCAGTCTCTCGGACATCTCTCCATGTCTTGGTACTCAACAAACCCGGAAAGAACGCTGAGGGGCAAGCTCACTCTCAAGAGATGACTGAAAAGTTATGTACTAATTGTGGGTCTCGAGCCACAAGAAGCAGCGCGGGGCTAGGAACTGTGGCGCTGCTGTGACGTCATTTCCGGGCGCCTGAGCCTAGAGCAGACGACAACAGTTTCCCGGGAAGGTGAAAGGAATTGCTAACATCTAGCGTCCTTGAGGCTTTTTGCTTTTCGCCAACAGACACTTCGTCACCTAGTCCGTCTGGAGAGGCTGGGAGCGCAGGACTCGAATCTGCGAATAGTTCCTTCCCATCCCAGTCCCTGCAGGTCCGCTTTCCCTTTTAAGTTTGCTTTTGATTCTAACCCGTTTTGCCCATTCCACACGTTTTATACTGAGAATGTTGGAATGTTTAGATTTAGTGATGGCTGGTTTTTTGTTTTGGTTTGTTTGTTTGTTTGTTTGTTTTGAGGGGTGGCAGTAGGGAGAAACATTTAGGAAGAAGCTTAGGGTGGTAAACCTGTTATAAAAAGTGGAGGTGAATCCAAAGATTGGGTATTTACAGTTGTCGTTGCCGAGATTTCGTGAGGTTTTTGTTTGTTTTTTAAGAATAAGCTTAATGAAAGGACTTGTTTCCAAACTACAAAATTAAAGCTTGATTGGTGTGCCTTTATTTTAATAATCTGCCCAAAGGCTGTACACTCTTTCTGGGAGAGGGGCCCCAGGAAATGGGAGGCCTTTGTTTTTCAACTGTACTATGTGCGATTATTTTTTAACACTTAATTTTAACGTCATTTTAAATAGGACTGTCCACATAACTATTATTCAATAATGTTACCAGTTGTATAAAGTGCAGGTTGAACATTGTTTGCCCAGAATACCTGAACCAAAGTGTTCCAAATTTAAAAAAACAAAAAACAAGAAAACGAATTGGGGAATATGTGCCACATACGTGACCAATCTGAGGATGAGACCCAAGGTTGAACATGAAATCTGAGTTTTATTTGCATCCTATAGCATAACCAAGGCAATTCTGTGTAATGTTTTTAGTGTTCCTTGTGTTTCCACTAACAAGTCAGGCAAGTAGAGGAGTTTAGAATTTCACCTTAGGAATGGTCAATTTGGAATATTAATATTTGTATGTTTTCCGTTTTTCTCTTGCAAAACCCAATTTATTTATAGTCAGTGATTTCTAGGACCTGTATAAGATTTTGATAACTTTTAAAAATGTTACTATAATTTTGTAAGGCAGTATACTTAAAGGATAAAACGAATATTCATTATTTTTTAAACAAATCGCAAATGAAGTTACAAATAATATTTCTGTAATTCTCTTCTAGGAATTGTTTGTAGAGTAGTAAGTATGCTGATATTAAATAAGACAGCAAGATTTTTTTCCAAGCCATTGAAGAGTAAAGTTTATGGACTTTTAAGAACTTTCCGTGTTCATTCCGGAACACGTTTTCCTCATAAACTAGTACTGGGAATTGAAACCAGCTGTGATGATACAGCAGCTGCTGTGGTGGATGAAACTGGAAATGTGTTGGGAGAAGCGATACATTCCCAGACAGAAGTTCATTTAAAGTAAGTATGGATTATTTGGGTCATTTCTTGCTTTTTTGTTTGTTTGTTTTTTCCTTTCTTTCTTTCTTTTTTTTTTTTTTCTTTTCGAGACAGGGTTTCTCTGTGTAGCCTTGGCTGTCATGGACTCACTTTGTAGACCAGGCTGGCCTCGAACTCACAGTGATCAGCCTGCGTTTGCCTCCCAAGTGCTGGGATTAAAGGTGTGTGCCACCACGCCCAGCTTCCTGCTTCTTTTAAAAGAAAAATTACACCATTCTTCATTTATCATGTATAAAAGACAAATTTTAGGAGCAAAATTCTTATTCTGTTTTGTAAAACCACTATGTACCACCATATACAGCTATGCCTTGTGGAGTACACCTTTAATAACAGAACTTCAAAGGCAAAGGCAGGCAGATATGAGTTTGAAGCCAACTGCTGCCACTTAGTTGACTTTGTCTCAAAAAGAAAAAAAAAAAACCCAGAAAACAAAACCTGCTGGAGAAATATCTCATACCTTGTCTTGGCTTTTAAGGCCCTCCACAGTTCACAGTAAGGTCTCAGCTTTTGCCCATCCTGATGACAAAAAGAGGCAAAAATCATTCCCAGCACTAATAGTTTCTCTGTTTTTTCTCTCCGTGATGCCTTCTTCCTGCATATGTGTCTTATGGTCTCATCAGCAGTCCTAGGAAAGCATCACTTGGTAGCTGAAAAAGAACCTATTAACATTTACACATAGAACTTGCATAGTACTTAAGACACTTAGTTGTATTAAAGCACAGAAGGTTTATAAACCCGTCTGTTGCAGAGGAGCACAGGACAAGTAACTTACATAACTGCACTAGATATGAACTGCTAAACATACCTGGCTTTAGCCAGCTGTTGTCACTCAAGGGTAAGACTTAAAATCATTAGTTTCAGAATTTTCAAAAGGTGAAAATCCGTGTTTTTTATATAATCTCTAGTTTTTGGTTTTGTTTTTAATTATTAGCTAATTCAAAGCACGTTGAAGTACATCTCTAAGTTGCCAATTTCCAGTGTTTGATGAATGAAAAAAAGTTTGGTTTTTTAGTATTAGTTAGGAAACTACTTCATCCTCTCTGATTGCTTTTCACATCAGAAAACAAGAAGCAGTTTCCTTAGTAACCTGGAAATAATTTATGGAGGAAATAGAGCCTGCAACAACATACTATGGTAAATGGACTGAGTGGGAATTAATATGTCCAGCAAACTACTAGAAGGCCCTTCTGTCATATAATGCACACAGACTTACAAAGAGAGCTACCAGTGTAAGGCAGCATAAAGTTAATACCAAGCAATAATTACCGTGCTGTGGACATTTTGATTTTATTTTTTTTAATGTACTGAACTTTTGACTGTTACCTTCACTGACAGGCCTATTCTGAGCATATCAATGGTCTAAATTAGGCTCATTCTGTATCACTATGCCATGCATATTTTCTTTCTAATCCTTTTTACAGTTTATATATTTGTTTGTCTGGTCATAATCTTTCCTCCAGTCAACCCTAAGCACTGATAATGAAGTCTCTGTCTGTACTGACCACTGTGCTACTCTGATTGCCTTGCTAGCACAATGTCTGCTTCATAGTAGAGATGGAAATACTGCTTTCCGAGTGAACATGACCAACAAAGGCAAAAAGACAAAAACATTCCACTTAGCCAGGGCGCAGGCCACTTGAGTGGGACGCTAGACAAGTGTGTTCAGTGACACCCTCGGCAGGCAGTACCCCAGGCACGGTGAGTCCTGAATGAATATGATGATGAGCTGTGCCGGGTTAACACACCACTTCAGTGGGTTTGCTCCCGTGGGTGAGCTGGTGGCTAGGCCCCTCCAGTGGGTGAGCTGGTGGCTAGGCCCCTCCAGTGGGTGAGCTTGTGGCTAGGCCCCTCCAGTGGGTGAGCTGGTAGCTAGGCCCCTCCAGTGGGTGAGCTGGTGGCTAGGCCCCTCCAGTGGGTGAGCTGGTGGCTAGGCCCCTCCAGTGGGTGAGCTGGTGGCTAGGCCCCTCCAGTGGGTGAGCTGGTGGCTAGGCCCCTCCAGTGGGTGAGCTTGTGGCTAGGCCCCTCCAGTGGGTGAGCGGGTGGCTAGGCCCCTCCAGTGGGTGAGCGGGTGGCTAGGCCCCTCCAGTGGGTGAGCTGGTGGCTAGGCCCCTCCAGTGGGTGAGCTTGTGGCTAGGCCCCTCCAGTGGGTGAGCGGGTGGCTAGGCCCCTCCAGTGGGTGAGCTGGTGGCTAGGCCCCTCCAGTGGGTGAGCTGGTGGCTAGGCCCCTCCAGTGGGTGAGCTGGTGGCTAGGCCCCTCCAGTGGGTGAGCGGGTGGCTAGGCCCCTCCAGTGGGTGAGCGGGTGGCTAGGCCCCTCCAGTGGGTGAGCTTGTGGCTAGGCCCCTCCAGTGGGTGAGCTGGTGGCTAGGCCCCTCCAGTGGGTGAGCTTGTGGCTAGGCCCCTCCAGTGGGTGAGCGGGTGGCTAGGCCCCTCCAGTGGGTGAGCTATTGGCTAGGCCCCTCCAGTGGGTGAGCTTGTGGCTAGGCACCTCCAGTGGGTGAGCTTGTGGCTAGGCCCCTCCAGTGGGTGAGCTTGTGGCTAGGCCCCTCCAGTGGGTGAGCGGGTGGCTAGGCCCCTCCAGTGGGTGAGCGGGTGGCTAGGCCCCTCCAGTGGGTGAGCTGGTGGCTAGGCCCCTCCAGTGGGTGAGCTTGTGGCTAGGCCCCTCCAGTGGGTGAGCTTGTGGCTAGGCCCCTCCAGTGGGTGAGCGGGTGGCTAGGCCCCTCCAGTGGGTGAGCTGGTGGCTAGGCCCCTCCAGTGGGTGAGCTTGTGGCTAGGCACCTCCAGTGGGTGAGCGGGTGGCTAGGCCCCTCCAGTGGGTGAGCTATTGGCTAGGCCCCTCCAGTGGGTGAGCGGGTGGCTAGGCACCTCCAGTGGGTGAGCTGGTGCCTAGGCACCTCCAGTGGGTGAGCTGGTGGCTAGGCACCTCCAGTGGGTGAGCGGGTGGCTAGGCCCCTCCAGTGGGTGAGCGGGTGGCTAGGCCCCTCCAGTGGGTGAGCGGGTGGCTAGGCCCCTCCAGTGGGTGAGCTGGTGGCTAGGCCCCTCCAGTGGGTGAGCTGGTGGCTAGGCCCCTCCAGTGGGTGAGCTGGTGGCTAGGCACCTCCAGTGGGTGAGCGGGTGGCTAGGCCCCTCCAGTGGGTGAGCGGGTGGCTAGGCACCTCCAGTGGGTGAGCTGGTGGCTAGGCACCTCCAGTGGGTGAGCTGGTGGCTAGGCACCTCCAGGCTCTTGGCCACTTTCCTAAAGAATGGGAAGGGGCTCACATAGATTCACAAAAGCAGCAAACCAACAGTGCAGGTCATAAATGGGTACACCGTCAAGACTGGCAGTGGGACACTTGGGCAAGAGGACTCAAGATTACTGTTCAGGGCTACTTTCATGGAATTCAAAAGGAGGGATTGATGACTCGGGGCAGGGTTTGGGTGGTTGTTTATTTTGATTGATAGATTAGATCATATAGTAATTTTCCTATTGTGTATGTCCTCTTCCATAATGCATCTGTTTTGATCACACACATGCCCAGTTATGAACAGGCATAAGATGGTAAATAGGGGCCCTCCCTAAATGGATTTTAGAGCACAGAGGTTTTCATCATGACTGATGTACATCCAAGCCAGTTCAGGCTGGCTCAGCCTTTCTATTCTAATTCTGGGATGTTGAGAATACATTTGAATAAAAAGTGTCTGACTTTTATTGTTACAGGGCCATGGAAATTTTTACCATCGTTCATATAAAGAAGTGCAGATAGCCCCATATAGATTGGGGATCAAGCAGGTTCTGAGGTTGCTAAGTGCATTGTTTAGAAAGGGCTGCATATGCATAGTGGGTACAGGTGAAGGAACTAGGCTGCCAAATACATATTACAAGGGAGGGTGTGTGTGTGTATAATCCAAAACCAGGTGGGGTCTCCCATATCTGTGCATGCTTGCCTCAGGCTGATGTTTAGTTTTATAATCTGGCTTAGCACCTCACATTGAGACTGTGTGTATTTTCAGCGTGCTTGTCTATAAAATCTGGGTAATCATAGTGGCATTGTATTAAACGTAAATAAATGTGAGCTCTTTTAGAGAACATGCTGCAGTTTTTGACAAGTATAAAAGGTTCAATAGAATCTAGCCATTAGCAATAGCACTTGTGTTGCTATCAATACTGATAGTGAATGGATCATTGCACAGCAGTGTAGGAACTGTGAAAGTAAAGCACTGCCCACTAGCATCCCTTTCTTCCAGACCTCCCTCACTTCTTCCTCACCACTTCACATCCAGGTCATTCATCCATTTGTTGTAAACATAACCCTCAAATCCTGCTTACCATGGCGCTCTCCTTTCTCAGCAGTTGAGTCCAGCTCTCCATGGCCCCTGGCCTACACTCTAACTTCAAAGGTAAATGGTTTCTTCCCTAATCATCTGCATTCTCTATACAAGTTAAAATATGGCTATAAAATGTTTTCTTATTATTTGAGAATAAAGCCATACTTTTACTCCTTGTTTGTCTTTATTGTTTAGCATAATTTCTATAAAATAAATACCAAAGGATGCAGAAATGGGTATAAGACAGAAGGAAGAAATGAATGGGAGGAAAGGACAGGAATTCAAACTCTCAAATTCCAATTATGTAAATACTTTGAGATGAGACAAGAAATAAGTCAACAACAGGTTGTTTTCTAGTGTTTTCTGACATCACAATCTGTGATGTTCTCCAAGAATCAGAAGATGCAGCTGGAAAAGTAAAGAGGCTTTGAACTTGGTGATGGCAGTGAGAGTGTTACTAAACTAAATGTTAAGTGTGGAGACAAAAGTAAAAATGAATGCTGAGGCGCAGTGAGATGAGTCGTTAGTAAAGGCCCTACTGACCTGAGTTCAGTTCGTGCAACTCCACGTGGTAGAAGGAGGACACTTGGCTTCTGACCCACTTCCCATTCACCAGCTTTCCCATAAATAATAATAATAAATGTAATCCACAAAGTGCAAAGTAAATTATATATTAGACTTTTAAAAAATGAGCCTTGAAACTGATATGATTCTAGAATACTGCTGCTATTAACAGATGAGAACTATCAAACAAGTATATTTAAATAAGTTTTTAAAAAGTTATTGCAAAATGCACTTGTTGAAATAAAATGATTTCCTTACAGTCTCATTTCCTGAAATATATATAAAGTAGTAACTAATTTACTGACTGTTGTCAAGATTTTCGTATCTGTGTATAGAGACCATCCCACATGCACTTGCAATGTCAAGTATTTTTACCATATTTTTTCGGATTATAAGATACACCCAGTTTTTAGAGCAGTAAAACAGGAAAAACAGCAATTGGACCATAAGGCACACCCTAATCCCTCCCCCCCAACACACACACACACACTTTTGGTGGGAGGAGTGTGTCTTATGGTCTAAAAAATACAGTAAATTATGTGTGAATTTTACAGACCCTGTTGCTTCTCAGACTGTAAGCCAGTTCCTATATTTGTGACTGGCCAAGTTCCACTTGTTGTTTCCCCTTCTAGAGACGGACTGCAACGCCTGGGTGTATTAGTCAGGCGCCTTACCCCTGAGCTGCATTTCCAACCCTCCCTGATAATTCTTAACATTTGGAGTGATCATCTGCTGTCCCGCATAGACCCAAAATCTCAACTGCTAACTCAGAGCACCAGGTTCCCAAACTTTATTTTAGGATTGCAAGCTATCTCCTGTCCTGGTGTGACCTCAAGTGCAGTGTGTTTAAAAATAAACTCATCTTTACAAAACCGTCTTCGTATTTCTCACTGTTAGTATTTTTTCCTCTCAGTCATCCTTACCAAATATGAGTCATCTTTGATGCCTAGGCCCTTCATATTATTTTATCCAGTTTATATATAGTTACTTCAGACAAATACCTCTTGCGCTAATTTCTAGAACTCTCCTCGGGAGACAGATTTGAGCTAAATCCACTTTTACCCTGTTCTTCCTTTGTTCATGACCTCTTTGGAATGCTTTAGAAGACTGTTCTCAGGGTGTCATTCATCAGAGATAACCCATAGGGGCTTTGAACACAGCATGAAAGACACAACAACATTGAACTCTTATCAGTCTTCCACTATAAAGCAAATTTTACCACACATACTAATACAGTGGTTCAAGAATGCCTTCCAATGTCACATTTTATCCTTTCCTAATTTCTTAAAGGCTATCTTTTTGTTTCAGAACAGGTGGGATTGTTCCTCCTGTAGCTCAGCAGCTTCACAGAGAAAATATTCAACGGATAGTAGAAGAAACTCTTTCTGCCAGTAGCATCTCTCCAAGTGACCTGTCAGCTATAGCAACGACCATCAAGCCAGGACTGGCTCTCAGCTTGGGAGTCGGCTTAGCCTTCAGCTTACAGCTCGTAAATCAGTTGAAAAAGCCGTTCATTCCTATTCATCATATGGAGGCCCATGCTCTTACGATTAGGCTGACCAATAAAGTAGAATTTCCTTTTTTAGTTCTTTTGATCTCTGGAGGTCACTGTCTGTTGGCATTAGTCCGAGGCGTTTCAGATTTTCTGCTTCTCGGGAAGTCTTTGGACATAGCACCAGGTGACATGCTGGACAAGGTACTGTTCCGGAGGTCATTCTCCTTTCCTTCTGTTCTGTCAGTCAAATAGCAGTTTACAAACTACTTAACTAGGTAATCCTGAGCAGCACCTGAGTAGACTGAAAAACTATTTTTTAAAATTACTGCAAATTTTTAAAATTACTGGGTGGGATAGCAGAATAGACTACAAATTCAAGGCCCAACCTCTGTTATTTAGTGGATGTGAGGTAAACCTGGGCCATGCAGCAAAGTCTTAAAACTCCAGAGTTGTAGCCAGGCATGGTGGTACACACCTTTAATCCTAGCACTTGGAAAGCAGATGCATGTGGACCTCTGAGTGTGAGGCCAGCCCAGTCTACATAGTGAGCTTCAGGGCAGCCAAAACTACATAGAGGAAAACAAAAGAAAACAAAAATTCAAAATTAAGAGTTGTATTAACTTTTTAGGGTTTCATTTTGCAACGCTTGCTGGACTCAAAACTCCCAGTGATCTCCCCTTTCAGCCGCCCATGTGTTGGGAGTCACCACTATGGCTGTCTCAATTTTGTCATTTTTAGTCATTTAATAAAATAGTAAGAATTTTACATCTCTATGTAAAAGCTCAAATAGTTTTCAGGTACTACTCTATATTTAGTCAAATACTTCATGTGAAAGTGTTTGGAAAACCACTATGCTACAAAAACAAAGATATACAGAGATTGGGGCAAGGCATGGCGGTACATGCCTTTAACTTCAGCACTTGGGAAGCCGAGGCAGGTGGTCTCTGAGTTCAAGGCCTGCTTGGTCTACATAGTTCCAGGCCAATTGGGGCTATATAATGAAACCCTATGAGTTTCATTCATTTGTTCACAATAAAAATTAATGTGGAATTCCCATGTTCACAATCAACTGCAGAATTGCTAACGTCACAACATTTTGTGTTAGTGGTATGGAGCCTACTGCCATATATAAACCAGCCGAGATCAGAGGATGAATAGGACCCTTGCCTGGTTTGTTGGTTGGTTTTTCAAGGCAGGGTAGAACTTGCTGTGTAGGCCAGGCTGGCCTCAAACTCAGAGATCCACCTGCCTCTACCTCCACAGTGCTGAGATTAAAAGGGCCACCACCACCCAGCCACATTCTTATTTTCAAGGTTTTTCATTAAATAACCATCTTCAAATTCAATTTTTCAACCTCTGCATAAAAGAAATGGTATATTCAGGATTCTAAAGTAATATTTGAATTATCTTTATCTCTTATAGTTTCAGAATGTGCACCCTGTGAATCATTTGAAAAATATATTTTTTAAATGTTATTACATGTATTGACTTGCTTTTTTTTTTTTTCTTTTTGGTTGTTTTGTTTTTCTTTTGAGACAGTGTTTCTCTGTAATAGCCCTGGCATAGACCAGGCTAGCTCAAAATCACAGAGATCCACCTGCCTCTGCCTCCCAAGTGTTCGGACTAAAGGCGTATACCACCACGCCTGGCTTGACTTGCATATTTTGAACCACCCTTACATCTGTGTGATAAAGCTAACTTGGTCACTAGTCATTCTTTTTAAATTTTCAGTCAAAATATACTTTATGAACAATATTTTTAATGTTTGTTTTTAATAGGTGGCAAGAAGACTTTCTTTAATCAAACATCCAGAATGTTCTACAATGAGTGGTGGGAAGGCTATAGAACATTTGGCCAAACAAGGAGATAGATGCCATTTCACTATCAATCCACCGATGCAGAATGCTAAGAATTGCAATTTTTCTTTTTCGGGACTTCAGCATATTATTGATAAGCTAATAACACACAAGGAAAAAGAAGAAGGCATTGAGAAAGGGCAAATCCTGTCATCAGCTGCAGACATTGCTGCTGCAGTACAGCATACAACAGCGTGCCACCTTGCAACGAGAACACATCGTGCTATTGTGTTTTGCAAACAGAGAGATTTGTTGCCTCCAACTAACCCAGTATTAGTAAGCCTTCTCATCTCGTTCCAGTAGGTTATTTGTCTCTAGGAATCTAGTTGACTTTATTTATGACAAATAGGTCCCTGTATCTCATTGTAGACAATGTTAAATATAGAATAAAAACAATGTTTAGCCATTTCGAAAGTAGATAAAACATTTTTATGGAACATATCTATAGCCTGTGTAGAAAAAAAGAAAACCCAGGCTATATTTTTTTTGAAATGTAGACAGTGTACAATAAAGAAACCAGAATAACTACTATGGTTACTATTTTTAGAAAAGCAGGCTGCTCCCTCATTTAGTGAAATCCCTTTGAATGTGCTTACAAGTTTGATAATCTTCCTTTTTAATAGGTCTTAAATCTTTGAACAGTAAAGTTAATCTTTTCTTAAGAGCTGGGTAGCAGAATGACAAAAAAAATTTAAAAATACAAAGTGCAATATTATGATTGCAGATGTTGCAGAGACACTTTCTGGTAGTAAAATATTTTAAAATGTTAGCAATGAATACATGCTGACATTAGCATTGTGATTACTATCTGCAAATTTTTACTGTGCAAATAATATCACTTATTGCTTAACCCCAAATATAATAGTTTCCTCTTGAATGAAGCTGGTTTTGTTCCTTGGGATTATTTAATAGCTTGTTTCATATTTATATGTCTTAGCTGTTAATACGCATCTTCCCAATTCTTTCAGGTTGTATCTGGAGGTGTTGCAAGTAACTTGTATATTCGGAGAGTATTGGAAATTGTAGCAAATGCAACACAGTGCACTTTGTTGTGTCCTCCTCCCAGACTGTGCACTGATAATGGCATTATGATTGCATGGTAAGCCACAACATACATGATTTACTTGTAATCGTCATCAACATCGTATACTCAGTTTTCTTCCTTTGGATCTTAAAACTATTGATTTTGTTTCAATGATTTTTATTAGGAATGGAATTGAAAGGTTACGGGCTGGCTTGGGCATTTTACATCATGTAGAAGACATCCGATATGAGCCAAAGTATGTATTACTATTTATCATATTTAGACAAATCCTATTATAAAAGAGAAAGCCTTGAATATCTCATATATGAGTTTCTGTTGACCTTCTAGTGGTACTAAAGGAAGATTACTGGTTTTCATGAACATAGTTGAGAAATAGTTGATAAATATTTCTGCTATAGAATCAAATTATAAAACTTTCATAAAACTTTTAACAAGCTATATGTGAGTTCTGGTCTATTTCTATAGGCCATGAATGAAGATGATATATTGTCTCTTACCTTACCAGAAAAGAACACATTTCAGGCATGGAGAAATGGCTTAGTGGTTAAGAATGCTTACTGCTCTTATGGAGGACCTGGCTCTGTGTCCAGCATTCACATTGTGGCTCACAGTCACACTTAACTTCAGTTCTAGGGAATCCAACATCCTGATCTCCGTGGGCTCCTGCCTACAGAGGGGGTATGTACATATACTCAGATACACACACACACACACAATACTTTTTGTTTTTGTTTTTTAAGACAGGGTTTCTGTGTTAGCCTTGGCTGTCCTGGACTCACTTTGTAGACCAGGCTGGCCTCAAACTCACAGCAGTCTGCCTGCCTTTGCCTCCCAAGTGCTAGGATTAAAGGCATGCATCACCACGCCCAACCCACATAAAATATTTTTAATAAAAGAACAGAAACCTTCTTCATGAGATGTACTTTTGTATTGTTTAGTATTATCTAAAGACAGTGTGTTACCAAACTTAAAGGAAAACATGGAGATAACATTCAGATAGCAGACTGGCTTGTGACTCTACCCTATAAGCAGAGATGAGAATAAAACGGAAAGCACCCTTCACTGTGAGCCTTATTTCCTCTCTCAAGAGCAATTTTTAGTTTTCTATCAGGTTCTGTTCAAGTTAGTCAGGAATAGTATAGGACAAGTTTCATAACTTGACATAGTTATGTTTAAACATTGTTTCTTCTGATATTTTGAACTTCTCAGCACCAGAGAGTTATGCTGCAGAAACCACCGATTGTTAATGTGGATTGTGGATGACCAGAGTTGAGGTAGTGTCTGAAGGAATCACTAACATTGTTACTTTCCCTCAGAACACTCTGGCTGGTCCAGTTGTGCCCCCTTGTGGCAGTGTCGAGGCTGGGTGGTGGCTTTATGGAGCTGGGGTCAGGTTACGTGAGCAGTATCATAGAAAAGCATAACCTTGGTTTCCTTCCCTTACTGAGGAAGAACAGATGGCAGAGGTGCAGAGCTCCAGTCTAGAAGCGCAAGGGCGAGTTGAAAAGGACCAGCCAACTTGTGAGCACTGAACAGTCACGGAAACCAAGGGACCTGCAAAAATATAAACCAATCTAGGCTTGATTTTATGTGTTAAAATGCTATTACCATTTTGACCTTCGTAAAATATTACTGGCAGTGGCATCTTTTGTTCTTTGTGCTTCATTTTAAGGGTTATTTGTCCTGTTGTTGTTGTTGTTGTTGTTGTTGTTGTTGTTGTTTGATGGTTAGTGGAATCCAAGGTTTGGCATGTGCATAAACAGACAGTCTACCATTGAACCATTGTACTTCATACACCCAGCCTTTAGTCGCTTTAAATTTACTAATTTGGAGTACTTTAGAGAGGCAGACCTTGCAAGTATACCTCAGAATGAAGGTTTCTTGTGAATGAGGTGGAGTCGTATTGTCCTGGTTTGTGTTTGTGTAGGAATCCTCACCACCTATGCTGACTCTCCATTACTTCCTCTGTTATCCAGACTCCAAGCAGATGATGTGCAGAAGTAGTTATGGGGGGTGAAGCAACTATAAAGCAATGTGCTCTGATTTTTCATGCAGATGTCCTCTTGGAGTAGATATATCCAAAGAAGTTGCAGATGCTGCCATAAAAGTGCCACTATTAAAAATGACAATTTGACTTGTGATTTTTAAAGGTCTCTACAGGTAATATTTCAAACAATAAAATTAAGTTTGGGTGTTAAATATGTTCATTAGGCATCAAGACTTTTATTACACATGCGTATATACATATTCCTGTAAGGAAACATGCCAGTGCATGCATGTGTGAGCGTACATGGTAGTAAGGAGTCATTCACAATCCAGGTGTCACACTCGGGAACGCTCTCAGCCTCCTGTGAGAGCAGCACTCTCATTGTCCTGGAGCTTCACCAGTTAGACTAGAAGAGACTCCCTCCAGCACCCCAGCGCTGGGCTTGTAAGGTCACAGTCATACCTGCCACTGTTGAACACTTTCTAGACATTGAACTCGGGGCCATGTTTGCAAAGCAAGTGCTTTATCTAGTGAGCTGTCTCCCAGGCCCAGGACTTTAAGTTCCTTTCCTAATATCTTTTCTTCTGAAAGACAGAAACTTTATGTTACAGTTTTTGGGGGGAAAAAGAATTTATTAATGTTGGCAGGTGGGGAAAAAAAAGACCTTGGAGGTGGTGATGGCACATGCCTTTAATCTCAGCACTCTGGAGGCTCTCTGAGATTGAGGCCAGCCTGGTCTACAAAGCAAATCCAGGACAGCTAAGGCTACACAGAGAAGCCTTGTCCTGAAAAACAAAAGCAAAAAGTCCTTGGGAGAAATACAGTGGATCTTTTCATTGTTGGTCCCTTATGGTGGATTCTACATCTATAGCCAATTTTTTATGACTACTACTACAATAGACTGACTTATTTAATGAGAAAGAAATTTCAAAGGCCAGCCAGGTCATGGCTGTGTCTAACCATAGCCCTCTACGTCCAAAAAGCTTGACCAATAGAACGTGTATTATAAGTTAATAAGTTCTCAAGTGTCATGATTGGAAGAGACTATATGCTTTTAAAACTTTGTCTAATCGGGCCACATACATTCACATCCGTTATATTTTAAACTGTATTTACTAAGATGAGAATAAGTGAGACAAGAAAGGTTTGTTTGTGGTAATTACCTTTGAATTTGGTATTGCAGATACTGCACGTTTTTTTGGGTTTTTTTGTTTTTGTTTTTGTTTTTGTTTTTTTCCTGTCTAAAGTAACTGCATGTTGTTTGTGGTTGTAAGCATAGTATCACTGGGGCTAAAGACATGGCTCAGTTGTCAAGAATAATACTTTTTTTTTTCTTACACAGGACCCCAGCACCCACATGGTAGGTCATTAACTCAAGTTCCAGGGAATCCAGCACCCTTTTTGACCTTCACGGGAAGCAGGCACACCTGTGGAACATGAATATTAAATTTAAAAATATATAATAAATCTTAATATTTTAAAAGAACAACATTCCTTATGCCACTGATTTTGCCACTAGATGCTTATTTTGTGCCCTTACTACTGAGCCAAGTTGCTAATTTTGTGAACTTTCCAATCTTTGGTAACATGTTTTATTGAAAAGCTATAAGGTAAAGATAAAAATGTAGCATAGAACAAAGACCCTTTTCAGGTGACTCGCTTTATGTTTATTTGTAGCCTTCAACTCTCTCAATCCTCCTGCCTCAGCATTCCAATGGTAGACTTACTGGTATACACCACCATTCTTGATTAGAATGGAAACATTTCTTATTCTGTTTTAAGCTAACATTCTTCTTAGAAAGTTCCATAAGTTATTCTTTTGTTCAATTTATAGTCACCCATTTTCTCCTAGAAATAGTGCATCTGGAAATAGCCATTATTTAAAGTTGCTTTTTATTCTTTGTTGTTACATTGCTGTTGTGTGACAGGTAAAAGCAGCAACTAGTTCATGAGTTCACATTTTACATTGGGATTTGAGTTTTGTTTATGTGATTATAAATTAACAGACTATGTTCCTGTGGCCACAACTATCAGTACACGTAAATTATGGAAGATTATTTACCAAATTTATATTATGAATATATTTATAATCTATATTTTGAAAATATTAAAAGTTGTTCCCATTGCTATAATTATGCATGTATATCAAAATTACTCTGTGATACAAATAAACTAACAAAAATGAGTGAATCCTGGAAAGCAACCATATCTTTAGTCCTTTGCGAGCTTGGCTATAAGGACCGTAAAGAAAAGGAGAGAGGAGACTGGAGTAAGGGAGAAACACTGGACTCTACTGACAAACTTGTGCCAAGGTTACTTTTCAGTGAAGCTAAGAGGTAGGCAGCTTCCTGAAACCAAATGGGGGTTTGTTATTGTTTGTTTGTTTGTTTGTTTTTTAATTTAATATTATTTTTAATATATTTTATTAATTTATTCATATTACATCTCAATTGTTATCCCATCCCTTGTATCTTCCCATTCCTCCCTCCCTCCCTCCCATTTTCCCCTTACTCCCCTCCTCTATGACTGTGACTGAGGGGGACCTCCTCCCCCTGTATATGTTCATAGGGTATCAAGTCTCTTCTTGGTAGCCTTTTGTTTTGAGATAGAGCCTTACTCTGTGGTCTAGACATGTGTCTGGGACTCACTGGATAGTTCACACTGGTCTTGAACTTTTTTAAAATATTAATTTATGTGCATTGGTGTGAGATTGTCAGATCTTGGAGTTATAGACAGTTAGGAGCTGTCATGTGGGTGCAGGGAATTGAACCTGGGTCCTTTGGAAGAGCAGGCAGTGCTCTTTACCACTGAGCCATCTCTCCAGCACTGGTCTTGAACTCTTAACTCTTGCATGGACCTCCCAGGTCCTTGGTTACAGATATGGCCCAGCACACCTGGTAAAACTCAGTATGTTCTTTTGAGGCTCTTCTTGTCTGTAATTTTTATAAGGAAATGATAGAGAAATGAAAATCTTTAAGAGTGTAGGGCGTCTTCCCTTTGAGGTTGAGGAGCTGTGCAGAGATGAGGCAGAAGCAGGACTGATGCACACTCAGATGTGTGGCAGCACACGAAGGGATTGCACAGGCTCGCATGAGATGGGGTCCCAGCCATGAGAGAGGAAAGAGGACATGAACTTACAGCCCACAACATGACATCCACTTGCAAAGAAAGTTCTTCTTTCTCCAATGGAGTATGATGGGGTATATAAACCACACGCAAGGATAGGCCCCATGCCCAGCAGTTTATAGCCAACCCAGAGTGAACTCTGGCATTTTTAAAAAGATTTATTCATTATGTATACAGGCACCAGATCTCATTATAGATGGTTGTGAGCTACCATGTGGTTGGTGGGAATTGAACTCAGGACCTTTGGAAAATCAGCCAGTGCTCTTAATCCGTGAGCCATCTCTCTAGCCCCCAACGGCATTTTCGTAGACTTTTTGTTTCATATTGCTTTGTTTGGGAATTTTTGTCATACTGGTCTTTTGCTTATATATTGTAGTGTCGAATTTTGTATTTTTATGGTGTGCATGTATGTGTTTATGTTTCCTGTTTTTGTTTTTTTCAATTCTGGTTGGTTTGGGGATTTTGTTTATGTCCAGATGCAAAGTAAAGGAAATTTATGTAGATGATGAGATAACTCCAGTGGCCACACATTTTAACCACACTCCCTTTTATACCTGAGGGACGTAGCTTCCAGATGCCACTGTGAATATCAAGGTGTTCAGAAGCCTCACACATTGGTAATACTTATTGACAGCTTGAGTGTTGTGGTATGTGTTAACATATGGACTCTCTAACTCAGCATACCAACTCAAAAATGTTTCTAACTCTTGAGAGGTAGTGTAGGTATAAGGACACACACACACACACACATGATTCTACTCGTGACAGTTGATATGTCTTATAGGTATAAGTACAGACATTCTATACAGAAATTCTATTTATTTTTTGAGGCAATAACTGACCTAATATTAAATGCCATGTGAAACGCTGGAAAGAAAAGCTATTCAGTATTAATATGAAGAATATTCAAACAACACAAATTCCATCCCCTGAAAATGCTGTGTATTTTATTGCAATAAACAATTATCTGTTTTGAGAAAGGACAGTTTTAGTTCTTAGCTTTCTGTGGGCTCTGGGTTGGCTTTTTGTTCACGTTTCCCAAGCTTGTTCAAACACACTATTCTTGGTCTTGATACATTTATTATGTCTGATGAAATTCCAGATGAGAAGGAGAAGATGTTATGGTAAACATTGGCCTTCTTTGGTGTCCTAAAGAGCCCCATGAAGTTAGTTACAGGAGGTATTAAAGTCAGAGAATCTTTTGGTTGGATCTTAGGTCTTGATTTTCTTCGGTGCTCTTTTCCTGGAGGTAAGAAGGTCACAATTACATGTCTCTCAAGTCATGGGCTCTAAGTATAATCTGACTACTCCTTATTTTCTCTGCCCAAGTAAAATGTGTTAACAGCTTTCTGCAAATATTCCTGAGTAAATAAATGTTCCTTTTCTCCCTTTTTAAAGGAACTCTGTGTGTGTGTGTGTGTGTGTGTGTGTGTGTGTGTGTGTGTGTGTGTGCGCGCGCGCACCCACTGAGGATGTCACATCCCTCAGAGCTGGAATCACAGGTGACTGTGAGCTGTACATGAGTGCTGAGAATTAAACTTGTCTTCTAGAAGAGCAGCATTTGCTTTTACCACTGGGCCATCCTCCAGTGCTTCGTTCCCCTTTTTACGTTTCTGCTCTCTTTCTGACAGGTTAGGTCAAAGATATTTATCATGGGGCAGTGTACACTGTCATTTGACATTTTCTAAGGCTAATCGATTAATAAGCATGTTCATGAAAATAAGTAATCCATGCTTATTCCCTGTTAAATCCCTAATAAGATCTTGAAGTGATGGCTTAGCAGTTAACAATAGCATGTAGTACTCTTGCAGAGAATCCACAGCCTCCTGTAAATTTATTTCCACTGGAATTTGACACCTGGCCTGGGCATCTGCACTTGGGTACATGCCCCCATAAAGACACACACAGAGAACACAGAATTAAAGGCTTTTTAAAAAATAAAATACAGTTAAAAGCACTGGCTGCTTATCCAGAAGACCTGAGTTCAGTTCCCAGCACCCACACGGCAGCTCACAACTGTCTGTAACTGTCTCTTCCAGGGGATCCAACACCTCACTCAGATACACATGTAGGCAAAGCGTGAATGAACATAAAATTAAAAAATAATAAAAATAAAATAGAATAAGTAATATTTTCAGATCTAGAGTCTGATTTCCTCATACCTAGACTACCCAATTGTCAACTACCAACTGAGTCAAAACTGTCAAGTGTCAGTGAAACAATGTTGCTTTGGTCTAACAGTTTTTAGATAAATGTACAAGAAATTTTACAAGAGAAAAATTGTTTAAGACATGCTTAGATGTTGGCTTGTTCCTGTTTTACTTGGAAATAGAGAAAGATCTTTTTAAAAGTTTTACTTGTGTGCATGCGTGCATGTGTGTGTGACGCAGCACATATGTGGAGATCAGAGTTGACAAGTTGTGGGAATTAGTTCTTTCCTAGTAGATAGGCTCTGAGGATCACACTTGGGTCATTGGGCTTGTTGGCAAGTGCTTTTACCAATGGTGCCATCTTGCCAGAGAAATCTTTAACAATTGATAATAGCAAGAAAGACCTTAAATGGTTAATATAGGCTTATAAAGAGAATGTGTCTTCCATATATAGAATTACAAAACAGAAGCTTACAGGAAAGTATAGGAAAGGAAACTGAGAATGCCTGCAACCAGCTCTTGTCTGTGGCTTCTGCATCAGTGTCTGCCCTGTTTTTCTGGCTGATGGCTACAAGCTGTTACATGAAATAAGCCCTTTTCTCCCCAAATTGCCTTTGGTCATGCCTTTATTTTATTACAGCAATAGAAACGCTAAAATGGAATTAGAAAGTGCCACTACTAGCAGGCAGTAAATAAATAAAAGAAAAAATGATTACCTTTTTTAAAGATAGGAATTACGGATGGTCCTCCATTCTTTTCCAAGCTAAAAAGGAAAAACAAATCAGATAATAAAATAAATGAAGGCATAGTAGACTCAGAAACCCAGGAATAAATAAAGGTTCCAGGTTATAGGGGCCTAATGATCTATCTCATACATGTAGAAAATGGCACACATACTACCTTATATTTGATCATTTATTTAACTAATTTCACATATTAAATATAACTAATGTGGAACATTATGTTTGAAGTGATGGGAAGAAGGGACTTGGCCCATAGGGAGTGGTACTGTTAGGAAGTGTGGCCTTGTGGGAGGAAGTGAGTCACTGTGGAGACATTTAAATGGGGTTGCCTTACAGTTTATAGGTTTAGTCCATTATCATCATGGTGGGAAGCATGGCAGCATCCAGGCAGACATGGTGCTGGAGAAGGAGCTGAAAGCTACATCTTGATCCACAGGCAGTTGGAAGTGAAAGACAGTGACTGCCTGTTACATGGAATATGGACCCCTGTGCCTCCTTTCATGCTTAGTTTAAAGCACCTTTATCCACGTAGAGACTGGCGATATTTTTGGGATCTACTTGGTTAAACTTTGGGGAAAGTTTGACTATGCCAGAACAAATATGTAATTCATGACCCCTATTCACAAGAAGGTGGTTTAAGGGATATTCTTTGTGAGTGCAGGGTTCTGTTTCAGCTTCTCACTTCTGAACACTTAGGAGCTGCAGAAAGCCCCACACTTCTGAACTCAGCTATCCAGTGGCTGTGCTACCAGAAGGTCATGGAAAGCCATCACTCCGTCAGTCCCCATAGCCTCTGTTCATCCACCTCCCCATCATCTGGTCCTGAGCACTTCTTTCTTCACTGTGGGACTGAACAGGGCTGGCCTGCCACTCCTTCAGCACTGGCCTTCAGGATTCCTAGGATTTGCTTTGAGAAGTGGTTTGCTCACCCTCTGCTTCATTGTTGCCAATGGCTTTGTTGGGATCATGTGGCAGACCATATGCCTCTCGTATATCACCAAAACTACACATTATGCTGCTTGTTTCTTATTTCTAAGCACTTCTCTCCAAGAAAATGTGGGTCCAGTCTTATCAGACTTTCTACACCCAGGGGTAGCATCAGCTCTGGCCCATTTCTATAGGATCTCCAACCTCAGTAAGTCTTGCAGCCTTTGAAGTGGCTGTGCTGTTGAGGAATGCCATGGGTCCAGAACTCATGCAATAGGATGGGCTAGCCAGCTGGGAAGCTCTGGGGGGCCACTTTGTTTCCTCCCCAGTACTAGGATTGGGAGCAAGTGTCACCAACCCTAGGGATAGTGCATTTATTTAGTTAGTTTGATAAAGTGAGAAGAAGAGCCTGTTTTTTTCTCTTTCTGGAAGAAACCTCTCAGAAAACTCAGATCTGGTCAAGCTTCATAGCTCACTCTTCCCACCATGAGGCAACACCTTCTGTTTCCACTCCACAGCAATGTGCCAATAGCAAGGTGAGGGCTCACCTCTGAGCCCCTGGACAGGAGCAATGCTTTGATGCTTAGGTTAGATTTTACCCCCTCCTTGGACAATTTTAGGGGGGGGAAATAGAGACAAAGTTTCAGAAATTCTGGTTGTTGCTTTTGTTTTTCTGAGGGAAACTCCCCCTTGTTTTCATCTTAACTTTGAAACAGGGCCTTCTACTTTGTGGCATACTTGTAAGAAACAATTATAAGGAAATCCCATCTTTCCTGGGCCTAGACCTGCTTACACACAGAAGAATAAATGTGGCAGCTTTTACATAGGCCCAGCTAATCATGGCAGTGTGTCAAGGCTGAAATAAAATAAATTTTACTCTTTTTCCTTGGTGGATAACACACTTAAAGTGAGGGCAGACACTTAATACTTTATACCGAGCTCAAACAGAAACCTGCTGCAATGTATTTGACACAGTGGTTGACAAGCAGTAGACACTTGGCATTCAAAAATAAGTAAAAACAGCCTTCAGCAATGAACATTCATTCAAGGCTAGGCTTCTATGTCGGCATACAGAGGATTTGCATTTCAAGGGGAGTTTTATGTGCTGGACTCCCAAAGATCTCCTGAGATCTTTACTAATAACAACACTTCTGCAACTCCATATAAGGTCACAGTACCTTAGGGATGGAAGCCCCACACTTTGCTGAATTTCAAACTCCTTTAGGAACGCAGGGTTAATTTTTGCATCTCTGCTGATGTTATTTGTTATGCGCAGGAATTGGTTTGGCTTATTCCTGCACTCACTTAACAGGATGCGGAAGGCATGTGCGTTGTAAGTTAGGTAGCCAAGGGCACAGGAACATGCTGTGCGAACCTAAAATGCAAAGAAATTTTTTACATATTTTCCTAATATTTTATTATGACAAAATATAACTAACATGAAATTTGATATTTGACCATTTTAAATTATACAGTTTAGCCAGAGCTAAATATATTCATATACACTTTTGAACATTATTTTATAAGAAAAAACTTGATAAGCACTGGGCTGTGACGGCTTTGACAGGAAGAGTTCAATAGCCAGAAGCAGTGGCTGACTACAGGAACTGGTCTTCTGCGCGCAGCAAGGCAGCTCTATGGGAACTCAGGGTATGTTCAATAGCATGCACAAAACCCATGCAAGCCTGACCCCTGCTGGGATAGGGAGAGATAGTCTTCTCTTCAGAGCATAGTGCCTGCAAAATCAGCTACACTCCTGTGGAAGACCATACATTCAGGATCGTTGGAGCAGCACAACTTGGTGTTGATGGGTTGGGGAGTGGGGAAGGGTAAAGGAAAAGCAGGAGAGGAGAACAGGAGGAAACACTTGGTATAATTGTCCCAAAAATCTAATAAAAATTATCTAGCCCAGAGCACTAATTAGCCACTTCTTATGAAAGTTTGGATCACAGCACCCACGTCAGGAAGCTCAAAACACCTGGAACTCCAAATCCAGGGGGATCCAATACCCTCTTCTGGCCTCCTTGGGCACTTGTATTCACATACACATACCTATAGACACACACATACACAGTATTAAAAAAATAAGATAAATATTAAGATAATTTTGTAAGCCAAGTGTGGAGATGCATGCCTTTAATCCCAGCACTAGGGAGGCTGAGGCAGATGGCTCTCTGAGTATGAGGCCAGCCTGGTCTACAAAGCAAGTTCCAGGACAGTAAAGGCTGTTATACAGAAAAGCCTTATTTCTAAAACTATTATTATTTCTGTAAACATGAGTCTCAAATATGGATGTAAACAGACATCAGTCACCAGGTAGAAGCATAATAGCTCATGCAAGCCAGGTCACTAATTCCACTTCCTGGGCACATTCTCTGCCCTATTTCTAAGAATACTGCTATTTTACATTGGTTTCTAGTCATTGCTCACAATATGAGCATACTTGGCTTCCTTTTTGAATTACTGAGAGTATTAAAAAACAAAACAAAACAAAACAAAAAAACGAAGCTAAAAGGCTCACCCACTGGCTAAGTAACCAGTATTTTGAGATACTGTCTAAACATTTAGTTATAAATTTCTGTTTCATCACAGTGTTTTTATTTATACATTGAGTTTTTAAATTTTCAGTTATACAAAGCAATGGTTTCATTATGGCACTTTCTTATATCCATGCCATACTTTGTTCTTAAAATATGGTGCCCTTCACAATTTTGCATGTCATTCTTTCACAGGGCACATTCTAAATTTCTGTGTAACCCAGACTGGCTTTGAAGTAGGAGAAATCCTCCTGTCTCATCCTGCTGAGTGCTGAGATTACTGGCATGAACTCTGACATGAGGTTTTGTAGAGTAAATCTTAATTTTAAGAATCAAAATAACTCATTTCACAGTTTCATTTTTTATTTTAGTTCAGAGATGAACTTGAACCAGTATTAGATTTTAAACATTTTTAAACATCTTAATAAACATGATACTAAAGTGTGTCCTCTTTTTAAACTCACCCTGCTTTCTTCTGTGAGGCAATTGATTATAAAGCACATATAAAGTCATGTATATAGCTTTATTGAGAGACTTTCCACACATTTACAAGCAGTTATCTATCAATTTTCTTTTTCCATGATGACTTTCTGTAAGTTATTCAAAGATTGATTGTGTGTGTGTGTGTGTGTGTGTCCATCCCCATGAAAACTAAGAAAGGGTATTGGATCCCCAGAAACTGGAGTAATAGGCAGTAGTGAGCCATCCAATATAGGTGCTGGGAGCCAAACCAGAGTCCTCTGCAAGAGCAGTACATGCTCTAGAACCTTCTTTTCAGCCCCATAGTTTTAAAATACTTAATTATACTTGTTGTAAAATTATAGCTTTGTAATATTCTGTTTAAATGTTGGGGTTAAAATAAATGTGTGCCTTTTGTGGGACTCAGAATTGTAGATATCAGATGTGACTAATACTGGAAAGTTTTGAGTTATTATGAATTATGTGATATCCTAAAGAAAAAGGTATATCCTTGTGTGAAAGAAGCAGATTTTATTATTTGCAGCACATTGCATTTTATAAATAGCTTTCAGTTTTTACCTCTTCCCTTCCTGAGTACAAGTGGTAGCAGAGCCGCTGGATTGTCCCTTGTGTGAGAAAAGCTTCTGGAATACCAGCTCTAGAATGAACCAGGCTAGCTATTAAATTACCTAGAATTAAACAAAGAAAATTCTTATATTATATAGAATTGATAGCTGATATGTGGTTTTTGTTCCTTTGTGCATAGCATTTAAATTTTTTCAAGCTACCTCTCTGTTAAATTAAAAAGAAGAAAAAATATTTTTGTGTAAATGTGGAATTACAGTTCCTTTTAGTTGATTGATTTTCTGTGACACATACTAAAACTTACACAGGTTTATTTAAATAAAAAAAAAAAGGAGAAAATTTTAAACTTGAAAGCTTTCTGCCATCCAAAACTTCAAAATATATTCACCGTTTTCCAGTTAAGATTCTTTCATTTTATGTACATAAATAATGTATGACTGTATGTATGTATGATTGTATACCATATGCATTCCAACCATATACACAAAGGTTGGTGTATAATTGAAGTTTCACTTTATAGTCTAGAAAATCATTAGAAATTTGAAATAATAATTAGGAAAGCAAAAAAAAAAAAAACTGTGTTAAGCGTTACAGCATTTCTATTCGGCATGGATGCTCACTATTCCATCCAGATATGTATCTTCAGAGTTTTCAGGTAGCCTAACTTGAAACTATGCAACAGAGAATCAGGCATGTTTTAGTACTGCTGTGATTCCAATCTAAAACATTTTAATAATCTGTGTTGGACACAGCGTGTTCCTTTGTGTCGCTGTCATTAGATATTTTTGTGTTTGTTTGTTTGATTGTTAGCTATTTCTTACCTGTCAGGACAATAGTAGGAATGTGGACTGAATACAAACTGTCAACTAAAATAGTAACACCTCTTGCAGTCAAAGTAATGTGGTCCACGTCTATAATGACTTTAGCTAATACAATAATCTAAAACAAAACAAAACACAGAACTGGTGAACATTTGCTACTGAGATTCTCTCAATCATTTATGATTTGGGGCCTTTTTAGGGTGTAAAGGAAACATCTCATGGACTCCCAATAGAAGGGATCCGAGAGGTGGAAAGAAAGAGTTAAAGCACTCCCCCAAATGGTGCTAGCCATGACTATGCCAGGCCACACATTGCTCTTTCTCCAATTTTTGCAACATTGGTCTTTGAATTAGAAGAGAAATACTTCCCAAGGCTGTGGGATGAAAAAGCTCTGAAGAGTAAGCATAAGCCAGCGAGGAGCCTAAGCGGGATAGGAGGAGCTGTGCAGTCACTCACAGTGGGCAATTAGACCTGTTTCCCGCTCAGCCATGTCTCTTTCCATAGCGCCTTTAAACATGGTGCCTGCTGACCTCACAGGCTTGTTACAGATATCAGATATAACCTAAAAAAATTCTGTGCACATAAAGCAGTCCTGATAATGTACTTTTCGTGACGTAGAGGAGCTGATGTGCAAAATACTAAGTTTCATAAATTAAACATTTTTCTGGATCCCAAACAAAGAAGTGTTCACTAAGATGACAAACTTGCCAATATAAAATGTTTGTACCCATGTACCTGAAATGCTGCCATTGCCCTCTCTGTTTCAACTTTGGATTGAAGAAAAGGCTCAAAAATAGATAAGGTTATCATTCCAGTTTCCAATATTAAATACTGTTGAAAACGATTATTGAAGGCAAAAAGGGTTAGTGCATAACCTGCTCGCAAGCAGATGTCCTAGAAAAGGAGGAAATACCAATCATTTATATGGTACTCACTGGATTTTGAGATACTGACTATTAAAATGCATTTTGTTCTTTTAATACATATTTTATTATAATTTATTTACATTACATCTTGATTGGAATCCCCTTGCTCTTATCTTCTTGTTCCCACCCTCCCGTATTTTATTCTTTTATTCTTTTTTTTTCTTTTTATTACCACATTTTATTCTTAACAAAAAGAGAAATAGGACATTATTGAGGGAAATTTCTTTAAAGAAAAATAATTGCATCATATTAGCTGTCTTGGGGAAAACTCCCTCTTCACCATAAAGCATTTTAAGGCTTCACTGCAGTAGTGTATGAGAAGAGGATGGCTGGGACAAAAAAGCATGAAATTAAGTCAACGCTTCAATTAAGGACAGAGACTTCTTCTCAAGCATTAAAAGGATGCAAGGATGTCAAGGAAGATGTGTGGCAACTATGAAAAATTTGGAACACATTATCACACCATTACAGACTCGTCATGTTATTTACTCTCTTAAGCAATACACTCAGATGTTGCCATGAAGGACACCTGGTCATAACTGACAGCATCTGCTTAGAACCATCCTCCCCTAGGCACACAGAGCACACAGAGGTGTTGTGAAGTCCCTACCTTATCTTTTGAGTGAAGAAGATAAAGTACATCAGAATACTCAAATCCTTCGCTTTCTTGTAATTCTTTCTGTAGAAAAGCATTCCCTAGGACGATGCATGCCAATGAAAATGCCACTTCAACCTAAATATGTGTTTTCAGAAATTAACTTTCACTCACACATGACTGGAGAATATATTTCATTACAGAAATATACAGACTAGATTGTGGAAATATATTTTTTTCTTTTTTTTAAAGATGTATTTATTATTTATACAGTATTCTGCCCACACGTGTGCCTGCCCACCACAAGAAGGCACCAGATCTCATTACAGGTGGTTGTGAGTCACCATGTGGTTCCTGGGAATTGAACTCGGGACCTTCAGAAGAGCAGACGGTGCTCTTAGCTTCTAAGCCATCTCTTTAAAGTACCATGTATTGATTACAGTTTTCTGACTACCGTTTAAAGAGTAACACGGCTCTGGAGGATTAGTCTTCATAAGTTTTAGTGGACAGGAAATACCCATTTCCTTGGTGACCAGAGACCATCATGCATTCCTTCTGAGGGTACCGCGGTCGGGACAGGTGTCACCAGGGATAGCGGAGCGCATGCAGAGACACAGTCCTAACCCTACGTGTGCAGTTGTATCCCTCCCACCTCCAGCCATAGTTTGGAAATGCTCGCTGGCATGGGCTTAAAGGCTGTTTTAATTTGATAATGACCACAGAGCTGTCAAAGTCTAAGACTGCCTAAGAATTTAAGCAAAACTTTATAAAAGTAGAATTGAGGCACAGTCTTTTCCTTCTGGTTTTTAGAGTTGTTTAACTTTCACTTACCTCCCATCAGAAAGCAGAATGACATACATTGCTGGACTTAACAGCTTTTAAAAGGGCTGTTCTATGCCTTTCTATGAAAAATGTTAAGAATTTGAAAAACATACCTATTTTGAAATATTCTGTCTGCTGTACAGCCTAATTTTCAGGAAAATGACTGAAAGTATTTGTTACAGTTTAACAAGTTTCAAAAACCATTGAAAAATAAACTGAATTACAGATGGATAAAATGGAAGTTTTTCCATTAAAATACATTTAAGCATAAATGTATTTTTGTAACACTTCCATAATCTTATGAAATATACTTATAACTTAAATGTCTATAATTTTTATTTATAAGTCAAGCCAAAAATTATTTGTAGCTTATGCTTCTCTTTATTTCCCCCACTGAACTCTGGCAATTAAATCATCCCTTTTGTATCCTGAAAGGCCAAATACCTTATGACATTTTTTTCTTACAGTATATCTACAAAAGAAAATATTATAATTCACTAGCCCATTAATCTCCTGTATTTTTCTATTTCTCATCATATCCTGATTGGCCAAATAACAGGATATTTTTTGCAATTTATCTATAAAAGGAAATGTTACTATTCACTAACACATTATTCCATATATTTTTATTTCTTCATCACTAACTGAGCTCCAGGAAGATTATGAGAAGATAATGTATTTTTTGTTGTTATAATTTCCTGCTTGGCCACCTATGAAACTTGTGAATTTTTATGGCTTTGGTAAAATTTAATTGATGCTGGGTTATTAAGGACATTTAACTAGTGGATAGAAGAGTGAATAATACTCAAAGACCTTATAGTAAGTTTTTATAATGAAGCCTTGAGAGCCCTGGCTGAGAGCCAGCCCATTCTATTTTGATAGGTGTTTCCTTGTTCTTGAGAAACAGTGCCACTATTCCCACCCAATTTTAACAATCACTAACTGAGGAAAAAGGAAGCTATTCTGTAAATACACAATGAATGGCTAAGAAAAAATAGCTAAAGAATAAGCATATAAGACTTTCATGTCATATTTGAAGAAATTAATATTTACTACATTAATCTTTTCTGCTTAAAACTCTTAGATTTTTGTTTTAAAAGTTATTATGCTTGTAAACTTGCATAATCTAAGATACAAATTAGTCTTAAAGGTGCTGTATATATTTCATTTACTGTGTCAGAAACATTTAAACCTTAATATATACCTTAATGTTAGGTGAAGGGTGACTTCTTAGCAGCTGAATAAGCACTGGAAAGGCATTCTCCTCCACAACATACTGTTGACTCAAGGGATTGCTTGTGTGGGCCACACCTGTAAAGTCCTCATGGGTCAATGGGGTCATGTTTTTGTTCCATCTAGTAAATTATAGAGTTGAACTTATCTTGACTTTGGTTGATAAACTATCTTAAGGTAATATGGCTAGCAAACTTTTAAAACATGATGTACTGACAGTATTTCAATACCCCTGCATTAAAATTTTAAAGGGCAAAATGAATAAGCATGGACAATTCATTACTAGAATTATAGATGGTTTCATAATAGAGACACAGCACATAAATTTGAAAATGCTACAATACTAGAGAATAACAACCATCATTAGTTTAAAATGCTATACCCTGGTACTCAAGTTTATAGTTGTTGTTTTCTATTCAAAGTTTTTTAATCTATAAAAACTGACTAATCAGAGTTAAAATTTCTAGCTTTCTTAAATTTCATATACTAAAAACATAAACGTATTGTCTTCCTTTACAACATTTCTATACTTTCAGTTGCAACTTAATATCAGGAGAAAATTCAATCTCATTGCATAAAAATTTTAATTTTGTTTAATGCCAAGGAATTCCATGACATATATAGTAGGTTTATATACTCAAATATAGTATAAATATATTTATATGTATACTATATACATATAGTAACATTATATACTTAATAGAAATACAAGCTTAGGCTTCTCTGAGCAGTGACAAAAAGCCAGCCACATATTGTTACTTGGAAAGTTTAAATTAAATAGGGGGAGTAGAATGAGCAACACCCATTTTATTTTTCCTCTTTCACCATCCTCATCTAAGGACAGTTGTTGTTGTGAGATGATAAAACAAATACATACATATATATTATATATGTAATATGCATTTTATATACTATAAATAATTCTAAAATATAATTTAATTTATTTGATTACATATAATTTGCTTATATAATGTGTATATCATTATTTATTAGAATTGTTTGATTTGTGTGACTATGTCTATGTATGTTTACGTGTTTGGGTACCCCATCATGCCAGCTGGAGTTACAGGCTGAGAACATGGGTGTTACAAATTGGCCTAGGCCCTCTGGGTGAGCAACAAGCTCTTTTAACCACCGAACCTTCTCTTCAACCCTCATTTACTACAATTTGATTATAACTTGAATATATATCATGGATTCCAGCTATGAAAGAAACATTATTTTCTAGATTATTTATTTCTTATAATAGTTAGTGAGTTTCTGCAGGTATTTTTCATAGGCAAGGAAGGAAAGTGGAGCTACTAACTTCAACAACTATGGCCTTTTGAGAAAATTCAATTACCTGGAAAACCAAGCTTGCACAAAAAGTTTCTTTCCTCTTGCACCTGCAGACTCTACTCTGAACTCATGAAGATCAACTGAGAGCCCCGATTTTATTGGTAGGTCAGTCACTAAACATTCTGCACTTTTTTCATGTACCCTAAAATGTCAATTCTATTGCCACAAAGATTGCCTTATCAAATAATTCTTTGTTTATATAAGTAAACAAGAATTGAAAAAATATAATTGAAAGTTAACCTTAAGAAATTTATGGCTCTTGACACTTTAAACTTATCTTAAAATAAATGGGATTCTTTCAGTTTAAAATAGTCAGTGTTCACTGTCTTCATTTTCTAGTCTACTCAGAATTTAAGAGCAAGACAGACATGAAATTCTTAATGTCACCACGTTAAATCACCAAAGTCTTGGAGAAACTACTTATAAATCTTTGAGGTCTTTTATAGCATGAATAATGATAAAGAAACAATCTCTACTTCTCTGCCTAGGCCTTTTATTTTTCTCATAGTAATTAAGAAATTGAGACTATGTAATATGAATAAATTAATAAAATAAAATAAAATAAATTGAGACTATATACAAACCAACACAGATGGACCCCACTGCTCTGATGACGCTCAGGAGTGTGCCTTCTGCTATTTTATTAATCCTCAGCAGGCGAACTAGTGGTGCAATGCCATTTCCTTCACATATCTGATTCTGATGCATCCTGCTGTCCTTACTTAGAGCTATGACTGCTTCACCCCCTGGGAATAAAACGTAAGAGGTGGGTATGGACTTCAGTGTGTATCACATCGGCAGTTATGCATAGAAAATAACTCACCCACATACTGCATCTTAGCAGATGGTGACAAGAGCATGTTTATTATGAAATTGTATCCTATCTGTTCTGCCATAAACTTTTGTTGTTTCAGGGTTTGTCCTGCCAGCGCCCAAAGTGCTATGGCTCCTTGTTCCTTAACATCTATTTGAAAGGCCTATTAAGACAAAAACGTGCCAATCATTCAGTGAATGTGTATTGAACACATTAGGGTTGTATATTTTCATAAAACATGCATTCCAGAATTTGGTTTGATTTTCCAATCTCCAAATACAGTTCAAAATAAAGTAAATCATCTAAACAATTGGAAGAGTAATGATAAGATCTCTACCTTTAGAAGTTTTAAGAGGTCTTTAGTTAGTTTTCTTTCCAGAAATGCCTTCTGGATTAAAGGGTTGCACCTCGCCAGCGACTCCACAGCCATTGCACCTTTCACCTGGACACTGAGCTGCTTCCCTTTAAAGAGGTCGACCAGGGGAGGGATCGCCCCTTCCCTTGCTATAGCATCCTGCACCTCCTTGTTGTCCCGACCAACCTCTGCGATCGTAGCCGAGGACACTGCCTTCAGCACATCTTCAAAGGAGTCAAGAGCAACAAACAAGTCACTGCAAATGTAACTCTACCACACTGCACAATAACTCTGCACATTACAAAACCAAGTTATAAATTCAAAGAATTTAGGAAACAGAATTTAAATAAACTGTTCAGATTCATCATTTAGATTCTATCTTGTCGACTACTTCTTAGAGAGATACTTGGCATATTTAGAAAATGATAGATATATTCAATGTTATTGTGCTATAAATATAATATCTATAATTTTGTGTATAGTTTAAATATTTTCTCCATTCCTTTATGAACATAACTGTAACAAATGCCTTCTAAATATTGCATTAATGGTCATATCCACTTTGAAATTATATGTTGCTTCAAACTTTTCACTGTTTTAAATAATTCCAGGAGGAATTTTCTTAACATGTAGATATTTATCAATACATTTTTCCTTAGCATAGAGTGTTATGAATTACTGTAGTAAATCAGTATATTTCAGTAGATCTATTTCTAAAAGAACTAGTAGCATTTTTATCTTCCATAATCAGAACTCAGGCATATCAAATTGACTTTTTCTTCTTGAATATAACTCTTATCATTAAAAATGAATACATATAACCTGCCAACTTGCTAGACAAAAATGGTACTTCGTTTTATTTTGTTCTTGTTATTTACAGAACAGTTATAATAAGTGAGAGAACTCATACACTTCAACTGCATTTATAAATTGAATACATTGTTATATATGCATCTATCTCCAACTTAGTTTTGTTCTATCATTTATCTGTCTATTTACCTATCTATCGATCGATCGATTGATTGATCGATCAATCTCATTCTTCCCTGGCTATCTACCCATCTATCTATCTATTGATTGATCGATCTATCGATCTACCTAATTCTTCCCTGGCTAGCTTGAAAATTACTATACAAGATAAAGTGGCCTCAGACTCACGGAGATCCTGGCTCTGCCTCCCACATTGTGGAGCTGAAGGAGTGTGTATCACTATGCCAAGCTACAGTTTAGTTTCCTACACTTGTGTAGGGAGCACGAAGGTCTTTGCACCTATGCTGTTGACTGTGATGCCTGCAGGGACTTCCCCACACATTTGAGGCTATTTGAAGACATATAGATGCACAGAGCAATTAGTAGATGCAATGCTTTAATCCTATTTTATCCTCTATCCTGTAATGTCCTGTATCATACTTTTCTCTCAGCATAGGATCCAGATTGACAGCATGCATTCCATTTATGATATTTCTATATCTTTTATAATATACAACAGTTCTTTAGTCTTTATGTTTTGTGACTTAGACTTTTTAAATGAATATTAATCATCTATTTCAAACCTTGGTTTAGGTTTATTAAATGTTTCTCATGATTCAAGATATGTACCTCCCTTCAGAACACTTAAAAAGTGGCATTATGTTCTTTGAGGATAGTTCATGTAATGTTAAATGGTATTTATTTATTTTCATTAGTGATATTAATTATGATTCCCCAGTTTCTGTACCATTTAGTTGCTATTATTGCCTTGCTTCTAATTTTAAAAACCCCAGCACTTTAGTATTGTGCAAGTAAGCTGGATATGCCTTTAATCCTAGCACTTGGGAGTCATGGGGATCTCTGCAAGTTCTAGGCTCGCCTGCTCTACTCAGTGAGACCTCATCTCAGTAATAATAATAATAATAATAATAATAATAATAATAATAATAATAGCAATATTATTATTATTATTATTAATCAAAATTTGCTGCAAAAATTGTAATTTCCCCCCCAAAACAATCTTAAAATATTTATGAAAGATTAGTTTACCAAATCAACTTTATTTTCTCAAAAAGCAAAGCAAAACAGATAAAAACTGTGAACCCACTTTAAGACTATTTTCTTAATACTCTATGGGTTAGCAAGCTGGATCACAGTAAAAAGAATTGGTTGTTAAAATACTAAAGTTATATATAAAGTTTAAGCAAAATAATTATTTTAAATAAAAAAATTTATACTTCTTAAGGACATTAGTATAGATTACAGGGTGGTAAAACAGTGCTTATAGTTAGGTTTTAGATCAGACAAAGACCTAACAGGGAATTATTTTTTAATATTTTTATGATTTTTAGTTATATGTATGTATCTGTGCACATGATAGCAGGCTTCCATAGAGGACAGGGGATGCCCTGGAGCTGAGGTTACAGATGGCTGTGACCCGTCTCATATGGATGCTGGGAACTGAACTCATATCTTCTAGAAGAGCAGTGTGTATACTTAACCACTGAGCAATCTTGCCAGGCTACATGGAATTCTTTTAATTATTTTTATTTTTCATGAACTCATTTATTAAAATTACTGCTATAAGTACTGCTTTTTATAATATCTAGAACAATCCAGCTGAAAAAGAGCTAGTCTCTTTAAGTTTTAATTAATGGCACAAATAAGATAAAGAATTATAAACAAAATTTATATGATTAAACTGTGTATAAGAGCTGTTCCCCTGTGCTGCTCTCCAGTAGCCAGGAGA
This sequence comes from Acomys minous, assembly GCF_964271855.1. Taxonomy (NCBI): domain Eukaryota; kingdom Metazoa; phylum Chordata; class Mammalia; order Rodentia; family Muridae; genus Acomys; species Acomys minous. The sequence goes on along the minus strand of NC_140486.1, from coordinate 75,417,396 downwards.
GTACAGTAAGAAGTATAGAGAAACTCATAGCAGAAAACTAAGAGTTCAAAGGGAGGTTTTAATGTCTTTACAGATTCCTACAAGAAGACACTTGTTGAAATTTGAAATTCTAAAATAAAGGCAAGCTCTCTCCAGCATTCTTCCTTCCTATTCTTTACCTTGGGTTATCTTTTCCCAGTGTTTTTATTTTGTGTTTATTCCATATTTATATATGATGAAGTGGGGCAGAAAGACGCGTGACCAAATGGGCGTGTCTTTACCCTTGTTTTTGATCTCAAAAACGGAAAGCTCATGCTACTGCATACACTCACGGTGGTGACACTTTTCTAGCGGGACCTAGATGGACCATTTTCAGCTGCTACAGAAGCAGCCTGAGACCCCTGGGGTTCCTGGAACTGAGGTGCACTTTAGAAGCAGGTACCTGCTGATTTCCTTGAATTTTGATATCAGATATAAAAAAGCAGATCTGAAGTTCTTGCTGTACGTTGCAAAACATCTTCTAACGAATAGATATTCATACAGGAAGAAATCTCCCCAAACATATTATATGATCTATTTCATTATTCATGCTAATATTTTTATTTATGGAAATTTCTAGCTAAACATTTTAATATACTTTAGAGAGTCGATTATTTCTACAAGCTTGGTAGTTTTAAGTTTTCCAGATATTTAGATTATATTATGTGTCTAGATCTGTTCAAAGATAAACCCAAAATATTTGTCCATAGGGAAATCCAGCTCTTTGTTTGCTTTGTTTGGCAAGTCTGGTCACTTTCAGCAGATCGGTGAGGCTCACCTGAATCAGAACTAAGGAACTGGATGAGGTACCGGATGCCATTGTAGTCTCGCATTGCTCGCTGGTTGCTTTCATTCCCCATACATAGCACCCGGATACAGTTCATCACGTTCACCAGCACACTTTCTATGTCGAGGCTCAAGAGATTGATCAGAGCTGGAATTCCATTCTAAAAAGAAGCAAAGGGGATGACATTCGAATTCATTTATGCATTTTTGTTTGAAAGTCTGTAATCTTTCTATAAATATATCCCTATTTAAAAGAGTCTAGTGTCTAGTGATGTCACACAGAACAGTAAGACAGCTGAATAATTTTTTTTTTTTTTTGGTTTTTCGAGACAGGGTCTCTCTGTGTAGCCTTGGCTCTCCTAGACTCACTTTGTAGACCAGGCTGGCCTCAAACTCACAGCGATCCGCCTGCCTCTGCCTCCCAAGTGCTGGGATTAGAGGCGTGCGCCACCACCGCCCGGCAGCTGAATAATTCTTATGCAGAAAAATACAATATTATTGCTGAACTAAGATAACCACATAACTATGCATTATCTGACCCAATAAAATGGAGTGGCCAGCAAAGCTTAAGTACACTGCATACACAGAGATTTTACCCTAGTAACTGCCAGAATCCATTAACAAGAAAGGTAAGTAGATAAAACTGAGTAACTCAGGAATTGGACTTGGGTGTGACTATATTTTTAATTTATTTTCTAATGGATTGATGCTGGAGACCACAAACTTTTTCAGAGAAGTTTTAAAAAGAGAACAAAGGCACATTTTTTTTAAAAGTTCAAAGAAAAAGGGACAGAAATTGTTTTCTACCATAAGGAAGTCAAATAACAGCATCAAGCCTAACAGATGGTCCAATTCATATTGAAGAAACAGCTATATGAAGAAACAGCTGAAGAATCAAATCAAGCAACTTCACTTCATTTGTAAATATCTAAAGACAGAGTTTAAATTATTAGTGGACATAGGAGGGTAGGTTTTATTTGAGAGAATAAAGCATAGCAACAATTGCTTGGTGTGAACCAAAAGCAATTTTCGTCTAGTTCCTTCTGGTACACATTTGGGATATATTTCTCACACAGAACTAATATCTTCATTTAAACAAGAAACAACCAGTATATACTATAAAAAATACTCCCAGGGCCACTCAGTCTACACTCTGTCGTACAGAGCATTAGGCCCCTAGCACTCACTGAAACACCTGCTGTGCTGCAGTGTTTCCCCTCTCCTTCCCTCACCATCCCTAGGGGATTGTCCTTGTGTTTCACTGTCTGTCTTCTATGTGAGACAATACCTGTCAGGCTAAAAATGTTCTATAAAATGGTACTCACATATTTGGCAATAACATCCTTGTTTTCACACTTAGCAATATCATACAGAACAACAGCACAGCGGGAATGTAGTTCTGGTTCATCAGACCCCAGCAGGTTGATCAAAGCAGGGATGCCTCCTGCCTCCACCATAGCATGTACCACACTCACGTGAGTTGAGATATTGCTCATTAACCCGACAGTTTTACACTGCAGTTTTATTTTGGGACATTTTAATAGATTGACTAAGGCAGGAATGGTGCCTGAAAAAAAAAAGACTAAAATAAGTATAGACAATTTAAAATAATTTATAGTCAGTTTATCCTAACAGTATCAAAATAATGTTCATAGTATGGTGATATAAATAAATATGGACAGTTCTACAAAGTATAGAATAATAACTTGAAGTGATGTGAAAATGATTTTGTCTTATGTATAAAAAAGTAGCTTCTTTTGTTCGCACATTTCGTTTCACATAACCTACATAATCATACACTTTGTATTAGCAAATCTAAATCATCTTTAAAATACTGAATTTTGGCCTGTGAGAATTTTTCTTATGTAGACAGGAACTCAGTATGCAGCCCATTTACCACCTTTCCTGTCTCAACTTCTCAAAGGCTGGGATCACAGGTGTGCATCACCACGCCTGCGTACCACATGGTAAAGGTCTTCACTGAGTCCTGGACTGTTTTTTGTGTGGCAGTATTTGTTTAATTGTTATAATATGTTATCTAGAGTGAAAAAATGGAGAGGTAGTAAAATGTAACACTGGCCTCATTTATTATTAGCCATTGGGCATGGGATAAAAAAAAAGAAAGAAAGAAAACTTGGCTTTAGTTGAATACTTGTAATGTTTATATCAGTTTAGTTGATAAGAAACCACACCATAGGAAACAAAAGTCCTGAAAAATATGAGTGTAATGGAGGCTCGTTTATTTATCTACCTGAAATGGAACTTTTGGGGGGACATAGAGCAGTTCTGAACATGTTTCTAATGAGTTAAATAAACTTAAGCTTATGCGTTCATCAGTTATCATGGAACAAACACTAGCTATGTCTCAGAATGCACACGTAGGAAAGTGGACACCTGCTTGGTAGCTCAGACATTCCATCCTTTTAGAAAGTTCTAGTGGACAGTGCTGCTCTCAGAACAAGCCCATTTCATTGGTGAAGAAACCAGGCCAGAGAAGCCACACTATCGATGAAGTTTCTAAACGCAGAACTACTTACAAACCTGGCCTGACATGTTCTCTTACTTTTCAATTTAAAAAATAAGTTGTGCAAATGTGGGTGTGGAATAACTTACAAATGAAGGCAATGACAGCAGTTCTGTGATGGCTGCACTTAGCTGCCACCTTGACATCACCTGAAATCACCTGGGAAGAGTGTCTCAGTGACGGACTGTCTAGACAAGATTAGCCCATGAGCACAGATGTAGGGGATTGCTTGTAGTCCTAATGTCAACTGATGTGGGACCTCACCTAAAACTGGTGTGGGCTACACCATGACCTAAGCAGGGGCTTCTAGACTGTAGGTCTAGAAAGTGTCCTCTATAGTTAAAAACATACTTTTAAAGCAAAGTTGGATAGCGTATATTGTAAACCTAGCACTCAACAGGCTACGAGGTGATGGAACCAACAATTGCTGCTGCTGAAGTGGCCAAGACCCTGAGACTAGACAGGTCATGGAAAATCATGCTTCTGCTAAGGGACCATAACAATGAAGTGACTACTAGTGACGTGCTGCTATACTCACAGATCAGCGCCTCACATGGCCACATCAGAGAAGCATCTTCTTGCTTATGCGCAGAGAGTGAGAGACTATAGCACTCAGTCCTAAATGGCATGTCTTCACCAAACCCTTCCCTTAAAGGTTCAGGGATCTATGTAGAAGAGGAGGTGGAAAGACACTAAGAACCACCCACCCTGAGCAAGAGGCTACCTGCATTTGGAACCCACTGGCAAAGGGAAAACTAGATGTCTGCAGTGGACTCTCACTAGGCATCTCAACCACGCTCCAGGCAGACCGGAGGCCCAGGACGAGCTGGCCAGCAACAACAAGAACAAAAACTCTGTGGTATTTTTGTAGACTTTTTGTTTCATTTTGCTTTGTTTTAACATTTTTGTCCTTTCAGACTTTTGCCTATTGTTTTTTTTTTTTAATTTATGTTGTGATGGGGGTTTCTTTCTTGTTTTGTTTTTTTTCTTTTGGGTTTTTGTTCTGTGTTTGTTTGTTTAGTGACGGAGCCAAAAAAGCAAACTTGAGTAGGTATAGAGGAGAGAACGGTCTTGCAGGAGTTGGGGTGGGGAAAACATGATCAAATATAATGTATACAAAGTTTATAAATTTAAAAATGGGTGAGGCAAGAGGATTACAAGTTCAAGGCTAGCATGGGCTATATGTGAGACCCTATCCCAAAATATAAACATAAATATTATATGATATATATATATATATATATATATATATATATATATTAGTTTAGTGATAGAGTATGTGCTTTGCATCTGATCCAAGTGTTAAATATGTATGCCTATGTTAATATAAATGTATTATATATAATATTAAAATGTTTGACCTAAATATAACATGACTCTACTTAATATATAACAAAAAACAGATAGTTAATATATTTTGTATTACCTGCATCCAAAATACATTTCCAGTATCGATCGTTTGCTAAGCAAATTACTTCTAAGGACATGACAGCCATCATCCTTCGCTTTAAACTTTCACACTGCAACATTTCTGATAAGTAGTCAACAAGAAAACACAACTGTAATTCACATGAGAGGTAACGGAATGACTGGTTTTGTTTTTATATAGGTAAAGTGAACACAAGAGTTGAAATCATCCCGTCACCAACTGCATGTGCCTAAACGTTCCTTGTTTGTGGTCCTCTGGGAGGAGCTGAACAGATTATCCTGAGCTACAGCTTGGATCTGGAGTGGTCCTCTGAGGCCCCTCTTCATAGGTTGGACACTAGCTATTGGAAGATGATGGGAGCTGTAAGAGGTGGGACTTAGTGGCAGGTTTTAGATCTTTGGGGGAAATATTCTTGAACGGGATTGTGGGATTCTGTCACTTCCTGTCTGTTTTATTATACTTCTCGTGAGGCAAATAGGTCACTGGCCTCTGCCATAGGCTCCTGTAATAAGTGTTGTTATTTCATTACAACCAATCCTGTGAGCACAAATAAAGCTGCTCAGCAGATCTTGATTATCTTGGGATTTGTGACAGTAACAGAAGCTAACATAGTATATCGAAGGTCTCTGAGGTTTATAATATATATAATTACTGAAAACATCCTAAAATTATTTGTCTTTTGTCTGAATAGCTAATATTTGCCTAGAAATACAGTTCAAATTCACTTGAAAAATAATATATTCATATGTGCCTATGACTGGTTTTGAATAAAGTCTGAGTAGGAGATTTGAAGGATGGCAAAGTAAACTACATTACCAACACAATTTTAATAGGCATTACATTGGATATGATGCTTTGCATATTTCCTGAAAATGAATAATATGATTTTTTAATCTGTTATGAATTTGAACTGCAAACAAAAGATGAAACATCATGCATACTTTTAAACAATGTCTATGGTGTGAGGAAACATGGGCTTATCTCTTATCTCTTTCTCTGGCTTCTGTTTGCAGAGCTGTCCTGATCCTCACTGAGACTGCTCTGTGTTAAATGTCAACTTCTTCTTCAAAGGCTGATTAATTTGCTTCTAATCTGTTGAGTTTTGCTTATAGTGGAAACGGGCAGTATGGGAGAGAGAGAGAGCTATTGCAGGGCGTGAGGCAGAGCAACAGGCAGCAAGCTTACTGTTCATTGTTCGCTGGTGGTGTCATTACCATGTAATCACCAGGATTTTCTAACCATGGCTCCAATAAAAGTGGCCACTGAGACTGATCTATGCCTTCAAGTCATCCTTGTCAGGGGTCAAAATTAGAGGCATTTGTAATGGTTGTCTGTTACAGGTCAAGGTGATCCTCACAGTTACTCTTTTAAAAGACTAAGGTGCAACAACGGATGTGCATAAAAATAAACACAAAGATATTTCCCAGTATCTCCTTGGGTTTATGTACTCAGAAAATATCCTCACTACTTAGCAAATGCCAAGATTGGTACCGACGCTATTTTTAACAAAGAGTTGGACATCATTTTTCAAGTGTGTGTATGTGTGAATGTGTGTGTAGTGTTAGTGTGAATGTGTGTTTTGTGTGTGCATTCATAAACATTTGCTTGTATAAATATAGCGTTTGTGAGAATGTATATTTTGTGTGTATGCATTCATGTGCACTTTTTGTGTGTACTATTTAAGTAAATGTGCATCTGTGTGTATATGTGTTTTGTGTGTGTGTACTCATGTGCAGTGTGTGTGTGTTTGGTATTTGTGTGAATGTGTGGTTTTTCTACGTGCATGAATGTACATTTGTATTGGGGTGTGGAGTCCAGAGGTCAACACTGAGTATTTTGACATTTTCTTCTATTCTTTGACTATTTCTTCTCTGCTTTTTGGAGGCGGGGTGGGGTGTTGAGACAGGGTTTCTTTGTATAGCCCTGGCTGTCCTGGAACTCACTCTGTAGACCAGGCTGGCATCTAACTCAGAAATCCACCTGCCTCTGCCTCCGGAGTGACTCCCCCATAGTTTTTGAGACAGTTTACCATTGAAACTGGACCTTATCAGTTGGCCAGACTGACTAGCCGGTGAGCTCCAGGGATTAGCCTGTCTCCCATTTTTACTGCTGTCATGTCCTCCATGTCCTCCCGTGAGTGCTTGTCTGCAGCTGTTACTATTTAATCTTCACGCAATTGTTTTGGGGTCTTGCAGATTAGTAAATTTCCATGTATACATTAAACTGACCTGATACCCTTATCTTTAATAATAGTTCTAACTACATTAAATACAAAGTTGAGGCAATTCTCAAACAATTTTGCAAACCTGATCACTAGGATTTCAAACATGCCCGAGTTCACGTGTGCGCTTAGCGTATGGATTCTGGTCCTCACGCTTGCCCGGCAGGTGCTTTACTGTACCATCTCGCTAGCCCAAAGAACCAAACATATTAAACCAGAAGAATCAGGCTGGACTATTAACTGTATCTAACTCCATTGGAAAACATCAGTTCTCTTTTCTTTTTGTTTTAATTTTTATTTTAGGTTCATGATTCAAAATTACATACCACTAAAATACCTACAGCAAAAATATTGTGACTTTCTCCCCAATCTCTGGAAAGCAGTGCTTTGGCCTCCCCAGACCTGTGTAGGTTGATACTGCTTCATCTTGCTGCCTTGGTGTTAGGCTTAGCTCGTGGCTCCATGTTCTAAGAAATGGAAAACCAGCCCAACGCTGCTCTGCCATTTCCTCTTGTTTCCCTTTCCCTATATTTATTGTTACTTAAATAAATACTTAGTGTGTACAATGTCTATACAAATGTCACTCTCCACTGGGTGTTGTAGAGATCTTTGGTGGTGTTTCATTTCTCACTATAATTTTTCCTGCGTGTAATCTCCTTATTTCAGATCCATCTTCTTAATTTTCCCTGGCACTTCCTCTGCCTTTTCCTAAAGCCAAATCCACTCTGGAACACCTCTTTGCTGTCATCCTTGAAACACCCTTGGTTGCCTTTCTCTCTGCTCCCTGGGCCTACCCACATCTGTTCACCAAGGAACAGCAGCCTCAGCGCCTGCTAGTCTCCTGGCTGGGCTCTGTGGAGAGCCCTGGCGGCACTGCCTGTTCTCCAGCCTGCTCAGGACTGAGAGTTCTAAATCTGAGACCTTTTCTGCCTTCCTAACACTGGCTTGGGATTCTCTGGGAGGCGAGGTCTAAGAGGTGCTCTCCTGTTTTTTCTTTAATCTTAACTGCTGCTACTATTTCATTGTTTAATCTTCATGTAAATATAACGGGGTTTCAGGAAGGATGGGTACATTCAGCTGACTCTGTAACCCTTACCCTTGCTTTTCTGGCTAGACTGAACACACAATTTTCTATAAACCATGCATCAAAATGTGAAGGAAAACTCTTCTAAAATTAGGAGTAAGGAATAAACAAGAGAGAACCTTGGCTACTTAAGCTTGGATTTCCTTTTTCATTTCTTATTTTTGGAATCTGGTTTATTAGTAGAAAAATGATGTTCTGACTTCTAAGAACGTTGGAAAATAAAAATAAAAATAATTGTGTAAGAGATAGTTCATTTGGGTTACCAGTTGTTGAGTTAGAAATCAAACTACTTTTGCACATAAAAATATAATTCCCTTTATCAACTGTACTATTGTTGGTTTCAATGCATAAACTTATTTCATTTTCTTTAATTTTAAAGATATATATGCTATATTATTTTGTTCATTTATTCCATTTCATCATATCAATGATCATATTATAGAATAACCAAAACTTATAATGAAATCATATGTCCTATACTCACCTACCAACGTTTTCCAAACTGGAAGTTCAGGGATATCCAATTCTATTATATACTTGAGTACTTCTGTATGAAAAGTAAGCACTGACAAGTGAATGATATTATTTCCTTTTGTATCTGTTTTTCTCCAGTTAGCTCCAAGAGAAAACAGGTACTGAATAGTGTCCAGTGCTCCTGAAGTGGCAGCAAGTAACAGTGGAGTACACTGGTTCCTAAAAATCGAACACACATTGTAACAGTACTGAGCAAACATACGGCATCACATTGACTTTTTATATTGATGCAAGAACCCTAATTTATACCATCACTTTGTCTTCCTTTAGGTTCTCACTCTGCGCATCCCACAGATTTGCCTCCCTGCCTTAGTAGTCCTTCGTAGTCATCTCTGGTTTAGAAGTCCATACTACACAAAATTATTAAAATACATCATCCTATCTAATCTTTCCAGTAGCCTTGTAAATCACTTGACCCATAACTGAGTATTATCAACTGTTTTACAAATATCAAATAGATTTGATAGTTGTCAAGCACATTTTTTAATATTTTATATTCAATTCGAAACACTAGTATCCTCATTGTAGTCTAAACTAACAGTATGAAACTAATTGTGGGTTGTTTTACATAGTGAAGATACTTGGGTGGTGTGCATGGTTATCCAGCCCAGTGTCCCACCTCCCACCACCCCTCATAGGTAGGTATGTAACAGTGCAATAAGTGTGGCCAACAGGATGGTCATGGAAGTGAAGAGAAAGGAGTGTACTGATACCTTCCCTCTGTCTTTCTACTCCTGCCTATAACGTAGGCATGAATAGACACAGGAGTAGTTGCAATTTTGCACTGTGGTAGGGGGGCCATGTAATAAGGAGCAATAAGAGAAGCCTAGTGTCGTTCAAACAACCCATATGCAAGCAGTGGCTAGGCTATTGGAAGACATAGACTACAGCATCCTCACAGCAGGTTGGTTCAGGGAATCACCATAATCGCCTGGTCTTTAGGTCCCTAGGCAAGTCTTGGGAAGACTTTACTCCTGCACTCTAAAAGTGGCTCCTCAGCAGGGTTATGAATCAGAAGACAGCTGCAGATGTTTCTTGCTTCCAACTTTTCTTTTTGCTTGTTTTCTCATCTAGAAACATGTAGTTGCTTCTGCTGTGATACTGGTCTATCTACTTTAACCTGAAACTACCTCCTGATTATATAGGAGACAAGAGCAACTTTCTCCTCCTCACTCACATCGTTAGCCTAATAAACCTATCTGTGAAGCTACATTATTGATACAAAAGTTAGAGAAATCCCCAGGATCCACCCTTTATTCCTCTAGGAAACGCATGTAGGCAGATGGGAGCTCTTGGGTCTTTACAAATACTAAGGCAAGAGGAGAGGATGAACACCAGAGAGGGCATCAATGCTTTGCACAGCTTTCAAGCCCCCACACCAATTATGCCCGTAAGGTAGTATGGAAGGCAGAAGTCCTTAAAAATGCTCGATAACTCACTCTGCTGTCGCCTCAGCCTCCAGCAAGCTGGGATCCTTCCTACAGAGCGCAATGATGATGCAGATGTTGTCATAGAAGGCAGCGAAGTGGATCGGCATCCAGCCTCTTTTCTCAGTAAGTGTGTAATCAGCTTTGAAGGACAGTAGACAGATGGTTGCTTCCAGTGAACAAGCTTGTGCAGCCAGGTGTAGAGGTGTTGGACCTGAGATCAATCACAGTGTTCAGTAGTCAGAGTGCTAGCACTCCTAAAATACATAAGTAATAAATAAGCATGCCTTTATGAAGCCAACCGTACAGCTTAATGCTATATAATATTTTTTAAAAATACTCCAAAATAAACACTAAGAAAGTTATTTGTCCAGTTCCTGCTGGTGGGGAGCCTGGGAGATGACTGGAAGAGAGAAAAAGATACGGCCAGGTTCCCTCTGCAGAGAACTCTCAGGTTCCTTCACCACAGTAAGGTGGCCACTCCAAGTACCTGCCATATTTTTTAGACCATAAGACACACTTTTCCCCAAAAGAAGTTGGAGTGGGTGAGAATTAGGGTGCACCTTATGGTCCTATTGCGGTTTTTATTATTTTTCTTGTTTTACTGCTCTAAAAACTGGGTGTGTCTTATAGTATGAAAAATATGGTAGTCCCTCTCTGCCTTTGCCAGTTGTGGGCCTTAAAAGTAGTTGTAGTTTTTTGTTTGTTTGCTTTTGGAAAGAACTCTCCTTTAATTACCTTATATAGACTCTGAAGATATATGGTAAGGCTCTTAAATGTATAAAAAGGAAATAGAAACCTAGGGACAAGGGTTTTTTGTTTTTGTTTTGCTTTCATATCCCATGCTTATCTCAAAACTATGACCTCAGCAAAAGCAAGTATTTCCTCAGAGCCCATGTATCATTACTGGCACTAGAAGGTAGAGTGTCTAAATTATATTAGCTTGTTTGTGAGAACAGCATTAAAAGTAGGGCCTTACACATGGCTGGGCAAGCACCATATAGCTGAACTGCATTCCCAGGTCTAAAATGCTTATGTACAAACGGCCAAAACCACTTTGAAAAGTGAACTTCTAAAGCAAGTAGAAAAATAGGAAATTCCCAGTTAAGTATTATTTAGAAAGGAACACCTAATTTATGAATATCAATAACCATGAGCCGAAAAATTTCATTCGGTCCAGGGTAGTCTTTGAACTTACTATATAAGGATGACCTTAAGCCCTGTTTCCTGCTTCTATCTCCCATGTGCTAGAATTAAAGGCTTGTGTCATCACACCCAGCAAAACAGTTTTAGGATATACACATACATACATACACATATACACATATTTCACTTATGCCTTACCGTTTCTTTCTTTTTTCATATCCACTTTAGATGACTCTGCTTAAAAAGAAAATCCACATAGAAACATGATTACTAATATATAGCAGTTTCCTAAATGAGTCAGAAAGAAGAAGCGGACAACATGTTGATACAGAGAGCAGAATTACATCAAAGTGGAGTACAGGGTCTGGCCGAGACATGTAGACACGCTGCATGCACAGAACACCTTGTCAGACCTGACATTGACACTCTGCCTTTCAAAAGCTGATCGAAGCCTGCAGCTGGGAGTCTGTGCTGCTTTAGCAGTAACAGAGCCTACTTCTATTCACTCACACTGTGAACCATAGCTATTTATCAAATAGAATCTGAGAAGGACAAGGATGAACAGATTTTTCATTATTAAAGATTCTTTTCACATTAAAAAGTGCCTAAAGGACAACTGGCTACACACTGCATTTAAATTCTGCTTTACATTAGCTGGGTTCATTCAGTATTGAGCAAGGTTTAAAAGCTAAATGGAACCTTGGCTGAACATGATGAAGCGCCTCTGGTTGACGTTGAAGTTGGCGTTGCACAGCTGACATATGATGGAGACCCGGTTGTGCAGGGCAGCATGGTGGAAAATGGTGTAGCCTGCTTCATCAGAAACATTGATTGTTGAGCTTGAGGTTTTACGGCTAAATGTGTGGAAAACAGCAGACAAGCCTCTTTCAACGGCTGACTTCATACCAAATGGGATACTCTGAAATTATTTAAAAGGTCAGCATTAGTTTTTAAAATTTTTTTAAATAAAAACACATCTAAAGTTTTATTTAAAAAGGAGAAAGGAACACAGAATTTATTAACAGAGTCACAAGAGTGCTGCTTGATTTTTGCCAGGCGGCTCCCTGAACAATGCTGTAAGTCATAGGCTACAAGGAAATATTGAGAATATGGAAAATATATTTGGAAAGATTGTTTCCTTCCTTTTAGAGTAAACTGTAACTTCATCCTTGCAGACAATTTCAGCAAAGTGAACAGATATCATCTTGAATTACTTTAAAAGCAAATGAAAGTTATCTGCTTCTCTCCGACTTAAGGAAAACTCAAGAAACTTGAGATAATAGCTGAAGAGACTTTTCCTTCTTTTTGTAGTTATCAGATAAAGAGGTAAAAATATTGTGTTGTTCTTTGAGATGTTCTGATAAACATTTTAATTTAGACTAGTTATCAAAGTTTTAAAACTATGGCTTTTGAAACAGATAAATGGAAAGTGTAACGTTTCAAGTTGGAGAGCCTATTGATCAGCAGTAGCTAAGGCAACGTCTGTAAAACGGATGGACGGCTGACGCAGGGTGCCAGCTCTGTCCCTCAGTCTGTGTGCCAGGGTGAAACCAGCTGGTGCCACTTACTGACTGTGTGACTACATTAACTCCCTGCACCTCCCATTTCTCATTGTTGTAATAGAAGTGATAGCAATACAAGCAGTTCTTCAAAGGAGCTTTTCATTGAAAGTGGTTTAAACATTAGAAATCAGTAAAAATTTGCCATTCAGACTAACCACAATACAGTCAGCTTATTGGCAATTTGTACTTTGCCAAAAAATGTATAATCTAGAACCATATAGATTATTAGCTAAATAAAGGATTGACTTTTTTTATTTCATATCGAAGTGTTTCTTTAAGCATAATTTCATCCCTAGTATAAGAGTATAATCTTGGAACAGCTATAGGAGCCCTTCCATTCTCGGGGGACACCAAGGCACCCTACTGAGACTTTGTCAAGTTTCAGGCTAATAGACTTCAGGTCCTAAGGGCTCTCTCCTGGGGAAGAGAATGTGCATATCAGGGAGTGTTGGTGGTCATAGGCCTTGCTCTCTACTCATTTCCCTGTCTTTTGTCTGGGCATCAGAGAGCTTGCCTCCAAGCTTGTGCTCTAAAACCAACCCTATTCTCAGAGAAGTCCTAAGAATGAACACACATGCTCACACACACACACACACACACACACACACACACACATATTCCTGCCTCGTGGGACCCAATTTCCTCTCACAGCCCTGCATCATACTGTCTGTTTGGTGCTAGGGCCTGAACTCTACTCAGAGGCCCTGCCTGCTGTGTTACTGTCTATCTGTCCATGACCACTAATGACCCTTCTAGGAAACTCCAAACCCCCAACAACCCATCTCAGTGTCCTCTTTGAGCCTCACAGCCTGGACCTGTGAGACATGAACTCATGGTAATTAATGTAGCTTCTTACATTTTGTGATAGTAAGTGAAATACCTTGCATTTCATAGCTTTTTTGAAGCCAAATTTTTTCTTAAATTGCTCGTGTAATTGAGCTTCAGTCAATGGAAGTCTCTTCAGTCTCAGATTGTTCACAATTTCGTTAATGGCTCCCCACCACTGAGTCTTATACAGTTGCTGGTAGAAAATTTCAAGCTCAAAATAGATCACATAGTAGCTGCAAAAACAGAAAGGATAAGGGTGTGTTTTATAGCTTTGAATAATTTGCTACTTATTTATATCCTGTCAAAACTTGTTTATTCCATAATAATTACATTCAGAACTATAGTTTGAACTATACTTCATTGTAAAAATAGTAGCATTATTATCAACTGTTATTGTGACTTTTGCTTAATAATCATCCTTTTATTGACCATTTGGGTTGGTTCTGTCACTAGAAGCCCAGACTCTAGGGAAGAGTTTATCTGCTACCTGCTTTCTTTCCTCTTGCTGTTTTGACCTAATTGTGTCCATAAACTCAAAACCGGGTGTGGTGGCGCACGCCTTTAATCCCAGCACTCGGGAGGCAGAGGCAGGTGGATCTCTCTGAGTTCGAGGCCAGCCTGGTCTACAAAGTGAGTCCAGGACAGCCAAGGCTACACAGAGAAACCCTGTCTCGAAAAACAAAAAAAACAAAAACAAAAACAAGTTTTTTCTTAATAATGGATAATAATGTCCTTACTGATGTAGAAGAGTCTGTCAGGTCTGTCTTCATCCTATTGGCAGTTGGTCCTTTTGTTCTGTGGATATGTAGACTCTCACAGCTAACATGCAGTTCTGCATTTGTTTATGTATGGGATGGAGGGGGAAAATGTAACGCTGCTCTCATTAGCCAGCCAGTCTCCTTAGGAAGTGGGCTCCCATGGGAGAACTGGTGCCAAAAGGCATTTTGGCCTAAAAAAGGATATTTGGTTAATCAATGTAAGGACCCAAAGTCTGGCTGGGAGATGAACATGCAAGCTGCATGCCTGCCACAGCCAAGAGCTATTGAGAGCTGACTGAGGTGAGACGCCACACTGCTCTGGGCAGCCAGCTTATCTCTATAGATGTGAGGCTCTGTTGTAGGGGATAGGTGGCAGTTCAGCCTCGTGCAGAGACACAACACGGGCAATACAGACAGCGAAGTACACACGGGCCTAAGATAGGTCCCAAAACAATTCCTATGTTTGAAAGGCAAACCGTTCATTCCAAGTGGAGAAAGCAGCGGAGCGAAGACAGTCATAGTGAATGCAGAAACTGGGGCCTAAATACTTTTCCTGTTGCTCTGGGCAGTCAGCCAGTCCCCATAGGCACAAGGCTCTTGAAGGGGGACAGGTGGCAGCTTGGCCTGGCACAATGGGGCCCAAGCTCCCAGAAGAGGATATTTGCACATCATGCAGTCTTGTTTTGATAATCAACATGAAAATGGTAGTAGTAATATTATACACCCTCTTTGAGAGAGGTCAAAAAAAAAAAAACAAAAAACAAAAAAACAGGGCTAAGTAAGAGAAGGGCTGCTAAACTAAATCATTCTATACTTGCAATGGCCTCAAACAAGAGAACCAAGACTTTGTTATTTTGGGAGGGAAGCCTTATTTTTCTGTTTCAATGAAAAAGAAAATGGCTTTGGATTCCACCTAAAATAATGAGGATCAGGTTTGACAGAGGAAGACCTCCAGAAGATTTTGACTACAAACACATGAAGAAAGAAATGAAGAAGACCAAACAGGGCAGGTAACATAATTTGCTGATCCCTCCACATGTGAACAGCTCTGAGACTGACTAGGACATATAAATGTCTCCACACAGAACTTCAACTATACATGGCCAATACTTGGCTACAAAACCCTCATGACTTATCGTGCCATTCTTTTAAATGGCATAGATAAATTGGTTTACAGGTTGGCATACAATCCAAACTGACTTAGAGAAAGACAAATGCCTTTATTCTACTCACACAAAGAGCAGAAAACCATCTTTAATTGATCTGTGCATCCTGCACATCTTATGCATTTAAAATTTTTGAGTGTATATTACTTGTGAGAAATTATATGTTTTCAGAACAAAAGAACCAGACACTGGTTACACTGGATCAGATGTAACAGATTCATCCTGAAGGATGCCAGAACACTGACACAGGATGTCCTGCCTCCTATGATTCAGTTGACTGCTTCCAGGACAGCTTCAAAGAAATCTGCTGATTTCAGTTGAGCCTGAAATATCTCAGCATTTAGAGACTAGACCACAAATGTTTTTGCTAGCTTGCTTAAACATTTTTTTACAAGTTTATTTGGGCCCCCCAAAAGGATTCCTATGTCCCGACATCATCAGAAAGCAACCTTGACACGAACAATGTCCCCTGTCCCTTAAAGTAGGGCAGATAAATTTCGGTTCTTCTAATGGGCTATGGATGTTTGTTGTCATTTAAGGGAGTTTGTTACAAGTTATTAACGATCTTATTCAGAGAGAAAGCAAGGTTAGATTCAGGGATTTCTCTCTTTTCCTTTTCTCTATTTTTCTTTCTTAGGTGAAAAGAAATGGGTTGAAAAGAAAGGAGGGAGAATATGGAACTATCTTACAGGAATAATTGGACAAAAGGTAGATTATTTTAGAGGTATTCTACTTAAGGTTATTTTGATACTTAGATATTTTGTTATATTTAAATAAGGTCATTTTAAGATATTGGTATAAATATTGGTATATTGACACTCATACACACACCTATATATGTGTTAACTCTGGTATGAGGTATTGTACCCATAAAACTCATTTATAAATACTAGGTTTACTTCCATTACTTTAAAGCTGCAATTACAAACTATTTAGGATAATAAAACGATGCAAGTTAATAGTTGATCAACTCATGATCATGTCAGTTGTTAGTATAATCTATCACAAAATAAACACTCTAGCTTAAACAGATAGTAAATGGCTAAAAATAAGCAACATTGCCTGTACAGATAGATAGATAGATAGATAGATAGATAGATAGATAGATAGATAGATATAGGTAGGTAGGTAGAGAGATGTGATTTTATAGGTAGATATATAAAAATAAAGTAGATAGAGGTCTTCAAAAACCTCAGAGACCTACAGAATATAGCTTTTAAAGATTTTTATTATCATTATTATTTTAAAGATTCTTAGACAAGACATGTCAACTCCTGGCAGCACTCCTAGCTTACCTAGCATTGTCCTGCTGAAGCTGGGGTGGTTTGGGCTTATAATAAGAACCAACAAATTAAAATTCAACCTGGCACTGCCATCTACAAATGCAACTCAAGGTGTTGATATGGCCCTGACTGTCCCAATAGGATTGTACAGAAAGGCACAGTATTCGCTGTGCATCTTTAGAACTAGCAATGGCTGTGGTTGGGGGGTAAAAACACTTGTGAAGATTAAAATAATGAGTTTTTTCATGGAATACGTTGAGGAGGTAATCACAAGTGAAGAGGCTGAAAGACGGGGATCACATATCTTTTTGATCTAGATTATGAATCTGATGAGTTCACAGTGGATGCAGCTCGATATGGAAATGTGTCTCATTTTGTGAATCATAGTTGTGACCCAAATCTTCAGGTGTTTAGTGTTTTCATCGATAATCTTGATACTCGGCTTCCCAGAATAGCACTATTTTCCACGAGAACCATAAATGCTGGAGAAGAGCTGACTTTTGACTATCAAATGAAAGGTTCTGGAGAATTATCTTCAGATTCTATTGGCCACAAGCCCTGCCAAAAAAAGGGTCAGAACTGAATGTAAATATGGAGCTGAGACTTGCAGAGGTTACCTCAACTGAAAGTTCAGGAAACAGAGCTCATGATGTTTGTTTTTTCATGTAAAAAATGAAAAATTATTTGGGACTCCTTTCTGTTATCAAAATGAACTTTTATTAACCTGTAGGGATTAGATGGGATATTTTTTTCCCTGTGTAGCAAAACCCAATAGAAGAAACTTACTTTCATTGTTCTAGGCCTGGAAGTACCAATCATGATGTCCAGTGTGAAGACAAAAGCTAAAGGCAGCAAGTACCCTGAGCTTTTGGTGTCCTGACTAAGATTTTACCTCAGTGCAGTGCTCTAAGCGTGAATTGACTTTAATGAGCTTGAGTAAAATGAACTGAATTCAGGAATCCAGCACTTCCTTATCTTAACTTTCTAACCTGTTGTGGGAGAAGCTACAATGTTATTCAGAATATTGCCTTCGTAGGACTGTTTGTTCACAATACATAACATACACTGTTTGCATATTTGAAGCCTCATAGTGTTTGTCATCCAAAAATCTCAGAAGGTGTCAAGAAAATATATATTTTTTTAAATGAAAAAAAAAAAAGGAGAGAGAGAGAGAAACAGCCTTTTTATTTAGACAAAAAGGGGGAAATGTTGGGGTTGGTCTGTTGCTATGTATTCTAATGCTAATTACTGATCCCAAGATCTGGTTGCTGCCCAGATGAGCACATTCTTATGTATACCTGTCTTCATTGTGTAAACCTTGCTCTACCTAATTTAAAGTTGATTGGTTAATAAAAAATGTGGAAGCCTGGGACTTGGCAGGACTGAGGAAGGCGGAATGGAGGTTTGCCAGCTAGGGTGTGGACGGAGGACCATGAAGCTGGAGGAAAAGGAGAGGATAAAGAAAGCAGACAAGGCCTGATGGAGCAAATTCAGGCCAGAAAGGACGACTTATTGGCAAGTAACTTGGGTTGTGTAGCAGAGAGATAGGTAAATAGCTTAGAGGGTTGATATCTGCTTAGATCCAGTGCTTTAAGCTCACAAAATAAATCATATTCTGTGTCAATTATTTTGGAAGCTAGCAGGGTTGGACTAGACATCATATATGTAAGTCTTCTCTATTGGTTTTTATAATTATTTCACAATTGTTCTTACTCTATATGTTTTTTAATTAGACAGAAAGGGGGAGATGTTATGGCGTGGTCTGGTGCTTTGTATTCAGATGTTAATTGCCTGACACCCCACCCTCTCATTCTTACTGTTCTACAAGCAGTAGTCCCTCGAGTATAACAAAATGATGCTATGTAACCTTGCCTCCAAAATTATCTCCGATTGGCTGAATAAAGTGTCCTACACACCTGGGCAGGGCAGAAACGAAGTAGGCATGGCCAAGGTTCATGGGCTTGGAGGGAGGAGAGGATCACAGGATGAAGATGGAGATACAGAACTGCCTTGGGATAGGAAAAGGAGGTCAACACTATGGTGTGGTGTGGAGAGGAGCAGCCCAGACGGAAAGCATGGCCAAGCATTTATATTACTCCGGATGGGAAGTAGCCCAGATAGGAATGATTAGAACAAATGACATGGACGCGGGGCCGCAAGGTAACGAGGTAGTTTGGCCTGACAGGAGCTAAAACGTAAAAGTTCATTCATAGATGTCTCAGGACACCACACTGCCTGGCAAGTACTGTCTACGGAATAGTCAGTAGGTACTGGATCTATGAGCAAGAGCTTCCTCTTCCATAGAGATAACAAACCATGTATGGAACAAGATGTGTCCATGGATTCTGCATGGGGAAGAGGCACCTTCACACATACTTGCATCTTCATATTGCTCTTCTTCCTTCAGAATTGTGATCACATGGTCGGTGGCTTCATCTTAAGGAGGCAGTACTCAAAAGATCAATCACATTTTTTGTCTTCATACTCCCTCATTCTCCCATCCCCATGAATCTTAAATTGTATAATTTTGTTTGTTTGTTTATTGAGACAGGGTTTCTCTGTGTAGCAGTGGCTGTCCTGGACTTGCTTTGTCAAATGCATAATTTTTATTTCCACCTCTTCCTATCTCATTAACTCTCCCCCTCCCTTATCCTTTAACTTGCTGCAAATAGTCTCCATTAATCATAGTTTCATTAAAATTCTCTTATGAAATGACAGTCAGCTTTAGAGAGAGCTCTTCACTCTTAAATTGAGTTGTCATTTTCTGTTGTATCTGACGCTTTACTATTTCAGATTCTTACACACACGCCCCTTTTGGCTGCTACACTGTCATAGGCTCCTGGTTCCCTCCCCTGTGAGTTATACCCGCTCAGTCTCCTTTGTTCTCTCTCCCGTGTCTCTGCTATTCCATCTTTGAAATTTCTATTCTCCAGAATTCCAGACTTGGTCTGAGTCTCTCAACTAACTCCATGCTACCAGGGGAAGTAAACAAGGAAACAAATCTTCCAATGTGCTTTTCTCTGCTTCTAGTCCAAACATTTTCTCTGGGCTCTATAGTCCATGTTTTCACACTGCAGTATTCACAGTAAAATACAGAAACACAGTATGTGAAAGAGCCTACCTACCAGCACTGGAGGAACTATATCATTTCAAAAGATAAAAGGCATAGCAAGGTTTGCCAGAGAAGGTTCGGAGCTGCTAATATACTCCTTATGGAAATGGAATGGTGTGTGTTGTACCTACTGCTTTCAGCTGCCCCTCAGAATTAGCTCCTGACTCCATCCCTACGTAACAGCCGTGCTTCATGTAAGAATTAAGTCCAAACTCCAACTCTACAGGATGGATCAAAATGTGTGAAGTAATAACTGGCCAGCACTCTTGAGTTTGTCACCTTCAAACTTATCACTGTTCTAGGATCACCATTCTGAGGTTTTAAGCTAGCCTTTGCATTTGACAATGGTTTCTGCTGACATTCAGCAATCCATGGCTGGTATGAATAGAAAGCTCCTCACCTCTTTCCTTGAAACTTCATAACTGGTACTGAGTAAAATTCTTTGTATCCTGAATCTTCTGTAAAGGTATTAGCAGCACACTCCCGTATTTTTTCAGCATTTTGCTAAAATACAAATCACACATTAAAAAAAAAAACTTATGCAAACTTAATAATTATAAGATTCTTTATATGAAATTTTATACATGCAAATGAAAATAATGCTCCAGAGAAATCTGATAACTGTATGTATCCAATTCCTACTTTGAGAATAAATAACAAAAATAAATATGAAATATATAATAGATATGAGAGTATATAATGTAAACAAGACAGACAAGTTAAGGGCACTGATGCATGCAGTGCCACCAGGTTCCTTGGTGAGGGGTCACTCTTCTCAAAAACTCAAGACTGTCTTATTTCTTCTCTTAATCTTTGAAAAATGTGGATGGATTAGCATATGTGCAAAGGAATCTATTTATTTATTCATGGATTTCTATTGTATACTTTAGATAACTATCCAAGGACAAAGATTGCTTATTTGAAATCCAAAAACTCTGTGATGAAAGTAACTGTATCAGCTGTTACCAGGGATGAGGCAACAAGAATTAGTGACAGCTGAACCAAAAATAACTTGGGAGTTCCTGCCAAGGAGCGTGATAGAACAGAGACAACTCATACAGCTGGAGGTGAGAAAGGGACACTGAAGAGGGAGAAACAGAAAGAAAGTAACTGTATCCATTTTATTTCTCATCTGATTCTCTAACATAGTTGTTTAGGGTAGCTGTTACTTAATTCATGTTTGTTTCAATAAAGTGTGAGAAAAGATAGTGACCTGTGAGAACATTGTCTAGATATTTGGATGGTGTCTGTAACAACAGAAGCTCTTTCTCGGGGAACACTTACAAAACAGCTGAAAGAACAAAACATCTCAGAAATACTAATAATTCAAAAACCTTAAAATCATCCAAAGCATTCACAACTGGATTCGTGCTGATATCAAATTCAATTCCTCCGTGAACATGGAAATATTGATGTTCTTTGTAGTCAAAATTCTGGCATTTAAAATCTCGTCCATAAATAAATGGAGGCAGTTCTCTCTCTGTCTTGACCTTGTCATCTCCAGAAATAAAAACAAATTTTAATTTAAAGTCTGGAACACATAGATGACTGCATTTTAAATATCTAATTATCATTCATGTAAACAAAGTGGAAAATCCATATGAAATTAAAACTTGACAACTACTGACTATAAAATTATTTGTTTTCTCTTTCTCACTCTACACACACACACACACACACTACACAGACACTACACACACACACACACACACACACACACACACACAACTTATTTGTGAT
This sequence comes from Acomys minous, assembly GCF_964271855.1. Classification (NCBI taxonomy): domain Eukaryota; kingdom Metazoa; phylum Chordata; class Mammalia; order Rodentia; family Muridae; genus Acomys; species Acomys minous. The sequence continues at coordinate 75,395,778 of NC_140486.1, read as the reverse complement.
ACTAGAGATTGAACTCAGGGCCTTGCATACACAAGTGGCTTGTCACTGAGCTCTATCCCCAGCCCTCTTGTACTTTTCATTTTGAGCCCTATTTCATTTTGCCACTTAGGATAACTTTGATTTAGGCTAGACTTGACTTTGTTATCCTTCTGCCTCTGTCGTGAGTAGCTGGGAGTAGAGGCCTGTGCCATCATATCCACTAACAAGAAAGAAAGAAAGGAAGGAAGAAAGAAAGAAAGAAAGAAAGAAAGAAAGAAAGAAAGGAGCAAAAACAAAAGGAAGGCAGGCAGGCAGGCAGACAGACACAGCTATGTATTTCATTTTTAACAATAAAATATATTTGTTATGCATTTTGAACATTTTTTATGGTTTTACTACATAAACATTTTGAAAGCATTGTCAAAATACTCTGATTGATATCTATGGGTAAACATTAACATATAATCCCTCAGTTATTGGGACTAAAATTCTATGTTTTGTTTTTTTTTTATAACTTTTATCAATGACAACAAAAACCCCCTTGAACTACTTTAGGCAAGAGAGACTATAAAGAACTAAGTAGGTATTCACATTTATCTTAGTCAGTGTTCTGTGTTATACAGAGACATCATGACCACAGCAACTCTTATAAAAGAAAGCATTTAATTGGGGCTGGCTTAAAGTTTCAGAGGTTTAGTCCATTATCAGCATTGCCAAAAGCAAGAAGGCACACAGGCTCAGAGGCACACGGGCACAGAGGCACAGAGGCACACAGGCAAGGAGGCACACACACAGGCATGGAGGCACACACACAGGCATGGAGGCACACACACAGGCACGGAGGCACACACACAGGCACGGAGACACACACACAGGCTCGGAGGCACACACACAGGCACGGAGGCACACACACAGGCATGGAGGCACACAGGCACGGAGGCACACGGGCAGGGCACACAGGCACACGGGCACACAGGCACGCGGGCACGGAGGCACACAGGCACGCGGGCACACAGGCACGCGGGCACACAGGCACGCGGGCACACAGGCACGGAGGCACACGGGCACGGAGGCACACGGGCACGGAGGCACACAGGCAGGTGGGCACGGAGGCACACGGGCACGGAGGCACACAGGCAGGTGGGCACGGAGGCACGCGGGCACGGAGGCACACAGGCACGCGGGCACACAGGCACACAGGCACGGAGGCACACGGGCACGGAGGCACACAGGCACGCGGGCACACAGGCACACGGGCACGGAGGCACACGGGCACGGAGGCACACAGGCAGGTGGGCACGGAGGCACACGGGCACGGAGGCACACAGGCAGGTGGGCACGGAGGCACACGGGCACGGAGGCACACAGGCAGGTGGGCACGGAGGCACACAGGCAGGTGGGCACGGAGGCACACGGGCACGGATGCACACAGGCAGGTGGGCACACAGGCACGCGGGCACGGAGGCACAGGGGAACGGAGGCACACAGGCATGGAGGCACACAGGTACACGGGCCCACAGGCACACGGTCACACAGGCACACAGGCACGCAGGCACACAGGCACACGGGCACGGAGGCACACAGGCACGGGGGCACACAGGCACGCGGGCACACAGGCACGGAGGCACACGGGCACGCGGGCACACAGGCACGGAGGCACACAGGCACACGGGCACGGAGGCACACAGGCACGCGGGCACACAGGCACGGAGGCACACGGGCACGCGGGCACACAGGCACACAGGCACGGAGGCACACAGGCACGAAGGAACGCAGGCACACGGGCACACAGGCACATGGGTACACAGGCATACGGGCACGGAGGCATGTGGGCACACGGGGACGGAGGCACACAGCAGACATGGTCCTAGGGAAGTAGCTGAGAGTTCTACATCCATCCATACCCACAAGCAGCAGGAAGAGACACTGAGCCTGGCTTGAGCTTTGAAACCCCCACGCCCACCCTAGTGACACACTTCCTCCAGCAGGGTGACATCTAATCCCTCTCAAGCAGGGCCACTCACAGAGGAACAAGCATTCAAATACACAAGCCTGTCGGGTGCGCAGGCGTCATTCAAGCCACCACACCTTTTGACAACAATAATCAGCTTCTCGTACTGGAAAGTAATGAGAACATATATACTACTTATTTTAAAAATAATTTTCTAAGCCGGGCATGGTGGCGCACGCCTTTAATCCCAGCACTCGGGAGGCAGAGGCAGGCGGATCGCTGTGAGTTCGAGGCCAGCCTGGTCTACAAAGCGAGTCCAGGACAGCCAAGGCTACACAGAGAAACCCTGCCTCAAAAAAACAAAACAAAAAACCAAAAACCAAAAAAAAAATAATAATAATAATTTTCTAAAATCCCACCAATGATAAGGCCTATTTTTGCTTATCCTCTTACCTGAGAAAGGTGGGAGGAGACTATTTAAATATGGGACTTTCATCTTCTTTTTTAAACCGAGTAAGAATGGAATCAGAAAACATATTAACTTCAGATAGGCTATCCCCCTTCGGATTTCTTTTTTTTTCTCAAAGTGCTTTTGAATAACCTTTTTTTGAAGATACAGTCTTTGTTGTAGTCTCTGGTAAGTACAAATATCAAGATAATCCTGATTGTACTCTATACCATTAGTAAGCCAATAGGATGTCTCAAAAATAAAGATGTTTTCATGCTGTTGAATTTGTGTCGTACTGAATGTCAATTTTAGCATAATATTCTCAGCATATTTCATAAATACAGCTTTTTCTTCGGGGCTATTGGGCTCATATGTTGGATCTTCATTCATGTCTTCATCATAGATTCCATTAAAGTCTGGATCATTTGTAATATCAACCAAACCTTCACAGAAAAAAAAAATTAAAGAAATAAATAAATATGTAAATGGAATTAATTATTATGTAAATATTTATTAATGCTGGTTATTAATACAGTGACAGTTACTCCTTAACCTGCTATTTATTTTTTTTAATAAAGATTTATTTATCATACTGTTCTGCCTGCATTGTGCCTCTATGCCAGAAGAGAACACCAGATCTCAATTTAGATGGTTATGAGCCACCATGTGGTTACTGGGAATTGAACTCAGGACTTCAGGAAGAGCAGGTGGTGCTCTTAACCTCTGAGCCATCTTTCCAGCCCCCTTAACCTGCTATTTTATAAATAAAAGGCAACAGAGACCTATCAGATTAAATTTAAGTCTTAAAGCTCTACAGCTGGGCAGGTAATCAGCCCTCTAAGCTACCTTCTCTACTTCCCATCCAAATTCCCAAATACTTGTACATGTTCCATTTTGGCTGCTTCTGCTCCACTAAGCCAGTCCTCAGAGCAAGCTGCGTTTGGTCACATGCTCCTGGTTACTTCATGGTGACCTCCTCACCTTCCCCTCCTGCTGCTACACTTTCTGCTTCCTCACTCTCTCTTCTCCTTGTGGTCTCTCTTGGACTCCACGCCTGGGAGCTTATGCTTTGCTTACCTCTCTTCTGTCCAGCCCAGGCTGTAGGCAATTTTATTAGCTAATCAGAGATGATTTGGCAGGCAAGGGTCACACAATGCCATTTGGATACATGAGAATTTGCTTGTAGGATAGTAAGGATCTTGGGGAGGCACATTTGAATACATAGTAGCCCCAGGTCAACCTCAACAGGAAAAAAGAAAGAGAGAAAAAGAGAAAGAAAAAGAAAGGAGGAAGAAAGAAGAAGAGAAAAGAAGAGAAGAGAAAAGAAGAGAAAAATAAATAGTAAGAAACAAGAGATGAGGAAATGTGCTATGAAAATTTCCAGGCAAGAAATAGTAGCTGTTGCAATCATAAACTCCAGTTGTAGATACCGCCATTGGGTTTACACAAAATTGTGCCCCTTGGTAGTCAGGCAAAGGTGAGGGGTTTGGGGGTGACCTACTTCTAACTGCCAAACTCATAGCTAGTAATAGATTCGTGGAAAAGGGGAGTCATGGCCTTTACTAGTGTACCCACGCTGATTTAACCAAGGCTCGGTTATCACACAAATGGCCCTGGTTCAACAAAATGAATCACAAAGCAAACCCAAAACTCATGAATCTGGGAAAGGACATGGTAGCGAAGGGGCTATTGATAGGTTGAGAGGGAATTAAGGTGTACGGAAGTAAATGTGAGGGCATGGTATACAAATATAAAATTGTCAAGGAATGGGTGGCCTCTGAACCAGGCCTATCCCTGACAACACATCCTATGCACCTTCCTAGCCTAGTAAGTCTCTCAGGCCTCTTTTTGACTACACTATTGCAAACCTCCGGCTGATCCCTACTTGCACATCCCAGGTGCTGGCCCAACCTGACAGTTCCATGAACTCTAACCTTCTCTCATGGCCCACAATTTTCAGGCTCAGACTCAACTGAACTGCCTGTGTGTTTGTCTCACCTGATAAATACCCAATAACTCAGCGTATCCATGCCATCTTCCAAGCACATCTCAGGTAATGTACTTTGCACACCAGTTTGAACAGATGCGGTCATTGTCCCATTTGTACACTTACTTGGTTGTCATTGAATTGGAATCACCCCTATTTTGCCAATCTGAAATCAGCACTACCTGAAGGGTTTGACCTACTACTTACTCAATTCTTCTGACCTGAAATCAACTGAAACTGGGCAACAACAGAAACAAAACCAACTTCAACTCAACAGAGAGAGCCTGGAATCTCACATCAGACATACAGCCCAAAAAAGAAGTCCACATTCCCAGGTCACATCACAAAAATATAAACAGTACAAAAGATCAATACAGTAGGTCTTGGAGAAGACATACCAACCCTTATAGAAATGTTCTCCAATGGAAATTATCCAAATGAACCCTCAGGGCATAGAATTTAAAAGAAAAATCTTAAACATGATCAGAGATTCTAGGGAGTTTAAAGCAGACAGAAATAGCTTAATGAACTTAAAGAGGATAGGGAAAAACTTCTATCATTTCCGAGATGACAAAGAAAGATCAAACTCTAAAAATTGAGTTCAATAACGATAAAATAGAAATACTGAAAAAATTCAAGTTAAACTTAAAAACTTAGGGGAAATCCTTGCCAATAGAATGGACAAAGTAGAAGACAGAATATTAGGACTTAAACATAAAGCAGAGGAATCATACCCCAACCCTAACCCTAACCAACAACACAGAAAACATTTAAAGTCACATGAAAGAAGTAACAGGAAGCTAGGGCACCAAAAATGATAAAATCTCTGAATTGTAGGCAAAAACGAAGGGGCAGAATCCTCAACAGCATCACAGAAAAACACTTCCCCAAAATAAAGAGACATATCCACGTAAGAATACAGACCAGACCAGGAAAGAAACTCGTCATAGCATATTATAGCTGAAGATCTAAATGTACAGAACAAAGAAAACGTATTGAAAGAAAAACCACAAGTCATATACAAAGGAAAGCCCATCAGAAGAACAGCTAACTTCCCGATGGAAACTCTAAAGGCAAGGGCAGCTTAGGCTAATGTACTGTAAGTTCTAACAGAACACAGATGCAAACCCAGACACTTACCTGGCAAAACTATCAGCCATCACTGAAGGAGAAAGAAAAACTTTCCAGTGGATAAACAGGCTAAAAGAACTCATGTCTACCAAAACAGCCCTACAACAAATAGTGGAAGCAGATGGAGTAATAAGTGGATCTGAAAGGTTCTATAAAAAAGACAGATGAGACTATAATTACTACAACATAAACTATGAGTAAGAATAAAAACAACAAAACAAACAAAGCCCACAATAAAATGACTGCAATCAACACACAGCTTTCAATAACAGCTTTAAAAGTCAACGTTCTCAATTCCCCAATGGCACAGGTTTGTGGGAAGGACTGTAAGCTTTGTCACAGGTGAAAGCAGTCTTGGCGGGCTTTGCTCTTGGACACACCACGGATACTCCCTGAGATTAACCTTGAGATAAACTGGGTGGAGCCATCCTGGGCCCGGAATTCAGGAAGTGGATCTGGGGACTCCACCTGGACTATTGTGTTTATAATCGACCCTCCATGGGAAGAGGAGACCAGCCCTTGCACATGAGAGACAGACAGGGAGGACAAGAGGAGCAGCAGGTTCGGACCGAGCTTGAGTGCACGTGGATCGGGAAAAGGATCGGCGAACAGGCCAGACCAGCACACAGGCCAGAGACACCACGGGACCCGTCCTGTGGAACGGATACCAAAAGGTTCACTCTTGTTTCCCTTTAACCTTTTTCCCCTCTTGTGTAAGATAATTGGGTTGTATAATAAAGTTTAATTGTTTAGAAACAGAGCCAACACAGGTTAGTTGAAAGGATAGAGAAATAAAGTCTGCTTTCCTTTCGCTGCTGTGTCCACAGGCATGAGTATGCTTAGGCTTCAGAAGAGGCTTGCCTCTGTGTCCTCCGCTGTGGTAAAGTGAAGTTCTGGTTGGACCCCAATGAAATATGAGAAATAAAAATCTCTAATGCCTACTCTTGCCAGCAGATCCAGAGGCTGATCAAAGATGGATGATCATCCAGAAGCCTGTGACTGTCCATTCTTGGCCTCGATGCCAGAAAAACACCTTGGCTTGATGGAAGGGCAGGCATATGGGCATAGGGAAGGGGAAGGGTCCTGCCAACTACTGCACACGCCTGAGACGGTCCCCTGGATGAGAAGGATGAGGATCCTGCACTGACTCATGAGGAGACACTGTGAATCTAAGAAGATTGACCACCATGTGTCCCACAGCCTGTACCTGAAGGTCAGAGGGAATGTGTTCAAAAACGGAGCACATACCCAAGCTGAAGGCACACAAGGCCGCAAGAAGCTCCTGCCTGACCAGGCTGAGGAAACAGTGAATGCCCGGAGGAGCGCCTCCAGGCCAAGACCCTGTCCAAGGAGGAGGAGACCAAGAAGTGAAGCTTCCCTCACATCTGTATATAGTGACCTGGCTTTATGGCCTCATGTGGATCAGTCACTAAAGTAAAACAAGCTTTAAAAACAAAGAAAATCCATTTTCTATTGTCTACAAGAAACTCACCTTAGATTTAAGTACAGTCACCACATTAATGTGGAAGGATTAATTAAAAGTATTTCAAGCAAATGGGACCAGGTCCCAGTGTCTGACAAAGTAGATTTAAAATGGAAACTTATCAGAAGATATAAAGAGACTTGTCATTCTAATCAAGTAATAATTAATAAAGAATAAATTATAATCCTAAACATATATACAACAAACTATAGTGAATCCAATTTTATAAAAAAAAAGGTGTATTACTGAAATTAAAGACACAGACTAACTCCAACTCAAAAATAGGAAGTTGATTTCAATACCCCACTTCTATAGGCATGTATTTTTATTTATTTATTTTTTAATATTTTTTAGGCATGTATTTTTTTATAATCTATTTTATTTTATTGGGGTTTCTTATATCTCTTTCTTTTCTTTTCCATTCCAAATCCCTCCTAATACTTTCCAAGCTCTCAAGACTGGGTAGGATACAGAAAAGGTTGGTGGGGAGAGGGCGCATAGTTCTCTTCTGCTGCTTCCTGCTGGCTGGGGTCCTTGGGTTCCTTAGGACAAGTCCAATTTAGAAAAGCTGAAATCACTCTATTTTATCTGATCCCAATTCAGTGATACTGATATCAACAGCAAATGAATCTCCAGTAATTACACAAATGCATGGACATTAAAGAAAAGATTACTAAATTGTGAATGTGTCAAAGAAAAAAATAAAGAAATAGGACTAAAGAGCTGGCTCAGTAGGTAAGAGAACCAGTTGTTCTTGCAGAGGACCTGGGTTCAGTTCCCAGGACCCCTGTGGCAGCTCATGATCCACTCCTAGGGGATCTCTCAACTTTTTCTTACCTTTGTAGGTATCAGCCACAATGTGGTCACATAAATACATGCAGGCAAAACACTCACACATTAAATAATAAACAAACCTAGTCTTTTGAAGAAATTATTTTTTAAAGTTTGTGTTCTTTTTAATTACTGGAACTAAGAGAAATGAAAGTAAGATTATGGCTCTAAACTCCTACATTAAGAAATTCAGGGTAGGGAAAACCAGAAATAAATGACTTATAGATGCAACTCATGAGTTTGGTAAAAACAAGAACAAACCAAGCCCAAATCCAATAGATGGCAAGAAATAATTTTTAAAAATCAGAGCAGAAATAAGTGAACAAAAGCAAAAGAAACAATGTAAAAAAATCAACAAATCTAAGATCTAGTTCTTTGAAAGGTTAATCATGATCAACAGACACAACCAAATAAAAGAAAGAGGAGACCCAGATTAATAGAATCAAGGGTGAACAGGGAAATCTTACAACATATAACAAAGAAATCCAGGACATTGTAAGGGAATACTTTAAAAACCTCTACTCCAGCCAGGCGTGGTGGCACACCTTTAATCCCAGCACTTGAGAGGCAGAGGCAGGAGGATGTCTGTGAGTTTGAGGCCAGCCAGGTCTACAAAGTGAGTCCAGGACAGCCAGGGCTATTACACAGAGAAACCTTGTCTCAAAAAACTGAAGGAGGAAGAGGAGGAGGAGGAGAGAGGAGGAGGAGGAGGAGGAGGAGGAGGAGGAGGAGGAGGAGGAGGAGGAGGAGGAGGAGGAGGAGGAGGAGGAAAAAACCAAACCTAAAAGCCAAAACAAACCTCTACTCCATTAAATTAAAAAAAAAAATCTGGAAAAAACAACTGAATTCTAGATTCATGCAAACCACTAGGGTTAAACCAAAAGGTATGAACAACTTAAACAAATGTTTATTACAAACAAACAGATTGAAATAGTTAAAAAAAAAAAAGATCATGCAGGAACAGCTGGAATCACAGCAGTATTCTATCAGACTTTTAAAGACCTACAACCAACACTTCTGAAATGATTCCAGAAATAGAAACAGAAGCACTCCCACCACACTCCTCCAAAGCCAGTGTCACTCTAATACCCAAACCAGGTACAGACACAACAACAACAACAACAACAAAAATCTACAGGCAATATCCCTAATGAACATAAATTCAAAAATCTTCCATGAAATATTCAGGCATACACACACACACACACACACACACCCTATTACCCACCACTGTACCAATATACAATCATATACTAAAAAGATCACCCACCACTAATCAGAGATGGTTCAAAACTTGTAAGTAAATAAATGTAATAAATCACGTGAATGGGCTCAAAGGAAAAAAAAAATTACGTTTGATAGATACAGAAAAGGTCTTTTAAAATCACCATCTGAGAGACCAAAAAGAATTAAAATCCATATCTCAGGGTCACTGAGGCAAGGTTTCAAGAAATAGGCTTAAAGAGCCGGGAACGCCTGCAGGGAGGGCCGACCAAGCCACGTTCCCTCCCTGCCCACCAGAGATATGGTCACTGGAAAACCAGATCAAAGGGCCCCTGCCCCGCCTCAAGATCGATTCGCTCCCCTAGCAACAGCCAATTAGCACAGGATGGGGCATTCATCTGAAAACCCAAACAGGGCAATCCCCTCAGCAAAGAGGTGAACTAAAGAGATCAAAGGAAGTTGGAGCTGCGGTGGGTGCCTTCCGGACCTGTTTGCAGCCTTAGGACTGGACCCCCTTCTTTATCTTTACTTGCCAAGCTGGGACCCCCTACTCGGGGAAGGCTCGGAGGGAAAAGGGCCTTTCAGTTGATGAATGGATAGTAATAAACACGGTACATCTGTTACAGTAACATTCTGTTCAGCTGTAAAGAAAAATGAAATTGACAGATAAATGGTACTGGTAACTACTGTGTGTGGGTAATCCAGACACAGAAAGCAAAGCGCTATTTTCTCTCTTATCTGTGGATCCTAGCCTCGAATCTTTTGATCTGAGTATATAACCCGCGGTATTAGAAAAAGTCAGGAAAGTACAAAAGTACTATGGGAGGGCAGTAGGGAAAAAGAGTTCCAGAGGGGAATAGTAGCAGAGAGGTACAATGGTGTGTGTGTGTGTGTGTGTGTGTGTGTGTGTGTGTGTGTGTGTGTGTGCACGCCCATGGGGCAGGGGCTTAACTGGAGAAGAGATAGACAAATAACCCTAAGACTATCTTAAAAAGCCGCAGGGCAACATATTTTATAAGCTTGCAGTATGTACTATATATACATGTGTGCATATGTATGGGGGCATATGCATGTATATGTCTTTTTTGAGTTATACCACATGAGGTGATTAATACTTCCTCTAAGAACCATGCATAATCAGAATAGGACTTATGCACATATGCAGCATGCACAGGGCCTACATGTTCAAACCCGATGGGGTCCCATCTCTGAGACAGGGAAGTGGACATGGGCTCTATCTTATAACTAAGAAGATATCTGTAACTGATATCCACTTGCAAAGAATAAATTACTTTTCTCCAATGAAGTCACACTGAATGTATTTCCAGACTTCAGGGTAGGCCCCATGCCCAGCACATAATGAAGTCAATAGTATTGTTGTAGGCTTTCTATTATATTGCTTTGCTTGGTCATTTTTGCCTATTGGTCTTTTGCTTACATATTACTGTTTCTGATTTTGCATTTTTGTAGGGTTGTATTGTGTGTATGTGTGTATGTGTGTGTGTGGGAGGGGGGGAGAGGGGAGTTTCTTAAGCTTTTTGTCATTTGTTTTGTTTATTTCATTGTTTCTTTTTTCTTTCTTTCTTTCTTTCTTTTTTTCTTTCCCGAGACAGGGTCTCTCTGTGTTAGCCTTAGCTGTCCTGGACTTGTAGACCAGGCTGGCCTTGAACTTACAGCGATCCATCTACCTCTGCCTCCTGAGTGCTGTGATTAAAGGCGTGCACCACCACACACAGTTTGATTTTTTTTTAAAGAGAGAGCAAGAAAAGGGGTGGAGTTAGGGAGTGAGGACAATCTGGGAGGCGTTGGAGAAGGGAAAAAGTATGATCAGAAAATATATTTTATGAAAAGTTTATTTTCAATAAAAAAGAAAGTGGCTTATAATAAATATAGTTAAGAAGTGCTAAACTCTCTTACCTGCTGAACTAAACTCAGAAAATATGTCTTTAGTTGTTTGAGGCTTCCCATCTGGATCAATGTCCATGATTGTACGCCACAACTCAGAGAATCTGGTTCGTTTCTCTTTGGGCATGTATATTCCATGCCACAGTGCTTTTAACATATAATCAATATGGATCAAGATTTGTCCAATTCTGGTATCATAATAAGCTGGAGGTAATTGACAAGAAGAACTCTGATCATAATTAGCTTCTAAACTGATTGAAGGGATTTGATTTAAGCAATAAATTCCAACGGCTAACTCCCTTAAGATCTGATGAACCTCCCTGTAGTCCAAGTGGGCAGTGGGGTCCACAGGAGTCAACAGGATGGCCGTGGAGAAGCTTACATTGTTTATTTGGCTCATGAGTCCACATGGGATGTCTAGTTGAGAACGGACATCATCCTTGGCAGCCAGCCAGCTGACGAGTGTTGTTGTTAATAACTCTTGCACTTCACTGCGATCGTATTTTTCAAAGAAAGCAGAGGCATTTCTGTGCACTGCTAAATTTTCCAGGAAGGTTTCTTCATCTTGAACTTGTTCAAATCTAGATATTCCTTTTTTTGATATTCTTAACATTTTGAATTAAATCTAGTTTGTCCTTTTTGAAGTTTCTGCAACAAAGGAAAAGACAAGCAATAATACTTGTCATGGCAATGGAGACGGATTTTTCTAGTATATGTACCATTCATCTTTTTGAAGTTAATCATCTCAATCTATACTTTTTTCAACTTCCAATTAATTGCATCACAAAAACTTAAATTTGAATTAAAGTACTTAAGGTTGTAAAATCTTAAAGATCAATCATGCTAAATGACTTTAAAGCTCCAATTTTCAGTGAAAATTTACTGAGAAATCTTCGGTGCTATATAGCATTCTGCCAACTAACCACACAGATGGTGGTCTTATAAGATTATAACATGTTTTGTTTGTGCAAGAACATTCTTCAGTGTTTATACACTGATGAAATAGCTTGACACACTTCCATCTGTCCTATTTACCTTTGTATTGCTATGATAAACACCATAACCAAAGGAATTTGTAGAGGAACAGGTTTATTTGGCAGAGGAAGCCAAAGCAGGCACTTGGAGGGAGGAATTGAGCAGAGATCATAACTGCTTACTGGCTCGCTACTTCAGCTTTCTCACTTTGCTTTTTTTATACACACATGTCCATCTGCCCAGGGATGGCAGCACCCACAGGAGGCTGGGCCCTTAAATGACCTTAACTTGTGTCACTTGGAATAAAAACCAGAACTTCATCATTACATAGCATATGGCATTATTTTAGAAAGACACGGTTTGTGTTTGAGAATGTATACTTCATTTTTCATCGAAAAGATTTTTAACTACCTCCCTCCCCTTTCCTTCCCTTCTTAGAAACTCCTGAGAGCCGCATGCCTCCCGTCTCTTCCCCTCCTCCGCTGAGCTGTCCTCCCACCTACTCCTTAGGGTCGGAGCAAATAAATGCTGCTTTCACAATAATAACTATTACCCTTTTTTGCATATCTTTGATGTTGCACAAGTAAAACACAGTACTTATTTTACTTGTTTAATGCCATCAGTCTCCATTATAGAGATTTTTTTTAAATTGCAGCCAGCACCAAAGTCACTTAGACCTTTTAAAAATACCTGTTTCTGGATCCGAGTTGAGGCAGAAAAATTGTATTTTGTAGTTAATTCTGACACTGCGTACAGAATCCAGTTTATGGGGGTATTTTTCTACTTCCTAGATGCCAACATGTAAATTTAGGAGATTACAGGGCATGACGGGGGCTCACAGTTTTCAGAACCACAATCCCGCTCCAAGACTTGTGATCATATTGTTAGCAGCGACCGCGCAGGAGATGGAAAGGGACAGGGAAAAGAGAAGGCCTACTTGGAAGTGATTTTGTCTAGGAGAGAGGAGCTGCTTCCGCGATGGTCCTCTAAGGTATTTGCGGAGCAGACAGCCGTTGCTAGGGATGGCTTCTCAATTGTTCTCAACCTCCCTACCAGAACCCCAGAGCTCGAGGCGTTCAGAGAAGCTGGGGGAGGGCCCTTCCTGTACTGAGGGCCAAAGCTGGCGAGAACTCCTGGAAAGCTCTTGAGCCTGGTAAAGCTGTCCTAGGGCCTCCTGCGCGCAGGCTGTGCCTCAGTTGAAGCGCGAGTGTGGTCTGCGCTTTGCGACCTCTGTACATGTTGTCCCAAGGCCACAGCCTTATGCTTGATCCCATGAGAACAAGTCCTCTAACCTCTCTCTAGATCTCAGCCCAGCCCCACGCTGTCTCTGCTACTGTGCATTTGCTTATAAAAAAAACAAAAAACAAAAACAGAAACCCTTGAGTGGCACGGGGAAGTGCCGGGCTCTGAGGGTCCCAGTCTGGAACCCTATTGCGCAACAAACGTTTACTGAACATCAATTATGAGCAAACCACCAGGCCAGAGGATAGAGACCACAGTAAAACCCCAAGGGCTTGCCAATGTGGTGTAAGATGTTGACAGCACCAAAAAGAAACGTTCATTCAGATGCCTGTGGAGTGACTTTAAAAAACAAGTCTGGGATATAAGTTATCCATACAAAGAGTGGCTGAAATGGCTCTTCCGGGGCAGGGTAGTGTTGTTGAAAGTTTGAGGAAAACAAACCATTGCACTGAAATCAAGGGACATGGGCACAAAATGAGTATGTAAAATTGGGTGGGACAGTGTGTGCTCCTGAGTTTATACAGATAACGGGGCTAAGATAGTAACAATGGTGGTCAGTGCAGGCTAGGTGGGAAATTTGAGGGAGGTAGGCTACTGGTAACACATTATGGGGTTTCAATGTACTGAAAAAAGTGTTAGGGTGACGCCTGAGTTTCTATCAGGAGCTACAGAGTGTCAAAACAAGATTAAGTTCAGCTGTGAACGTAATTCACCTTAAAGTACTAGAGAAACAAAGGTATGTCAGGCACATCTCTTCGGTATCAGAAGGGGTTTAAACATGGCAGCTGAGGTGAGACATACCAATTCATGTAAGCGTAAAGTAACTGGAGCCAGAAGGGTGGTTGAAATCACCAAGGGAGGGTATACTGTTGACATCCAGGACAGAAGCCTAGGGAATTTAACATTTAAAGGTCAGGGCTATATAATAGGATCCTGTCTCAAAAGAAGAGTGGAGGGATGGGGTGAAGAAAAGGAAGGGACAGGGGAGGGAAGGAAGGAAGGAGGGAAGGAGGGAGGGAGGGAGGGAGAGAGAGAGAGAGAGAGAAAGGGAGAGAGAAAATGCAGTTAGAGAGAGAGATGTTAGGATCAGCAGGAGAGCCACAACTGTCAGAAGCTAAGGAATCTGTTTGATGAATAAGGGAGGAGGATGGCCAACTTTGTTAGCTGCTGCTGCCAGGTCAGGGGAGTTTAACTCTCTCTGAACTTGACATTGAGCAATGAAATTCCTAGTGACTAGAGCAGAACTCCTATTCATTCAGGCATTATGCGTGAAACTGCATTTACCAGGAACTCAGGGCACAGGAAAGGCTTTGTCAGACTAGTCTGTCAGCCTCATAACAATTCTTTACTCCAAATCAAAGGGTCAGAAAGGTATTCAGCCCGAGATAGTCAACAGTAACGTTACAAAGTGATTAACAGTTCAAGAGTGTAGGAGTGATACTGACCTGTGGTGAGATCTTGATAGGGGTTAGGCAGGAGCTGGTCAGTTAGCTTTTAGTTTGCTATACCATACAGTGAGTGACAGAGAATGGCCTTTCGATGGGTAGATGGTCATTTCCATTTTTAGTGGCAAGAAAGAAAATGATGGTATACCTATAGTCATCTGGAAATCATGATGCAAATATACACCAGGCTATGACTCCAGGAAACCACTTCTACCTTTGCTCCTGGGTTCCACTCACCAGAACTCTTGAGAAATAAACTTGTTTAAGAGTTCTGATGCTGTGAAGGGGACAAGTCTTGGATGAATTAACTGATCTTTCTGTGAATGTTTAAGAATGGGACATGACAAGTAGATTTGGGGACCCAGAGAACGTTTAAGATGTCTTAAAAGGTCAAGTAGGAAAATGAGCTGATACGTGAATTAAGACTCAGAAATATGAATCTCAAACTGTTTAGCTACTCAAAATTTTGGTTTGGAAACATCAAAGCCCAAGCCAAGGCTCCTGAAGATAAGAGCAAATTGAGTTATTTGCAGATATGGCTCCAATGAAGGCCATAGGAGAACAATCTATCCATGCTTTTACACGATGACGTGTCTAATCCTACCCCGACTCCACCCCCTCTCTCTGAGCATCACTTGGGTGTTTTATAATCTAACTCAATTCTGACACTGTCAACCAGGAGTCAGTGCCAGGTGCCAGGTTAAGAGCTCAGTCCTTCAAGATTGGCACTTCAAAGGCCCTGTGCAAGTCAGGGCCCCTGCTCCTTCTCTCTAGCCACATGTGAACTGAACTCTCCCAAGCCTCCTCTTAACAGTGTTAACAGCCTGCTTACAGAACTCAGGAATTTACATCCAAAAGGAGGTAACACAGGAATAGCCAGATGAAGAGATGGGTAAGGCAAGGTACTAGGGTGGGAAAGCAACCTTCCATGCCCTCTTTACAATTCCATCTAAAAGCCCCATCATGCATTCGCAAAGCAGAACTCAAGTCTTTAAAGAGCTGGATGCTGTTTCATCTCCAGCCTACTTCACCCCATTTCTTGGGTGAAACTTCCAGAAAGGCCAATTGTAACCTTGCAGATATCTGGGCTTTCTTCTAAGAACCGCAATGCTGAGGCCATCTAGGGAACCCCACCTAACTTACCTCATGTGTTTGGTCAAAAGGAGCTTTGATGGGAAAAGTAAAAATTTACATAATGAACTGTGAAAGCACTACAACCCAAAATGAAACAGCAGTTGTTTATTTTTAGTTAACTGTCACAAAATGTTGTTATATGGTGGAATCATATTATGATGTAATTTTGAGAGGTTTCTAAGGTAGGATCTGGAGTCTTCCACATTTATCAGATGCTTTCTCGTTAGTTTTTTCCAGTTTTGCAATTCTAGATCCAAACTGTATGGCCCGTTTTGGCAGAAGGGCAGAGACTGGGAGACCAAGTTCCATAGCTGCAAGGCGTAAAATAAGCTTCTCACCAATTCCACGGGGCAAAGACAGGTCTACCTTTTCCCAGACTGGCAAGGAATTTAGGAAAGACACAACATTCTCATCCAGGAAAGGAAATCTAAAATTCATAAAAAAAAAAAAAAGCATGAAATAAAGATTGGAGACAATTCTCAGACAGACAGAGAGAACTGTGTGCATTGTCGTGTCCCTGTTCTCATGAGGCTTATGTGAGCTCCTGCCTGCCTGCCAAATCCTTTTAGGAAAATGCCACTTAACAGTTTCGCTCACTTTTTACTTTTGACAAAGGGCCTTGCTATGTAGGCCAGGTCTTGAACCCATGAGTTTCCAGACTCTGCCTACTGGATGTAAACTGCCATATCTAGCTCCATAGTTCTACTCTTCATACCATTACATCTTCCTGTCTCCTTAATGTTTAAAGATGTTGCATTTAAGTATGCCTTTACTATCATTAGAATTATGCTGTAGGTAAAAATAAACTAAAGATTTAAAAAGCATCTATGAAAGTGGCTTGGTCTCTGAAGACTTTAGGCCATCTACAACAGTATTAAACCATGCTCAGAAAACATGCAAAGGACTCAAATCCGGGCCTGGGGCCTCCACAGAGCACCACAGTAGACATGCCCACACACACAAAACCTCCACAGAGCACCACAGTAGACATGCCCACACACACAAAACCTCCACAGAGCACCACAGTAGACACGCCTACACACACAAAACCTCCACAGAGCACCACAGTAGACATGCCCACACACACAAAACCTCCACAGAGCACCACAGTAGACATGTCCACACACACAAAACTTCCACAGAGCACCACAGTAGACATGCCTACACACACAAAACCTCCACAGAGCACTACAGTAGACATGCCCACACACACAAAACCTCCACAGAGCACCACAGTAGACATGCCTACACACACAAAACCTCCACAGAGCACTACAGTAGACATGCCCACACACACAATACCTCCACAGAGCACCACAGTAGACATGCCCACACACACAAAACCTCCACAGAGCACCACAGTAGACATGCCTACACACACAAAACCTCCACAGAGCACCACAGTAGACATGCCCCCACACACAAAACCTCCACAGAGCACCACAGTAGACATGTCCACACACACAAAACCTCTACAGAGCACCACAGTAGACATGCCCACACACACAAAACCTCCACAGAGCACCACAGTAGGCATGCCTACACACACAAAACTTCCACAGAGCATCACAGTAGACATGCCCCCACACACAATACCTCCACAGAGCACCACAGTAGACATGCCCACACACACAAAACCTCCACAGAGCACCACAGTAGACATGCCTACACACACAAAACCTCCACAGAGCACCACAGTAGACATGCCTACACACACAAAACCTCCACAGAGCACCACAGTAGACATGCCTACACACACAAAACCTCCACAGAGCACCACAGTAGACATGCCCACACACACAAAACCTCCACAGAGCACCACAGTAGACATGTCCACACACACAAAACCTCTACAGAGCACCACAGTAGACATGCCCACACACACAAAACCTCCACAGAGCACCACAGTAGACATGCCTACACAGACAAACCAAATGTTTCAATGTGGGAGGAGAAACTCATGGTGGGTTTGTACAGCAAAAACCAAAGCCTTCAACTGCCTGAGCTTGGAAACACACCATACTACTTTCACTTCTATAGTCTTGTTTTCATCATGGTCCTAAAAAGAATTAGTCATTCTATCATCTTAGAACATGACTGCAAAGTTGCTTATTAGGAAGCAACTGCTCCCTGGCTCCTTCAGCTTTGTTCTGGACTTGGTTATAATGTAAAGTAATGTAAATGTTAAACATGTAACAGGAGTGTTGGTAATCCTGTTTTGGACCAGTTTCCAAGGAAAAGGAATGTGATGTCTCCTTTCACACTTTCACTAAAAAGCATTCAGTAATGAGTTACCTTGCTTCCTTTCCGTGATCACCAATAACTCTGTCATCACGACCAAGGTTTCTAGAAGAAATGCGACCCAGTTCCATTTCCATTTCCTCATTCAACCCTTCTAGACCAAGAGACTGAAAGCGGACCCGATGACGGGAGTAACCTGCCAGCTGCTCGTCTGCACCAATCCCAGTGAGAATCACCTACAGAAGATTAAAGAAAGCCAGGAACACGACAAAGAGGATAAAGAAAATAAGTTCTATTTTTCTCATAATGCCTAAAAAGTTACAGTCCTAACATTTTAGGAGGAAAACCACACGTCAGAAAATATCAAAAAACATATAATAAACACTGAATTAGAAAGGGTATTCAGTCAAAATTAGGTCTCAGAAACTCAGAGCAACAGTCCTGGAGCATACCTTTGCACTGCTCTTATAAGATCTCACAGCATCCTGGGTCACCAAGCAACCGATTCCTCTGGAAGCAAACCAGACAGCACAGCCAATGCTATCATCCAGAACTGTGTCCAATGGCTGAACTAAGTGACATATTCGAGCTCTTCTTAGTTCTTGTAGTTCTTCAAGAGAAACATTAATTTCAACAAAATTCCAAGTTCGAGAAGGGTTGACAGACTGTAGTTCCTTTAGTCCTGCTTTTCCTGTCACTCGGTCGGGCACCTCAGCGTCATCGGGATCCTGAGCCACAGCAGTATTCTGATAGGGCTCTTCAGAAGGGATGTTGTGGGAGTTTTGCTGTTTTCTTTCTACTTTAGGAATAGGTGGCTTGGTCTTTCGTTTAGTCACAAAAGCCACATTCAGAAGATCAACTGGCTCCTCTGAAGGAACATGACGATCAGCAAGGGCTGCGATCACCATTGAATCAACGCCTCCAGAAAACAGGATTGCAACGTTTGCTCTTTTACTACAAGATTTCAAAACTTCCTTTGATGTCAGGTTTTCTTCCCTAGCTAAACATAAGACTCGTCTCTTGACTGCAACATTCAGGACCTCAATGAACTGCTGGACTACTTTTTTCATATGTTCATCTTTAAGAAATGCATCAAGCATCTCTCTTGTAACTGGAACGCTGGAACTGTTCCTACAGTGAGTTTTCAATGGAACCTGAGGCAGCTTCTTATTTAAGGGAACAATAGGTTTTGAAAGGTACAGCTTGCCTTCGTTTGCTACCACTGATACACATGCTGGCAATCCTGCTAGAGTCCGAGTCAGATCATTAGCACATTCTTCAACAACATTCTCCTTAGAAACGTATTTCCAAGGGTATAATTTTAAAATCACACATCCGGAAACAGCAGCAGAATTAAGATCGATTTGGAAAATCCCACATGCTGGGACTTCTTGCCACTGGTCTGCAACTCCAGATATCTGGGCACCAACTGAAGAAAGGCAGAAACTCTTGCCCAGATTACTAAAATGCCAAAGCAAGCTACGCCGTCCAAAAAAGTCCCTACCAAACCATAAGGAATGGCTAGAGGCTTGATAATATATAAAAGACCAAGGACCTTGGACCTTAGAGAAGAGCGACAAAATATCAGACTCACTGCTACAGGCAGAAAGGCTATTAAACATAACCTGAGTGTCACTGTCTTCCGCTTCAACTTTGACTCCATTGAAAACTTCTCCATTCCATAAGAACACATTGCCACTTTCATCTTCCACAGGTTGGGGTGTCAGAACACCTCTCAAATGAAGAACATGACCAGAAAATAAGCACTGATAGTTAACATCAGATTTTATCAGCTGTTTACTACTATTGGGGCCCCGTCGTCTAAGATTATACAGTACATCCTCCTTTAAATCTTTACTGGAGTGCTCAACAGAGAAGCTTACGGAACAGCAAATGCCACACATGGTTATGTGAAGTCAAGGTGACTGTGTCTTAACTTTGGTTGTCTCACTGTTTTCTAATGCTTGGTACTCTTTTCTTAATTCATCTAAGGTATCTGTTAGGAGGAAGTGAGAAAAAAATATTGAAAAATTCAGAAATGTTTACCTATTAAGTCATAGACAAAACAGGCTACTTCTCAACATTAAACCATATGAGTAATAACTCACAATGCTTTAGTGACAAAGAATGCTGGTATTTTGGTAATAGTTTCTTTTCACTGAGTATTTTGGGCCAAGCATTTGGCAAAGCACTTTACATACACAATTTTTAAACTCTTCAAGACCTTAGAGCAGTATTCCTCAACCATCCTAATGCTGAGTCCTTTAATACATTTCCTTCTGTTGTGTGACCCCAACCATAAATTATTTCCTGGAACTTCATAGCTGTGATTTTGCTGTTTTGAATCATAATCTAAATATCTGATATGCAGGATTATCTGATATGTTACCCCCAAAGGGGTCTTGACCCACAAGTTCAGTTTTTTCAAACTTTTGTCAAGCTCTTAAAAATACATGTCTATCTTACTTAGCCACTATAACAAACACATCTTAAAGTTAGAAGTAATTTTTCTATTTCTTCAACTTTAATACATGTTTATGATATTTTTTGGTCACAGCCACCTCGTACTCCACCCTTTAGAGGAATTTTAATTCAGAACATGGCAGCTCTGTCAAGAGATCACATCCAAAGACCTTCTAGGTCTGTGTGATCCAGCTGGAATACAAACACAACTTTAATACAGGAGACGGAGGCAAGCAGATCTGAGCTCAAGGCCAGCCTGGTATAGAGCAAGTTTCAGGTAAAGAAAAACTTAGGTCCAGGCACGGTGGTGCAAGCCTTTAATCCCAGACAGTGAAGGTAAAGTTAGTTTTTAGAAGGAAGCACCCATGTTTGAAAGTGATGTTTAACTGAGTGGCAGAAAAGGTGGCAAATCAGAGAAGATTTGACAGAATAGGATACGCCCAACTCTCATGAGACGAGAGAAGAAAAGGAAGGGAGCAGCACAGAGATGAGGACAGAGGACAGAGTTTTACTGGGAGGTTGAATGGGAAAACAAGCTGGACACGAGCTTGTGAAGACAGAACAAGTCAGAAGATTAAAACAGATTGCTGAGTTAGTTTGAGGCCAAGCAGCGCAATTCAGGGGCCGAGAGAAGCCAGACTGAGTAAGTCAGCTAGGAAAGCAGTTACAGCCAGAAGAGCTGAGTTGAACCAGCCCAGAGCTCAGTAAGAACAAGAAAGGGTGAGCTTACTAAGCAGTAAGTCTCAGAGGCTGAAAATGTTCTAGGCCTAGGTTAGATTATACAGAGGCTAGAAGCTTCCAAGACTAGGCTTAGGTTAGCAGAAAGAGGCAGTAAGTAAGCCTCCCAGACACCAACTGAAGCAGTTGAACAAAAGTTCCTGTTAGACCACCCTACCCATCTCCTTCCACTGGGCCATGGCATTCTACCAGGAGCCACATTCCTGGGAGAATACCCTCTCCTCGCAGCCGTCAACTGCCAACAGCTCCGTATCAGTTCAGCTCTCAACCTTCCTCAGAGAAATCTCATTTGACAGTGGATGGCAGCTAACACAGAAAGCCACAACTAGTGCGAGTGCAGAGAATGCGTGACGGCGGAGTGCTCGATTGTAAATCGGACATCTACATCACACCTCGGGGATCACAGCACAAGGGGGACGGGGAGCCAAGAAGACCATCACAGCAGCAACGAGGGACAGCTGCAAAACACTGTCTTCAGACCTGCGGGAGCTGCTATGACTGTGAGCTCTCGGCAGCTGTGGCTGGTTGCCCAAGATCAAACCAATCAAAACCCCAACTCCACCCCAGCTGAAGAGCCTTTTTAAAAAAAAACTGTACACAAGTTCTGAAGGCTAAATGGAAACAGATCACTGTTACACACACACACACACACACACACACACACACACACACTCACACACACACACACACACACACACACTCAGATAGGGTTTAACTGAGGAACCATTACGAATTCTCACAAAAAGCCTACAAAAGGTTTTTCTATAGCATTCCATATATAACTCAAAAGAGAACCAAAAAGATGACTACTCACTTTTGCTCTCAGAAAACATTTTTGTTCGATCTGCAAGAAAGAATATGTTGCTGTTCTGTTGCTGCTTGTATACTTTCTGCAAAAGAAATTTACATTATCAGGATGTGACTTGCAGAGTGATGCTGAATAGAATCCTATTATCACTTATTCTTCAACTTCAGGAATATTCAGAAGAATAATTTTTCAACTATAGACAAATACAAAGTCACTCAATAGTCTGCCACCCAGGAATGATTGCTTGGATAGCATGTGCATTATACCACTTTACTTTCAGCAACAAAGGCGATCCTAGCTACAGGTTTATGATTTACTTTATAAATGAATAATACATGGGGACCTTTTCTGACTAATGACGATTCTTTTTCATTACCACATGGGCACAACACTATAGTTCGTTGCTGTCTTTAGATATTTACTATATTCAAAATCATTTCTTCATTTAAGATGTAATTTTTCACATTAAACCTAAGCATGAAACAGTAGCTAGTTTATGAACACATTCATTAAAAGGGCATTAAACAGGGTAAGTATTTGGAATATTAAAGTTTTCTGTGGAAAAGGAACTAATTTGTTCTTTTTGTTAAACTTTAAGAGGGAAGGGTTTTTCAACTTTGAGATCTATATGTGCCTACTGAGATCTGTATATTGACATATACAGAAAAATAAACTAGGATGTTAGAATTTTGTATTTAGCATAAATGATCTAACCTGTAATTTTAATATATAGTATACTATTCGATTCCTATAGTAACTTACCCGATTCTTCTTCAGGTTAGAAAGTTCATCCACAATAATTTTTTGTTCTTTAATCTATTAAAATAAAGAAAAACCTAAAGCGTAAGTTTTCGAAGTATGTTTAGTGAGGACATTTTTTTAAAAAAAAGATTTATTTAGTAGTATGTATACAGTACTCTACCTACATATACACCTGCACACCAGAAGAGGGCATCAGATCACATTACAGATGGTTGTGAGCCACCATGTGGTTGCTGGGAATTGAACTCAGGACCTCTGGAAGAGCAGTCAGTGCTCTAAACCACTGAGCCATCTCACCAGCCCCTAGTGAGGACATTTTAAGTCACTGCTTTAAACCTAGATATGGGCTTGGGTTGGTCATGGACTGCCTGTATAAATGAACACTGTAAAGATGCAATGCACTCAGTCTGGGCTCAGTAGAAAACAGCTGGAGAAGGAAAACTGACAAACTTGCCAGGGGCCAGTTACCATATGGCTCACACCTTTAACCAAAGTAAGACACTGTCTACTCAAACTAACACCACTCCTTTACTTAATTTTGTGGAGTCTTGCTGTAGATTAAAAGAGAAATAAAATGAATGTTGCTTTCTCCCTTTCCCAACAACCAGTGGTTTTTATGTATATACTAGATGACAGCCAGCCATTCAGATAAAACAAATGGTACTGAATGCCCCTACCTGGGTGATAAAACATCGGTTTTCCGCCCTGTATCGCTCTTACTGCATACCAAGGACTGCATTCTGCTGCTCTCATTAAGCTAGGTTTGTTCCTGGCCATCAGATGAATGTCTGCCTAGGCACTAACTCTATGAAGTGCTCACACATAAGTCTTAAGAGACTTCTTATAGTGTTGGCCAGAGTATTCTGGAAACTCACGCCTACCCGATGAGTGTGCACTCCTATGTCTCCACACTGCAGAGGGGAGAGGTGTACTAATGAACTACCAAGCTACATGGGTGCATCCTCCTTGAGATCCAAGTTTGCGTGTACAGGGTTTTTATGCTCATTACAGGAACGACAGGTATTCATCTCACTTTAGTTGGCACCACACAACACTGATACAGCGGCAATAAGGCCACTTACCGAAGATGTCCTTTTGGGGGGGGGGGGATGTAGAAATCAGGACATGTGATACCTGAAAAGCCTATACCCACACCCCTCCACTATACATGTTTAAAGATTTTGTCTGTAACTGTACGTTAAAATTAATGGGATAGTTCAGGCATGGGGGCGCATCCCTAAAATCTTGGCTATTAGGCAAGGGCATAAGGGATCTGAGCTACTTACGAGACTCATTCCATAGGAACAAGGGAAAGAAAAGATTAATTTACTAGGGTCCTATTTGCCCTCGCTGAGTGAAGAGCAGATGAGTGCTTTTAGAATCACTCAAAGCTGGGTAGCAGGCAGCTGAGGGCAACCAGTTCAGCAGCTTCTGCCTGGGTCATTGTATCTGGAAGAATCCAGGCAGATTTTTAAACTTTCGTGATGGACGTCAAGGATGGCGCCCAGGCGGGTGCATGGCTAACTGGATGAAGCATAACCACTGAGCAACGGACCTATGTTTGAAGAGGGGACAGCGGTGCAAAAGCGTAACGAAAACCTCTGCCCCAGCGTCATCTCTGTTACTCTCACGGGGCAAGCGTCTATGCCTCCCTGATCGCAAGTCTGCAGGAAAGAGTGAACACCAGCTGCCGGGTGCTGAGAACAGTCGGGAGGAGGCAACTGGGCAGCTGCGGCCCCGGAACCGCCGCCCACCGTCCCGGGCCCGGCCCAAGGCGCTCCCCGGCGTCCCACCGCACCTTGTTGTTAAGGGCCGCGGTCTGCGCAGCCGACGTAGGGGCGGGAACCGAAGCGGCGCGGTCGTCGGGGCACACGCCGCGGCCGGGCATCTCCACCCAGCGATGTATGGCGGGAGGCTGCGCCGAGGAGGAAACGGCCGTCAGCAGGACCGGAACTGACGCGAGGCCTCTGCACTGGACCTCGCCCCTTCCGTCACGCCGGCCAATGGAGTTCCGACATTGACGCCTGCGCAGTGGCGGGCGAGCGCGCTAGGCGGGTAGGGGTTAAAAAGGCTAAGGGTAGCGTAGTTGTACGCATGCGCAAATTGACGCCGAATTGAGCGTCTGCGGAGTTTATCAATGTTCTGTGTCGTCCCCTAGCGGATCTGGTGTTGTTAATAATAATAATAATAATAATAATAATAATAATAATAATAATAATAATAATAATAATAATAACAACAACAACAATAATAACAACAACAACAACAACAACAATAATAATAATAACGCGTTCTCACATCCAAATAAACTATGAAAGTAAAAATAACAGACAAGATAAGAATCTGAGGAACGGAGTTCAGATACTCTGTGACAACAGTGCTGTGCAGAGTTGTCAAGGTTTTTTGGCAACTTGTGAAATACAGCTTTATATGAAGCTAAACATGAATTTTGTATTATTTGTTCCATGCAATATCTCTAGTTTGAGAATAGGCAAGAGAAATTAATGAGCTCTTTCAGCTGATCTAGCTTTGACATTCTGCTGACTGGGTGTCCACAGAGGTGTAAGAGGGCAGCAGAGACTAACTTGTGGATTTTCTTTTTGTTCAGATATGGATAATTTGATAAACTAGAAACCTTCACAGGTTACGATCACTTGTACTGTAAGTCAATAATCAGTAGTGTGTCTAGCACTGTGGTTTTGGCATTTCTTTATTGATAGAATTCTTGGGTACCCTTTGATTGTGTTGTAACATCTCTTATTCTTTAGTGAATTGACTACAAGTTTTGAAATGCCCAGGTGAACTGGTAATGGAGACAACCTATATGGCTAAAGGCGTGTACATCGTGAGTTAAGCCCATATGCATGCCCCTCACTGGTGCTTCCCAGTATATCTCAAATGGTTATAGAACTAAATGTAATTTTTTTTTCTGTCTCTGGTTTTTTTTGTTTCTTTGTTTGTTATTTAGACCTTTGTTTTTGTTTCTGATTTGCACATCCCCGCTAAACTATTTCACACTGGAAACAATGATGATAGAGAATTGAGTTTAACATTTTAACCATCTACTGACAGCTGCAGGATGGCAGATATCTTTTAGAAGAGCTATGGTAGATAATTCAGTTGTCAACTACTTTGGGCCCATTATAGGAAACCAGTTCCTGGAAATCGGGGCTACTGGTTCTGTGTGTTTCCACGTTTACTCTCAGCCTGCGACTGAAGTTCTGAACTGAAGCACTCAGGTCTCTGTGTCTGTGTGTCTGTGTGTCTGTGTGTCTATATGTTAGAATGCACACTACATCTCACTATGTGAATGTCAAACAATTTCCTACTTTGGAGCTTATTAGTAATTGTTATTCATTGATATTTTATTAATTAAATTCATCGTTTGACATTTTTTGCATGTGTATACCACCCTGTGTACCCGTTCTGCTCTCCACAGATCTGTCTCACATTCAAAGGATTATTTTGAAGATCAAAAATATCTGTGTAGTGCCAATTATTAGTCTCAGGCGCAAACTAAGGTCCATAGAAGTGTGTGAAAGAGCAACTCAATGATAAAACAGAAAGATACTGGGGGTGTGAATTGCTTTGGTTTATTTCATATTAAAGATACATTTTTTTCCCCAGTAATTTTCAACATGGTTAGAGTGTCCATAGCTAATGGTTTACAAACATATGAGGGCATTTTTGGTTGCCACAATGATGGGAGGTTTTTAATTAATTCTGATAAAATTTAGTAAGGTAAAGTGGGAGCCACTTGTAAGGTGACAGACTGAACCACATTCTGCTGAGTGGATATTTTTAAGGTAGAGAACTAGCAGACCACAGTGCAATCAAAGTAAGGAGATAGTGTCAGGCATTGTATAGGGTAGGAGTGGGGCAGACATAGGAGTAGGAGATAGTGTCGGTCATTGTATAGGGTAGGAGTGGGGCAGACATAGGAGTAGGAGATAGTGTCAGGCATTGTATAGGGTAGGAGTGGGGCAGACATAGGAGTAGGAGATAGTGTCGGTCATTGTATAGGGTAGGAGTGGGGCAGACATAGGAGTAGGAGATAGTGTCAGGCATTGTATAGGGTAGGAGTGGGGCAGACACAGGAGTAGGAGATAGTGTTGGCCATTGTATAGGGTAGGAGTGGGGCAGACATAGGAGTAGGAGTGTAAAAGTGGGGACAGGTAAGACATAGGGTTAAGAGTTCTATCCGAAGGTAACTGAGCTCAATATACTGAACTGTTGTTGACCAGAGGAGCTCTAGGACCTGTGAAAGGAATCACTGCATCCTCACCAGAGGCATAGGGGGAGGGGTGCAGGGACTTTGCCTAGGAGCAAAGCACTTCAATTTTCCACTGCAAAGAGGGAAATGTGCAAGTACTAGGTGAGAGATGATCACATCTTTTCTTCTTGAGGTAATAATATTACTGCTGGAGCCTCACTTCAGTAGTAGGGTATGAAGCTCAAGTACCCCACTTCCTGCTGCCATTGTCTCTTGAAGCTCTCATGCAGAAGGGTTGAGTATGAAGTGAGTGAATGTCAGAGATGAAACAGAAAGCTGCCCTTGCTCGCAGGGTCCTGACAGTGTGTACACCTCCTCAAATTCTCACCCTGGATGCCCCATGCTTTGCCCTTATCGCCACTCTGCTCTCCTGTCAGGGTAATGCGACAGATTTCATTGTTGGTGATTCTATCTCACAATCTAGTGGTCAGAGTCGCTTGTGAATAATACCAGCGTAAGTCATGCAAGCTGCCCGTGACTGATATACCTCAGCATCCCAGACAGCTACAGAAAGATTGATCAAAATTAGCTTCTTTTATGTTTCTGTTACATTACTACCACTGTCTACTTACCTTCCCAAAGATAAAGGTCGAGGTTCACATGTGTAGGTCTGTGTGAGTGAAGTAGATGCAGTCATCTCTACAAGTTGGCTGTCACTAAAAATGGCTATGAAATGTTTACTGCTAGAGGAGTTACAAATACCAAGCTGGCATTTTGATGCCTTTAGAGCATGTAGAATGTGTTCTCCTGAACGAACTAACAAAGACAAAGTCTATGTGATGCATGGTGATAACCCTACAAATTCAAGTGGTATTTTTCTTCGTAGAGTGTGTCATTCTCAGGCAGAATTAATTATAGCTAGGGCAATTTTAGCCTAGTTCTGACTGTTTGTAGTAATTAAGTTTTTATCAAATCATCAGTCGAAATGTATTTATAACCAAATATAATACTGCCTTTGGGGGAGTCTTAATTTCTTGTGTGTGTGTGAAGCAACTAGGTAGGAAAATTCTACTGTATTGGTAACAGTGTAAGTAAGCAAGCTACCTCAGTTTACCTGGGTTTGCTGGCACATTCTGTTTGACTAAAAAAGAAAAAAATCATTATTTAATAACTGTTAGTTTGACCTAGAAATACAAAATAAAACAGCACATGACTATGTACCTGAGCTCCAAATGACTTTATAGCTGAAGCTTGGTGTGCAAGGCTAAGGTTGAATTCTGTACGACAGAAGCTGTACTTAGTGCTAGCGTCATGTTCTTATCATCGATGTGGCTGCCACTGCACTTGCACTTATGCTGCGGAGACCTGGGAAAACAGTTGTAGGGTGGCTTTTGCAGGAGTGCGATCTACAGAGAGCAGTGGAAGAGGGAGGGAATTTGGACAAATAGAACATGGGAAACTTTGAAAATTTAATATAGTTTTTCCATTGGCACTAATATTTAAGCTAGTTGTGATTTTACTTGGAGACAAATGAATAAAGCTGAGAACAACTAAATGGAGTCTGTGTGGTTTATATCAGTCATGGGGCTTTAAAACAAAAGAGTTTAGTTCAATTATTTAAAGAAACTTTTATCTGGACTTAAGTATTTGTGTCACAAGAGTCAGAAGATCCTCACCCCCTTTTTATTGAATTCAGTAATTTTCATTAATAAATTTTCTTTTTATAATTCTAATAATGAAAATATTATGCTATTTAAGAAATACAAGGGAGAAAAGAAATATAAGGAAAAGCATATACTATATGACTAACCAGAAAGGAGCCCATTAGGAAAGAACTATTCTTGCTGGGAATCACAATCATTCATGCAGTCAGTTTCCTGCCCAGTTGAACACAGTCTTAATAAAAACCCTGGCGATGTGGCTGAGCACTGTGGCATGCTCATGTGACCACAGCAGCCGGGAGGCAGAGGCAGAGGATCTTTTCCTATTCTTTTCAGTGAGCAGAGGTTTATAGGATATGAGTACTTTTGGCATTAAATCTAAGAAATTGTTAAAACATGATCACAGCACCTTTTATCTTGCACATCTAGAAGTATAGTAGTTTGAGATTTCACATGCAGACTTGTTTCTGAAATAACCTAAAAAGTACATTTTGTTTGAGAGAACAAGCAAGAAATTCACAAAGGGCAACAAGATAGTAATCTGGACAGATATTCAATATATTTATAAACACAGAGTGACATTGCTTTAAGAATAAAGACAGGGGCTGGAGAGATGGCTCGGAGGTTAAGAGCACTGTCTGCTCTTCCAGAGGTCCTGAGTTCAATTCCCAGCAACCACATGGTGGCTCACAACCATCTATGATGAGATCTGGCTGGCACCCTCTTCTGCTGTGTAACCATATATGCAGGGAGGACACTGTATACATAATAAATAAATAAATAAATAAATATTTTTTTAAAAGAATAAAGACAGCTGCCCATACAAACCTGGGAAGCTTCTGAAAGACTCACATCTATGTATTTACTTTTAGTTGTTGTCCTAGAACCTGTTACAGCTAGTTCATTTATAAGAAAAATGCAAAGCTCTCAGTCATTACTTCTTACCAGAATTTTGTGAATATTATAGAAACTTGGCTGGATTGCCGAGGGGTGAAAGGTATGGAGAAAGAGAAACTACCTTCAAAGAGGAGGGATACACAGGCTTTAAAAGGCAGGAAAACTTTCTGGTCATTCTAAGAATGGTGGTGGAGCTTAAACCACATGTGGGGTAGCAAGGCAGGCGGGCTTAGAGGAGGAGCAAGCATTCTGAGAGGACAGCCTGTGCAGCCTGGAATCGGGAAGAAATGTGATTAATCGCGGAATAACAAGGCCAATAGGTAAAGACAGTTCATTAATTGGGAAAATTGCAGGGAATGGTAGACAGTAGGTAGGTGGAGCCAGAGCCCTGGACACTCCAGCAATACTAAGCACTCGATATACACAACTCTGAGGTGTTTCTTATTTTTTTTCATGGGGAATACACAGTCTGCATATTCATTTTACACACAGTCGGATTTTCCACCAGAACACACTCCACGCCTAAAGGAGAGAAGAGGGTCAAACTCCAACAATGAGCAAAGTCTACTTGGCTCAAGTAAACTAGTTGAAAAAGGCCTGTAAAATGTCAGAGACGCGAATCAGCCAATGGAGCAAGGAGTAAATACATACATACAACAAAATCTACTCATGGCTTCCAGTCTCCAACTGTGGCAGAAAGGCCTGATGATCTCCTGCTCCCAACTTGTACAGAAATCTAAGAAAAACTACGTACAATGGGGAGAGAAAAAGAGAATGGCAGAGATAAGGAATGCCATTTTTTAAAAAGTTTTTTTTTCTTCGATGGGACAGAGTCTTGCTATGTAGTTCAGGTTGCACAAAAACTTACTGTCTGGCCCATGGAGAACTTGATATAGAAATCTTCCTTCCATAGCCTTCCATGGTCTGGAATTACCAGTATGTGGTGCTGCATCCAGGGAGATAAGGTGCTTTTTTAAATAAGGGAACAGAAAAGAAATCAGTTAACTTTTCTATGAGTGAGAGCTACGTCAAACATGAGACTATTGGTGCCTGTCTTCCTGCTCTGGGCTTACTTCACTTAACATCATATCCTGCGCTTTCATCCATGTCACAAGTAACAACTTTTCCTTCTTTTCTTTTCGTTCTTCTTAATGGATGAGTAGTATTATACAGATTTACATACCATAATTTCTTTAACCATTCATCAGCTAAAGGATAAGAACATCTAGTTATGTGTTATTATGAATAGTGCTACAATAAACGAAGAAGTGTGTCTCTTCAACATAGTCATTTCCGCTTGTTTGGATATATGTCTAGTAGCGGCCTATCTGGGATCATATAATAGTTTCTGGCTTTAATTTTTTTGAGAAAACTCACTACTTTCTTGAACAATAGCTGTGGTAAATTATATTTACACTAGAAGTGTGTAAGGGCTCCATTTTCTCAACATCCTTGTCAGCACTTGTTTTCTTTATCTGTTGATAGTAGTTTTAATTATTAAAAAATAAGATGCCAGGCACAGATATTAAATGAAGAAGTTTATTAAATGGGCAGGGGGAGAAAAGGAAAAGAAGGGAGGAGGGGTACCCCAGGGAGAAACAGAGAGACAGAGACAGAGAAAAAGAGGAAGAGAGAGGAGGAGGGAGAGAAAAGGTAAGAGGGAGAAAGAGAGGGGGAAGAGAAAGAGAGAGGGGGGGGACAGAGAGGGAGGGAGGGAGGAGAGAGAGAGAGAGAGAGAGAGAGAGAGAGAGAGAGAGAGAGAGAGAGTCTGTTCTTTTATATGGCCCTGGGTAGGACCACACCCGGTGGCAGGTAGGCAATGACATCACAGGTAGGCAGACTAAAACAGAATCCTAACATCCCTCCCTTTTCCTATAATTAAAAAATGAGGAACGTTGGGTTGCTTTTATGTAAGGTAAGTTAAAATATATATACGTCGGTTCATTGGAAGCAGCTTTTGGCTGCTATGTAAAGGGGAAAGAGGGCGAAAGAAAAGCAAAAGGAAAAAAAAAAAGTCCAGATTATATGGTGAAGGGGAAGGAAAAGCTCTTTCCTGAAAGTTCAGGGTAAAGGGTAGGGTATGTCAGCCATGTCCTGAAGCAGGTAGGGTCTGAGGAGTTCTGGGAAAACCTGGAGCTGTTTGTCCCGGGGTTTGGAAGACACCATTTCAGCCTTTTGTAAATGGATAAGGCATGAAGTAATCAGTGTCTTTAATTGCTTCCTGCTGACAGTAGGTGGCGACAGGGGGCTAAAAGGCCAGGTCCCAGAGAGTAGGCTATTACATTTGCTGTCCAGGGTCTGAGGACATCTGTGGCTAGGAGGGGAAATGCAGGTCCAGCTGACACCATCTGTGTGGTTGGACTAGAGCAGCTATGGATGACTGTTTCGGTGCTGTCTTGAACGTAGGAAATCTGGCAGGATACGAGCTTTGGATGAGATGGTGCACACAGGAGCTACAGTCAGCCAGCTTCAGAGTGTAGCAGCAAGGAATGAGTTTAGAGAAAGTAGATCTGTTGTGTGCTGGTGGAGAAAGTTCCTGTGGTAAAGACAATGGGGTTGCTTTTCATGTACAGGGATACTAATTTTAAATATAAAAAATAAGATATGAAATATGAGATATGTACCACACAACAGAGTATATGGATAGGTTTATTATATGAGCATGGGGGGGGAGAAGGAAGGGGAGAGTGCCCGAGAGAGAGAGAGAGAGAGAGAGAGAGAGAGAGAGAGAGAGAGAGAGAGAGAGAGAGAGAGAGAAGGGAGGGAAGGAGGCAGGGAGGGAGGGAGGGAGACAGAGACAGAGACAGAGACAGAGACAGAGACAGAGACAGAGACAGAGACAGAGACAGAGACAGAGACAGAGAAGAAAGAGAGGTAGGTAAGTTTGTATAAACTCCTGGGCAGGGGATGCCCAGTGACAGGGTAGACAGTAAAGTCATAGGTTGCTAGGCAGACTGGGGCAGTATCCTAACAGTAGTCATACTTGTTTGTTTGTTTGTTTGTTTGTTTGTTTTTGAGACAGACTTTCTCTGCAAAACATGGCTGTCCTGGACTGGATTTGTAGAGCAGTCTGGTCTCAAACTCATAGAGATCCGCCTGCCTCTACCACTCTGAGTACTGGGATGTCAGCCACTGTGCCCGTTGATTGTAATCATCCTTAGTGAAGTGAGCTACCATCTTCCTGTGGTTGGATCTGCATTTCCCTGGTGACTGGGGATATTGGACATGATTTTTACTTCTCCTGGCATGATAGAAGACCCTGCTGTTTGAAGTCACAGTCCCCGACAGCTCTTCCAAACTCACACAGAATGGAGGATTCTGGATTCCTTTTCTCAGCAGGGGTCTTGTTTCTCTCTTCCTGAATTTATCTGGAGAATGTCTCTAAGCATTTCTGTAATTCCTGGAATGTAAAGCTTTCCTGGCACCTTAACTCCGAGCCAAGAGTGTATACCTACCTTGCGAACCCCTCACCCATCCCCCAAGAACTATATAACCTTTGTTCGCCCTGAGTAAGGTTGAATAGTGTCCCTGAATCTGATCCTGGAAGTCTACTCCTAACTCAGTGTTCACTGCTTCTGTTTCCTTTGTCTCTGGGGACCAGTGGCCAATGACCACCAGGGGAGGGGAGGGACACACAGGCCTTTTTCATGTCTTCTTTTGAGAAATGTCAACTTAAGTGTATTGTCTATTTTAAAAATTGGATTATTTGGGGTTTTGCCACCAAATTTGTTGATATCCTTATATGGTCTAGATACTAATCCTTTGTCAAATATATAGTTTGCAAATACTTTCCCCTATTCTAAATTAGCCTCTTCCCTCTGAGAGCTGTTTCTTTTGCTGTCCAGAAGTTTGTCACTTTAAAGTCATCTCGTTTGTGCATTTTTAAATTTTTTGTTTTGTTTTTCTTTTTGAGACAGGGTTTCTCTGTACAACAGCCCTGGCTGTTCTGGACTCACTTTGTAGACCAGACTGACCTGGAACTTACAGAGATCCGGCTGCAGTGCTGAGATTAAAGGTGCGTGCCATTTATGCATGTTTATCTCCTGTGCTTTGGGGGAGGGGGTGTCTACAAATCTCCTGTCCATTCCAATGCTCTGGTGTGCTTCCCTGTATTCTTCTGTACTTTCAGATCTTACATTCAATTCATTCTTTAAACATTTAGTGAAAGGTAGGGGTCTAGCTTACTTCTTCTCCATGTGAGTATCCAGTTTTGCCAAAGCTGCTAGTTAAAAAAAAAAAATCCCCTTTCATTGTGTGTTTTTAATATCTTTGTCAAAAAGCAGTTGGCTGGAGACTTGAGAGTTTATTTTTAGATTATCTGTTGCTTCATTGTTTTTTGTGTTTGTTTCTGTGCCAAAACCATGGTGTTTTGTCACTGCAGGTTTGTGGTACGTTTTGAAGTTGGTAGCATTATTCTTCTGGTTTTGTTCTGTTTGCTTAACATAACTTTAGTTATTCAAATGTGTATGCCTCTGTGTGTATGTGTGTGTGTGTGTATGTGTGCATGTGTGTGTGTGTGTGTGTGTGTGTGTGTGTGTGTATGTGCACGTGTGTGTGTTTCCATACATTTCTTTCTACCTTTAGAAATAATGCCTTTGGTGTTTTGATATGTATTTCATTGAATCTATAGGTTATTTTAGGTACTATGGACATTTTAACTATATTACTTGAACATAGGTGTCTTTCCCTTTTTCCTCTCTTCTTTCATCAACATTTTATAGAGCTTTATTGTCTAGAAGCTTCACTTTTGTTAAATTTATTTCTAGATAGTTAATGTTTAACACAATGCAGCTACTGTAAATGAGGTTTCTTTATTGATTTTTCAGATAAATCACTACTGATTTTTGTTAGTCAGCTTTGTGTTCTAAAATGTTGCTGAATTCATTCGTTCTGAAAGTTTTTAGTGGGTTCCTTGGGGTTTGAATGTAACATCTTACTATCTGCAAACACTCTTTTTGACTTCCTCCTTTCCAACTTGAATGCCCTTCATTTCCTCCTCTTACCTAAGAGCTCTGGCTAGGACTTCTAGTACCATGCTGAGTAAAAGTGTTGAAAGTGGCGTCCTGATCCTGTGCCACACTTCAGAGAAGACAGCTCTCGGCCTTTGCCACGTTATACATACTTTTAATTTGCTGAGGCTCATTCATTCTTTCTATAGCCATTTTTCCCAGAGTGGTTTTTTTTTAATCATAAAGTGGCAGTGGGTTATATTCTAATTATTTATTATCCTGCTTTCACATGCTATTACAAGTGGTTCTGTACTGAGCCACATCTCTAGCTGAATGTGTTATCAAATGCATTTTCTGTATCCATTAAGATGATCATATGATTTTTATGCTTTATTGTGTTGATTTGTATAGTAATTTTATCTGTTCATATATACTGAATGATCCTTGGACCCCTAGGATGGACAATACTGAGTGACCTTTTTAATGTGCCATTGAATTTGGTTTGATATATTATTGTTAGGGAATTTTGTGTCTGAGTTGATTAAGGTTCTGGACTGCAGCTTTTGTTTGTTGTTGTATCTTATTTTGATATCCTTGTAATTCTGTCCTTATAGAATGAGTTTAGGAGGATAATTCCTTCTCTTCAAGTTCTTCGGAATAATTTAAGAATTGGATCACCGTCTTCTCCAAAGATCCCATTGTAATACAGCATATTTTTCTGGCACAAGGACGACTTCCATAGAATGCAGAACATAGTGATCTCTTTAAGTAGAGAATGCTGACCTGAATCCCATTTCTCACGGAGCCCATGAGCTATGCTGCGGTGGCATGCAGAAGACTTCAAAGCTCAGGTGACTCCCCCAGTGTCTGGCTTCTGAAGGTGTGGTGATATGTTCTCTGTCGTCTCTACCCCGACCCCTCGCACGAAGCATGCGGACACTTTTTTCTTTCCACATCAGATAGCTTGCCAAATGGGATTCCGGCGTGTTTTTCAGTTCTTCTAGAATGTCTGGCCTATTGCACAGGCATCCCAATCTCCCAGCCGCAATGGTGCGCAAGGACCTGCAAGCCTAGGCCTGTTCTGAGGCAGGCCTAGGCTGGGCAGAGTGGGCTGAGAAGCAAGAGCAAGAGCAGTTCTCTGGGCAGTGAGCAGTGGGCAATGCCAAGTCACAGGGTTATATTTTCTCCGGAAGCCAAAAGACATAGAAGAGAGCAAAGAAGGGAAAAAAGGAGAAGAAACTCATCAACAAAATCATCTTTCATCTTTTTCCTTCCTTACCTAATGGCATTTAAAGCCTTATTTGTTTATTTGCAAAATAGAAACAAAATAGTTGTCTTCAGTGATGAGACTCCTAACTGATTGAGTTACTTGATACAAAGTGGTTAACTGTGAAATCATATCCATATAGAAGTACTAAATGTACTGAGCAAGTTGGATTTATACATTTATAAACACATATTAACAATAATAATGAAAGAAAAAGAAGCAATGAATTTGAGAGGAAGCAAGTTGATATGAAAAGGTTAGAGGGAAGAAAGAGAATGTGGAAAATGATATATTGTTTTTCAACTTAAAAATTCAAATAATTTAAGAGACTGAAAAATAGAACAATGAGCCATAATGAATTAGGAACAGAAGTTAAAGGAGATAAAAATTGAAATTGGGCAAGAAATAGAATAAATAGAAAAGCAAGTAAAATAAAAAATTGAGTTCTTAGAAAATACTAATTTACCTTACTAAGGGTATAAGTTTAGGATTAAGGAAGACTAAATCCATATAGAAAAGATTGGGGGAAAAAAAAGAAAAAAAAAAAGAAAAGATTGGGAAAAAAGATTGTTTTGTTTTTTGTTTTTATTTTGAGACAGGGTTTCTCTGTGTAGCCTTGGCTGTTCTGGACTCACTTTGTAGAGACCAGGCTGGCCTCGAACTCATAGAGATCTGCCTGCTTCTGCCTCCTGAATTGCCCCAGCCTGTGGTGTTTGACTAAAACTTGGGATGGAGTTCACCTGTTGAAAATCCAAGACACAAAGAAGGAGAACAAGTCTGATTGATCAAACTCTCAAACTATTAGTCAGGCAGCAGCTTTTATAAGTCAGAAGGCAGGGGAGCATATTGCTATAGCAATCGAACTGCAGGCCTTTCTCAAAAATAGGGAATTCCAAGCAGGGTCATAATGTCCTGCCACACAGGGCATCTTGCTCTGTCTTCATCTGTCTTTAGTCTAACTGCTGACTCACAACAGGGTCGCTCCATCTCTATCTGTCTTTAGTCTAACTGCTGACTCACAACAGGGTCAGCTAGTTTCTGGTGAAAGGCAAGCCTTGGGAAAGACAGAGACTTAAAGATGCAGACTTGGACAAGATGGCTGAACATTGGTCATATGGCCTATTGTCCCCAACACTGAGTGCTGGGAGTACAGGCATGTGCCACTGTACCTGGTGGAAAGAAAACTTTCAAGTGACAATGTTATGTAAAATGAACTTATCTATTAATAAATAAATAAATAAATTGAATTAATAAATTCTGTGTTTGAAAAATTATGCAGGAAAAGAATGACTCAAGAAGTAGTAAATAGATAAAATGAATGAAAATGGAAAGATTTAAAAGATAATTGGAGATATTATATTTAAAAGACACTAATCTGCATCATTTTTGTTTTACTATTAACTTGTGGAAAAATCTAATTTATGAAGCCAGCACGACTTTCATCCCAAAATGTGCTTTGAATGGGAATGGCCCCGTAGGCTCATCTGTTTGAGTGCTTGGTCCTCAGTTAGCGGAACTGTTTGGAAAGGATTAGGTGGTACGGCCACGGTGGAGGAGTGTGTGTCACTGGGCATGTGCTTTGAGATTTCAAAAGCTCACACCATTCCCACTTCCCCCTCTCCCTCTCCTCCCTCTCCCCCGCCCTCCCTCCCTCTCTGCCTACCATCTGTGGATCAGTATGCCCGCACTCAGCTATGCTCCGGAGCCATGCCAGCTTGCCAGCAGGCTCCCTGCTGCGATGATCATGGACACTAACCCTCTGTAACTGTGAGTCCCAATAAACAGTTTCTTTAATATAAGTTGCCTTTGTCATGGTATTTTCTCATGGTGCTGAAAAGTACCTAAGAAACTTCCCCAAACAGGTGATTATGTGTGAAAATATTCAAGTAAAAACTTAGACTCTTGACTTCATTATCAAACTGGCTGGAGAGCTACAACAAAGTGGAATTTGTTCCAAGGCACAAGAATACATTTCCTTGATGATCTAAATGGCAAACAAATAAATCCGAATTTTATTTAATAGAAGTTTATTTAGTAGAAAATTTATTTTCTAGTTAATAGAAATAATAGAATTTATTTAATAGCAAAACTTTCCAGGGACCAAAAACAATCAAAGTAACTCCTTGAATATATTTGCATCCAAAAATAATATTGGGTAAAATACAATTACTCTAAATGTACAGAGAAAATTTATAAAGATGGTTATAGTAAAATAGAAATAAAATTTCTGTTTAGTAACAAATGAGTTACATAATCATAAAACAACATCAGTTGACATAAAAATCTGGTTCTGTAATGAAATAATATAATGGCACATTAATATAGTATAATTCTACTTTATACATTAAATTTTAAGAAGCATGACAACTGATAATTTTTTGGTAATTATGTCAATGCATATACTTAGTGTTAAGATAATATTTCATGTTAATGTTACAGTTTTTAGTAGGATTTAACAACTTGTTACATTAATCAGATATGCTGTTTTTTTTTATGCTGTTTCATGTTTTAAAAATGAAGGAAACAGGCAGATATGGTAGCAGATACTAGCAATTTCTTTGCTGAGGAAGCTGACACATGAAATTAGCAGGTTTATGCACAAGTGCAGTGTCATACTGAAACTGTCACTGTAAATTATTGAATATAAGAAAAGTTGGATCAAAGTTATTTTGTTCAGTTAGAACTCAAGGGTGTTCCCTAGACATTAAAGTGATGAGACCTATGCTCTGCAGCCACTACTGTCTAGAAAAAATGCCTGGCACCTGTTCTTAGGTCTTCAAATATTTGTTGAATCCCACTGAATTCAGTTTTGCAGCCATTACAAACCATTTCACAATTTTGCTCATGGGATTTTCTCCTGATAAAAGGTCAGGAAGCAAACAGATAGTCCT
Source organism: Acomys minous (assembly GCF_964271855.1). NCBI lineage: Eukaryota > Metazoa > Chordata > Mammalia > Rodentia > Muridae > Acomys > Acomys minous. The sequence continues at coordinate 75,357,153 of NC_140486.1, read as the reverse complement.
GTACACCAGTACCATCTCTGCAATAGCAAGCTAGGTGACCTTGGACAAATCATTAATTTGGAGGCAGTTCACTGTCAGCACTGAGAGAAGTTTTTGTTAGTTTTGTTTTTTAGATAGGGTTTCTCTGTGTAGCCTTGGCTGTCCTGGAACTTGCTCTTTAGACCAGGCTTGGCCCAAACTCAGACATCCATCTCCTTCCAAGTGCTGAGGTTAAAGAAAGGCTTGTGCCACCACACCTGGCTTGTTCTACTGTTTTTCTTTTTTGATTTTTTTTGAGACAAGGTTTCTCTGCTTAATGGAGCCCTGGGTTTCCTGGACTCGATTTATTTATTTATTTATTTATTTATTTATTTATTTATTTATTTTGTGTGTGTGTGTGTTTTTTGTTGTTGTTGTTGGTTTTTTTCCATTTTTCTCCTTTATTAATTTATTCTTGTTACATCTCAATGGTTATCCCATCCCTTGTATCCTCCTATTCTTCCCTCCCTCCCATTTTCCCCTTATTCCCCTCCCCTATGACTGTTCCTGAGGGGGATTACCTCCCCCTGTATATGCTCATAGGGTATCAAGTCTCTTCTTGGTAACCTGCTGTCCTTCCTCTGAGTGCCACCAGGCCTCCCCCTCCAGGGGACATGGTCAAAGGTGAAGCACCTTTGGACTCGATTTATAGACCAGGCTGGTCTTGAACTCACAGGGATCTGCCTGCCTCTGCCTCCTCAGGGCTGGAATTAAATGTGTGCACCACCACTGCCCAGCTCATTCTACTTTGTAAACATTAGATAAAGAATGTGAAAATACTTGGAATGTTAGCTAACTAACAGAAATCTTATGAGATGTACATTATCAATTTGAAAAAGATCTGTTCAACAGATAGGTAAGGTGAAACAGAATTGTAAACCAAAAGAGGGGCACACATGCCCACCCTCCCTGAGGAGCTATGGTAGTTGATGGTTGCTGGAGGAGGAGAAATAATTTGCCCACTCTACAGTAAATAATCCCCTCCTGTGCTCATGTAAGCATCACTCGAGAACTGAGCGGGTCATAAAACCAAGGCAGGGAAATAGGAGGGAGATTTCCTGGGAAGAAAAAAGAAAAGAAGTTCTCTGGGAGCGGGAGGGGGATGAGAGATACTAACAGTGATGAAAATAACCCAAGTATGTTATATATATGTATGAAATTGTCAAAGAATAATAAACAATAAATAAAATGCTCCCCACCTCGAAGTTTGGCTGTGTGTTTTAGCACCCACTTGGATCCCCTGCTGGGTGGAGTCTTTCAGAGGACCTCTATGATAGACTCCCTTCCTGTTCCTTCTCTTCAACTTCTTCTGGTGTCTGTTCTATTTCTCCTTCTGAATGAGAATTAAGCATCTTCCCTAGGGTCCTCCTTGTTATTAGTTTCTTTAGGTCTGTGGTTATCCTGTATTATTTGGGTAATATCCACTTATAAGTGAGCATATACCATGCATGTCTTTCTGGGTCTGGGTCACCTCGCTCAGGATGATCTGTTTCTAGTTCCATCCATTTGCCCGCAAATTTCAATATTTCCTTGTTTTTAATAGCTGAGTAGTATTTCATTGTGTAAATGTACCACAGTTTCTTTTACCCATTCTTCAACTGAGGGACATATAGGTTGTTTCCAGATTCTGGCTATTACCAATAAAGCTATGAACATAACTGAGCAAATGTCCTTATTGTATCGTACAGCATCTTTTGAGTATATGGCCAGGAGTGGTGTGGCTGGGTCTTGAGGTAGGTCTGTTCCTAAATTTCTGAGAAAGCGCCAGATTGATTTCCAAAGTGGTTGTCCAAGTTTGCACTCCCACCAGCAATGGAGGAGTGTTCCTCACATGATTGTGCTGACACTCGAGTTTTTGATCTTAACCATTCTGTCAGGTGTAAGATGGAATCTTGGAGTTGTTTTCATTTTCATCTCCCTGATGATGAGGGATGTTGAACATTTCTTTAACTGCTTCATGCCCATTCAATATTCCTCTGTTGAGAAATGGATTAAAGATCTCAATATAAAACCAGACACACTAAATCTGTTAGAAGAAAAAGTGGGGAAGAGCCATGAGCTCACTGGCACAGGAGACAACTTCCTAAACAGAACTCCAACAGCTCAGGCTCTAAGATCAACAATTAATAAATGGGACCTCATGAAACTTCTGTAAGGCAAAGGACACTGTTAACAGAACAAAACCAACAGTCTACAGACTGAGAAAAGGTCTTCACCAACCCTACATCCAACAAAGGGCTAATATACAAAATATAAAGAATTCAAGAAATTGGACACCATCAAACCAAATAATCCAATTAGAAAGTGGGGTACAGAACTAAACAGGGTCTTGCAATTTTTACAAGAAATAAGGATTCTCCTTACTTCTGTGTACTGTAGGCCAGAAGCTGAACGTGCTGGGCCAGAGGCAAAAGGAGACTGCAGAGAGGAGCTGAGCAGAGAGGAGCACTGCTGCCTCTGATGGATGCAGTGAGGAAGGCCAGAACGCACTGCTCAGTGGCTGGATGCTCATTGCCAGCCTCCTCCACCTACTCAAAGCTATGCTCAGTTCCCATGTGCCCATCTCTACTGCAGAATCAAGAACGGGAACAGTAGAGGACAATTTATAGTACTAAATACACGTAAGAGAAAGATGAAAGAGCATGTCTACAACTTTTAGCCTATCCTTTGAACTAGGAAAGCAAATTAAGTTAAAGAGCACAGAAGGTAGAAAACAATACAGGTAAAGGTAGAGAACAGTCAGAGAAACAACAGTTCGTTCTTTGAGCAGGCCAACAGAGTTGCTGTGTGCCCAGTCAGCAAAGGAAAGAAACCAGAGCCAGGAAACACAGAAGTGAAGCCAATGCAGATTTGCAATGTTCTAGACATGCTCACACTTTAAAACCTTGTATAAAAAAAGGAATCTTTAGAGACTGATGGTTATTGCACACACACAAAGGCACATTCTCTCACACTTTTGCCTTGTTTCTAGAAATCTTGTTAAATGACAAGTGACAGCTGCTGATATTGCTGCCACCACTTTTAAAAGTTTCCCTTGGACATTGTGGTCCATAGCTCTCTGGAGTATGTGCACTCAGCAATATTCTGACAACATTTACACTTACTTCCACATTAGGAACACACATACAAAAACACACACACATATTTGAATATAAATAATTGATACCAATTTATAGAAAATGAGCAGCTAAAAGGCTCATCCCTGAAGACTATTGTGTCTCTGTTTTTCAAAAAACCAAATAAGATTTTAAATGTCCAGTAAGATTATATATTTATATATTATATAACATGATAGATATTTATTTAAAATTATATATATACATATAATTTCTCCAATCACATATATATATATATATATACATATATCTATCTATCACAAAGAATGGTGATTGTGGTTGCTTTAGTTTCTCTGTACTAGCTAATAGTTTAAAATAATGATCAAGTCATACATAAGGAATGAATTTATGTGGTTTATCTTTCTTGTCTAAAAAACTATGAGCCACATATTTAATATAAACATTTCTAGTGGCTGAATTTAAAAGGTGAAGTTAAATAATATGCTTCTTCACTTCAGCTAATATATCCAAAGCATTGTGTTTCTTCATGTACTTCTTAGAAAACTCCCTAGTGGTGCCTCCCAGGGGTGCTTCACGTGCCTTAATACTGCCTCCGAGATCCGTTAGGCATTTTACAATTCTAGCATGTCACGGCTCAGATTTGCTCTATTTAAGGGTCTCAGTTGCCACACGTTTCAGTGGTAAGTAGGCTCTACTGACTGAGAAGCAATGCTCAGGATAAAGGTCTAGGGGAAAAGGATCTTGGATAAACATAATAGTCTGGAGGATCCAAGTGAAGCCTGTGCTACAGATAGCAAAAATCACCAGGTTATTAGCTACATACATTCCTAGATTTCAGGGCAAAGAGTGGCATAAATTGCTTCTGTTGAAGAGAATAGCCTCCGTGTTTAATATCTGGATTTCCTAGTGCTATCAGTGAGCACCAGGGCCGCACGCCCTCTATACCTACTTAATTCCAATTCATTCTTCGTGTTTCATCGTTACCATTACTTCTTCCTATATGTCTTCTGGAACAGAAGAGGTTATGTCCTTTATATGTTTCTATAATTCTACACACACACACACACACACACACACACACACACACACACACACACAAAAGGCCTATCATTGGCACAAAAATTTTAAATTATATAATATTAAATCAAAGACATATCAAATTGGAGGCATTTTACTTTACTTTACTTTACTTTAACTTCAATAGTATATCTGCCTTAACCTAACTAATATCTTTGGGAATGTTATGGTTGTGGTAGTGTTCCTCGTGCTCTTGTGTTTGAGCATCTTATCCCGTGTGCCCTCTGGGGAGGTAGCAAGGAAATCGGGATGAGATCGGGAGGAGGTTGGGAGTCCAGGCTATCAGATCCACGGCGGCTGACATGTCAGCTCACAACTCTGCTCCTGGTCTCCTCTGCTTCCTGGTCCTGCTGCTGTGGAGCCATTCGTCCATGCCTTGCTCACTCCAAGGGGCTTGTACCCTCTGAAACCATTAGCCTAAATAAAATTGTTCCATTTAAGTTGTATCTGCCAGGCATTTTATCACAGCACTGAAAGAGTAACTAATAGAGGTAATATTCCAGTACATCCTTCAAGTTATTCTGGTGAGAATCCATGAAGGAGAGCTAATGATGAGTTACAGCTCCTCCCTCTCCCTTCCTTCCTCTTCCCTTTTCTTATTTTCTGTCTTAGCTACTTTTTTGTTCATGAGAAGATCATGAACAAAGCAACTTATGTAAGAAAGTGTTTGTGTGCTTGCTTACAGTTTCAGAGGGTTAGTCCATGACCATCATGGTGGGGGGGGGGTGCATGACAGCAGTTAGACACAGCACTGAAGCAGCAGCTGAGAGGAGAGAGAGAGAGAGAGAGAGACAGAGAGAGAGAGAGAGAGAGAGAGACAGAGAGACAGAGAGAGACAGAGAGAGAGAGAGAGACAGAGAGAGAGAGAGAGAGAGACAGAGACAGAGACAGAGACAGACACAGACACAGAGACACAGAGACAGAGACAGAGACAGAGACAGAGACAGAGACACAGAGACACGAAGCTAACTAAAAATGGCATGCACCTTTGAAACCCCAAAGCCCACCTGAAGTGACACACACATCCTAATCCTCCCCGAACACTTTCATCAACTGTTGACCAAGACTTCAAATACATGAGTGTATGGGGGCCATTCTCATTCTCTTCTTCTTTTTCAATATGGAGAAATTAAACTTCAGAGGTCCTAGGGAGGTTGCTCTGTATTAGTGGTCTGTCGGTACTTATGTTGACAGCTACAAATAGAAGTTAAGGAATTATAATGCTAAGTCTCTGAAATCAATGCTCTTTTTTCTCCAAACACTGGCTTTGTGATGGACAATAGAAACTGTTTTTTATCACATTAGCTGGTGAACATTGCCCAGTGCCATAGATGAGTCTCCCTGTCTCATCTGATTAGGGGAATCCTATTGGGATGTTTTAGAAAAAATGGGATGCTTATTAATTTTTCTGATTCTGCTGTAAAAGGCTTGGAACAGGACCCAGGCCCTGGTTTAATAAGCACATAAGTGATCTTATCCTGTTAGGTTTGGGGATCATTGGCTTAAATGATGTCATAATTTCCATCTTCAGGTGCCAGTAAAAAGGCCATAAAGAGCTTACCTCAGCAAAGTGATTTGCATTCACACCCAAGGAAGGAGGCCAGTGTCAAAGGCCAGTGATGCAGAAGTAAGTCAAGGTGTGCTGATAAGTCAAGGAGACTGAAGACTTGAAAGGCAAGGGCCAGTAAAGGGCCCAACTAGAAATGAGTTGGCAAATAGCAGTGTGTTGTTAATGGTGTCTTCAAACAGTGATCTCACATTGGGTGGAGCCCCAGACATAAAGATAAGATCAGAGGCACGTATTTCTCTGAATTGTTCTGACTACTGCTGCAGTGGTAAAGGTTCTTCTGCAGCCCATTAGTAAGGAGACATGTAGGCACCATGCACACAATGACAGCCTGTGTGAAAAACAGAGACCCTGGCAGAAGACACCAGAGTTCAAACGGAAATAAAAGGTGGCTTTATGACAGACCATCAGAACTGTGAACATCAACCTTGATGAGGCCACAGCAGTTAGAAAATGCTTTTACAGGGTGGTCTTGACAGGCCTAGGCCTCAGAGTGGCCAGGAGCTAGACAGACACAAAGAAAGGAGACATGAACAAACAACAGGGTGAGAGGCATGAGAAAGACGGCTTCTAATCAGCAAAGATGTGGGATAGTGAGGAATTTAGTAGAGGAGGGAGAAACAAGGACCAGAGGGAAATGAGGCTTGAAGCACCTTGAATGTCAAATCGTGAAATTTAAACATGTCCCTTCAGAAGTAAGGATTTATTTGTGCTTTTATTGGAACATCATCTAAGGAGTAACATTACAGTTTTTCCGGAATAAGCTTTTGTGAAAAATAAGGTTAAGGTGTTAGTAAAAAGGTAAAGAGTCACAGCTGAACAGCTTCCACAGTGTTGCGTGAGGGGCTTGGCAGAGAAAGTGGGGACAAGGTAGTCAATAAATTGGGACTTCATATATTTCAAATTCCCATTCTGTGGTTTATTTTTGTGATACTACATTTTTTGTTCACCTACTCTTCCAGGTGGCATTTTTCAAGATGTCATACTGATACTTATATCAAGGTATAGTGACAATTATCCTTGTAGTGACAATTATTCTTCTTTAAAAAACATAGAAATGTTATGAGAGTATGTTTTTGTTTTAATTTCAGATGTGGGATATGGGGCTGCTTCAGACTGTCCACAACAGCAGAATATAATTTGTCTTGTGCTCTGGCAGGGGTGTGATTTTTCAGCTGCAGATAATTTATGTTTGGAATTCTGGGAACTCTTCAGAGGGTATATAAATGCCAGAGCCCCAAGAAGTGAGGTAGCTCATGCACCCCTGCTGTTGCCCTGGTTGCTGTTGCTGGTTACTGGTTGGAGATATCCTGATGATGAAGATCAAAATTTCCCCAAGGAATTCAACACCCCTACCCAGCAAGAAGTAGTCTAAAGATACCAATGAAGACCTCCTGGGCATACAGTAGGGCACTCAAAAATAGCTATGGTTTTTAGACCACATAATATGTATATTTTACTAATTAAGTTACATTTAATTTCTTCTTTAATCCCTTCAGAAGTCTGATAGAAGATGGTCTCTTTCATTATGTACACATCACCGGTCAATAACTGGGAATCTGAGAAGTTAATTCTCCTAAGCATAAATAGTGGACATGGATCCAAGCAGTTTAAATCCAGAGAGTTATTTTTTAACTACCATACTATATTGGCAACTCGATGAATACAGCATATAATGCTGAGTCATTATTCCTGGGCAAATGGATGCACATTCCTGCATCCATTCATTGCCTAAGCCAATTGACTTGCTGATACAAGCTGCATCTGTTCTAGCTAATTAAGACAGGCAAATCATAAACAGTAATGAACAAAGCTGAACTTTTTCATTGATAATTTAAGTCTATTCCTTCTCCCTTCTGCACATGGAAAAGTCAAGCTTAAACATTGTGTTAGTGAAGAGATAAAATATAAACCAATTGGACTACCTGAGAAGAATTGTACAAACCTCACTGCCAAACCCAAAGTAAAATGCAGGCAATTAGCTCTTACATGCAAAAGGGACTCTGAAAACATGAGTTTGGTGTGTTAGGCTCAGTTATGCCTGCAGGTATAGATGTAGGACACACCAAGTGCCGAGTGACAACAGAGCCAGACTGAGACCAAATCATGACCTGGTACAAATGGCTTCTGACCTATTCACTTGAGTTTTCTCACCTATAGAGTAGGGAGAGAGACAGAGTTGTTGGAAGGATTAAATGCCTTAGCGTACTTAAGTGCTTGAAATCCTGTCAATCTAGCCTCTAAACTGGAGCCATCAGCTCTCAAGCTGTACCAGCCTGGAATTGATATCATCGTCATTATTATGTGGCTTTGGTTATTACATCATCATGTAAAAACATGCGTGACTTAAGGAGATACTAAAGATAAAAGGACTCCCCCCTTCCCCCGCCCCCACCAGGTTACAGTAATCCAGGCTGAAATGCTAAGAACCTTCATTAAGGTAGTGGCTTTAGAAGCAGAGCAAAGTGCTACAAACCCATAATCCCAGCACTTGAGGGGCTGAGTCAGGAGGCTCATGAGTTTTGTGGTTAGTCCAGAGCACAGGAATGTGAGGGAAAATGTGTCCAACACACACTATGAACTTGGATGAAGGTGTCTGGAACAGTGCTATGTACAATGACTAAAGTACACAATGAAAATTATTAAAATAAAATAAAAAACACCATCAAGAGCAACAATAGCCTAAAACCAACCAAACAATGACAAAAATCAGGGATGAAAGGAAATGAAAAGCCATGGTTGCTTGTAGATCAGAGCAGTATTGTCATTCAGCTGCTAAAGGTGGGAGTAGACACTTGCCTGTGCCATGATGCCACAGCATAGGAGTAGGTGGACAGTCTTGGAATACTGCTGTTCCCACCACAGTCTTAATACAAACTTGGGAGTGGCTAAACAGGCTGACTCTTACATGCAGTCCTAAATGTCACAAAGGTTGGCAAGCTGACTGCTCAAGTAGCTCGGTGACTACTGTAAAGCAATTATCCACTCTATCAGGGCTAATACTTTGATTAATACTTTCTAATAATTCATCCAATGTTTCTGAGATTATGTTTATTATCCTCTGATTGGTTTAGCAGAGCTTAAACTGTTAGGGATCAAAGCAGACAGAAAAAACCCAACCTTTGTTTCTTGAGATTGCTGTTTCCCTTAGATCAGAGTTCAGCTCTTTATAGTTCTTTTAGAAGCCATACATTCCTAGAAGGTGACTAGTGGGTTGGTCATGTCTACCTCAGAGCCTAGCACAACCTACCATCTTTCAATGTCATTACGTGGACTGGTAAAACACCATTCTTGAGGTAAACAGATAGGTTAAGAGTCCCTCTCCCCCACCTTCAGCAGGGTTTATGTGGCCCCTGGCTGATCTAGAATTCACTATGATGACCAGGCTGGCTTCAGATTTGCTGTGTGGTTGGAGTGCTTTTGAATATTGTCTGTCAACATTCTCTGTTGTGGTGGCTGCGCTGTGGTTTGTAGATGCACTGCTGCATCCATGATCTGTACCCACAAGATGCCAGTAGTAGCCTCCTCCTCCAAGTTATTACAACTCAAAGTGGTCCTGGACATTGGCATATGTCACCAAGTGAGAAAATAATTCCCAAATGAAAGCCACTTAACCATCTCATCACTGATTTTAAACCCACATGGAGTGAGAGCACTTGACATACATGTTTCTTCACCAAGGGCTTCCAAGATTGTTGCTCCTTACATGTGATGTAATTATTTAACAACTGTATGCTTTTACAGAATGAGCTATTCATCCAACCTGCGGTGTGATACATAGAAAAAAGTACACAGGAGACTTGCATTTGGTAAGCATCTCACTGAATTTTCCTAAGTAAGTACTTAGAACCTATTTGGCTGAGACTTCTTAGGTAACTACTCTATGCTTGGCACCATTCCTCCTCATCGAGGCTACAGACCCATTCTTTACTTTCCAGGAACTTCCCAAGTAGGGCATGGTGGCACATGTAATCACAGTATAAAAGAAGGTGAGTTGTAAGGATAAAAGCCAATCTAGGCCAGGTAGTGACAACCCCCTCTCTCTCAAAAACAAAACAAAACAAAACAAAACAAAACAAATACAACCCACAGATAATTCTCCATCAACTGGAGAATCAGACAAGCCAGTAAATGCTGCAGTGCAATGCATTTTATAACCAAGACAACAAATACTGTTCCTAGCTTGTTTAACCATTTTTTCCAGTTTTATTTGGGTCCCCTATATAGGTATTCCCCACCCCAAATTAGATTGAAGAAACTTAAAAAAAAAAAAGATGCCCCGTTTCCCTTAAGGGGGGTTGGGTAGGTTTTTGGTTGCTTTCTTGGGCTATAGATATTGTCATTAAAAGGTATGGAGATAGGGGTTGCAAAGAAAGAAAGGGGAGCATAGAGATATGTAGGGATGATAGGACAGAAAGTAGATTATTCAATCTACTCCTCAACTTAGGCCTTAATTGTTACTCACAAATAAGGTTAATTTTAATTCATTGATATAGAATTTTGTATATTGATACAAAATAAGTTTAATTTTGATACATTCAAACATAATTCACATTTAATATTCTTCACACATCATATTTCTACTTTAATATGAGGTATTATACGTATACAACTCAATCAATAAATGGTTTACTTCCAATACTCTGATAGTGCTGTTGCAGGCTGTTTAGGATAATTAAGTAATATAAGTCAATTGTTGATCAATTCATGGTTATATCAAGTATAAAAATAAACATGCTAGGTTTAACAGATATAATTCTATAAATAGATAAGGTAAAATATTAGATAAGGTGTTCAAAAACCTCAGAGACCTACAGAATATGGCATTTAAAAATGTTTTTATTGTTTTAAGGATTCTTTGACACTAAGGCAGGTTAACTTCTGGCAGCACCAAGTCTACCACAAAGAATATGATGAGCATAGAAGAATCTCCTTATGGAGATGGCTTTGAGTGTGGCAAAACAGCCATAGGACAAAAATGTCCTTGTTTCTCCCACAGACAGAATTCTGCCTGAAAATGGGCAAGCTTGGATGCAGGCAGAGTCGACAGCCAAGCTCTGCCAAGACAGGGTAAGCAAGTCCTCAATGGTTCCTGCTTCACAAAAATGTCTGTCAGATATACTGGGCCAGAAGGCTGAAGATGATGCTCCAATGTTATATAGAGTTTTGGGTGACCTGTCAGGTAGTAAACTGTCTCTGCCATTTTTTTTTCATTTTGGAAGCTGCCAACTTGCACTTCCTGTTTACTCAGTTAGTTAAATTTATTTCTTCTCAAGTCTCTGATGGGGTTGAAGACCAGATAGTTGTTTTTAAATTAAGCTTAGTTGTTTAGCAGTTAAGAAGATACTTTTAAATCTATATAGATATTTTTAGATTGATAGATTTGAGCTTTGATAGATATTGATTAGGTTCAAAACTTCAGACTTACCGAGATAGAATAGATAATATTTTTTGCAAGTTGCCAAATATCTTTTGATTAGACATTATGTGTGTAAATATTACCTATTGGTTTTCATAGTTTTTCATAAATGTACTTACTGTATATAAAAAAGGAATGGCCTTTTTTATTTAGACAGAAAAGGGGAATTGTTGGGGGATGGTCTGATGTATTTTGATGCTAATTGATAAAAAGTCATCCCACCTGGGCAGGGCAACTGAGATAGGTGTGGCTAGGATTCCTAGCTGGACAGAGAATCCTGGGAAGAAGGAAGACTAGAGGACAGGGGTCCCGAAAAGGGAAGAGAGGAAGGCCACTATTGCTTTGTAGACCAAGCTGGCCTTGAATTCAAAGACCTGCCTGCCTCTGCCTCTGAAGTGAGATTAAAGGCATGAGCCACCAGCCTCAACAAAAGTTCTTAATTGGACTAGCAAAACTCCTTTTGGAGATCTCAAGACTAATAAATTGCTACATATTTATAAAAGCTCACTATCAATGACAGGACTACACGTTCACTAGGTCAGATATGTCGAATCGTGTGAGAACACATCTAGGATCAGTGGGCATTTACTTGATGCTTTGTATATATTAGGTATTTATTTTCTCCTTTTTTCCCTCTCTTCCTTAATAATTATTTTTCTTACCATGTTGCAATTGAACAGTGAACAGCAGGAATTTGTTCTTGCTGTCAAGGGGGATGAATTTAAACAGAATTAATCTCACTATCTGTTGCTTTGAATTCAGAGACTGGATACCTTTCCCTTGAGGGCTGTATTAGTCAGGATTCTCAAGAGGAACAAAATTGTTAGAAACACACACACACACACACACACACACACACACACACACACACACACACACACACTTTCTTAAAATAGATTGCAGGCCGTGGTTTAGCTAGTTCAGCAATGGCTGTCTACTAACAGAAAGTCCAAGAGTTCAGTACTTGCTCAGTCCATGAGGCTGCTCTTCAGTATACACTGGAACACCAAAGAAGTAGGTGAAGAAATGAAATTGCCAGGGAGAGAGATGGCAAGCAGGCAAAGACTGAAGAGATGCCTTCTTTTATGTCAGAGGTTCTCAACCTTCTTAATGCTGCAACCTTTTAATACAGTTCCTCTTGTTGTAGTGACTCCTGACCATAAAATTACTTTTGTTATTACTACAAAACTGTAATCTTGCTACTGTTATGAGTCTTAATGTTAATATCTGTGTTTTCTTAGGCAATCCTGTGAAAGGGTTGTACAACTCTCAAAGGGGTCACAGGTAAAGAATCACTATTCTATGTTCTTTATATAGGCCCCCACCAGAAGCTGTGGCCCAGACTTAAGGTGTATCTTCACACCTCAAAAGAACTAAATTAGGGTGGGTCTTTCTACTTCAAATAATTTAAGAAAACAATTCTCACAGGTATACCTAGCCACTTGGGGTTTAGTTAATTTCATATCTATTTAAGTTGACAATCAAGAATAGCTATCACAACTGGGTGAGGTGGTGCATGCCTTTAATCCCAAGTTGGGAGGCAAAGGCTGTTGGATCATTGTGAGTTCAAAGCCAGCCTGGTCTACAAAAGTGAGTATGATAGCCAGGGTCAGGACTGGCTTAAATGAGAATAGCCCCCATAGGCTTATATGTTTGAATACATAGGCTCCAGCTGGAACTATTTGGGAAAAATTAGGAGATGTGGCTTTGTTGGAGGATGTGTGTCACTGGAGGTAGCTTTGAAGTTTCAAAAGTCTGGTGTCATGCTCAGTCTCTCTTTGTCTGTCTCTGTCTCTCTGTCTCCCTGCCTCCCTCCTACTGGAAGATCAAGATGTGAGCTCCCAGCTTTTCCCTGTTGCTGTGCCTTTGCTCCACCATAAGCTCTAACCCAGACCCTAAAACTCTAACCTTGACCCTAGAACTCTAAGCCCTAAATGAACTCTTTCTTACATAAGTTGTCTTGGTCATGTCTCTAATCACAGCAATAGAAAAGTAACTAAGACAAAAGTCTGTATAATGGGGTACATTATTATTATTATTATAGGCACGACCATACTGAGTTTTGGAATAATGTGGAAGACTTTTAGGCTTTGGATTGGGAAAGCAGTTGAACACTGTAAGCAGAGCTTAATGGGCCATCTTTGTAGGAGATTGGAAACTGGTAGTGCTGAGAACAATGCAGACTATGGAGGCCCAGCTCAGGAGTCCTCAGAGCGGAACCTAGAGACCGTACTTTGGCAAAGAATGTGGCCACCTTTGGCCTTTATCTGAAGAATCTGCCTGAGGCTAAATTGAAAATCAATGAACAAATTTCTTTGACTGAGGAGATTTAAAGACAGACTATGGGGACTTGTGAAGTTGGGCTGAATGCATTTTGCATACAAATTGGCCACAGGCCTATGGGGGCCAGGGGGTAGAACGTGGTGGTTCGAAAGAGAATTGTCTCCATAGACTCATATGCGTGAGTACTTGTTCTACAGTTGGTGGAACTATTTGGGAGTGATTAGAAGGTGTGGCCTTGTTGGAGGAGCTGGGTCTCTGGATGTCAGTTTCGAACTTGCAAAAGAATTACATCATTCCCAGTGTGCTCTCTGCTTCTTGCTTTTGTATTAAAATATAAGTTCTCAGTTATTCCTGTCACCGTCCCTTTGTTCTGCTATCATGGACTCTAATGCTTAGAAACTTCAGGCCCCAAATAAATTCTTTCTTCTGTAAATTGCCTTGGACATAGTACCTTTTCATAAGAATAGAAAGTAATTAAGACAGGTGAGCTTTAGGAAGAGACAGTTACTACCTAAAGCTCTTCTTGTAACTACCCAGTTGGAATAGTGAAGGGTCACGCTCTCCTAAGACTATTAAATATTAAAACCATTTTATTTTTTTTTCAAAATCAAGATTAATAACTAAAGGCATTTTTCTCCACTCTATACCTGATGTTCAGCTCATTTAATCTTTTCCTTTCCTGGTATTTCTGTTTGGCTTCTCTATACCCATCGCATCTACATATCAAAATTTGCTTTTCTTATTTATTTTTGTTACTTTTGGAGTTTATTCTTTTACTTTATTTTACCTTTTTACAGTTGTTTCTACTGAGCCTGTGCCTTCATGTTTCTTTATTCTTTTCTTTTCTATTTTTTTTGTTAAAATATCTGCCAAAGAAAAACAAATATTATTTTGCTACTTGATTTCTTAGAAAAAGTTAAAATTCAGACAAAGAGTGGCTTTAAATCATTTGTTTTTCTCTGGAGGTGGTAGCTGTTGTCTAAGAATGTGTTGGGATGCTGTTTTGTTCAATTTGTTTTCAGGACCTTTTTCTATATCCCTCTCTTACTCCCTGCCCTGATTATGCTGTTTGCCAGCTGTGTTCTGTATTAGCATTCTGACTCCTTTTAAAATTTCAGTACAATCGCTCCCCAACAAAAACAAAATCAATACTAGTAGCATGGATACTGGAATGAAAATTAAAATCTCCCAGCTCATGGTGAAATAGATTCAAAAGCCTACATGTTTATCTTTGTAGATCTCTATATTTATGTTGGAGACATATACTGTTTGCACTTTTCTAACTCTAATGTGAATGAAAACATGAGACCGGTGTGCTATTTCTTATAGAGCATGTACATAGCATTCACTTATTCCACAAGTGAGTTTTGGCTTCCACTTTGTGTTAAACTAGGTGCTGGGAAAGTAATTTTGAGAAGGACAGAAAAGGACTTGAGGTTTTTGCCTCAAGTAGCATGTGATGTAGCCAGGGAGACAGGTGACCAGAGAATGATTTTCTTAAGTGGCATGGAGGACACAGTGTGATGTGGGAGAATGTTGGAGGAGCCCTAAGCCAGATGCAGCGAGAGAGTCTAATCAGAGAAGATTTATGGGAAAAATCTTAAATGAGACTGGAAGAAATATTAGTTGTCTACATAAAGAGTAAAAGAGTTGGCCTGCCTACATGAACAGACTTCAGTGCATGTTCTCAGTTTCTAGGAATTATCGATGAACCACCATAGCGCTGTGCACCTGCTATCCCATGCACCAATCCCATGTTATAAAAGTGGCTGAACACAGCATGGCTGTGTATGGAGTTGACTATTTCCCAATGGAGAAAGAAGCTACAGACTCTAATATTCAGTCATTAGCGTTTCCTCTCAGGACTTCACAGCATGTTCCCCATCACCTCAATGCTCACCCTACCTGTGTGCATGCTCCTGTGAATTCCTACAGCACCTTAGCCAGATGCTTCCACCTCAGGAAGGCCAATTAAGCAAATCCATAACTGAGGGGACTGTTACCTTTATTCAACTAGGGAACACCTGTTTACTATTTTTAAAAGTTGGAAAAATACAAATATCAATTAAAATCAATACTATGCTACTCTACACATTAAATTATATTAACTTATTGGTGTACCTAATTTAATTATTTATTTTTAAATTTTATTTATTTTAAATAAATAGTTTTTTGTGTATTTTATAAAAATAAACCAACTAAATAAAAATACATAGATAGATTTATTTTAAAGAATTGTATTACTCAGCCGAGTGTGCTGGCGCACGCCTGTAATCCCAGCATTCAGGGAGGCAGAAGCTGGCAGATTGCTGTGAGTTGGAGATCAGCCTGGTCTACGAAACAACTCAAGGGCGGCCAAGGCTACACAGAGAAACCCTGTCTCAAAAAAACAAAAACAAAATAAACAAAAACAAAAAACCAAATGTACTACTCAAAACCATTGTTTTTAATGATATTAATTTTAAAAGTATATTTACTTGTAGACATTCAGAATGTTAACAGAACTTAAGCTAGCAGAACAATTACTTCATTAAGGCACATGAGAGGGATCAGCAAGTGGAAAAAAAAGAACCTATACCCCCATATAACTAATTTGCATGCAAGCCAACAAGAACCTGTTTTAAACTTCCATGCTATTTCACAATAACTGTATCCTACCAAGGTTAATGGTATTGGAAAAAAAAACAAGACAAGACTATTTGGAGACACATTTGGCAATGTATTGACATTATGAGCTTGTTAACTCGACTTTCTAACTCTCCAGACAGCTCCACCCAGTCATGCACAGCCCTATGCTGGGGAGCCTCTTGAATGTGGAAAAGCCCCATTGTTTTCAGGAATGTTTTCTGCCCTGTATCACTGTGGACCTGGGTTCTCTTGAAATGGAAGTGGGTGAAAGGAGAGGAAATGGGCCAAAGTCATGAGGAGGAGGCTATTTAACAAGCTTGGCATCCAGGCCAACTCCAGCTGTGGAAAATGATCAGAGTGCTACAGAAAAATATAGAGTGATTGGTCGTTTCAGGTTTTCTTTGCATTGGGGTACCTTCCTGCCCTTCCTGGTCTTTTGGATATAGAGGGGCACAAGAGATAACAGACCTTGCTCTGCACCTTTCTTCCACCCTGTTATCATGAGGCAACCTTACGGTGCATACATGTAGAAAGGTCTGCTGGGAATGAGCGACTTTTCATATAATTGAGAGAGAGAGACCTGACCTCCCTCACACCCTTTTATGTATCACCAAGCTAGCAGAGTGGAGAAAGCACCTGTCAATGTTTTCTTTTTTTCAACCCAGTGCTACATTTGAGAAGCCGAAGCAGCCCTCCTCAGGAAGAGCTAAGTGGTCCTTCCTCTAAGCACGCCTTTGTGAATTCCCTAGCTGACAATCCAAACAGCACACCGGGAAGATAGTACATCATTAGTAAAAGATAAAGTGTTGATATTGTAATACATCAATTATTATAGTATTTATTATTATATAAAGTAATGTTTATCCTTGCTATCAGGGGGAATAAATTAAAATGAAATTAATTTCTTTGTCTATGTACTGTTTTAAATTCAAAGAATCTGCTTATTATTATGGGTGAAGATACTGGCTGGCTTGATCAGCTGGTCAGAGAGTAGTCACATATTATATATTAATATACTATTAACACCAATAATATTATAATAGTATGATAATACTATTTTCATTGGCTATGGGCAATATAAGAGAGTCTTCTTCAAAGGATGTGATATCATATGGCTAATTAATATTCTCTAATTATGTAAGAACATTTTTTTTTGTACAGGAAATTTCCTTTCTTGGGTATTACTTCTTTGCTAATTGTCCTTGCAGTGAGGAGGAAGCCTATGGAGCCTCCCCGGGTGGTAGACGGTCCTGTTGAGAACACAGACTCACTGCAACTTTTCCATTTGACCTACATATAGTGCTGATCTGTGAATCAGACAAGCATAGTGATGTCCAGAGACATGAAAAAAAAAAAAACTGCTCTTTTAGATCATACTCTGGATAACCAAAATCCAAATCTAAACAAATAAAAACCCTAAAAGCCAGTCCCAAACCCATCCAAACAGAAGAGCAAACCAATGTTACTGTGCAAAATTACCAAGAGTTAACACTTTTATCAGTGATAAATTTATTGTAGCTTATATGTGCTATATATATAAATAAATACCTTTTAAAAACAACAACAACCAAAACAAAAAACAAAAAACAAAAAACCCAAACTAGAGCCTTTGGAAATAGCTTGATAAAGTGGTTGCTGTAAAGCTATGAGGACAACTGTTCAGGTTCTCAGCCCCAATGTATATAAAACAACAAGTCAGGCACAGTAGCTTGTACTTGTAACCCCAGTGCTAGAGACAGGCAGGGCGAGGGAGGGGCCACCCAGACTAGCTGAAACAGTGATTCTTCAGGTTAACAGAGAGACCTTGTCCCCTCAAAAAGAAGATGGAAAACAAGGAGGAGACAACTGATACCAACCTCTAGCTCCTGTAAATACTAGGACAAGTGCACACACACACACACACACACACACACACACACACACACACACACTATAAAACTGTAGCATTCTGTGCCTTTAGGGGGAAAGGTTGTATGTAACTTACCCTTAGATGTTAGAAAAAACCATTTCTCTGCCATCTAGATACAATATGGCTGAGCAAGAGAGTCCAAATGAAGAGGGGCCAAGTGTAATGCACATGAATTTATGCAACTTTTTCAAGGTTTGATATTCTTCAGATGTCCTTTATGCAACATGTGCTATCTTAACTTTTATGAAAATAAAGTATCAGGAATATGCACATTGAGAGAAAAAAATATATTATTACCTGTTAAAATGTCATTGTCATTGGAGCCTAGACTACATTCCAAAGTAGAGAGGATCCATTGTGTCTTCCAGCTTTTAGAAGCCGTGTAAATTCCCTTGGGCAAAGACCTCCCAGCCTCTGGAGTTTTTCATCCTGTCGCCTTCATTCCTCAAGGGTACACTTCCCACCTCCTGTTTCCAATACTGCCTGGCACTCAGTGAATTCTGAAGCCCAGGCTGGGTTTGAATTGCTCTCTGGCCAGTTTTGAAGTGTTATTTGAAAACACACCTGGCATATCACATATAAGGAAGTCATCTGCCAAGAATGACCACGCGGTGTAACAGCAGTATACAAAAACATAACGCAACTGTAAATGTGCTTACTCTCACATGTCTACGCACTTGGTCTCCAGCACAGATGAGAACACGCCTGTAGTTCTGACACGTCTAAAGGAGCTGGCACTCTAGTTAAATATTGTTGGTAGACGACATGCTTTCATCTTTTATTATGTTCCAAAATACATTTCCAAGTTCATGGGTTATAAAAAGCTGACATCTAAGGACTCATAACTGACACAGTGTCAGCTGTCTGGATCCAAGGAGCAAATCACATCTTGGAGGAACTAGCTGAAAGTGTATGCAATCACACCCGTTCCTGGTTTTCAACCTACCATATTAGATTAAGTAATGAATTTCTAAAAATGCCAAGCTGACTCTGAACACCTGTAGTTGAATTGTATATTAAACCTGAGCTGGGGAAGGGGCTCAGTCATTAAAGTGCTTGTCACACGAGCATGAGGACCCAAGTTTGATATCGGTAGCAAACACAGTAAGCTGGGTGTAGTGGGTACATACTTGTAATTCCTGCGCAGGAGGAGCGAGGACATGGGGCTTGTCTCCCATTGGGAGACCTGGGGGAAGAAAACAAGATAGACAGCTATTGTTCCGCCAATAGACAAAGCCTGATGTTGACTCCTCACCTTTAGGACCACGCACACATAAATTTTATGCCGAATCTATACTACTAAATATGCATCATTTCGGACTGGAGTAGAACTCCTTTACTATTAGTGCTTTTATGTGTGGATATGGATATAAGTGTCCACAGAAATTAGCTTACATACATTTAAAAAAACCTGTAGAGCACACACAAAGACATCTGAACAGAAGAGTTCTGAAGTTACCAGGAGAAGCTTGCCACTGACAGGATATTAGGAGGAAACACTGTACAGCTTTGTAACATTAAAATGTATCGGTTCAGCCTAAGATGGCTAATAAATGACAGTCTTAAGAGTAACTTAAACCTGCCAGCGCCACACTGGGCAGAATCAAAACTGATACAAATCTACTCCTAAAACTAACATAAACAAACTACTCTAAACCTCATAACATACATATACCCCAAGCACTTGCCCCTATGGTGATCCTCAGGCCAATTCTCTCCCTCCCTCCTCCTTTTTTTTTTTTTTTGGTTTTTTGAGACAGGGTTTCTCTGTGTAGCCTTGGCTGTCCTGGACTCGCTTTGTAGACCAGGCTGGCCTCGAACTCACAGCGATCTGCCTGCCTCTGCCTCCCGAGTGCTGGGATTAAAGGCGTGCGCCACCACGCCCGGCTCCCTCCCTCCTCCTTAACAGTAAACTGACTCCTACTTCTCAATTGTCAATCTTGGAGTCGCCACCCTCTCCAGGAAGTCCCACCTTCCCCTTCCTGTCCTTCTGCCCAGCTTATTGGCTGAACAGCGCTTTATTGACAGTTGTTACAACCATTCAAGACATTCCTCCACACAGCTTGAACCAAAGCTTCCTGTCCACAAGCAGCAACCAGAAAGGCAGATTCAGAGGAGAAAGGAGGGCGCTCCAGACACAGATATGGCCCACGCTCACGGGACTCACTGATACTCTTCCATCATGCTTTTTCTATTAAGTCAAACATGGATTTAATAACCTTTCCTTTGTTTAATTTGAAATCAACTGATTTGGTATTTTAATAACATCTTTAAGCACATTTTATTGAGTAGTTAGTATTCGTTTTTATTGAAGCCTTTGGGAGTTTACTTAAGCTACAAAACACAACACAAATATTTATTAATTGATTATCAACTAAATAGATGGTGGCCTATTAATGTGATTGAGTAGTCAGTACTTAGCAATGAAAAGAGCAAACTTGTGTTACATACATCAATCTGTATTATGATAGTGATCATAGCTATACTTTGTGTTTATCAAAAAAATGAAATTGAACACATAAACATAAAAAATTTCAATTATCTAAATGATACCTCAACCAAACTTACTTACAACAAAAATGTAGAGGCTGAAATGAAGATAATCTATGAGAAAGCAAGAGCCAGGAGAAAATTCTGAGAAATGATTAGTATTGCTGACCAGTAATACTTCAAAAAACTAAATAGATTCCCAAATAAACAAAATAAACAGCATGTGTTCTTCTGAGAAAACTCAAATCGTGACACTGTTTAAACAGAGACATCCCCAGCTTTGCCCAGTATGACTGACTGGGTGTTCCTAGCTAAGGAACATGATAGCATCAAGTCTCAAGCAAGCAGGCACTCACAACCTGGCAAACATATCTTACTCTATACCAACATCTCCTAGAAGACTGAAAATTTCCAGTAGAAATGGACATCCCCCATTAGAGAGGAACATTAAATGTAGAGGAATGACAAGAGGAATTAGCATTCATCAAGATCTGTTTCTTGTTCTCATACCTTGCCCAGCACTAGCCACAGGCAGCAGTGTTCATGAAATGATAATTATTGTCTGCTTGAATACTTACCATTTGCTATGTATTGGCCTCAGATGCTGGGGACAAGTATTAATAGATCTCTCTAATTTCTCCATGTCTTGCAAGAAGAGACATTTCTGGCCATTGGTGATGGCTCTCCTCAAGGACCCAGAAGTCCTCCTCCTAGGCGTTAACCCAAGAGGAACAAACAAATGCTCATACAAAAACCTGAGTATACATCCCATTTGTTTCTGTCTAGGCTAAGAAAGGGAACATGTTTTCCTGTAGAACAATGGTCAAGGTTTGCTCAGTGCCCCTAAGGATATGCCAGGTTCTTTCTGCTCAGGGTAGGTTCCTTTAGCACAGCTGTCTCTGCTCGAATAGTTAGCAACTGATCTCAGCTGCCTTCGTCGTATCCCACTGTGGAATGAGAATTGAGAGAAGTAATGCTTGATGCCCTGGCCACTGCTGCGGTAACCTATACTTTGCTCTGACTCAGGTGCCTCATGTCCTTCTGTCATAATCCATGACTAACTTGTAACCTGCAAGTGGGATAAAATGCCAGACTCATAAGGTTCCAGACATAAGACACTGCCTTACACAGGCATGATGAATAATTATAATAAGTTCATTGGGGTGTGGGGGGTTAGGGACTGAGGGATTTGAGATGTTGGGGAGTGAAGAAATGTGTAAAGCACACACTATGGAAGTGACAACAGAAGGTGGTAGCCGAGACCTTAGTCTCTACAGGGGACTGTCTGGGCTTTGGTTCTGAATCTAGGAGATAGTTTCTGTAAATGGATGTCAGAGGGGAGGAGTGTCTCGGACTGCCTTAGTGGAGGGCAGACAGCAGGAGTGTGTGCGATTGGCTTACAGGAGGATAGAGGTTAGGGGTGTCTGGGATTGTTTTAATTGACTTGCTTTGATCACCAATGCTCAGTGGTGGGGACTGATGAGAGATGATCATCTCCTAAGTGAACTGATGCAGTTACGCTTGGAGTAGATTGAGTTCCGTGAGAGTCCAGCCCTGTCGTCCAGAATAGAAAAGCTAACAGGGAAGTATGATAAGCTACGAGCTGTAGTTAAGCGACTATTCAAATGATCACAGTTTCATGTGAAAAAGTAACTATGACAAACCAAAACAAAACCTCGGGTTGCTTTTCCCGTCTTGTGCTCTATGTAGCACAACTCCAGAGCCCAGGTGATTTACAGTGAGCCAGTTTGGTTTGCTTATGGCTCTGGAACGTGGGAAGGTCAAGCGTGTGGATCCCCTATGTATCAGTGCCTTGTCCTGTACTGAAAAAAGAGTCAGAAGCGAGTCTATGGGGTAACTCGGCAGTGAGAGAGAGAGCGCCAGGTGAGGACCGCCTGTGGCATCCTTCCTCTTTGTGCGGTTTTATCTCGGTTACCTTTAGGCACAGTTGCTTGTGATTGCGTCAGAACAAAAGACTTCCCAGCAGACATTCAACTTTATGCTGATAAGTCCTCAGCTGAGGCTCCCTGCTCAGATGTCAGGTTCACTTTTAAAACCAACCACCACACCCATTCCTGACAGAATGGAGAAGTTTTTCTGGAAGGCTGCTCTTAGCCGGAAGTCTTCCCACTTCTTTGGCGCTATTGGGTGCCAACAGCTGCATGGGATGAAGACAAAGAACTTCATCTTTTGCTCATCAATTTGGAAATGACTATCACCTCCTCTCTGAAGAAGACACAAACTCCAAAACACATCAAAACAGAACTCATATAATTTTAAGTGAGGAACTTTAGTGGTGTCCAAAGGATTAGAAGTTATTTATTCTGTACTTTTTCTTTTCTTTTTCTTTCTTTCTCTCTTTTTATTTTATAAAACAACAACAATGAAACAGAGCAACAAAAGCTTCAACATTTTACTGTAGTTGAGACCCACATAAGAGCACCACCTGGATGGAAAATTCCATAGGCTTCTAATCGTACCAATAATAAACTTATTGGTGGTGCAGCAATTAATAGCAAGGGACTCTATTCTCTGCTTAAAAAAATCTTTTTCATATAAAACAACAAAAACTGAATCTGACAATTTGAGAACAACTATTATGTTTTGAGAAATAAAACTTTGATTTCCAAACTGACACTTGAATTTATAAAATTTTAAAAAGCTACTGTTAACTATTTACTTTAATACATAAGAAATTGATTAAATTATTAAATCTTTTCTTCTCTTCAAACTGTTCTGAAGTAGCGACAGGGCTTTTTAATTCAAAAAAGTCAACTAACGTAAATCCATGGGGGTTCACAGAGACTGAAGCACCAATCAAGGATCATTCATGCACTGGACCTAGGCCCCCTGCACATATGTAGCTGATGGGCAGCTTGTTCTTCATGTGGGTCCCCCAGCAAGTGGAGCAAGGGCTGCCTCTGACAAGGACTCTGTTGCCTGCGTGTGAATCACTTTCCCCTGGCTGGCTGCCTTGTCAGGCCTCAGTGGGAGAGGATGCTGTGACTAGAGAGGCCAGGCTGAGTTGGTACCCTTAGGACTCCCCTTTCACTAAAAAAGAGATGGGGGAATGGGGTAGTGGAATATGAGGGTGGGACCGGGAGGAGAGGCTGTACAGTGACTAAATTAAAAAATATATATAAACAAGTAAAGAATTTATTATCATTATGAAGTATATTTGTTATATTGAGAAGAGTCAGAAATGGATGCTAAAAATGTGTGGTGTGTGTACTTATGTGTATTTACATATGTTAATATGTGTGTCTCTTTATATATTTGAGATTAAACACATGGCATATTGGTTAAAGACTTCATTAATGAAACAATTAAAAATTAATAGACTTCAAGATGAACCAAAAATAATATAAAATTCTAGGAATACCTAAATCATAAGAAATTAAAATTAAATTGTAGAAATACAGAATATTAAATAAGAATACCTAACATGTAAATTAGAGATAGAGATGAGTAACTCGTGCAGCTTTCCTGTGTGCAAGGCTGCATTTGTTCCTTCCACAAAGCTGTCACCATCATCTAAGTCAAAACCTCAGTCAACATTGTGCTCAGAGTAGAAAACTACCTTAGATCTTGTTCTGAAGAACTGGCAAGGTGCTTCAACTAGTGAGAGGCCAAATGACCTGAGTTTGAGTCACCAAACCCATGCAAAAGGGAATGAGAGAACCTAGGCCACATAGTGGTCCTCTGACCTCCACACCGTACTGTGACATGAACACACCCACAGGTACCGTAGTCACACAAAATATCAATAAATGCACTAAAAATAAAATAAAAAGAAGTGCTATTTTATAGTATATATAAAAGCTAAAATAATTTCTTTTGAGTAGATACTACACAAAATGTGTGAGGTCGTCTCAGAGCTCAGAGCTCAGAGCTCAGGGCATTGGAAAAGAGAAAGAAGCATCATATTATTAGTGTAGAAGAGGCCTGAAGGACAGGAGAGAAGGGAAAAGGAAGAGTAATGGGTGGTTGACCATGAGCAAAGTACATAATATATGCGTAGGAAAATGCCATAGTGAAACCCATCATTTTGTACCATGAATATGTGTTGAAAATATTACAAAAATACCTTCCTAATGGTTTTATATTGATTGTACATTGAAATGCTAATGTTTTGGATATACTAAATTAAATTAAATGATTTATAAATTGAAAAAAGGTGTCAAAACTAGGTGAAGTGGCCTCCAGCATATGGGAGGTAGAGACTGAAGGATCCAGAATTCAAGAACAGCCTTGGCAGCCGGGCGTGGTAGTGCATGCCTTTAATCCCAGCACTCGGGAGGCAGAGACAGGCGGATCGCTGTGAGTTCGAGGCCAGCCTGGTCTACAAAGTGAGTCTAGGACAGCCAAGGCTACACAGAGAGACCCTGTCTCAAAAAACCAAAAAAAAAAAAAAAAAAAAACCAACCCCAAAAAAACAAAACAAAACAAAAAAACCAACCAACCAACAAACCAAACAAACAAACAAACAAAAAGAACAGCCTTGGCTACAGGGTGTGTCAGAAACCAGTTTGAACTACATGTAAAACTCTGTCTCAAAAAATACAAATGCACCTTGCTTTTGGCTAACCTGATAGAAGGCCACTTCTTAAGATACTTAAGTTAGTTTGGGAAGCTGCAGTATTACCAAAGTTTTTGACAATGAACCATCACACATTTTTAAAAATGTTAAATATTGGTGGATTGTAAAAGTCTGCCTTAATGTATAATTTTAACTATCTGTCAGTGATGTGTGTCTTATACCACTTGGGAAACCTATTTCACAGAGATACTTTCAATCACAGTGGTATAAGGGAGTCCTAGACGCCCCCTTATCCATTCTCTGTGTTAAAGACCAGCAACAGAATAATCTTAGAAGATGAAAATGTATTCCATTTTAATAACCCCAGAAAATGCTTTTTAAAAAGTGTTTGTTCCATAGTAGCAACTACAATGACCCAGTTCTGCGAGTGTTCTGCACTTTGTCCTTTAGCTACAAGATTTAAAAAGATGCTAAATTTGATTTTTTTAAAATAAAAAGACTGTCAGAAACTAAGGAGGAGAAAGAAAAAACAGAACAGCAGCATAAGTAGTTAAAAGACAAAATATTCTGTGGCTTTAGGCACATGACAAGGGCCTCAACCAAAACTCTTGTAGTGCAAGCATTTATCCTAGTGTGCAACCTACTTTTATGGTTTCCTTTGTGTGTGTAGTACCCAGCCTGCATGCTCATCCCTCAACAACACTGTTAGCAGAGAAGAGAGGCATGCTGGGAAGGCAAAGAGGACAGATGTCCACCATCTCACTAACTGCTTATTTTCAAATGTTGGAATTTGTTCAAATTTTACCACAAATAGTATGATATGCCACCCCCAGCTCCTTCCTGCAAAAAACAAACAAAACAAAACAAAAAACAAAGAAAACTGACATAGTTGCTTCTTGTAAAAAAAAAAGCGGGTGTGTGTGTGTGTGGGGGGGTGAGTGTCCTCTTCTTGTTTCCTGCCACCAGGTGCTCATCAAGAGAAGTTATACAGAACCAAAGAGAATGCAGGAGCCCCATCCTCAGTCTCTGCTTACAGCCCAGTGCAAGGTGGCTAAGAACTTCTTACACTCCATCAAGGACTTTTTGGTACCTGTTGCTACAGTTTTATCCAGAATTCAGAAAGTTACATTTTAATTTATAGATTTGTTTCCAATGGAATTGCAAATATTTTTGTCTGCTACAAAATGTCTCCATCTGATTATACAGATATGGGTTGAGTTTTCCTATAACACATTCACCAGTTTCATAGGTAAGCCAAGATTTCTATTCTAACCCTCATTCTCAAAATGCCTATAGATACCCACCATGTTCAAAATATTCTTGCGCTAGTTTCTTGTGAGTTAAAGATTTTAAGTTAACTAAGATTTTTAACATACATTCAGTCTTTCTTTGTATGGGTTTTGTTGTTGTTGTTGCTTTTTTTTTTTCTCACATTTTGAAAACAATATCCAGTTTGGAAACTTCCCAGAGCTATTTCCAATGGAGCTGCCCATCCAAGCCTGGTAAGCCTGACCCATCATCTGTGTGTTTCTTCTTGTGTTAACATGGCACCAATATACCCAGCTGCCATGGATCTTGCTTTGTGCAGCTCTTACAGATGTTTTAAAGACAAAACACAAAAGTACAGATTAAGGCCGGGCTGAAGCATCTGTAAGAATCTTGGGCTCTAGAATATTACCAATGTTTCAGGTGAATTAGGCATTCAGCTGGCCTTCTTTGGGGCTAGAGAGAGGATGCTGTCTGGATAGCTATGGCAAGATGCATAAAAGATAATTTAGAAGGTGACCAGTGAGCGGCATGCTAGACATCTATCTGTCCTTTTGCCTTCCCAGCATGAATTTCTCTTTTGTTAAGAGTGTCCTGATTTTAGTTACCCATCCCTGAGGCCTCAGTGGGAGTTGTGATTAGAATGCTTTTTTTTTTTTTTAATCTCCTAGGCAAAGGCTAGGAGATAAAAGTTCTTTGATCTGAAAGACAAGGCTGTGACAGACTGCACCCAGTTACCGACATCTCAATATAGATGGCTAAGCAGTAATGGGAAGTCTTTACAACATGATACGTGATGTGGTGTGGCCTGGCGAAACAGAGTTAGAGAAGGATCCAGTCCAGGGTGTCTACTCCTAAGTCAGGAACTTTAATCTCAACCCGAGAAGTCTGGGAAGAGTGCATGCTCTTTGTCATGTTTCCTTTGAGAGTACAGACACTGTGAGTTGATGGCTGAAGCCCTTGGATGGGTGAGTTCGTGGTGCTGAGTTCCTTTTACTCCAAGGACAGTCTAATTATAATTATAGTATACATTTATAAAACCAGAAAATTATATGACTTGCACAAGAACATTTTGAACACAGCAGGTATTTATAAGGATTTTGAGAATGAATGTTAGAATAAAAAATTTAGATGCCTCCAATGCAACCTAAAATCTGCTGTGAATTTGTGTGTTGGGTAAGCCATGGTGTGATAAAGACAGTCAGCTTTCTGGATAAGTGGTTCTGTTGTGGCCAGAAGGATAGACATTGGTCTTCTTCAGTGTTTCTCTGGGTTTCTAGAGGAACTGGTATTCCCAGATTTTCTATATTAGCTTGGTGTGACTCTTTTCCTTTGGTATCTTGGGAAAATCTGATGTGATACCTCTCTGGGAGTTCACCCTTGCATGTAGTCTTATTCTTCTATTCTCTAGTCAAATACGGAATCTGTGCTTTACTTGAAGGGCCAGTCCACCATTTCTCAGGTAGGTCCATAGAGAGAGTATGTAAGTGAACACAGAAGGGATGGTCCTACAGACACAGTGGGTCAGCATATCCTCACCTACCGGTTTAGTCTGACCTCATTAGAGAGGACACATCAGAGCACAAGAAAAGGGAAAGCCTTTACACACATGCAGATTCCCTGGTGTCTTCCAGACCTTGCAAGAGAGGGCTTAGTGAATCTGATTCTATTGATTTTTTGAGATTCTTTAATGAATAACAAATAATTCTTAGATGATGATGATGATGATGGTGATGATGATGATGATGATTATTAACCATTGCTCAATCCTTAATTCTCTGGGCATTGATTTGTAGAATAAGACAAGCCAACTCTCCCCAGATCACAAATTTATATGAGGCCTATATATGGGGGAAACACATAGTTAGAATCTTCTATCATCATTATGGTTAAAGAAAGGCAATTTGTAGTAGTATTTTGATTCTGCTTGGAAAGTGTTGCAAATACACATGAAATTCTGCTAAATTCATATTGTGTGAAGATCTTTTTACAGGCTCATTGCTATTTCTTGTACCTAAACTACTAACAGAACACCACAACAATCCCAGCCTTGTACAATGAGGCCTGGAGTTGTTTTCAGAAGGAAAAAGCCTTTTATTTCATAACTGAGGGTAGATTAAAAACACAGATCATGATGTTAACTACTTTATGTAGACTGGCCCAATAAGCGCGTGGACTAAAACTTTCCGCAGTTCCCATGTGGAGGCAGCGTTGGGAAAGTCTAAGCCACATGCAGGAAGTTGTTGGAATGCCTCTAAGTATCTGGCAGGCAGGGAACGGTTCTGTCAAGTGGACTGGAAAAAGCAGATGCAAAACACTAGAGAAATGTGCAGACTTCACAATCTTGTCTCCAGCTGGCTTTGCTCTTTCAGCTCTCTCCTCTAAAGCCAGACTTGGCTGCCTTTCCCTGGGGAAAGTTTGACTCGCCTAAAAATTTGCTTCAAGAAACAAATATTTACAATTGGCCCATAGTTGAAGAAATCAGAAAAGTATTTTTGCACCTAATTTTCAGAGGACATCGTGGAAGACAGGGCAGAAAGACTGTAAGCGTTTGCTGTGAGATTATGTCTCCTAGGACATACGAAACTGCTCCCATTGAATTTCACCAAAATAACCACCCAAAAGTGAGTTAAGCAAGGATGACACCAATGGGCATGCTAAACTGGACAATGAAAAGCCTAAGAGGCCTCAACCTTACATGGAGCACTACAGACAGCTGAGCAAAGCTGGGAGCCAGAGAGGCAAGAGGAATGGTTGAAGAAGATATATGATGTTAACTTCTGTCCTGCAGATGCACAATTTCCTACATTTACACACACACACACACACACACACACACACACACCCCACATCTATTTCTCTAACTTTCCTCTAAGTTTTGGTGATTTTTAAGCTTTAAAGTCTCTTTGTTTAGAAAGAATTGGAAGAAAATAAATTACTTAAAACCAGGCCTACAGACTTTCTTAATTGCCAAAACAACCTTAAACATAAATTAGAAATCATTATGTAACTAAGAAATAAATATTTTTAAATTATTTAGTGTTATATTTTAGTTTCTTAATGAATGATTGCTAATGGTGCTTCACTTGGATAGAATTATTATATAAAGACTGTGTTTAGGTCAAGGTCAATGCAGTTGTTCCTCAGTATTGGTAGAGAAAGGTTACAGGGCCCTTCTTGTATGCCAAAGCCTAAATGTCCAAATCTCTTTTTCAAAATGGTGTGACATTTGCATATGAGCTGATGTGTTTCTTCCCATGAACTTTAAATCATCTCTAGGTCACTTATAATACCTAATCAGCAACAATGCCAAGTATTAGCTGTTATACTGTATGTTTAAGGAAGAAATAGTGACAAAAGTTTTATCCATAGGTTTTTCTGAGTGTATTTTTTCTGTGTTGGTGTCACGTGCAGGTGCAGACATGCAGGCACCGAGTGCTAACTGCTGTCCTGTTTGTTTCTTGTTTGCAGCGATAGCAGCAACAGTCATTTCATCTGCATGAGGAACAAACATCTGTTCAAGATGAGCCTGTAGTTCATTGCTGTCCCTCTCTTGAACCCTGACTGTCCCCTTGAGAAGTAGGGAAAGGGCTGGAAATAGTGCATACTTCTCTGGGCATGCCCAGAGGACAGAGACATGTATGGAACCATCATTTCCTCATGATTCAAAGTGAAGATAGACGTATACTAAACATTCTTTAGGGCAGCCATTTTGAACTTTTAAGCCATATGGCCTTTTAAAAACTATTTATTTATTTAATTTTTTAAAGCATATGCATATGTTTGTCCGTGTATGGATCAGAGTACATGTGTCCAGAGTACAGAAGAGGGCATTGGATTCCTGGAGTTGGAGTTACAGGCAGTTGTGAGTCACCCAATGAGAGTGTTAGGAACTGAGCTCAGGTATTTCACAGGAGCAGTTATCCTCTCTTAACGCAAGGAGCCATCTCTCCAACCTCAGAATGGCTTTTTTTTTTTTAACCAAAATACATTTTACACGATGCCCTGCAATTTAAGCAGGTAAGAGTACAGCTACTGTGGTTACCATGGTGAGACTGGAAATGGAAAAGTCACTGAATTCCATGGCTGGGCTGCCCTCACATGTCTAAACCCCTAAAAGTCCTTAGGCATCCTCAGAGAATCTGAGAGCCACAAAAATGTTACTGTGTCCTTGCTTCTCTCACTTTTCTTTCTTTAGATGGTGTCACTACATTATGTGGGCCTGGCTGGCCTTGAACTTGAGGCAATCCTCCTGCTCTGCTTCCCTGAGCACAGAGGATTACAGGTGTGAGCCATGTCCAGATGTACATGATTCTGCCACAGAATCATATAGATCTTGGCCAGGTGGTCAGTGAATAGACTCTGTATGGAAGAGCCACAGAGATCACAACTGACCTTGGATTCTGGGATGATTCAGTAGTCATCAAAGAGATTCATGAGTGGTACTGTGGATGGAATCTTGCACCTGAACTTTCTACAGACACGGACACACACACACACACACACACACACACACACACACACACACATACACATACAGGGCCTCACTATGTATCTCTTATTGTCCAGGAATTCACTGTGTAGACCAGACCTTGAACTCACAGAGATCTGCCTGCCTCTGCCTCCAAAATGCTGGGATTAAAGGCAAATGCCATTTTGCCCAGCAGTTATTTTTTCCCAAATATTCATTTATTTACACATCTTTACTTTACTTGGCAGTGAAAGGTTTGAGTAGCATTCTGCTTAGAGCTATTTCCTAGTATGGTAGTAATACTACTACAATTGTTACTAATTTCTATCACATAACAAAACCCCAATCATTTTTATATATCACTAGTAATAATAATTTTTCATAGCATAAGAAACTAAAATTTTTACCATATTTGAGGTTTTTATGCTCTTTATATAATATTTTTTCTTTATTTTATTAATTCATTCATATTATATCTCAGTAGTTATCGCATCCCTTGTATCCTCCCATTCCTCCCTCCCTCCCATTTTCCCCTTACTCCCCTCCCCTGTGACTGTGACTTAGGGGTCCTTCTCCCCCTGTATATGCTCATAGGGTATCAAGTCTCTTCTTGGTAGCCTGCTATCCTTCCTCTGAGTGCCACCAGGCCTCCCCATCCAGGGGACATGGTCAAGTATGGGGCACCAGAGTTCATGTGAAAGTCAGTCCCCACTCTCCATTCAACTGTGAAGAATGTCCTGTCCATTTTGCCCAGCAGTTAGTTACAATTTTTTTTTAAAACTTCAAGCAAAGGAGCTTGAATATCTATTATTGTTTCATTTTACAGACTGAAACCGTTTGTAGTGTATCCTCAGGTTGTCAACATCAGCTGTAACGGGGTATTCTGTACATAAGCCTCACCAGAAGAGGACTAATGCTGTCTGGAAAAGAGGATGCACTCAAATTTGCTTTTAAACGGAGGTATTTGTAGACTCATAAGCTGCAACCAACAATTTTTTTTTCATTTCATTTTTAATTTGTTCATGTCACATCCTGATTGTAGGCTCCTCCCTTGTTGCCTCTCGGTCCCACCCTCCCTCCTTCCCGCCTCCTCCCTCCTTCCTCTAGTCCTCAGAAAGGGGAGCCCTCCTCCCCTAACATCTGACCTCAGCCTATCAAGACTCATCTGGACTGCCTGTATCCTCTTCCTCTGTGGCCCGGCAAGGCCGCACAACCAACAGATTTATTTCTCCACGTCTAAACACTTCATGATTGTGACGCTGGAGTCCCTGGTTTCTCCCAAGTACTCTGCTTTGCCCTGTTCATGTGGTCTCTCAGCTACAATAAGAGTCACTGAAGGGCCCCAGGGCTGGGGTTACAGAAAGCAACAGAACAGAAATTATTTTAAAATGAAATAGAAAGCAAACAGTATCACAGCCATGTCACAACCACGTAATGTAAAATACTAACGACCCTCAGGATTGAAAACGCAGGCTGTGAGTACCCCTAGACTAAACTTTAGCTTCCGAGTTGCTGTAAAACCTGAAAGACACCACTCACATCCGGTGCCGCACATCCAGTGTCAGAGACAGAGAGACTGGGAGAGGGTACCGGCTGCTGCTGCTGTCAACACTGAAGAGATCTGACAATTGCCTGGTCATGTCTGCAAACTTGATACTTATTGCATGACTATCCTTTTGGTTCACAGATATCTTTCTGTCCATTTTCTCTCATTTTATTTCCTTCTTGGCCCCTTTCACTCTTAATACTAAGATGAGAAGACTGAATTTTCTCCTTTGTGTATCAATCAAGGATAACATGTGCCAGCTCTGCTGCAGTAAAACGGTCAGTGAGAGATGACAGGCTGGTGTCCATGCATAGTGGACAACTAGTTAATTTTCTTCACATGACAGTAACTTGGAAGCGATATGGGACAGAATAAGTCATTGTGGCTTAAGTTACCAAGCTACAAGCTGGACTCCTGCTCACCTATTTGATTAAAGCAAATATCAGCAGTTAGCTGTCCCTTCTTCCGGACAACATTTCACCTAGTAGACGTCCAGGTTAATGTTAGCAGCAATTCTGGAATTAACATGAGGATGTGCTCCCCATGTGCGTCTTATGAGGTAGGGTTCCTTTCCCTGGCCTTCTTAAAAAAGGGTCCTGTAATTAGAAAACTAACTGTCTTATTGTTTCCTTATTTATATTGCCACTAAAATTTAAACAGCTCGAGGTAACAACAAGTGAAGCTCAGTCAGCTTTTATATTTGAAAGTTGGTCCATCTTGTCATTTCCTAGAACAGATTTGCTGAGGGGGTAGGTCTATGGGTTTAGTAGGGAGGATTAGCCAGAGGCGTAGCTAAGTGGCAAGCAAGCGAAAGCGGCAGACCGGAGGTCAAAGGCAAGCTCATTCCATCCAGCGACGTTATGCCTTGGGAAGCAACAGCAGCCTGCTATGACTTCACACTTTCAAGTGATGGCAGATATCTGGACAAGCTTGAACACCCAAGTAACAACTATGATGTGGTGCTCAGGAGCCACACCTTGTTACGCATTGTTCAGCAGTATAAATATTATTCTGCACAGTTCCATGTATTCAAAGCTAAAAAAAAAACACTATTTTTAAGGGCTTTTTTTTTTTACATGTCTCATGCTACTACGTTTTTGATGGGGGTATATTAGTAGATGACATACACACACTTTTGCCTTGAGTAGGAAATTTATACATGTAGTTACATGGTCTAAGTTTTTTATTTGTGAGCAAACTTGATTATCAATCTGGTCACTTCAAAGTGTGTTTAGTCATGCTCATGACTGCATTGGTCAGTAGCATGTTACTTTGAGGGTTTTTTTGTTTGTTTGTTTGTTTCTATTGAGTTGATTTTTAAAATATTTTTTAAATTAACTAAAGCAAAAGCAAACTACAAATGCTAACCAAACTCTGAGACCTGTCAAAAAATTGAGGCCTTAGAAAGCAGGGCATTGGCAACAGCAGTGCGAGTTCTTGTGAGTCCACGAAGAGTAGGGAACTTTAGGGCATCTCACTGCTTTTTAAAGGTCTATTTCTAGCATTTATTTCTCACTAGTGAGAAATAGTGATTGAGAGGTGAGAGTATCTGAAGCATCATCAGCCTGTTTCTAAGTTGAGAGAAATTAAGGAGAAAACTAATGGCTGCAGTTGGCTAGGGAAACTTAGAAAGACAACTTTTAGTATGGAGTTTGAATTTCTTAACTTAGTAGGTTTTTCTACATTTATACTGTAATTGACTTTAGCTTATGGATAATTTAAAGTTAGGTAGGAGAGGGAGGGAGGGAGAGAGAGAGAGAGAGAGAGAGAGAGAGAGAGAGAGAGAGAGAGAGAGAGAGAGAGAGAGAGAGAGAGAAGCAGGAAAGCAGACACATCATTTTGGATCCACTTCTTGCTGGCTCTGCCTGACTTTGCCTGTACTTGTCAACCTGAGATTGACAGAAGAATTGCCTCCTAGATCATGGCAGACGAGTGTCTTTACAAACAAGTGCGTTGTTGAAAGTTTGCCCTTTCATTATGGAACATGAGATGCTAACTCTTATTTTTTTTTTAACTTATATTTGAAAGAAACAAGCTGTGGTACCTTGATTTTTTTACATGGCATGTATGCATGGCAGTAACTTGTTAGATGGTGGAATAGGTTGAGAACTGTGTTATGAGACCACACCTACAACTGTGCATTGTTTCCAGCAAAGATCCAAGATGTGACAGACACTATCAAACACAGGTAACGCCCAGATGCTTGAACATATTTGAAAAGTAAAATAAGAGAGTTTTCTTTTTACTTCTTGTCACGTGTATGATGCGTGTGGAGAGGAAAACACACATATACACTTGAGTGAATGCAAACACGTCCACCTTGTTTGAAATCTTGCCTCAGTGTTTATCAGGTGAGCTGGTCCTATTCTCCAGGAAGTCTTCTGTCACCTTTCGTCTCTCGTGGGAGCGTTGGCATCACAGACCTGTGTTATTGTGCCCAGCATTATGTGGGTTGTGGGGATTTAAAGTCAGGTACAGCAAGCGCTTTCAGCCACTTGAGCCCTCTCCTCAGCCCATAAATTGGTCTTTGATCCTAAGGGTTCTCATGCTGAATACTTGCACACCCAAAGAACAACTAAAGTTTTAGCTATAAACAGATTGGCTTCTTAAATTCAGAAAGAGGAAATCAATAGTTCTTTTTTAGGGAACTTCAAAGAAGTCAGCTTAAGACACTCCAAGATCAAGTTTTCAGCACAAATGAGGTTTGTTTGCCTCCAAGGGACAAGAGAAAGGATGAGGGACAAAGACAAGAGATGGAGGAAGAAGGAGAAAAGAAAGTGAATAAGTGGGAGGGGAGAAAAGAGGCAAAGTAGAGGGGAGAGAGTCAACGTCCTGCCTCTGGATAGTGAGGAGACAGGCATGGCCCATAGGCAAATGGCAGCTTATAAGGGGAAACCCCTGAGTTAGGACGAGGTATTTAATCTTAATTGGGCAAGTTAATTAGGTGAGCCAAAGGGGGTTTTGACAATTGGACCTTAGTAGTCAGCCTTAGGAGGAGGAAGTGACTAAACACGGGAATAGATTTCCGTGACTAGCTCTAGGAATGTCATCTAATGGTTTCTTAGCAAGGCGGAGGGAATAAGAGAGCAGGGCAGGGTGTGCCACAGCCATGCTCAGCTGGCTCATGCCCCTTCAGGTTTTTTTTTTTTCTATTAGTTGATTTAGCTAGCATAGTAAAATTGGGCCAATTTTTGTTTTTGTAGGGTTTTTGTTTTGTTTTGGTTTTGGTTTTTTGAGACAGGGTTTCTCTGTGTAGCCTTGGCTGTCCTAGACTCGCTTTGTAGACCAGGATGGCTTTGAATTCACTGTGATCTGCCTGCCTCTGTCTCCTGAGTGCTGGGATTAATTGGCACAATTTTTATCGGGTACCATTTTAGTATAATTCAATACAAATTATCTTACATATTTTGTAGCTTTACTCAGGACAGAGAATTCATGTTGACACATTAATTGGTGATGTCAAATCATGTTTTTCAACATTAATATTAAATTCAGGGAATTAATAATCCATAGCAAATTGATAAAAGGCCAAATGTTTAAAATGCACAGTAATATTCAAGATCATAATAGATCAGCTTGTTATATTTTAACTTCCCAGAAAAATAGTAAAATACTCATTAAACGGAGAACCGTATTAGAGGTGTTTTTTGTCTTGACAGCTAAGTATGGAGGGTCCAATATTATTGCAATCTCACAGGTAAGCATCATTCCAGAAACATGATGATGGTAAATTCGACAAATGGCAAAATTATCTGTTCCAAGTTTATTTCAGAGGATGAGAACCAATCTCCCCCTGGTAACACCAGCTACTCAGCGTTAGCCACAGCTCAGATCTGCTGTCTCCTTTACCACAGACCTGGCCTCTCATCAGCATCTCTCGGCTGACTTCCTCATGCTGAGCAACCCCATCCTGAACCACGCAGTGCCAATGTGTGTCCAGAGCTGAGCCTTGGCCTCCACTGTTGCTACCAAGCTTTTGCTTTGAATCAACAGCTTTGTCTTGCGTTGTTGGGATTGGAGCTCTGTTTGCTTTTTTGACCTTAAGCCTGTGCAATCCTACAATTTTGATGCCGTATCTATGCAGAAGCAAGGAGCTAATTATTATATTTATTCTTAGATATATGCAGATAATAATAAGGTTTGTGAGGGCCATGGTGAATCATTAAGTATTTTTAATAAATAATAATTTGTCAGGATTAAATGAGACCTAGGATGTTTTTGTTTTCAATGTTAAAAACAATGAAGGATGATATACAATGTGAACTTTAATGAGTATGTTACTCAAGCAGCATTTAAAATATAATTTCATGTCAAGTTGAAACTTGCAAAATCTTTATTATATGTACACTCTCCTTACACTGACAAACTAAATATTACTTTGTGGTGGATGTTAATATTTGGTAGCATTAAAAAGAAAATAAATCAGTTTCTAAAAATTCTTCAAGCAAAATGACTTTGTGGGCAGGTGGTATTTTAAAAATACTTTTTCCTTTTTCTTTATAGAAGTCCTTACCTGAAACTCACCTTGCTGCTGTAACAGCCTGCTGTGTCCATCACAGATGCTCACTCTTCCTCAGATCGTTCCTAACTTTCCTACTTCATGTCATTCCCATCTTTCAGCCTTACTGGTTATTTGTGTGCCTTAAAATGCTTTTAGGGACTGGGAATGTTTTGATTGGTAAAGTTCTTTTTGAGAACCAAGCTCTGATTCCCAGCACCCAGCTAACAGGCTGGATCTGGAGCACAGGCCTGGCAAGCGAAGATAGGATGCTAAGTACTTGCTGGGTAACAGTTGTAGCAAACCAGTGAGCCCTGGGTTCAGTGAGAGACACTCACTCAAAAAGCAGAGCGGAGATGAGGCTGGGGAGGCAGCTCAGCAGTGAAGAGCACAGGGTGCTCTTCTAGAAGACCTGGGTTTGAGTCTCAGCACCCACATGGTGGCTCACAGCTGTCAGTAACTCCAAACCCAGTGGATTCAACATCATCTTCTGTCCTCTGTGGCACCAGACACACACATGGTGCACAGACATACATGCGGACAAAGCATCCATGCATTTAAAAATTTGAAAATTAACAGTAAAAAAGAAAAACAAGGTAGAGAATGATATAGGGAAAAAAACCCCCACATTATCCAGTTAAGTTTTTATTAGTTCCTTTTACATACAAGGTTTCACATCTAGGCTGGCCTTGAACATAATCCTTAACTGCATGGTCCTCCTGTTTTCCCCGTGTCTACCACCTAAGTACGGAGAGTACAAGCATGACAGACCACACTCCGGTTGCATGGCTGTGCTTATGCTAAGTAAGCACACTGTCAACCACACTTCACCCTTATCCTGTGTTTAATTCAAGTTTTAACAGTTTAAAATGCTTTTGATTTGGTAGCAATAAAATTTTGATTTAGATTGAAAGGAAACAATAGGGTCTTGTTTTTTTCTACTTGACATAAATTGTGAGAGGTGACAGTGGATGACACTCTTCAGGGTTGTCCTCTTCTTCTTTCCCATTAGGTGGCACAAAATAATATCACAGTATCCAGTGCAAAAAGCGGGGAGCTGGGGTTGTGTGGGGTGCCAAGCAAAACTTCTCACGTCATCCAGCTGGTGTCTTAGATGTTACATGGCCACATTTAACTGTGTGGACCCTGAGAAGTGAGTGGCTAATCCTTGGCTCTGGTTGAAGACATGAGCTGGAAACTAGGAACAACTGTAGTAGATTGTGGGTTCATTATCCTACTTAGTCCCCACTCCTGGGCATGCACCTCATGTCTTACTCCCAGGAGTCACCCCACTATTATTTATTGAAGGAGCCCACACCTGTATGAGAATTGAATTATTTTCGAGAGTCTTTAAGTATAACGAAACATATATTTGGGGGAACTGATTTAACATAACTAATTATGACTAGTTTGTCTTTTAGAGTTATTTTTGTCAGGAGTAGAAAGACTTCTGGGGATCCTGATGGCCCTGGTTTATTTCATGGAGTATGGCTGTTTCCTGCTGGCTCTGGGTGTGTATAACTCAATTTGGTCTTGAATTTAATACTGAATCTGAGGGTCTATTATGCTTCTTCTTCTTCTCCTCCTCCTCCTCCTCCTCCTCCTCTTCTTCTTCTACTACTACTACCTCTTCTTCCTCCTCCTCCCCGTTTTACCTTAAAAATCCTTTACTGCAAATATTTTAAAAGGACAAGTGACCACACAAAGGCTATCAGAGTTAGAATCTAGCATCTAGGTCTGGGGTGCAGGTGGAAGTAGAATATAAAATAATAAATAGGTTTATTTTTTACCCTTTTTGAATTTAAAAAGTATTTTAAAAATAGTTTTTGTTACCTGTTTTAGTTCCCAAATAATGACACAGAGACCAATTATATTCATTCAAAAGCTTTGAAACACTACAGATGGGCACATATTAATCTACTTTAACCCATTTATACTAGCCTGGCTAATTCCCAGCCATGGGCCCCGTGTTACTTGCCATCTTAGTCTCACCTTAGCTGTTTCTGCTCCATCTGTCCTCATGGTGGGAGCCTTCCTCCTTCTCTTTTCTTCTGGCCCCTAACTGAGACCCCCTGACTGCAATGGGATGTCCCATCTCCTGTCCTCTCTGTACCCAGCTATAGGCTCATCAGCTTCTTTGTTAACCAACCAGAGATTATGGAGGACAATTTTTACACTACGCTGAGACAGAAGAGTCTACATAGAAATGTCAGTTTCCATGTCCAGACTGCAACCAGAGCTCAGGACACAGAAATTGGCGTCTGGGTACATGATGCGCAAGACCATCCCCCAACAGTGGGGGCGTAGAGCTGAGGGGGTAGCTCAATTGGAAACAGCTTGCCTAGTACATACAAAGCCTCAGGTTCAGTTGCCAGCACCACATAAAGCTAGACTTGGTGATACTCCCCTGTGGTCCCAGCACTCAGCGGGTGGAAGGAAGTAGATCAGAAGTTTAGCATCCTCCTTGGCTACCTAGTGAGTTTGAGGCCAGCCGGTGATAGGAGTCGGCAAGAAACAAACAATAAATTACAGTGAAGCTATTGTAGGTTGGGTAAGATAATAACAAATGAGAGCAGAAAACCATTTTTAGTACCTTCAATCACTTTAGACTTTGAAAGCATAAAGGAGTGTTCTGCCTTAGTCAGAACTGCCTTTAAGCACAAGGGTGAAAGACACCCGTTCAATGCACAATGACATTACTCAGTTAAGGGCAGTAACTTGACACTCTTACAGGAAGATTTCGATACACACTGGGTACATTAGACATCCCATCAAGCAGCTTCTTTCCTGGGTGACCAAATGGTCAGTGACTGACTCATAAAAGAACAGAGAACAAGTTGCCAACATAGTTTGAATTTTAATCTGTGGTTATTCCTATTTTGTGTAGCTACGTATGTTCATGCTCTTACAGAGGACATTTCGCTAATTAATCAACATCTATTGAGCAGTGACCACGTATGAAGTACTGTTAATAGGCGCTGGGTCCCCTAAGATGAATAAGTCAACTTGTATCTTCAGAAAAGCTTGTAGTCATTCACTTAGCCACGGAAACTGGCCACGTAATTCTAGAGGGAAGTGCAGGCTCTCCTGCGTGGCGCTGGCTGCAGGGTGGCAACTTGTCGTAAAATTAACATTATATGTTTTAAAACTAGACTTGCTTGGACTGCTTATCACACACTGAAAATACAAGTGTGTGTGTGTGTGTGTGTGTGTGTGTGTGTGTGTGTGTGTGTGTGTCTCTCTCTCTCTCTCTCTCTGTGTGTGTGTGTGTGTGTACATTTGAGTGAGATTATGAGTTTTTTAATGCAAAGGCACAGAAATGTTCTTCTGGAAGTCTTCCCATGTTCAATTGTTTACAGAATACGCTGCCTGTTACATGTAAGACTTTCTATTTGAAAACTGAAACAGCAGCCAGTTCTGAGCCACTCAGTTCTTACCACTGTAAGCTCTCTAGGTTGATTTCCTCTCCTTCATGCATATTAGTGTCTCCCTTTGAAGACAAAAGCCCTTAGAAAACTGTTTCCTTTTTCCTTGAAATCTGTCCTGTGATGACCTGTGTTAATTCCTTGTTTTTCACACAGATCTGTAAGGTGTAAGAAATTAATTTTCCTCAACTAGCATATTCCCTTACACCTCAGGGCTGCAACATGTATCTTCAGTTTCTATCAACTTACATAACAACTTAACCAACAGAAGCTTCTGGAAAGTATGAGTGTGCTACCCGCCAAAAGTGATCCTGAGCTCGTGCCTGTTGTTTCATTAACTGATGACCCATAGCCCAGTTAAAGGAACTTTACAGATGCGTAGGAGTTATCTGTACTGCTTTTCCCAGCAGGAGCAGTGAGGCGCTGACACAAGGTTGCACAGCCTTGCAATGTGTTTTGGACCTTACATTTTAACTGTGTGCATGTCATGTTGGAATTTTTTACTAATCCAGGAAAAGAGTGATGTTGATGATAAAGTTCAGAGCACAGCAGCTCCCGACTCCCATTTTATGGGCTTCAAGCTTCTGCTTTTCTCTCCTCTGTCTGGTGCTGAGGATGCTCAGCTGCTGTTCTGACCCAAGGAAGCCTCAGCCCAAGCAGGTGATGGCTGCCTCCACACCCGCATGACTCGCCACTGCTTTTCTCCTCTTGTCTTTGTTAGGATGGTTATTAAAGGTTTTACTTTTCATGGAGATAATTAAAATCATTTCCTTCATTTTTTTCTGGGCTGAAAGGCTATTAAGGAGGCAATAAATCAGACAGTTAATATACCCTGGTAATAGAAACAGCTCACATGTGAGTAAGGTTTTCAATCAAAATTTTATTCTTAGCGCCGGGCATGGTGGCACAGGAGGCAGAGGCAGGCGGATCTCTGTGAGTTTCAGGCCAGCCTAGTCTACAAAGTGAGTCCAGGACAGCCAGGGCTGTTACACAGAGAAACCCTGTCTGAAAAAACAAAAACAAAACAAAACAAAATTTATTCTTTATGCTTTAGAGTTAGGCAATTATGCAGTTACATTTATGGAGAGATGTTTGTTGACAGGTGGCAAAGCTGTGCCTTTTTTCAGATCAGCTCTGATAGTAACTCTCCAGCGTCCTCTAGTCCATCTTCTCCAGCCTCTTTGGGTGACTCAGGCTTATGGAGGATAAAAGCGTGTGTTCACATGTCTATCTGTGCCATGGTGGTTGGGAGGCAGGCTTGGAAGTTGCTCCTCAGGTATCACCTTCTTCTTGTTCTTCTTCTCCTCTTCCTCCTTCTTCCCCCCTCCTCCTCCTGCTCTTGCTCCTCTTCTTCCTCCTCTTCCTCCTCTTCTTCCTTCTCCTCTTCTTCCTCCTCCCTTGCCCTCCTCCTCTTCCTCCTGGAAAAACTGTGAGAAAAACTGTAAGCAAATGAGTTTGCAACTTGTGGTCTGCCTGTCATCTACAAAGAATAGGTACAGTATTAACTTGACTGAGCATTATGACATACAAGTTATGTGCAGTCCTGTGCCCACACTACCATGTTACTGTTTTCAAAGTATAAACTACAATATGATCAAATGGTATATACTTAACTCCCTACACTTAACTTGAGACAAGTTCTTTCACTGGCCTGAGACTTTTTGAAAGTATTGTTATTGTTCTCAAAGTCAGGTATCTTAATATGTAAGCACTTGATATTCAAATTGAAAGTGACTAAAGCTATATGCATAATGGAAGAAACAGGCTGCCACATATTCATAGGAATCACTATAACTCTCTTTGTTGTTATTGTTATAGTGGCTTTTCTTGTTTGTTTGTTTTAAGCAGATATCTCACTCTAACTCAGATTGGCCTGATATTTTCTAAATAGCTTGGGCTGTCCTTGAACTTACGGCAATCCTTCTGCTTCAGGTCCCCAGCACTAGCCCTAGAGGCACCAGTCATCATACCTTGTCTTTTTAATAAATGACTAAACGTTAACTTTAAGGCACAGGAGAGATGGCTGTGGTTAGGACATGAGTTTGATTCCCCACAACTATGCTTGTGACTCACATCCAACTATAACTCCAGTTCCAGGGGATCCCACACCCTCTTCTGTCTCCCCCACACCAGTACATAGGTGGTATACTTTCATACAATCAC
The DNA here is from genome assembly GCF_964271855.1 of Acomys minous. Lineage (NCBI taxonomy): Eukaryota > Metazoa > Chordata > Mammalia > Rodentia > Muridae > Acomys > Acomys minous. The sequence goes on along the minus strand of NC_140486.1, from coordinate 75,314,776 downwards.
AAGCACAGAAACAAATAGTGCGTGAATATAGTTAATGTTCTTTCTGATATTTTAAATATATCTGGTATTTAATACTAAGTATAGATTAAGCATAACCAAAATCTGATTATTCCAAAGAATTTTATTGTTGAGTTGTTGGCTTTTTTCCTTTCTTTTCTTTTTTTAGACAGAGTTTATGTGTTGTAGCCTTGGCTGTCCTGGACTCACTTTTGTAGACCAGGTTGGCCTCGAACTTACAGAGATCCACCTGCCTCTGCCTCCCTAAGTTCTGCGGTTACCACGCCTGGTTACCAGCAAATTTTCATTACAATGTATTCCTGGAAAGGAGAATAGCAAAAATGGATGAATGAATTTCATTGTGATTGTGTTTCATCCTAAATCACAGCAGTCCCTGGGAGAAGTCAAGAGTTACTTCTCCCTGAAGAAACAGGCTTAATGCAGGCATTTCTCCATTAGTTTTCTTAGGCTAATTTTACCCAAGAACCACAAGGTGGGTTAGGACAACAGAAATATATTATCCTGGCTCTGAACGCTAGAGGTCAAAGTCAAGATGAGGCTCGGCTTCTCAGCTGGTTGTCAGGGAGCTCCGTCCTGCTCTGTTCATATGTGATGGTGGGAGATGTTGATGTTGATCCCTCTTTTTTCTTCCTGTTTGCTCATATCTCTGTCTAATTTTTTCTTTTTGTATGAGCATAACAGTACCACTGAATTAGGAGCCTTCCTTCTTTTAGTTGTACCTATATTTTTAATATTACATTATCTTTTATTGAAAATTGATTCTTTTCTCATATGATATATCCTAATTGTTTTCCCCATGCTCCACTCCACTTAGTTCCTCCCCACCACTCCAGATCCACTCTCTTTATGTCTCTCATCAGAAAAGAACAGGCTTAAAAGACATAACAACCAAACATAACAAAATAAAAAATAATAAGATGATGCACAAATGATTATATAGAAGTTGGACAAGGCCACCCAACAAGAGGAAAATAAGCCACAAGGAGGCACAGAAGTCAGAGGCCCATTGTTTTCATAGCCAAGAGTCCCATAAAAATACTATTCTATAGCTACAGTATGTGTACAGGTGAACTGGTGTAGGTTCATGTAGGCCATGTGCTTGCTGCTTCAGTCTGTGTGAGCTCACCTGTGCCTTGCTTACTTGCTTCAGAGGGCTCTATTCGCCTGGTTGTGCTCCACGTCCTCTGGCTCTTACAATCTTCCTGCTTCCTCTTCTACAGGGTTCCCTGAGCTCTGAGGGGAGGGATTTGGTAGGGGCCTCTCATTCAAACTCTCTCCAGAAACTGTCTGGCTACGGATCTCTGCATCTGTTCCCGTCTGCTGCTGGGGGAAGCATCTCTGATAAAGACTGGGTGAGTATAGTATACAATATCATTAGGAATCATTTTCCTGATAATTTTTTTCTTAGCCTAGTCATGTCTGGTTTTATCCTAAGTCCCTGAGCTATCTAGTCTCTTGCTCTCGGTTACCCAAGCAGTGTCAGGTATGGATTCCATGTCGTGGGATGGACCTTAAGTCAAATCAGACACTGGTGGGTTGGTTACTCAGACAAGTTCTGTGCCACCATTCTCCTAGCATGTTTTTTAAGCAGGACAGGTTGTAGGTCAGAGGTTTTGTAGTTGGGTTGGTTTCTATGTTTCTCCTTTGGTAGCCTGCAGAGTATCTTCCTACACCAAAGAAACTAGAATTAGGGGGGAGGGCTTCATATTGATTTCACCGGGTTCAGTGAGTTGTGTACCTGTTGTCCTTTGCAATGGGACACCATTGTCAGTTTTCAGAGAGAAACAAAGGAAATAAGTAACACAACATCTTAAAAAATAAAAACAAAAAGCAAAAGCAAAAACAAAAACAAAACAAAACAAAAACAACCTTCCCCCCCAACACTCTACCACCACCAACAGTAACATGAATTACCAACCACTGCTTATTATATCTCTCAACATCAATGGCCTCAATTTCCCAACAAAGAGGGACAGACTAACAGAATGGATGTGAAAACAGGACCCATAATTCTGCTGCCTACAAGAAACACACCTCAGCAATAAAGATAGACATTATCTCAGAGTAAAGGGCTAGAAAAAGATTTTCCAACCAAACAGAACCCCCCTCCCCCCCAAAAAAACCAAGCTGGAGTAGCCATTTTAGTATCTAATAAATAGACTTTTTTATTTTATTTTATTTTTTTTTACTTTTATTGAATGTCTATGATATACACGTCATGCACCAAAATTCCTCTCCTCCCTCCAGTAAAATAAAACAAACAGACAAACAAAAAAATCTTGTCACAGAAGCTGTAGTGTATCACGCAGTATAGCCTTTTGGCCACATATGTTTACTTTCAAATGTTCGTTGCTATGAGTCATGGATCTGGTTTGAGGCCTACAGTATTGTTACCAGATCCTCACTGAGACTGCTGTGTGATATTCCATTGTTGCTTTGTGTCAAGGAGATTCTTAATATTTGAATCTGCAGGTCTGGCCCCTTCATGTGTTCCAGCAGGTCATACATAGATATTGGGGTGAGGTTGACTCAGAGCCCCGGATCAGGGCCTGCTCCCTTGTCCTCAAGGCAGGGATAGCTCTCCTGATCTCATGTCCTCAGGGCAGGGCTAGCTCTCCAGCTCCTGTGTCCCCAGGGCTGGCTCACCTGCTCCCACATCCTCAAGGCCAGCTCTCCTGTTCTTGTGTCCTCAGGGTCAGCTCTCCTGCTCCCATTCAATTCTTTAGATTGTTGATGGCTGTCTAGGCCTGGATGGCCTCCTACTCCTGTGGGTACTGGATCTTGTGGGCCATCAAGCAGGTGGCAAGTGGAGGCTCCTCAAAGTTGTCGTTGAAGCCACTGAGGTTGGCCCAGCTCAGCTTCTTGTCCCGGAGAAACTGTGGCTCTGTTGATTCGCACCTCCAGAGTTTCTATTTCCATCACATGCTCCATCTGCCATGGGCCCCACCTTGGTGCTTCCCCTACTATTCACCTCTGCACATTAGAGCTCTCGGCACTGAGCATGTCCCAGGCCTGTGAGAGGAGGTCCATGAGGCCTGTGGTGTGGGCAGTGCAGTCCTTGCTCATCTCGACTTGAACAGCACTTGCTCCTCAAATGCCATCTCCTTGGCCTGCACCCTGCTGGGCTGCACCAAGAAAAGCAGCAGCAGTGGCAGCAGAGGTGGCCTGGGGTCCCTGGGAGCTCATTGGAGCATGGTTCCATAGTCCTGCAGCAGGAGGCCATGGATGATCCACATGACAGGATTTCCTTCTTTTTGGGAAACGCCAGCACTGTGTTTTGGAGCTCTCAGTATGGTCCTTTGGTGGCTGTGCCATCACTGCTGTTTCGCGGATCAGACACAGTGTGCGATCAATGCCATCTTGGATGATTTCTGCTTGGGTATTTCTAATGTATTGCGCTAAGTGTTTCCTCCCAATCAGGCTGCTTTCAGGGGTGAACATTTCTGTGTAGCTCTGTAACACAATCATCCTCCTCTGAATCCAGTGAGGACCTCATCTCATCTTTCGAACCTGGTGGCCCCCACGTGGCTGTGCCACCCCACCATAAAATCGACTTTCAACCAAAATTAATCAAAAGAGATGGGGCCTTCCCCATCTTCATACTCATCAAAGAAACATACACCAAGAGACCTCTCAATTCCGAACATCTATGTCACAAATACAAGAGTACACACAACTGTAAAGAAAACTTTACCTAAGTTTAAATCACATATTGAACCCAACACATAATAGGGGGAAACTTCAGCACCCCACTCTCACCAATGGACGGATCATCAAGATAGAAATGAAACTGAGAAATAATGAAACTAATAGGCGTCATGAATCAAGTGGACCTAACTGATATCTACAGAACATTTCAACCAAACACAAAAGAATATAACTTCTTCTCAGCACCTCATAGAACCTTCTCCAAAACTAAGGAGGACATATACTCAATCACAAAGCAAACCTCAACAGATACAAAAAAAGATGCTTTGTTGTTGTTGTTTGGTTGTTGGTTTTTGGTTTTTCAGATGTTGGGTTACTTATTTCCTTGCATCTTATCTGACACCGTGGATTAAAACCAGAACTCAACATCAGAAACCACAGAAAGCCTACAAACTTATGGAAACTGAACAACTCCCTACTCAATGACCATATAAGTCAAGGACAAAATAAAGAAATTAAAGACTTTCTAGAATTCAATGAAAATGAAGACACAACATACCAAATGTAAAGGACATAATGAAAGCAGTGCTAAGAGGAATAAGTTCCTGCATCCTGCATAAGATCCTGAAGAGATCTCATAGTAGCAACTTAAGAGCACATCTGCAAGCTGAAATAAAAAGAAGGACATACATCAAAGAGGAGTAGATGACAGAAAATTATCAAACTCAGGGATGAAATCAATAAATTAGAAGCAAAGAGAACAATGCCAGAGTCAATGAAACCAAGACCTGGTTCTTTGAGACAATGAAGAAGATAGATAAATCATTAGCCAAACTAATTAAAAGGAAAAGGGAGAGTATTCAAATTAAAAAAAAAATCTCTTGTTGGAAGAAGGAGGGGGAAGAGAAGGGGGAGGAGGAGGAGGAGGAGAAAAGAAGGAGCAAGGCTCAGACTCCAAGGCTCCTCAGTTCCTCAGGGTTTAGGACAACCCTTCTCTGGGAGCTGTGTTGTCTCTGTTGAGGAGGCATTTTCTCAGCTGTGAGGCTCCTGGGCTCCCTTGGCTTAGGGTACCCTTGGAATACTGTCCCTCTTCAGGGCTGGAACACCTTCCCAGCTCTCAGAGTTGTGGATACCCTTTCATTTGCATCCCAGAAGGCAGGCCACATCATCTCCACAAATGCACACAATGCCTGAAACAACAAAACAGCAAAACCGATATGGTCCTGGGTTTTGTTGTTTGTGTGCTTATGCTGACCTCTAGCCATCTGATTGTCTCTGGTGATAGCAGGCCTGGTGGTCTCTAGTGCTCAGATAGATCATGAGTAGGCAGGCAGTGAGGGCTCCAAGCAGATTGTTGAGAGGGCTCCCCACTGGGCACCTCCTGATGGCAGACAATGGGGCTTGAGTTCTGCCTACAGCTCACCTCTGTGCAAGCTGTTTCCTAGGTGGGCCAGGCAGCTCAGGAGTGGGTTTCGGCATTATGGAGTCAGCCACGCAGCCAATGGATGCTGGCTTTATGGATTTGGATTTGGATTGAGCCATACAGTCATTTGGTAGCCAAGTAGGTAGGCACTGTGCTTCCAGCACTTGGATTCGACTGGTCTCCACCATCTTGGACCCATACCCTGTGTGCTTGTATTGTCCAGCTGGTCTCCACAGGGGGACCAGTAGCACTGTGGATTGGGGTTGGGATGCTGACCACTGTTATCTAGAAGCTGCCCTGGGGGAAGCTGGGAGAATCTGAGGTCTGATTGCTAGGGTAGAGCGGCCCCTGGAACTGTGAACCTGTGCTAGTAAAGGCAGAATCCAGGCTCGAAGGAGTCCAGGACTTTGTGAGGGAAACTTGATACAGGAGACAGCTGCAGCGGGAGAGGGGCTACTCCCCGGATGTTTCCTCTTGTCTGGGAAACACCGATGTCGGTGTCAGCCGTCGGATTATGCACTGTAACCACAGTCTCTGGTCTTCTGCCATTCAGATTCAGGATGCCCTGGCCACAGGTATATGGCAAGTCCCACTTATCTGATTTTTTTATTCTACTTTTGTATCTAACCCCTTCACTGGAGTTGTTTATCAGCTGTAGAACTTTCCTGGTGGCATTTTTTGTGTCAGTTATATGTACTAGCATATCATCTGCAAATAGTGCTCTTTTGACGTCTCCCTTTACAATTTGTATTCCCGTGATCTCCTACAGATGTCTTATTGTTCTAGCTAAAAACTTCAAGTACTGTATTGCATAGGTATGGAAAGAGTGGACAACTTTGTCTTGTTCCCGAGTTTTGTGGAATTGCTTCGAGTTTCTATTCATTTAATTTGGTACTGGCCTCTAGATTGTTGTATGTTGCCTTTCTTATGTTGAGGTATGTCTGCTGTTTCCTCAGTATCTCCAGAACTTTTAGCATGAAAAAGTGTTAGAATTTTGGCAGAGGTAAGTTAGAAGAGAAAGATCTGTGGAACCCATAGGACATGGGGGGCGGGGAAGGCTGTCAAGGGTAAGTGTGCTGTGTAGCTGGGGATGAGACTGGGGGACTTGATCTGGGGTCACAGAGTGTTGGGGCCTATTCTTAGCTAATTTCAAATAAGGTTACATTCTGAGGTGCTGGTGGTTGTGACATCACAATTCAGAATTTTAGGGAATACTACTTAATTCCTAATAGTCATGATCCTCAGATCTTCCACATTCGATAAGCAGCCAGACCTGCCGTTTGGAACACAATCTTTAAAAGCATAGGGAGGATAGGTCTGCATGGATGGATGGCTTAGCAGTCAAAAGCACTGACCTCCCAGCATCTCCATAGCAGCTCAAAACCATCTGTAACTCTCACTCCAGGCGATCCAATGCTGTCTTCTGGCCTCCAGGGGCACAAGACATGCATGTGATTCAGACATATATGCAGCAAACACACACACACACACACACACACACACACACACACACACACACACGCATACACACACGCAAATAAAATAATTAATATATATATAATTGTATTACTTAATTATAATATGAAATATGCCATTATAATTAAATAACAAATTGATTGTATATTATATATATCAGGGACATATAAATCCCTGATAACCAAAAATTATATATCCCTGATAACCAAAAGTCAACAAATGAACCCACTAAGTTAAGCACCCAGCACAGGTAGCAGTGATGCCACTGCTCAGTCATCAGTCCATGAGGGAGATACTTCACTTCCTTTCATAGCATCCATGGATATAACACTCAATAACATGCAACATAATTTGTGTGGGGGGGGTGTCAGATTTTGCAAACTTTTCAAATTTTCTCTACTCTAATAACTAGGAAACTGTGAGGGTTACACCCATCCTGCCTTCTATGGAACTGTTCCAGAGTCACCAGGAAAATCTCCCATCCTGTAAACTACAATTTCCTATCTTAATAAATTCCTAGCTTAGTATGTACTAGAATGATAAAACAAGTTATTTCATGATGTTGCCTTGTTTTGTTGATACGAACTCCCCAAAATGTGAAATATCTGCTCAAATCAATTTAGTCTTATCCTTTTATGACACAGGGCACATAAAAGCTCTTTAGGTGTAAACTTAATATGTGTACTTATCTTTTACTGTATACCTGGTATGCATGCATACATGCCTTCACAAATGTGGTGTGTGGGGGCCTGCTGGCTTGCTGGTAGCTTCCTTGTTGCCCAGGTTGTGCACACCAATGCCTAGTTATTTTTTAGCTGTTTTTTTTTTAAGGGAGAAATGAGGTGAATGTTTTGTTTGATAGTTGTATTTATTCTGTTGTAGGGATATCTTTAATAAGCTACAAATATAGGTACATTTAGAGGCATAGTTACTATTGGAAATGGAAAAATTATATTTCATTTTTTTAATCCAAATTTAAAATATTCATGCCACATTACTGAGGTCAACTCCTGTCTTTGGGAGGAATTGTTATCTGAGACTTCCTTACATAGCACAGACAGATTTCCTATTTCCTGATATTTGATTCCCACCACCTAGGAAGATATACCGTAAAGCTTCACAATCCTGTCCTTATTCTTCTTAAAAGTTAGTTACGCTGTCTATAATTTCACAATCACTGGATTCTGGTAGAGTGGTTTTCTTGACTTGGGAGCTAACATAAGTCATAATTTTTGATGAGTATTTTCTCTCGGAGTGAATGTGGACATTTGTATGAAAGGAGGTTTATCAGAGAGATGTTCAGAGTGGTAATCTAAGTACACCTCTAAAATGGTTACCACTGTTGTGTGTGTTTAGTGTCCATTTATACCTGTGGCTGATGTTTTATATAGCCAAACTGTCTTTATAAACATATGGCTGGGATGGAATTAGAAGCATTTGATACTTTGGACTATATGAAGACCCTAGCCAATTAGGTCATGTGGTACATTTAGGGTGTTTCTGGCATGCTTATGGCATGACATTTTTACATGCTAGTATAGTCTGTGAGACCCTGGGGAGTTGGACGGTCTCTGCAACCCATGAACAAGAGAAATCAGAAGAGTCATCATACGACTGACCTTTAAAAAACATGGGCAGTCTGGAAAGAGAAAAGGTGATAGGTTTTTACCTGGGGCCATAGCACCATCTAATATAAGGAGAAACCAATTTAACGTGGTTCATTTCAGTGAGAGATTATTTCCAAAACCTCCTATCACCGTCTCAGTATAAGCGCATGATTAGTGAAAGAATATATTTAACTTGCCATCGTTATAGTCTTGTTTGAGTTGGTCAACTGCTTGTAAGAAAGAGGCTGTTTTTGAAGCTGTGCAAGAGGGATTCCTGCAACTCCAATTCCCACCTCACCTCACCTGACACTCAGCTTTAGCTCAGATGATCTGTCCTTCCGGGAGCTGAGACACAGTCATCACTCCTTGCCAGCTCACAGGTGCTTTAAAGGCAATCCTGAGGACATAAAAGAGAAAAACAAATTAGACGTGTCTAAAGTAATTGGTACTGAGAAGAAACAACTAAACTCCTGTGATGATACCTTAGAGCCTCATAAACCGACAATTATAGTGTAGCTATTTTTCATCTGCTATTTTAAATTAGCCAAAACATTAATGTTTTCTACTATGACTACTTCTTAGGATTGCATTATTATTATTATTACCCCAAAGGACAAATGTATCTTAATGCCGAGGAGAATATAAAGCACATCTCGTGACCACAAGAAATGAGATGCTGAGCCCGCCACATCTCAGCAATTAGTCATCGTATCCATCAAAAGGAAAGGATGCAGATGGAAAGGAGGAGAAAAGAACTGATGGAGGATCAGGTAAACCTCAGAAAATAATCCCTGGGGAAGCCGAAGCCCTGGGCTTCCTAAATCCAATGCAATCTAAAGGCATCCTTCGAGGTTGGTAACCCTGGAAATGCTTTACTGTTTTGGGCCTCTCTGTAGGTGCCCTCTCCATATGTGATGCTGTTCACTTGGCCAATCCTCCATTATCTGTTGTTGCTTTAAAGACAGCATCAGATCAGACAATCCAGAAGCAACCAATGTAAGAGCAGAAGCTATAAGAATGACCTCGCTTTTATCCAGAGTATTGTCCCAGGTCATGATCCTCTGCAGATAAACAAAGGTCTAAGATGCCTTCACAAACAGCTTAGATTTCCTCAGAGGCAGAATATCAGAATCAATTTAAGTACAAAATCCAAAATACTGAACCATTACCTATTTTCCTTTTCAGTAAAATAATGCTGCTGACCCATACAATAGGGTGACATATTAAATTTCCTTCCTTCCTTCTTCCTTTCTTTCCTTCTTTCTTTCTTTTGTTTGTTTTACTTATGTTTTATTGGCTCAGGGTTAGCCTCATCCCTCTCTCCCCTCCTCCTTCCATGAGGTCAGGCCTTCCCAGGAGCCTTTGCTGCCTGGGCCCTCTGGAACTCCTGCTACAGTTGAGCAAGGGTTTTCCTCTGTTGCTCTGACTGCCACTCTAGGTTAGGAAGCACTTAATTTCCACTGTGATACAGTCTAGCCTCTTCCCCACCGTGGTCGGAACCTCACCCAGCTCTTGCTTGACAAGCACGGGTCCCAGAAGCTTAAAGATCACGTTGGATCCAACCAACATGGCCAGTTCCTCCTTCACGGTAATAATACCGTGTTAGCTGTGCCTCAAGCTTCTGCCTCCCCGACATGGATTTCCTGAAGCTGTTGATGTTTCTCCACTTCTCCCTGCAGCTTCCTGTGGATCAGCTCAGCCACGGTGAATGAAAGCCTACTGGGCAGGGTCACGGGGCCTCAAGCTCCGGAAGGCACCCGAGCTACACTTTCTGGCCCTCTTCACCTTCTGCTCTCTGTATCAATAAGCCTCTTTCAAATTTATTGTTGCAACTTTGTTTTATTTTTAAAATTTAATTAGTATTTTATGAAGAAAATGTACAACTAATCATAACTGATATGCAAGAGAGCCTCAGAAAGTATAAATTAATCTTTTTGTTTTAGTTATAAAAGTGGTATGTGTTCACTATAGAAGTAATACGTGCTCATTATATAGAAAACACTGAGTGAAATAAATATCACTGTACTATTGAGTCATGATCAATATCAAATTTCAGTGAATTTGTTATTAGAACTCAGGTAATTTCTTCACTTACATATAGAGTAGCTGTATCTAAACCAGACACCAAAGGTGCATTTCAGCCAAGATGGAACTTTGTTTCCTGATTCCTAATCTGAAGCTTGACCACACCGTGCTCTCTGTCCTTGCTGCAAATCTACTTTTTGGTTCATTTTATCTTCAGCTTCCTAAATACTTAAGTCAGCTCAAATCCAAGTACCTTTTCTCACTAGCTTCAACACAAAACCTTCCTTCTCTACCACCAGAGGGAAACAGGCGCACACAGTACACACTGTATGAGTGTGAGTGTGTGTGAGTGCTTGTGTGTGCATTCATGTATGTGTGTGAATGTGATGTAGTGTGTGTGTGTGTGTGTGTGTGTGTGTGTGTGTGTGTGTGTAGGCAACAGAGCTGTGGGAGATCAAAGACCTTCTTGAATAGTGATTAAAGTGAGAAAACACAAATATATTAAAAATGAAAAGGAGGCATGTACATTTCTTAGTAAAGCATTTTCTAAATGTGAAAAATTATCCTTAAAAAAAGTACATTTCCATTGTATCATAAAAAGGCCCAGCTTCTAAGCATAATAAGTCTGTATCAAATATGGTAAGAGAACTGTCATAATATTGGAGAATCTATACCTACCATATCTCTTTTAAAAATTCTAGTTGATTCCCTCCTCAGTGCCAAGAAATTCTGGAATTTAGAGTATTTTAAAGTATTTTTTAATATCAACCTTGAATTACTACATCTTCTAATACTTGTTATAAAACACAGAAGAAGCAAGCAATATAAAATAAAAATGAGATTTTTCTCAAACATCTCAGTTTCTCTATCTTCAAAAATAAAAACTTCCTGCCGGGTGGTGGTGATGCTCACCTTTAACCTCAGTTCTCCTGAGGCAGAGACAAGCGGGTCCCTGTGAGTTTGAGGCCAGCCTGGTCTACAGAGCTAGTTCCAGAACAGCCCAGGCTAGATGAAGATAACCCTGTCTTGAAAAAAATAAAATAAAATAAAAATAAAAGAGAAGAAAACAAACAAAAAAGATCTCTGCCCCATGAGGTCTGTAATTCTTTTATCCCAGGAGCTGGAGTTTTGGTTGTTGTTGTTGCTGTTGTTTTTGGGGGTTTTTCGTACTTTTTTGCTGTCCTTCAACTGTCAAAGCTGTATCTTCTAAGATCCTATTGTTGCCTGATTTTCTGGTATTTTCAGTCATTGCTTGACTGACTTCTTTTTGTTTATGGGCCTCACCTGTTTCACGCTTGTTCCTCAAAGAGAAGTGGAATGAGAAAGCAGAGAAGAGTGGCCTTGTCCTCAGAACTCCTGAGTGACCTTGAGTGAGTTATTTAACTTCTGTTTGCAACAGAGTTACCTCACCAGGTGTTGTGAAGATGAACCGAGATAGCAGTATCTGATAAGCCCCTTGTCTCCTACCTGCCACTCTTGCAGTGCTGGAAAGGCTTAGCACCTTTTGTTATGCCTGCTGCTCAGTGCAGATAACACTAATGAAGTGTTTCTGAAGGACATTCTTGGGAGAGGCTTTCTTTCGAAACGCTGGAAAAATTTCAACAGTGATTTCAGATTGTATGGGACTAGAGGGCTTTGTCCAGGTCATGTGTAAAGGCCTTTTTGTTTTTTCCTTAAGGATCTTTAACCACATGAATGTCTGTGTAAGCACAACTCACGGATCTAAGATTAGGGAATTGCCCAAGGATTTCACAGCTGTGGAAAAACATTATCTTTAATATCTTGGACTCCTCCTTGACGTGTAATAATAATCAGTCATTGTGTGAGACTTGATAAAAAAAATCAGCAGTATAAAAGTAATATTTACCAAAATAAAAATAAAACAAATAAAATAAAGAGCAGGTATAGTGTACATCACACGAAAGGCTTTGAGAAGAGGCTGAAAGTCAGTTCCTCCTGCACCTGTCCTGGATCTGTGTCCCAAAGAGAATATTTTTTAAAATATATTTTATTAATTTATTCATATTACATCTCAATTGTTATCCCATCCCTTGTATCCTCCCATTCCTGCCTCCCTCCCATTTTCCCCTTACTCCCCTCCCCTATGACTGTGTATGAGGGGGACCTCTTCCCCCTGTATATGCTCACAGGGTATCAAGTCTCTTCTTGGTAGCCTGCTATCCTTCCTCTGAGTGCCAACAGGCCTCCCCATCAAGGGGACATGGTCAAATATGGGGCACCAGAGTACGTGTGATAGTCAGTCTCCACTCTCCACTCAACTGTGGAGAATGTCCTGTCCATTGGCTAGATCTGGATAGGGGTTGGAAGTTTACTGCATGTATTGTCCTTGGCTGGTGCCATAGTTTGAGCAGGACCCCTGGGCCCAGAACCGCCCGTCATAATGTTCTTGTAGGTTTCTAGGACTCTCTGGATCCTTCTATTTCCCCATTCTCCCATGTTTCTCTCATCTAGAGTCCCAATAGGATGTCTTCCCCTCTGTCCCAGAGAGAAACACTCCTTCATTGCTGGTGGGAATGCAAACTAGCACAGCCACTTTGGAAATCTATCTGGCGCTATCTCAGAAAACTTGGAATAAGGCTTCCTCAAGACCCAGCTATTCCACTCCTTGGAATATACCCAGAAGATGCTCCAGCACACAACAAGAACATTTGCTCTACCATGTTCATAGCAGCTTTATTCATCATAGCCAGAACATGGAAACAGCCTAAGTGTCCCTCAGTAGAAGAATGGATAAAGAAATTGTGTTACATTTACACTGTGGAATACTACTTAGCTCTAAAAACAAGGAATTCCCGAAATTTGTGGACAAATGGATTGAACTAGAAATGATCAAAATGAGTGAGTTAACCCAGAAGCAGAAAGAGTCAAATGGTATATACTCACTTATAGCTGGACACTAGCCCAAGGGACATGTCCCACGAAAGAGAACATTTTTGCCTTCAGTCCAGAATGCAAACTTTCTGACCCACAATTCATGGTCAGCTTAGCAGGAATTAGCTTCAAGGTGTTGCTTGGAAGAGCGTCTGAGGGAGATGACTCAATATGTGTGCGTGCTGAGAACCCTTTGGATATATGAGAGATATGAGGTTCATGCACTGTCTTCTATGAGGGCTTCAGGCAACTGAGAAACAGAAAAGGACAACAAACCAAAGTAATGTGACCAAATAGCCGAGAATTGTTTGTTTTTATAAAGCTCTAGGGAGGCAAGGCTGAGCTCGCTCTCTAATTTTGTGGTCAGTAACCATCCATCTTTGGTTTTAGCTGAAAACAAACAACAATGGAATGGACTTTATATTTTAACAAAGAGGTAGGTTAGACAGAAAAAGAAAAGACCCATAGCAAAAGTTGAGAGACCAGCATGTTTATTAAGTGAAATTCATACGTACTTCCTAGCTACATATAGAGAAAATTAAACAATTAGCACTGGTCTCTATTTTAGTTTCCAATATGATGCCCAAGATTTGAGTTCTATTTTCTTCTTTCTACATGTTTGTCCTACATTAATAGCAATCCACATTGATATGAAAATGTTAGCATATTAGCAGCTTCACAAGCCTGCCTCCAGATTGCTTAGCAACTTCTGATGTCATCACCTACCCGCTACTAGGTGTGCACCAGGGGCCCTGTATAAAAGGACAACCCTGCAGTCCGCAGCTTTCTTTGTTTTTTTACACTTCTCTCTTGTACCTTCTCTGAGGGTGCCTCCTTTTCTCTTTTTGTCTCTCTGTCTCTGTACCCTACTGTCATGGCCCACTCAGGTTCCAATTCCTGTTCATTTCTCGTCTCCCAAAATAAATCTCTCCATACTCACATCTGTTGCATGCCATCTCGTTTTTTAATTCAGACAGAAAAACAGCAAACTTTACTTTTAAGATTTTTTTGAAAAGTAAGGTGAAATCCACATAAAATAAAATTCACTGTTTTTGTCATTTTATTAGTTTTGGCACTTTGGATAAATTCACAGTGTTTCACCATCACACCTGTCAAGACTTCCATCATCTCAAAAAACTGCCCAGTGCCTCTGATGTTGTCATAACCTATTCTTCCCAGACCCTGAAGACAAATATGTGCATTGTATTTATGAATTATATGTATATATACAATTATATGTATAATATGCATATATTGAATATATATATATACACAAATATCTGTAATTTTGGGATAATCTGCATTCATTTTTAAAGCTAGAGAGATATGAGGAGAGAGAACAGAAGAAGAGAAAGGAGGAGAGGTTACAGTTATGCCTTCATGAAAAACCTTGTTAAGGTCAAATCTATTGGAATACTCAACCAAAATCAAGACCTGTGACAATGCTCACTTTTCTGTTGCGTGTGACTTGAAGTAAAAACCTGAACTTGAATTTCTCAGGAGTCTACTAAGGTTCACAACTACAGAAATGTCAGATGATCTTGAAATTTGCTTCCAATACAGAGAAAGTCGCTCGAACAGAAACTCGCCTCTAAGCTACGGGTAAAGTTTTGCATCCACTGAGTGCTCTGTCCTTCGATCTGAGGCTTTCCTGTAACAGCTGTTGAGATCTCCACTGTGATTTTTCCTTTTCATTTGCCTTCAGGGCTGTGGAGTAGTGACCATTCCCTGTGCTGTCTTTTGTTCTGGAGAGCACATCAGATGCAGCAGAGGCAACTGAGGGCCTCAGATGTAAGGAAAAACAGAACTTGAAAATAAAAGACTAGCACCCCTGCCTTTTATTTCCCAACCCAGAGTACATTTTATTCTTACTGGAATATTTAAAGGTTATCTGCAGACTGACAAACTGTTACATAGCTCAGTAGTGACCTATGCCTGCAATCCCAGCCCTGAGGAGGCTGTGGTAGGAGGAGCGTGACTTCAAAGATGGTATGTGTAACTTAGAGTCTGTGTTACAAATAAAATGTTGAAATGTATTGAGATACAGCGTTTTGGGAACCTGTTTTGTTTGTCTGTTTGTTTGTTTTTGAAACTGGCTTACAACATGCCTGAGTTGTGATTAAGTTGACAAGAAAGTTATATATTCTCTGTTCACTGTGGATGAAATTTTACTTTTCAACCAGTCAAATGTTTCTTTGGAAGGAGGAAGAGCCAGGGGGTGTCTTGTGACTGAAGCGCTGCTTTGTAATCTGGAATTGTCAAGGCCAGGAAACTGTCACTTTGTGTATTACCAGTGTTTTGAGGATTTTTATTCCGTTTTCTTTTTTAACTCCTTCTGTGTCACGCAGTGCCATAATAGGCTCTAACAGTGAGTACATTCCCACTGACTAGGATTTAGGCTCAGATATCACACTGGCTTTGCAGTCCATGGATCTTGCTCAGTTTCCTTCCTGTTTGCTTCTTCATAGGCCCCCGTCTGTCCTTACCACTCTCCTAGTTTCCTTCTGAGGATTCCTTGGTGACCGTGGGCACAGATGCTCCACAGCACACTTTGAAGCACACATTGACTCAGCTACTGTTTCTCAGAGTCTTCTTAACCGACTGAAAGCTGAACTGCCTGGAGACAGCTCAGCACATACCCTTAAGGCACACGGCAACTGATCCATGGGATGGTCGCAGGAGTCCCTGTTGTCAGTGACATGTGCAAGGAATCAGGGTCGTTTGCATTTTGCCTTGAAGATGAACAAAATTTTAAAAAAGAAAAAGAAAAGTCTCACAATTTGCTACATGGCCCATTCTCAAATGCCTCATGTAAGCACACTTCAGGTTTACTTCAAAAGACATTTGCATATAGCAACCCAGTTTGCAACTCCAGCAGACAGAACCAAGCCTTCTGAGTGAGGAAAAAGGACTGAAAAATTTTGTGTGAAAGGATAGAGAAGGGTTTTCAAAGGACAAAAAGGCTGTTAAACTGTGCGTCCCCTATCTCTGCTCTGCAGACCTCATCCCAACGAATCCAGTTGCACCCCGCCCGCAAAGACCTTTGGGGCTTCTGATACGGAGTCCAGATACAAGGCCTGCGCTCAGGAGTGGCCCTCCTCATCACCAGGTGTTATTCTGGTGGCGGTGCCTGATGTGTGCAAGCTGCTCAGAGTTTCAATGGTTAGGATCCCTCTTGAAGTGTTGGAAGAGATTGACAAAGGTAAGCAGGTAAGCCCTGGGGTGGAAACGGAGGTCACTAGAGGTTACACCTGGTGCCTTTTGCTTTAGTTCGTCCAGCCATCCCTCCAGCAGGCTACCAAATGGCTTTATCTGTCCTGGGCCAGACTCAGGATCCCAAGTGGGACAACCGGTATTCCTGGTAACTGCCTTTCAGATACTGGGGAGTGTGGAGTAGAGAAGGGGGCAGGAGTGGCTGGGGTGAGAACACAGAGGGAGAAGGACAGAGAAGGGTGCTTCCTCCTTGCAGCCTCTGCAGGGCAGAAGGCAACACTGAGTCCTGGGCTGGGAGGCCTGTGTTCGCAGCCTGGGCAGCGCTGGCCCCTTCCTGCGCTTTGATTCCTCAGCTTTGAGAGAAAGCTCTTTTTACAGTCCGGGAGTAGGAAAACATTCTGCGCCGCAGGCAGGCCGGACGTGGAGGCCAGGAAGCCTGCCTCTGTGACTTGACTTGTATTTACTTAGCTATCTCCATCCCAAAGTATAGCTGGGGGTGGGAGGCTCTTTCTTGCCCCCCCCCCGGCCCTCCCCCCCCGCACCAGAATCCTACAGAGCTTTGCCTAGGGACTGTGTGGCAATCAGGTGGCCACAATGAAGTGCTTTCCTCTAGCACCTGCCAACCGACTTTATGCAAAAGGTTCCCGTGGTGTCCCCTCGGGGTCCACATCCAGTCTTCTTTTTACAGCGCGGGCCACCCAATCCCTTCTCGGTTTTCTCCTGCGGGTGATCCACTGAGGCGCCGGTTGTTCGCGCTTCCTGGGAGGGCGGCGGGCACCCGGCGGCGGGAGCGCAGCTTGCCCTGACCTGGAGTCCTGTCGGGAGGGACGGCCCCGGCGCTGGCGAGCTCCGCCCCCGCCTCCCTATAAGTGGCCGCCCGGCCCGCGGCGGCGGCGGCGGCGGTGGCGGCGGCGGTGACGGCGGCGAGAGCAGACTCAGGGTCTCTCGTGGCCGGTGGATCCTCCAACCCGCTTCCATAAGGCTTTGACTTTCCAACTTCAGCTACAGTGTTAGCTAAGTTTGGAAAGAAGACAAAAAGAAAACCCCGGTGGCAGCTTTGCTGTTGTTCTTTGCCCTAGTTGTTCTTTAGGGTCTTTTGGCCTGAGGCTGCTCTGCTTTTAGCGGTGCTATCTCCGGTCCCTACTTGCACTCCCGTGAACAAGCCTCTGGGCAAGAGCAGCTATAGTATCCGGCATCAGAACAAGCAAGAGGAGAGCGCCTGGTGTCATGACCAAGGCAAGAGATCAGACCGGCCGGGAAGGATGCTGCGGTGAGTTGTGAAATCTAACGCATCAAGTGGTGGGAATGGGGAGTCAACCCTCCGTTCCATGAGGGTTGACTTAGGTTTCGATGGAGGTTCGAGGAGAATGTAAAGTCAAACGTTTCAATAAAAGAGTTTGCGTATAGACAAGGCTAGAGTAAGCTGGGCAGTGTGAAATTTCTTGCATTAAAAAAACAAAAACAAACCCCACCAAAGTTAAAGAATGTTGAAACAAGAGTTTCTTCACTGAGCATCAAGTTGGGCGGTTATTGACCAAGAGGCAACGCTGAATCTAAGTAGACGGTATTAAGTAAGCAGAATGCATCAATGTAGGTGACCTGATAAAAATCACACATAATTATGACCAAAAGCAAATTATAATCTGAGCGCATTGGAGTGCTTAAACATGTTTTGAACTTGTTCTCTGTGCCTTTGTAGGATCCTTAGCAAACTACCTGACCTCGGCAAAGTTTCTCCTTTACCTCGGCCACTCTCTCTCCACTTGGGTAAGTGAGAATGCACACTAGTTCTTAGAGCACAGTTGCACAAGTTCTTGTTTACTTTCATTGGAGACAGTTGTGTTAAGTGAACTCCCAGTTTTGTCATTCAGTTAAGTAAATAAATCGTTCTAAGACTCGTTTCAACAAAAAACGTTGTTTTCTTCAAAGACATTTCCCATGAGTGTTAGTAAATGTTACTTAATGGTGAAATCCTAAAACTCTACATAGATTGACAACTGTCCAAAACAGGAAAACTTGCATAATTACTAGGGTTGGTAAACTAATGCCTCCTACTGAACTGGGAAGGTGTCTCATGGGCCTTCCTTTTTTTCCACCCCCACATTTAATAAACTTACCTGTTTTCTTCTTTTGTTAATGTGTGATCCCAGCACACAGCGTTATCGAACAGAGTAGAGTGGAAAACTGATGAATACCTCCACATTGGGTTTGCAGTAGTCTTGTGAAATGAGTTTAAATATACCTGACGCAGGATCAAATATCTAAATGGTTACAATTCTGACCTTCAAAATCATTATCTGTGGCTACTAATACGTGGGTGGTACAAGTTATGTTAAAAACAAAACCTAGTGAAAATTAGTGATGGATTCACAGCTCTCCCTTTGGCGTCCTGTGTGGCTTTGGGAGAATCCCTGTGTTTCCACTGGCCTGGTTCCTTCATCAACTCCTTCAGATACTAGAGAGTGCTGGGTGTGCTCATTGGATAATCATTAGAAACTGTAAGGTCAAACAACTGTTCTCACTCCTTAAGAGCTTTAACTGTAGACATATTCTGTGCACTATGAATAAGGGAAATAATTTCAAGAGTATATTTTGAGGTGCTAACTTCTTTTTAATGGAAGCCCTTATTGATTTATCTATAAGACATAAATGGAAGCCATCATATGAGGAAAGCTGTGCCCTATGCCCTTGGGAAATATTAAGTTGGATTGTTGGCACTTTAAGCAATAGCAGTCGCAGATAACTTTTCAGAGAAGCAAGCTCCTGTCTTTCTGAACGCTTACTCGGGGATGACTCTGCAAATATATGTATAAACAAAGAGGAATTGCCTTGAGTTTGCTTTAGCTGATGGGTATAAGGAAACAAAACAAAACAAAGCAGTGAAGAACCCTTTATACATCCAAACCGACAGTTTGTTCTTCCTGTTTACCTTAATAATGTTAAGCATAGAAAGGACCAGGAATGGAGGACTGTCTGGAACCCTAGAGAACCAGGTGTCTTGTTTCTCAACACTGATTAACTTCAAGGCTCATGTGACCTGTCGGTGATAAAAGGTGTCAGACTGGCCAGTGCATGAGAAGAGCCTTGAGTGTTGGGTGTTCCAGGTCATTTTTTTTTTTTAACTGAAAAAGGTCTCTGTTAAGAAAATTTAAAGCAGATTTCAAAAGAAATGTGAAAGATGCTTGTTCTAACCTTACAGTAAATTGAGCAAATGCACAAGGTTAGGTCTGTGGGGATTTGCATGTTTTTTAACTTCTGACTTCGTTTCTGGCAATCGGCCAATGCATTCCCTGCTACCATTGGAGTATAGAATAAATGAGATGTAGATGCTTTTGTTAAGGAGTTTATAGCACAGTTTAGTAGGACTTTAAAAAGTAACAACAAAAATAGCAATGTAGAGAAATAAAAAGAGGAGTGAGTTGCTACTGTTTCTATTGATGCCCTTTGGACTGTTTCCATGTAAACCCAGGTGGTCTGCATTTCTCAAGGGCGTACTTCTATGCTTACAAAGGCCTCTGTTGTCATGTAGAGTGCCACTTGCCAGCCCCCTCTTGGGTTCCTTTTCTTCACAGTATTTGCTGCTACCTGTCCAATGTTAGGTTTGCCTTTGTCTCCGAACCCTGGAATACCAGCAACATGGAGAATAGCCCGTCTGCTTTGTGCACTGCTGAAGTTTTGACACCCACAGTAGCATTGGGCACACATCAGAAACCATTCTGTGGGCATTTATTAAGTGCATTAATAACTGGTTACATATTCTCAGATGCAATGTGGCGTGTAAACAAATATCAAAGTATAGTGAGAGCCCATGAGAATGTGGGGAGGCAGAAAATGGAGGCGGCACCTGGTTTAGCAGTTCAACCTGTGGGGTTGAATGACCCTTTCCCAGAGATCATCCAACACCATCAGAAAACACAGATATTTCTAGTGTGATTCATAAGAGCAAAATTACACTTTTGAAGGAACAATGAAAATTTTATGGCTGGGGATCACCATAGCATGAGAAACTGTATCACAGGGCCACAGTATTAGGAAAATTGAGAACCACTGACTTAGAACCACTTACTTTGTATATTACCCATTTCTTGGGATTTTTGTAAGTATAAAATTTATGACTTGTAAAATTAGGACAGCCAGAGCAATTTCAACTTTCTTCTCTGAGCTCTAAATCTTGTAATCATTTTGAATTATCATTGGAAATCTTTGCACCAAGATTTCTCTACCTCTGCACTGTTAATGTTTGGTGTCAGGAAATTCTTTCTTGTGGACTGATAGGAGTCAGAGGTATTTCTCTACCTCAAGCTCCCTGCAGGCATGGAGATAGTGATAACCAGGAGCATCTACATTTGTTAATTAGTGATCTTTAAAGAATAGAATCATTTCTAGTTGAGAATGGCATGATTTTTATATTAGCACAAATCAATTTAAAATTTGAACATTTAAGATTGTTATCTTAGGGTTTTGTTGTTGTTGTTGTTGTTGTTTTGCTTTTTATTTGGTTTTTTTCTTTTTTGAGATAGGGTTTCTCTGTGTACCCCTGGCTGTCTTGGACTCAGTTTGTAGACCAGGCTGGCCTTAAACTCACAGTGATCTGCCAGTTTCTGCCTCCCAAGTGCTGGGATTAAAGGCATGCATCACTATGCACAGCTGTTATCTTAGTTTTATTAACATTTAATAGCATTTGACTTAACAATATAATACTTTTTCCAACATATGAAATTTATCATGAAGATTTTGTAAGACTTTGGAAAGTTTCTAGAGTTGAAGTTCTTCACACAGGGTCAAATATGTAAGGAACTCAGTCTTGGAATTTAGTGATGATGATGACAAAGCATCGTCTTTCTTCATGTTACCCAAGACATCAGGGCTGGAGCTTACAATGTCGTAAAAATCTATGCTACACATCTCATATGTTAACCAACCAGACTTATTTAAAAGTTTGTGTTAAAAACTTATATCACATTTTATACCATTAATTACAAAATTCTTTATATGTTCTGGAACTATGTAAAGATATGGCATTTTCTTTCGAATTTATCTGTATTAAAACAGTAAAATAGCCAGGCATGGTGGCACATGTCTGTGATACCAGCCCTTGGGAGGCAAAGGCAGATGGGTTTCTGTGAATTTGAGGCCAGCCTGGTCTACAAAGTTAGTCCAGGACAACCAAGGCTACACAGAGAAACCCTGTCTCAAACAAAACAGAACAAAACACCAAACCAAAACAAAACAAAAAAACCCAAACAAGAACAACAACAACAACCACAAACCAACAAAAAGCAAAACAAAACATTAAAACAGCTACTTATATATTTATTTCAACATCTTTGGTTTTCCAGGATCAGAGTTTCCCATATTGACTTCTTCCTTCTTGTTGTTCTGTTGTTCTGTGACTTTGAAATTTACTTGCAAGGGGGTTGGAGAGATTGCTCAGTGGTTGAAGACACTGACTGCTCTTTCAGAGGACCCGGGTTCAAATCCTAGCACCCATGTGGCAGCTCTCAACTATCTGTAACTCCTAGATTTGACATTATCACATAGACATAAATGCAGGCAAAACACCAATGCACATAAAATAAAGGTAAATAAATTAAAAAAAATTTTTTTTTTAAAAATTTTTAAACAGAACATTGTGTTTTTTTTTTTAAAGATAGCCACGAGAAAACATCAGAGGCCACAAAGTCCATTCCTACCAATTCTTAAATTAAAAAGCCGGTGTGTCAGCATTTAAGGCAAACTGATGCGTATAAACCATTAGTAATAAAGCTTGAATGTTTTCCATTGTGTCGGAATGAAGTGTAACATTAAGCAGGTATTTAATCCATAATTATTGACTTGAAAAACCATTTGATATAGCCAGAAAGCACCCATTTGATAAGGAAATGACTTCTTGAGTCTAAAAACAATTTAACTAACCATCTTTATCTTGTTTAAGGGGGATCGGATGTGGCACTTTGCAGTGTCTGTGTTTCTGGTGGAACTCTATGGAAACAGCCTCCTCTTGACAGCTGTGTATGGGCTGGTGGTGGCAGGCTCTGTTCTAGTCCTGGGAGCCATCATTGGTGACTGGGTGGATAAGAATGCCAGACTTAAAGGTGAGTGCTGTGATGTAATCGTCTTCTCTGGACCAGCCTGCGTCCCCTCTGTAATGAGGTGGGTGGGGTATCCGTCTGAGAGAGAAATCAGTGTGACTGGCTCCGAGAAAACACTCACATAATACAGCTGCAGGATGTGGTCGGTGCCACACCTGGATTCAGGGTCCTGAGGCTTCTGCACTAGCTGGGATTTCAGGACATTGACCTAATAGGTTTTCTTTCTTTTGGCAGTTTGTCAGTCTCAAATGTTAACCATTAACCCTGTAGCCAATTTTCTGGGAATCATGTTAAACATTAAAAGTTTGCTTAGTGCTGGCTTCCTCTCTAACCATGAACTGCTCTAGAGGCCCTCCAGTGTGATGTCCCTGGGAACAGCTTAACCATCTGTCCCCTAGATTACTGAGTTGCACAGAAAGGTGGGTGTGATGGAATTGAAAACTAAATATTGACCCAGGGGAGAACAACTATGTCTACCTCATAGACAGCTGAATTATAATTTTTTTAGGGAAAGAGAAGAAATTATAATATGTTGTACATATATTGTATGTGTATGAAAAAGTGACACTTATTCTAGGGTATCAAGACGTAATCTGTTTTATATACAAGAGATTGAAAATAACTAAGGAATTTAGTCATTTAGAATCAGAGGAATGTAGATAATTATTTGGACCTTGCCTAATAATGCAAAGAGCTGGCCACACCTGCCTGAAGATCGACATTGGAAAGCATTAAGGTATCGCTAGTTTTGTTCTGTTCAGGATGACTGCTTCTAAGTAAGTGGTCAAGAGGATTGTTAAGCTCTAGGATGTCGTCCTACTAGTAAAAATTTCCATATGAAGATTTTTTTGTTTAGAGAATGAGTAGATCAGAACACATATAGAAAAAAGTCTACATGCTAGACAAAACCAAATTCTTATTATCGCTATACACGGGAATATTTTCCATTGGATCCTTTGAGCAGTACAATCACGCGTTAGGGGAGTGCTGAGCTGGGTGGAAAAGATGTGTGTGATAAGATGGGGGTCTCCTGTGCCTGGGATGAGCTCGGCCATTTCTTCCTCTGTGCGTTTCGAGACTTTGTGGCACTGCTGTTACTGGACTGATGTGGCGAGAGTGATCTAATCACATACCCTTCCTTCTGGGGTGTTGGCAGTCGATATTTAATGCTTTGCTGTGAATGAACGCAGGCACAGGTATATGGATAAATGAGTTCTGGGCTGGGTCTTACCTCAGACTGCCTTCTGAGGAGAGTTTGCTTCATCTCAAGCCCTTTGCTGTGACCTTCCAAGCCAGGATTAAGTGTGTTACTGTCCTGGATGACAAGATCTGTAATTATAACTTACGCATTTCAGAATGCTTTTATGACTATTTTATTTGAGTATCATTATGATTCCATAAAGGAAGGAAGATGGACGCTATCCTCCACACTTGCTAGGCATAGGCATAAGAAGCATTAAATATCCAGTCCTAGATTGTTACCTAGTGAGTGGTGGAGAAGCAACTACCGGGTTCATACCTGGCTTTGCTCTAACACTTCGTCTGCATGCAGGAGTGTCTCTTTCTACCAGGATTTGCATTTCTGTGATGGAAGGTGTGGCTTAGAATTTTATAGCAATGATAAATAAAATACAAATCAGAAGAAATTTGCTATTTGATTTTTGGCAAATGTTGGTGTATTTTTCACTTCTCAAGATTATTTTACGAGGTCAAGTCTGCATGCAAGTGAGAGGTTATGAATTCCGTAACTTTCTCCTTCAACCCTTTATAACCTCCTATATGTTTTAATTTTAGTTTAAGCAGCAACGGGTTGAAAGACAATCTTATCTGTGGAATAGTTCTGTTTAGGGCAGCAAACTTTCTAGTGGATAAATCAGACGAAAATGCAGTTACCATGAGAGACGCCAGCTAGCAGAAGAACGCCACGGGAACATTATTTGCAGGTTTCACAGGTCTGTGCACAGGAAGTAGCCGAGGCAGAATTTGCTGTTGAAATCTTTCCTTTGTCTTGTAATTATGCATGAGTATCGATGTAGTTCAACAAGTGCTCAGGACATGCTGCTGCAGTGAACATATGCGTTTGCTTTGTGCAGTGGCCCAGACGTCACTGGTGGTGCAGAATGTGTCTGTCATCCTCTGTGGCGTCATCCTGATGATGGTTTTCCTACACAAGAATGAGCTGCTGACCATGTACCATGGATGGGTCCTGGTAAGTTTTCCTCACAGTTCCTAATGCTTGTGTGTTTTGGGGGCCCTGAGGCTGGAACTCAGGGCCTCAGAAGTGCGAGGCTCACACTCTGCCTCCTCCTGGCTGTGCCTCAGCTCCCCCAGGGTTCTGGAAGACAGAAAATGAACATCTGATAGCAGTGAAAAAGTTAACCCTTTATAGTCTAGGTGGGAGTGTACCTTTGTAACCTTTTAAGATATATTTCTATGTCCAAAGGTCTCTTTGATTCTCTTTAGATGCAGTTTTAACAAGTACTTTTGGGATAAATGTTAAAAATCATCAGTACATCACTACTTTCTATGAACTGTCACATAGATGATCACTGTTGCTTTTTTCTCACTTTTTTTTTTTTTGCATTAAGTACAGATGATGCAGGTGTGATCAGTGTCATGCCCTTTAATTTCTTACTTCTGGTACTCAACTGTCCCACACGTAGAAAGTAAAGTGACTTCTTATCAAAATTATAAAAATAATGCATCCTGACATACTAACTCAAATTTTTTGCTCCAATTCTTTAGACTGTCTGCTATGTCCTGATCATCACTATTGCAAACATCGCAAATTTGGCCAGTACTGCTACTGCAATTACTATCCAAAGGGACTGGATCGTTGTGGTGGCGGGAGAGAACAGAAGCAGATTAGCAGGTAG
This sequence comes from Acomys minous, assembly GCF_964271855.1. Taxonomy (NCBI): domain Eukaryota; kingdom Metazoa; phylum Chordata; class Mammalia; order Rodentia; family Muridae; genus Acomys; species Acomys minous. Next base: position 75,289,506 of record NC_140486.1, on the reverse strand, counting down.
CTTGCATTACTTTTTCGACTAGATGAGTCCGTGGTGATAGTGGGAGTATGGGACTTTTGCTCTTGGTCATCTGGGAAAGTTTCAAGAACAACTCCAGGAAAGCACAGGGTTTTGAGCTGTTGCTGCTCTGGGTGTCAGAGAGCACTGTGATTTAGCTGATTGTTACCACGTTAACTTCAGGTACTTACTACCGTCACTGGAACAGCTCATTTGAACTTTCCCCCTTTTTCTTTGTAAATTATTGCTGTTTCTAAGCTTCAGTTGTGATGGTAACAATCTGACATCGTATTTTACCTGCATGACTATGACATGTAGTTTAAGTATTGTACCATTGGTACTTCTTAAAATATATATACCAAATGGAAACAAAACAGTTGTAGCAAAGATTCTAGAAGTTAGTTTCCACTTCAAAAACATTTTTTTTGAACAGCAGTTATCTCACATCCTACAAAGTATAAGGCTTTTGGAATATGTTTTCAAGTGGAAGATAGAATGTGTTCTTTAGCAAACAATCTTAGTTTATTGGAAACACAGAAAGTGGCTCAAGAGAGACCAAAGAATGCTGACAAGACAGCGTGCCCTGTTATTACATCACTACTTCAAAGGGTCAACATGCCCGCACACATTTGGTGTTCTTCTTCATCTTAGAGCACACAGGCTTGAGCTGGATGGATAATTACCCAAGGTGATGGAGGATGGCTACCCAGGGCTGCAGATCAGCTGAACTGACTGCTGGTCGTTAAGATAATGGGTACCACAAACACATTGCCCAACAATCCCCACAGTCAAGAAAACTGTTCTTGATGACCACAGAGGCTTACCCCAGGATGGAGAAGGAACAATTATATGCTAGGGTTAGCAACTGGCTCTGTTTGCCTAGACTTTGTGGTTAAGAAATAAAAAGAAGGTAGGAAAGAGTGACTGAAAGAGAACAAAGTCTACAGGAGCCTGGAGCAGTCTTGCTCAGCCTGCCTACATGCTTCCTTGGATAACTGTGAATGTGGCCCCACATAGCTGTAGGTGACGGACAGTGCTATGCTCTCCTGTTAAAAAGCTGGACAGCCCTAATCTAGAAGAAAAGGAATTTACCTGGGTCAACACTTCCTTGTAGCAGTAGTGCAACCCAGAGAAATTTTACTGGGGTTTGGGGTTTTTGTATAAAATGAGAGTAGCCCAGTGAATGTGCTCTGCAGGAAATTCTCCTTGGTCTTTGATTGGTTTTGATTTTGGTTTCAAGACAGGGTTTCCCTGTGTAGCCTTGGCTGTCCTGGACTGGCTTTGTAGACCAGGCTGGCCTTGAATTCATAGAGATCTGCCTGCCTCTGTCTCAAGTATTTTTCATTGTTTATTTAAAAAAAAAATAATTCCACATCTCTTTTTTTCTGTCATATTGAAAGAGAAGATAAGACTTCATCCTTTTTTCTTAGCTTTCTCTTTTTAAAAACTATTATATATTTTAGGCTTTGATTTTTTGAAGCTTTTTTAAAATAATTTTTTTATTTGTGACATATACATTTGTATTATTACACATGTGTACAATAAACTACCTACAACAAGAACCATGAAACAATTAGGAATTATATAAATGTTACATTCTTAGTGTTTTGGCTATTTGTATTTGACAGCCTTGAAGAAAATATCTTTTCTATCTTTGTGCGTCTAAAATTCTAAATGTAAATCAATATCTATCATATCTCCTCATTATCAACTTAAAAAATCTATCTAGACCTAAAAACATCCTAACCCCTAAACAAATAAGCTTCATTGTAAAACTAAGCTACATGGTCTTCAACCCCATCAGAGATTGAGAAAGAATAAAATTAATTAACTGAGTATACAGGGGGTGCAGGTTAGCAGCTTCCCAAATGAGAAGATGGCAGAGATGGTTTGCTGCCTGAACAGTCACCCAAAACTCTCTATAACATCATCTTCAGCCTTCTGGCCCAATATATCTGACAGACATATTTGTGAGGCAGGAACTATTGAGGACTTGCTTACCCTATCTTGGCAGAGTTTGGCCTGCATCCAAGCTTGCCCTTTTTAAGACAGGATTCTGTGGTAGAAATGAGGACATTTTGCACAGTGTCTAGTTTGCCACAGTTGAAGCCATCTTCATAAAGAAATTCTTTGATGCTCATCATCTTCTTTGAAGTAGGCTGGGTGTTACCAGGAGTTAACCTGTCTCATTGTCAACAAATCTTTAAAATAATAAAAACATTTTTAAATGCCATATTCTGTATGTCTCTGAGGTTTTGGGGGACCTTATCTAACTATTTTCCCTTATCTTTCTATAGAATCATATCTATATGTTGCACCTAAGATATATTTTCTTGTTATAAAATAGACTAGTGATTGACATGACCATGATTTGATCAACTAACAAGTAACTTGTATAACTTACTTATCCTAAACAGCCTGCAACAGCTCTTTCAAAATATTAGTTTTAAATTTATTTTAAGCACATAAAATATGTCTGTGTTTTAAAATTCAGAGGAGATGAGAGTGCATTTTTGAAGATAGGTCAGACATTTATTTTTCTGACATGTTTTTAGGAAAAATTTGGCTTCTAAATTCTTTTCTTTCACTTATCTGACTTTATTAACTATACTCATTTTGACCCTATAAAGGCCATTAAATTTAAAAGGCTATTTTAGGGAGCTGGAGAGATGGATTTGTGCTTAAGTGCACACAGTCCTCTTCTGGGGGCCCCAAGTTCCATTCCCAGCATGGCCCCAGGCAGCTGCCTGAAACTCCAGCTGCAGAGGGTCTGACGCCCATAGGCTCGGTGGGCACCTGCCCTTATGAGCCCATACCTGCACAGTGCACATAATTAAAAAGTAATAAAAAGGTGGGTGTTTTTGTTGTTTTTGTTTTGTTTTGTTTTGGTTTTGGTTTTGGTTTTTTTTTTTTTTTTTGGTTTTTCGAGACAAGGTTTCTCTATATAGCCTTGGCTGTCCTGGACTCACTTTGTAGACCAGGCTGGCCTCGAACTCACAGCTATCTGCCTGCCTCTGCCTCCCGAGTGCTGGGATTAAAGGAAAAAAGGTGTTTTTAAAAGGTTGTTTTACTCCTTCAAATATCTTTGATAAAAGGAAATACTGGGAATCTTTATGTGGTGCTAGTAGAACTACACAGACAATATAACTCTGTGTATCTATGTAAAGATGTTTCATAACAACCAAAAATATGACTGGCCAGTTCTCAGCTGGCCCTCTCTTTATTGTGAGTTATTGCACGGTAGGCAAGTCTAGGATGGGCAGCCTGTTTCTGAGCCTTGTAGGCTTTCTCCAGTTTAAGAAGGGAAACGCGATGTCTGCTGACTTTCTATCAGTCACGTCGTAAGTGCTGTTCTTCCCCCTGAGCCTGACGTGCAGGTTAGTAGAGCAGTGAAGGAAACTTACAAACTTCCTTTCCCGATATTTAACTGCAGCAGGTGTTAACTAAAAGCCATGTTTTGGTCAACAGATGTCTAGTCATGGGTTTTGTGTGTCATTTCTACTATGAGCAGAATTTTAAAAGTCAGAAAAAAAAAAAGGAGATGGCCAACGAAAAATAGAAGAAGAAAAGTAGAGTCTCTGTGTGGAGGGGGTGGCAGTGGTGGGGACTACAGCTGTTGCCTTGGCTTCCGATGAGGATGTTAGAAAACCAGATAGGAGACCGGGCTGAGAGGGGGTGTGTGTGTGTGTGTGTGTGTGTGTGTGTGTGTGTGTGTGTATAGATGAGTGAGCAGAAAGAGTAAGATTATGAAGTGACTGCTGGCTGCTGGCTGCTCCCATTTTCTTGTTCCAGCATTCATGGCTCCAGAGAACTTTAAAATTGGAAGCTGTATCATTGAGAGATAGGACAGGAGAGAACACTTAGGTGGAGAGCTCCAGAAAAGATGAGAGGTTTTCACATACACACTCTTTTGTAACTTCAGGTGCTTGTTTTCATATCTTGAGGCGCTCTCTTCTCCATGTGTCTGTGGAGCCTCCTCTCCCAGACATGCCAGGCCACCGGCTGCTCCCTTCTTCCCTTTATGGGACAATTTTTAATGACAGCTTTTTGGGGTTTCTTGCTAATTACTCCGAAGAAAAATCTGGTGGTTTGCTTTTATCAAGTATGGCATATAAATTTCATGTCTGAACTCTAGTGGTTAAAAGTTGGTTTCATCTTTTAGCTAGGTGAGCCTGCTAGCTCCTATTTGCTGAGCAAATCCCTTTTTGAAAAATTATTCTTCTGTGTGGTAGTACGTACTTATTATAGTGAAAGAAATAATTTCATGCCGTGTTCTGTGCCAGAGCTATAGCCAAAGCAACCAAATAAGAACCAAGAAAACACTCATTTGAGTGTTCATATGAGAATGAGTATAAATTCACAAATAGCATACATTTGCACATTTGGAAGACTGATTCTGTTCTAGAATGTTCCCAATAAGATGATCAGAGCTTCAGAACTGCTGCTTAACTCATTCTGCCTCAGAAAAATAAAACCTGCTTTCTGATACCACCTTTTTCTTGACACAAAGCATTATTACCTTCCTAAATATTACATAAAAGACAGAAACCTGGGGTCTTGGAAGAGTTATTGGTCATCTAGGGAAAGAGAAACATTTAGCTATTGTAATGATGTTTTAAGATCCAGCTATTCTTTTTTTCAATTATTTGCTTTTTGGATTGAAATTACTGAGTTACTTGGACCAGTTCCTTGTGTCACTGTTGGCGCATACACTGGAATCTTGTTAGTGGGTAGACTGAAGTCAGGAGAGCCTCTGCAAAGATAGCACCATGAAGGCTGCCTTTGCCTTCCAAGTGAAAGGTGGAGAATATCAGAGTTCTCTCATTATCATATACCCATTGCACACTCATAGGACTAATCAGGAAGCCAGCGAAGACTAGAAGGAATGAGGGAAAGAAGAAAGGCCAATTTCCACGAATGTACTCATTAGTCACATATTGATTTTCCTCTTACTAACCCAGATGATTGCTAAGGACCTACCTCATTAATGTCACCGTGCTGTGTGCTATAGGCCATGACAAAGTACATAATTTTCTTAGCTGCCCTTCCTTCATCTTTGACACTGCTGTGCATTCCCAGAGTCAAACTTGAGAAAGTCTTGTTAGCACCACTGAACCGTCCTGCCTCATACTCGCAGTCTTTAGCATCTGTGGCTTAGCCTACCTCTCTCCATTTTCCCAGCCCAATTGGCCAGGCAGCCAATGGGCCTGCATACTTTCTCTCTTGCCCAGTTTAAATTTCAAGATCAGTCATGATGGCATGCTTACCTCCCAGGGGTTAGCTCACTTGGCTCCCTCCCTCTCCTTTTGTTAGGCTAGCTCAGCAACTCCATATAAACCCAACTTTTCACAGTAGTGCAAGACTGGAGTAATACACATGACTTAGCTCAGTGTTCCCTTGTGCACAGAGTTGACCTCATGCATTGAGATGATCAAACTTTTCCCCTCCTTCCTGAAGGATTGTTTTGGATTTTCTCCTTTATCCTTCAGGGCCTTCTCCACCTTCCTCACACTCGTGCTGGCTTTCTTTTTATTTTACTAGTAGCTCTTTACTAAGAGGCAGCATTTATATTGTGTCCCTGGAGGGACACCTGCTGAAAGATAAGAAAATGGTGTTTCCTGGAGTTGGCACCAAGACCTTAAACCAACTTTAGTCAATCATTTGCCCTTCTTGCTCCACTGTCTTTGAGGCTCCCAGTGGCTTTCACTGAGCCAATCAAGGGCCCTTCATAGCGTTCATTTTTCTTGACTGCCACCAGTACTCGGCCCACATGATTTTCCTGCACTTAGAAGCACAGTCCTCTTTTGGTTTGCATGACACTATATTCTTGCTTTTATCATTTTGCTAGTTTCTACTCACCTTCTGACTTCTAAACAGTGGCATTCCCAACACTTTAGTCTTCTTTCTGTTCTCTACACACACTCCCTTGAGATTCCATCAAATTTCATTGTTTTAAAGATTGGCAAACTTCCCAAATGGGCTCACATCTCTTTCCAAATCCTCTGCCTCACTTATTTATTTAACTGTTGGTCTCGAGAGAACCTCTTGGATGTCAGTGGGTCTATCAAAATCAATATTTCCAAAATCACATTCTAGTTCTCTTAGGCTAACTTTGATGATTTTGAAGTCCTCTGTTTCTCAGTAAATAGTAACTCAAGAAAAATAAAAAGAATAACACTTTGTAGAGCCACCTTTGATTCCTCTTATACTCTATAAGTCATAATCTATAACCAACTCACTCTGAGTATTCCTTTAAGGCAGCAGTTCTCAACTTGTGGGCGTCAGCCCTCTAGGGAGGGTCTCAAATAACCCTTTCACAGGGGTCACATATCAGATATCCTGCATATCAGATATTTACATTATAATTCGTAAGAGTATCAAAATTACAGTTGCTAAGTAGCAAAGAAATAATTTTATGGTTGGGGTTACCACAACATGCGGAAGGTATTTAAAAGTTTCAGCATTAGGTGGGTTGAGAACCATTGCTTTAAAATAAACACTGGGTTTGTTTTGCCACATTTTATATGTTACATGTATTTGTAGGCTTGTTTATGTACTTATTTCTATGCATATATAATATGTAGTGTATATTATATACTACTCATTGATGTATTGGTTTTCTCTAGAGGAAAATCACTTCAGAAAACATGAAAATACTTTTTTTCTTCATTGCAAGTGGTTTAGTCACAGAGTGCCTTTAGAAATTAGCCTTTCAGTAAACTGTACTCTTGGCTTTTGTCTTTATCATACATGCATGGTCAGCCTTTCTTTGATAGGCTTAAACTCTTATTCACCTGCCACTTGCACCTATCTCTGTAGACATGAATGCTACCATTAGAAGGATTGACCAACTAACCAACATCCTGGCCCCCATGGCTGTCGGCCAGATCATGACGTTTGGTTCCCCGGTCATCGGCTGTGGTTTCATTTCGGGGTGGAACCTGGTGTCGATGTGTGTGGAGTACTTCTTGCTCTGGAAGGTTTACCAGAAAACACCTGCCCTGGCTGTGAAAGCTGCCCTTAAGGTGGAGGAGTCGGAACTGAAGCAACTGAACGCATCTAAAGGTAACTGACTACAGCAGCACTCTGCGTTCTAGGCTCAGACCTTGACCTTGGGGGAAGAGCACATGCTAAGTAGCTTCCAGGCTGTGTTTCCAGGGCAAGCCCAGATGAGTGGGACATACCATCTTCTGAGATTCTGCAAAGAGCTCTCGGTGGGATCTAAAAAAAGTTAGGTTAGGTCCCTGGCTCAGGCACAGAGGAACAACTGGTTCAGGATGGCTGAGGAAAATGACTCACAGAAATGGGAAGACAGAAAACGTGAAAATTTTTTAACATCCTTGAGAGGAGTAAAATTGCCATTTGGAGGGCAGTGGGAGCAGTGAAGAGAGAGGCAGAACTTTTCAAGAAGAAGGGGAGGCTGGTTTTCTGGTAAAATGATATCTTAATGAGGTCCTATAAAGTAAGGTACTCTATTTCCCCCACATATTTTTTATATTTTATTTGATGAATTTTGGTGAAATTTATTTAAGTGAGAATGCAATTTCTATAAGAAAGAGGAGCTTAAAATGAAACCAACAGTATTTTTAACGCAAAACTGGTACTTGGGAATTATTCCACAGCTGTAATTCATAGATTACCAGTAAAAAGACAACATTTAATGTAGTAGTCAAGGAGACCCATACAGGAGAGGAACAAGGAGATCAAAAATAATTGGCTTTTACTCCCCATGTTCTTCCTCTAAAAAAATGATGTGTCTTATTAACAGATACTGAGCCAAAACCTCTGGAGGGAACTCATCTGATGGGTGAGAAAGACTCCAACATCCGTGAACTTGAACATGAACTTGAGCCCACATGTGCCTCACAGATTGCTGAGCCCTTCCGCACGTTCCGCGATGGATGGGTCTCCTACTATAACCAGCCGGTGTTTCTGGCGGGCATGGGCCTGGCTTTCCTCTATATGACAGTCCTGGGCTTTGATTGCATCACCACAGGTTACGCCTACACTCAGGGGCTGAGTGGTTCCATCCTCAGTATTTTGATGGGAGCATCAGCAATAACTGGCATAATGGGAACTGTGGCCTTCACTTGGCTCCGTCGAAAATGCGGCCTCGTTCAGACTGGCCTCTTCTCAGGACTGGCACAGCTTTCCTGCTTGATCTTGTGTGTGATCTCTGTGTTCATGCCTGGAAGCCCCATGGACCTGTCTGTTTCTCCATTCGAAGATATCCGTTCTAGATTTATGCAGGTGGAGCCAGTGTCCCCAACTACCAAAATACCCGAGACCATCTTTACAACAGAAGCGCATATGTCCAACGTGTCTAATGTTGTTAATACTGTCCATGAGATAAGTACTAAATCCGTGCCCATAATCTCCGTCAGCCTGCTGTTTGCAGGAGTCATTGCTGCTAGAATCGGTAAGAGCTCTTTCTGTATATTCAAAAATTACAAATATGGGTTTGGAAACCTGATGCAGAGAATTCAATGATAAGTTAATCTGAAAATACTTTATAGATGTGTTAATTTAATTGAATCCCACAGTTTACATATACAATCTACTCTTTAAATATGAAATTTTACTCAATATTTAAAATTATATATGTATATGTATATATGTGTGTATATGAAGTGATATTTGTAAATAGTGTGTGTGTGTGTGAGAGAGAGGGGCGGGAAAGAGAGAGAGAGAGAGAGAGAGAGAGAGAGAGAGAGAGAGAGAGAGAGAGAGTGTGTGTGTGTGTGTGCGCGTGCGCACAAGCGTGCTACTGGGGATCAAACCCAGGTCCTTCTGTGTGCTAGGGAAGTGCCTTAAATTGTTATTGTTACTCTTTTAAAGACAGATTAAAGAAATACCCTTCAAAGTCTTCTCTAGCCCTGTGTAGTTACCATATAATTTGCAACACAGATGAGTTTTATACTTCTGGCAGGAAATATACCATATTTTTTGGACCATAAGACTCACTCCCCCCCAAAGTGTGGGGAAAATTAGGGAGTACTTTATGGTCCAATTGCTGTTTTTACTCTTTTTCTTGTTTTACTGCTCTAAAAACTAGATGCGTCTTATGGCCAGGTGTGTCTTATGGTCTGAAAAATACAGTAATGTAAAGGCATCTTACAGAGCAGAATTTAAGTAATCATTAATGGAGCACTGGTGCATGGCCTCTGAATCCATTTATTCTTGAAACGAAACCATATTTATCTTGTGATATAGAGCAATTCATTAATTTATCAGTGACATTAATACTCAGGCAAGACAGCTTTATTGGGAGCCCTATGCTACTCAAGTGGCAATATAACAATGGTTTAAAGTTTCTGTACTCTTTAACCATGGCAGCACATTAGGTCACTTTAAACTTAGAAGTACTGGAATTTATAGGCTGCCATTTTACTTTGGTAGTTTGGTTAGTCACAGAAGAACAGGACTGAGAAACTTGTAGCTTAGCTTTGTTGTGTCTTGTGGCTGTAAAAATCCTTTCTTGAAATCATTAATAATCCAATTTATACTATTAAGCTATATAAGGCAAAGTATGATTAATACTTTATGTATGGGTAATTCAAAGGTTGTAGAGCTTAAATGTGTCTTGCATATATTAGCACATTGAATGTGAGATATATAATTATAAGTTAAATTACACATGAAAATTTAACCTTTTAAAATATCATTTACCAATAGGTCTGTGGTCCTTTGATTTAACTGTGACCCAGTTGCTGCAAGAAAACGTAATTGAGTCTGAAAGAGGCATTATCAATGGTGTGCAGAACTCCATGAACTACCTTCTCGACCTCCTGCATTTCATCATGGTCATCCTGGCCCCCAACCCTGAAGCTTTCGGTTTGCTCGTACTGATTTCCGTCTCCTTTGTGGCAATGGGCCATCTTATGTACTTCCGATTTGCCCAGAAGACTCTGGGCAACAATTTTTTTGTTTGTGGTCCTGATGAAAAAGAAGTGACAGATGAAAATCAACCTAACACATCTGTTGTGTAAAATAGTTTAGCTGTGACCCCTGTTACGAGATTGTAGAGAGCGGGTGTGCTTATTTGTACTGCAGAATTCCAATAAATGCCTACATATTTCTCTGGTTTTACCACAGCTGCACCTTGAGGGCTAAGAGCACTAACTGACCTATGTCAGGGACTGGTATTTCTCCTTACATTTAGACATGGGAAAAGAATGAAGGAGAGAAAACATCAGTATATGTATAGAGAGAACATAATGGTAAAGAACTTCCCTTATTACGAGAATTTTCAGAGTGGCTATTAGGTGAGTTAAGTTATTCCCGAGCAGAGAATTCAGATACATCACTTCACCTTAAAACTCACCCTTGTACAAGTCTGGCCCACTTCCTTTTTTTTTTTTTTAGATCAGTGATATTTTTCTCGGTTACGATGTAGAAACAAATTTTCCTCCATATATGATTATAGTCTGATAACCAGTATTATTCTTATTAATCCCTTTGAATTTAAGGGATTTATTATATGTGGAGAATAAAATATGTAGCCAGACTCGTTCAAAAAGGTTCATGGTTTAACTTTTGCATTTTGCCTATAAGATAGGGCAAAATATCATAGTTATATGTGAATGTGGCTCTTCATAAAATGACTCTCAAAAGCTGCAGGAAGAAGCAAAGCCGTAGATTTCTAGTACAATGTGGGAGGACTTAAAGTATGTTATTAGTGCGGCTGTAAAAGCTGGAAGCTAAGGTGGAGGACCCAATGTCACCATGGTCACTGTCCTCAAGCAATCACTAATTGTCTTAGTGTATGAGAGGGCTGCCCCCAGGCCTGGCAACTTACAGGTAGAAAAGCAGCCCACACTTGGAAAGGACATTTTATGTTTACTGACTTGGGCTTACATATGTGTTATCTCTGTCCTATTCTAGACCAAGAATAGTCACAAAACTTTCCCTTTCAATATCTGAAAAAATAAAGGCAAAACTGTTTGTAAATATTTTTTTTAACTGTTTTGAAAGTCTTTTTGTAACATGCCAGTATCAACATGGGACATTCATTGCCTTAACTTTTGATGCACTTTCATGGAGACTGCAATACTTTGCTACAAGCACTTTCTTTGTCCTTGAGGTTAATCTTTTCCTTCCATCTTTCTACAGTATGACATAATGATATACTACGTTGTAAAATCTTCATAAAATATTTCCATATAAAATGTTTTTAAAATCTTAATTTCTCTTTACTGAGTTGTGTTCTCCAATTATTTTTACTTATTTCAAAATTAGCATATGCTGTATTTGGTATCATTATGGCCTCTCGAACCGAGTATGCTTTAGTCAGTTTCTCCTGTCCCTTCCCTCCTTTACCCCTAGTCTCCTCCTTAGCACCTTCCAGTGGCTTTCCATTATGTCTCTTTGTCCTTCCTTGTCACCTAGTCATACCTTGTCTTTCTAGTTTTTTAAGCCTTACTCATGTAGACTCGTATATGTATATATGTACACATGGAAGGCTGGGATCATATGTAGACTCATATATTTGTATGTGTACACATGGCAGGCTACAAATTCAACATATGAAACAGAACTTGTTTTTGTCATTCTGAGTTTGGATCAGTTTCCTTAAAATTATACTTTCTAGCCAGGAATGGTGGTGCATGCCTTTAATCCCAGCACTCAGGGAGGCAGGCGGATCACTTTGAGTTCCACGCTAGCCTGGCCTCCATAATGATTTATATGATGGCTATATTAGCTTTCACTCCTACCAGCAGTGAATAAAGGTGGCTTTTGCCCACATCCTTGCCAGCATTTGCTATCAGATTTCTTTTTCTTTTTTTGGTTTTTTCGAGACAGGGTTTCTCTGTGTAGCCCTGGCTGTTCTGGAGCTCACTCTGTAGACCAGGCTGGCCTTGAACTCACAGAGATCCACCTATCTCTGCTTCCCGAGTACTGGGATTAAAGGCGTGCGCCACTATCGCCGGGCTGCTATCAGATGTCTTACAATGCCATTCTGATCAGTAAGGTGGTATCTCAAAGTAGTTATAATTGTTTTTTCCCTGATGACTAGGGATGTTGAATGCATTTTTGAAATTCTCATTAGCCTTTTATGTTTCTTCTTTTGAGGGAGTTAGCTCGTTAGCCCATTCCTTGATCAACAGTTTAAGTTTTTTTTGTCTTTGATTTTTACAGTTTTGTTTTGTTTTGTTTTGTTTTTTAAATTCTGGCTATCAGAGCCCTGTCTGAAATTTGGCTGGTCTTTCTGCGAGCCATTCATTCCACTGATAACTTCTTAAACTGTGTAGAAACTTTTAATCTCTTGTAGCTCTGTGTGCTGATTCTTGGGGTTAATTATTTAAGTTGTTTTTGTTACAGGACATCTGTGTTGGATAGTGTGTTTTTCTCTGTAGAAGGCTACATACAGTTTTGTAGTTTATGTTGTCCTGGATGAAAGTGTAGTACCAGGGAGCCAGGGGCACATTTTTTTTTCACGTTGAGTCAGTCATACCATGTTCTCAAGTTCTATTTTCCCTTCTGTAAATTGGAGGTAATACTATAAAAGGTAGCCCTACCAGTCTCAGTACTTCCATGATCGGATTGAGCAAATGAGGCCATGTGCAGCATTTGAGGATGGTGACGTCATCATAAGGGATTGGGCCTAAGTAACACAGCAGATGTCTAACACTCTGTGAGTGGAGCCACACTCAGGAAACATGCAGCAATCCTTCGTTGATGCTGTGACCTAGGCCCCTAGCTGTGATCAAGGCAGACAGTGGATAAAGATCCCTTCTCCCATGTAGCCTGCAGCTACAGATCTGGAGTCTGCACAGACGGCAGATGCCAACTATGTTAGGCCTGGCTGCAGTCTTGCCCAGGCCCTCGGCTCCCTTCCACAGAGGTCATGCTGGGGTGAGATGTCTGTTCTGAGTGTATGCAGGCCACAGCTGAAGGTCTGTGACCCTGGGTGATAAACAGACTCATCTGAGCAGGAAAAGATCCCAGCACTTGATGTGGGCGCTTTGCCAAATGCCAGACCCACAGGAGAAGCGCTGTGGAGAGGAAGGACCGTGGTGGGGGAAGTTAATGGGAATTTTACAGCAGCTGCCCTTATCTTTGCTGGCTACTCCACTGAGCAGGAAGAGAAGCAAAACGGGGAAATGGTGGCTGTTTACTGCCCGAGGGTTTAGAATGACGTCACGGGTGGAAGACTCAGAAGACCAAGGACCCTGTCTCTGGGCGTGTATTTTTTAAAAGTGCGATAAATTCAGAATCCTTCTGGGTCCGCGGGATCATATAGCACAGTGACTTAGAAGTAGGAAAAATATTCTTTTATTTTGTAGGTAATTACATTTTTTTAAAAAAAGAAAATTTCACTTTGTTCTCACTTGGAAACATTCACTCCAGATTGTTTTCCTTGGGTTTGTTTTTCATCCTCGGCAGGCTGTTTAAGCTGATCTCCCAGCAGACTCCTTTTGGCTGTGTACTAAGCCCAGCGGAGAGGCTTCATTTTTCTTTTCCCTTTTAGTTTCTGTACATTACGTGCATAAAGCAATGGGGTTTGTTGTGACACCCTCCGCGTATCTGGGTCCCATGCACCAGTGCACCTCCTTCCTTCCCTCCCGTCCCTCCCTTTGCCGGTCTTCTCTGATGATCCCCCATCTACTTGCATGTCTTCTCTTTTTTGTCCCACTAGAATCCAAAAGTGAGGGGGGAATGCAACCTTTGTCTTTCTGGCCGAGCTTATTTCACTTAGTTCTCAAAGAAATATTCCAACTGCCATTCTCCCACTTTCTCCTGCCTACCCTCTGCCCTGCAGTAACAACATTAATAAGTTTGGTACTCAGTGTCCTTTACAGTTTCTGCAGGTAAAAAGTTACTTTCCAGAGTGCTATAAGAAAAGTCAGTGCACAAGGAATTCTGAAGGTACCCACATCCAAGGCCTGTTGGTCTGGCCGGGAGTGAGGTGTGCTCAGGGCTCAGGGCTCAGAGCTCAGGGCTCAGGGCTCAGGGCTCAGGCAAATGTAATGACTCACTGGTCATTTGATGTGGCCCTGTGTTGGCAGAACCTGAAACTCTTAAATATTGACAATTAATCTGAAAACACATACGCGCGAGCACACACACACAAACACACACACACACAAATAACCAAACAAACAAAATGCATGGGCTGCTTTTTTAAAATTAATGTTCTCTTGGGGCCTAGAGAGATGGCTCAGAGGTTAAGAGCACTGGCTGCTCTTCCAGAGGTCCTGAGTTCAATTCCCAGCAACCACTTGGTGTCTCACAACCATCTATAATGTGATCTGGTGCCCTCTTCTGACCTGCAGGTGTACATGCAGGCACTGTATACATAATAATAAATAAATCTTTAAAAAATTAATGTTCTCTAATGAGATGATTTGTGAATAAGAGGATGGTATTTTCATAAAGCAAGTGATTGTGAAAAGAAACTTAAACAGAAAAACTAAAAAGTTAGGAGAACAAGGAAAAACTGGGCAAACACTTGTAAAAAAAACTTCAAGAGAGCATTATACAAAAAAATCTATATATCTATCACCTATCATATGGATGTCATGAATTTTGCCATCTCATTTCTTTATTCCATGTGTGCTAGTACTGTTGGGTTAAACAATGATGTTTTTTAAATGACTTTTAAAGATTGCCTGATTTGTAATGATAATACACCCCTCTTGGGAATAAAGAAAATTACGCAGAATTTCAGTGAAAATGATCATTTCCTGTCCATTCTCTGAGTCTTGGAAGTAACCACTGTAAACATATTTGTTTGTTCACATAATATTTTCAATGAATTTAAAGAGATACTTGTTCTTGTATCACCATAGCTTATTTGCGGAGTTTATCTCTACTTGTGGATATTTCCAAAATTCTAAGAAAGGAGAAAACCATGTTCACATGGACTGTTTGTATAATCACCAAGCATTTTAAAGATCTATAATACTTGTAAGTAGGTATACAAATTGCCTAATATATTTTACCATGGTTAGGAAATAAATGTAGGGGACTATAGAGGCGATTCTGCACTTAGGAACACCTGCTCTTCTTGACAGGACTCTGGCTCCCTTCCCAGCACTCACATAGGGTGACACAGATTCATCTCAGTCTTCAAGCACCTGCATACATGCAGCACACATACAGACACATGAATAAAAGTAAATAAAAAATGTTTAAAGTAAATAAATTTAGTCTAAGATTGTAGCCCAGACCAAAAGTTAACTTAAAAAGCAAACAAAATAAAACAAACAATACCAAAAAAACAAACAAAACCCTCAGTTTTAATTTTTTTCTCAAATTATTCTTACGTCAAACTCTCACTACCTCCAGCTAAGCAGAACACCTTCTTCCAGGATGCCTTTTTTCTGCCTTTTGATTCACTCTTCAAAATAATCTTTGCTATCAGGATTTTTTTTTTTTTTTTTTTTTTTTTTTTTTTTTTTTTTTGCTGTTCAGGATAGTAGCTCAAGAGTAGAGTGGATGTGAGCATAGCCTTTAATGGCTGAGCCAATAAACATCAAAGCCCTATCCAGATCTAGCCAATGGACAGGACATTCTCCACAGTTGAGTGGAGAGTGAGGTCTGACTTTCACACCAACTCTGGTGCCCCATATCTGACCACGTCCCCTGGATGGGAAGACCTGGTGGCACTCAGAGGAAGCATAGCAGGCTACCAAGAAGAGACCTGATACCCTATAAGCATATACAGGGGGAGGAGGTCCCCCTCAGTCACAGACATAGGGGAGGGGAGTAGGGGGAAAGTGGGAAGGAGGGAGGAATGGGAGGATACAAGGGATGGGATAACTATTGAGATGTAATATTAACGAATTAATAAAAAATAAAAGTTTAAAAAACAATGAAAATAAATTAAAAGTAAACAAGGAAAAAAATAGAGTGGAAATGTTTGAATCTTGTGACAACACATGCACATTTTACCTAACAGGTATGAACTGGTCATCTTCCTAACACTTTAAAATTTAAATGACCTTTTTCTTTATAAGTAGACTTGTTCACATTTTCCAGGTCTATAAGGGAACATGTATTTATCTAAGGAACGGACTAATGGAATATCAAAGCACAGGTAAATTTTTTTGTCTCTGGCCTTGTGTGAGTTAGGATATATATATTTTTTTATTTGAACATTTTCCCTATTGTGTTTTACTGGAAGAAAAGTACACTGCCAAGTTCTTAAAATAGCTAGGCTCAAAATTATCTTAGTCTGTTGCGGAACTTACTTTATGTATATATGAATGTAACGGGAGTTTTGGTTTTGTTAAAAATTCAGTTATGTTATGTTAACATGTTTTTGTTTTAATCCCAGGTGTGGGATATGGGGCTGATTTAGATTGTTCTCAGCAGCAGACTATGCCCCCTGTGGGTTCTGAGAGGGGCATGATCTTTGCCAGCTGCAGACAGCTTAATTCCCAGGACTCTGGAGAGGGAATAAATATCAGAGCCCAGAGAGAGCCTGGGGCACACCAAAGAAGGACGCCGTTGCTTCCCCTCTGTTGCTCCTTGTTGTTGTTTTTGTGGTTTGATGAATAGAAGTTGGAGATGTCCCAAAACAAAGATTGGACTTGCTCTAAAGAACCCAACAACCCTAAAACGGCAGGAAGTAGCCAAAGATGACTACGCCTCCTCTCCCCGCTAACCGTCTTTCTCTCCTACCTGATGTTGAGGTGTTGGAAGCGATTGGGGTGAAAAAGAGAGGTAGGCACATAAGGAAACCCAATAATGTAGAGTGAAACTACCAGCCAATACGTGAAGTTTTATAGAAGCAATTTTCCCATGTCTCCAGGGATGTCAGTTAAGAAAAGACAGCTTCCTCAACAGCAGAAGGAATTTACATGAGATGCTTGAGTTAATCATCTCTCTCTCTCTCTTTCTCTTTCTTTTCTGTCTCTCTCTCATAATTATGAACAGATAATCAAAGATGGTCAGAAGATTGAGAAAAACAAGGAACCAGATAGCAGCAGTAGATCCATAAAGAAAACAATGATCAATGAAACAAAACACTTCATCGAGGAAAATATATTTTTTAAAGCTGTAGTTAGTATATGCAGAGATCAAAGAAGAAAGTTTTATTGATAAACTAAGTAAACGCCTTTATGCAAAAATTCCCCATAATTTTAATAAGGTGAATAAATTGAATACTTTATAAAATGAGGACAGAGTGGACTGGAAATAATATAAATACAGGTAAATTAAATCAATGTATAAGTTGATAGAACCTGAAGGTTGTAGATGAAGGATGCAGTAGGATTCCTCTAGCTTTACTTTGTGACACAGTCCTGCTAAGTAGCCCAGACTGGAATAGTGCTCAGTACACGGTCCAGGCTGTCTTGCTCACAAGACTCCTGACTCTGTGTCCAGATTGCTAGCATTACTACCATATATGATTCATACATCTTCAACTTATTGAGAGACAACTGAGATACTGGACATATTTATGAAACAATAAAGGGCATTTAGACTCATTATTTGAGACTATGAAAAGCAACAAACTGCAAATGTATAGTGAAAAAAATCTTGGAGAAGAGGTAGGAATGGGGTAGAGATGATTTACTTATGTGAGGAAGTGAGCCACTGAGAGAAAGTTTGCCTTAGGTCTCTACATTAAGCAGTAGAAGTGGAGATAATGTTAAAGTAGTGTTGAGAAACAGGTGTAGGTGGCTACCACCTTAATGGTCCTGATAGTTACATCTTTGCTCTGCATGTATGTATTAGCAAGCTCATTCTTAAATACAATTGTTAATGAGATCAATGGTTCGATGACTAAGACAACTTATGTTGTCTGTTTAGAACCACACAGTGTCAGGAATATATCTACTCAGGCTTCTTGAGGGGCTGTTATTGTAACGTGTTACATGTATGTAACTGATTACTTTTGCTTTCTTTTGTGAAAGTGAAAACTGTCTTTGCTCAGAGAGATGTGAGTATGAAGTCCCCTTCCTAGCTCTTAGCATTTGATAGCTGCTGGGAGATGGAGAGTCCATTTTCTTTCATGACGATCCCTCGTAGGTCAACTGGGCATGAGGGCAGGCCCCACATCCAAGAGCAGTTGAGCAACACAAATTGGACTTGATGGCTTTAATAAGAGAGAGAGAGAGAGAGAGAGAGAGAGAGAGAGAGAGAGAGAGAGAGAGAGAGGGAGGGAGGGAGGGAGAGAGAACACGAAGTTGGTAGGGAGGTGAGTTGATGTTTACCTTTGAGGAATTAGGGGAGGGAAGGTGAACTATGATAAAAATACATTAAAATCCTCAAGGAATTAATTAAAGTATTATTTTTAAAAGAAGTAACACATCACACACATGTTTTCTAAAGAGGAAGGAAAAAGTTTATGGTCATAGAATTACATGCAAGTTACTTAAATATAATATAAATGGGTCTTAGTTTGTTACAAAGTAGTTTGACCATGTGCAGATGCTCTGACTGTGATTTGTAGGTTATTTGTATCTAGTGCTTATTTTTTACTCTTCCTCAGTTCCGGTCATCTTGTTGTTTTCTCCTTTCCCTAGTAATATCTCATCCATACTTTCCAATGTTTTGCATTTATCAAAACTTTTGAACTTTTGATTTTTAACAAATAAATGTTTAATAATGACACAGCTTCAAAAAATGGGTTTATGTAATATAAGTTAAAAATAGAAAGTAAAAAATTATTTTTTTGTAGTATGCTCAGTTCAAAGTAGTGAAGTTATGTTCAGTAACAGCCTGGAAACATATTAAAGCTTACTTTTGGAGAGATTGTTAAATAATCAGACATGAACTGACTTGTCAGTATTGACACTAGTAGGATGGAACTCACAATTTCCACATGATCATTTAAGGCTGATGCTTTCCTTGGCTACAGGAGCATGTAAAAATCATGGCTCCCAAGCTGGGTGTGATAGAGCACGCCTTTAATCCCAGCACTCAGGAGGCAGAGGCAGGCAGATCTCTGTGAGTTCGAGGCCATCCTGGTCTACAAAGAGAGTTCCAGGACAGCCAGGGCTGTTATACAGAGAAACCCTGTCTCAGAAGACAACCAAACAAAACCCATGGCACCAGAGTCCCAGAGCCAGGCTCAGAGGGAAGGTAGCAAGACGATGTTGGAGAGCATTATGGTTTATGTGGACAATAGGTGAGTACATGCACAATGGAGACTTCCTTCCCACCTGGCTATAGGCCCAGCAGGATGCTGTCAACTTTGTAGGTCGCTCAAAGACCAGAAGCTGGAGAGATGGCTTAGAGGTTAAGCGCACTGACTGCTGCTCCAGAAGTCCTGAGTTCAATTCCCAGCAACCACATGATGGCTCACAACCATCTATAATGTGACCTGGTGCCCTCTTCTGGCCTGCAGGTGTACATGCAGGCAGAGCACTGTATACATAATAATAAATAAATACATCTTAAAAAAAAAAAAAAGACCAGAAGCGACGCTGAGAATAATGTGGGTCTCATCATACTGGCCAACAGCTGTGAAGCGCTGACCATACTCACCCTCCGCTCCAACGTCCACACTGCCCAACCCAAGGCAAGATCACCTTCTGCACTGGCATCCCTGTGGCCCATCTGGAGTCTGAAGCACCAGCAGGGCAAGAACCAAAAGATGCCTTCGTGGGTGTCCCTGTGGAGGACAGTGACAAGGACCTGGTGATACCAGCTAAACACCTGAATGTTGACATCATCAGTTTTGGAGAAGAGGAGGTGAACACAGAGAAGCTAATGGCCTTTGTGAGCACATTGAACAGCAAGGACGAACTCGATCACATCTAGTGACATTGTCTCCCGGGCCCAGCTTGGCCAATGCTCTCATCAGCTCTCCTATTCTGGCTGGCGAAGGCGGTGCCATGTAGGGTCTCAGTGCCAGTGACTTTGAGTTTGGAGTAGACCCCAGTGCTGATCCCGATTTGGCTCTAGCCCTTCATGTTCCTACGGAAGAACAGCGGCAGCGGCAGCAGCAGGAGGCACGTCGGGCTGCTGCAGCCTCTGCAGCTGAGGCTGGAATTGCTACATCTGGGACTGAAGACTCAGATGCTGCCCTTCTGAAGAGGACCATCAGCCAGCAGGAGTTTGGCCATGCCGAGCTCCCTGGCCTCAGCAGCATGATTGAGGAAGAGCAGATTGCCTATGCCGTGCTGATGTCCCTGCAGGGAGCAGAGTTTGGCCAAGCAGAGCCAGCTGACATCGATGCCAGCTCAGCCAATGACACATCAGAGTCAGGGAAGAAGGAGGATAATTGTGACGTGATGCAGGACCCAGAGTTCCATCAGAGCATCCTAGAGAACCTTCCAGGCATAGATCTCAACAATGAAGCCATTTGAAATGCAATGGGGCTCTCTAGCCTCCCAGGCCACCAAGTACGGCAAGAAGGATAAGAAAGAGGAAGACAGGAAATGAGACCAGAGGAAGGAAGAGCTGAGTCTGTCCAGGGGACTGTAAAGTCCAGCTTGGATATAGACTTAGATGTGCTATCTGCAGCCTTTACAACCTGAATAAAGCTTTGCAAGTTAAAAAAAAATACCCAAAAGCAAAACCAAAACATAACATAGCACCTTTCTTTGATATCATGCTATCCTCCTGATTTTTTAAAAAGTAGCAATAGAAACATGAGCCCCATAAAACTACTGCTTCCCCAAGGGCTTAAGACTAAATTTATAGTTTGGACACAGAATTTAGATCTTTTAGCTTTTAAAATAATGTCAGTTCAATACTTTTTTTTTGGGAGGGGGGAGCCTGACATCTATTACTCTTTTCATGTACTTTGCATTTCTTGTTAAGACCTAATAGTTACTAATAAGAGGCCGCCGTTTCTACTCGCCACTCGTATATGTAACTACAGTTGAGAAGCACTGACCCCAGAAGACAATCTGTACTCTGGCAAGAGGCAAACATCACATGGTGAAGTTAATGGGCTGATAAGGGAATCTTGTGAAACATTTCTGAGCTCAGCTCAGTGCATAGCAGTGTTTTTCAACAAAGAAATACAGAGTTCACTGGAGAATTTGAAGCTGAGATAAAACGTACCTGAGGTAGAGCCCTTGAGAGTGCACACACTTGACACACTCCTCAGCAGCAGCAGCAGATGGCTATTGATGGGCAAATTATTCGTATTTCTAGTTTGTATCTTAAAAAGAGTTCTAGAAAGTAAATATGCTCCCAGTTTTTAAAGCACGACAAAACAAAACAGGTATTGTCAAAATCAGACACACACACACACACACACACACACACACACACACACACACACACACGAGGGTTATGCCGAGTGTTGATTTACTGAGACCCTGCATCTTCCTTGAAGATGAATCTGTGAAAAGCCATGTCTTCCCATATATCCACAGTTTATTTCATTAAAACCATTGGAGGAAACCCACATCTTAATCTGATAAAGTCATTCTGTCTTAGTTAAGGTTTCATTGCTGTGAAGAGACACCACGACCACAGCAACTCTTACAAAAGAAACCATTTAACTGGGGCTGACTTATAGTTTTGAAGGTTTAGTCCATTGTCATCATGGTGGGAAGCATGGCAGCACTCGGGCTGACATGGCGCTGGAGAAGGACCTGAGAGTTCTACATCTGGATCTGCAGGCAGCAGAAGGGGACTGTGTCTTCCAGCTTCAAGATCCTGATCACAGATATACCCTCCATTTCTGGATCGTAATTCATGCCAGATATAGTCAAGTTGACAATGCATAATAGCCCTCACACCACCCCCTGTATTGTTCTATTTACTTGTTTAGTGGTATTTGTTTGTTCATTTAAAAATTCAAAATATATATGAAAATAGAAATTAAAGTTGAACTCATTGAAAAATCTAAATGCAGCTGGCATTTAGTCAGTGCCCTTCTAGGCATGCATATGTTTCTTTATGCAATTTTATGCATCTGTGGCCATACTCTACCTGCTATTCAGTGTCTTCATTATTTTCATTAAACCAATGTCACTCCATCGCAATGACTTTAAAATCATGTCACAAATTACATGGTCACATATTTTGTTACTTAATTTAGTTAGTTCCTAATCAAAGGATAAAGGATCTGTTTTCAACTTACATTGCTGTTATAAATGATGCTCTGATCACATTTTTATGTGTATGGTACTTTGGCTATTTGGGAAGTGGTCTCCACAAATATATCTTTGGAAGAGTTCCTAGGTTATACTTGAAATTCTGAAAAGCCAAGTGGCTCTCTGAAAAACACTGCCATATGTATTTCTATGTATTTTTTTAAAGGGAGCTTTTCATTTAAAAAGTATGTATTAACATTATTTTTAATTTTGTATTGCTTGCATCAAATTTAAGGCCTCACATATGTTAGCACTCAGCTACAGCCTCTTTATCTTAGTCAACATCAGATTTTATCAATTATGTCTCTGCCAATGAGATAAATGAAAAATTGGTTCTCATTCAAGTGCGAACTTCTTTAGTAAATAGTAAGTTTAAACATCTGTTTATATTCTTTCTCACTCTGAGATGAAGTCTCACTATGTAGCCCTGACTGGCCTGAAACTTTGTATGTTAAACAGGTTGGCTTGGAACTCACAGAGATCCTCCCTCTGCCTCCCAAGAGCTGGGATTAAAGGCGTGCACAAGTGCACTCAACTGTTTTTCTCATTCTTATAAAATGCTCATGCATTTTTCTTCCATGGGCTTGTTTATTATCATCTGGTTGATGTGTAAAAAGATCTCTCCATGGGGGCATGTTGACATCTATCTCTTGTATGCACTATGATCATGGCATCACCTCTTTGCTTATTTGACATTAATTATGGTTTGAAAATGCTTATGAATCAGGCCTATCAGTCCTTTTTTTTTTTTTTTTTGGTGGATTATTTTGAGACAGGATCTTGCTACGTGGTCCAGGTTGATCTGGACATCACAAGCCTTCTGTCTACATCTCTGTTACTATGTTGCAATCATAGTAACGCATCACCAGGCCTACGTTCCATAAATCCTTTAAACTTAAAGTTGTGTGCTCACCAACATGCCTGGCTTCTCTGATCCTTTTAAACTTTAACTTTCAGATTTGTGTGGTCTGTAAAAAGGCTTTGTCACACTGAGATTTTTTTTAAAGTTTGAAAAGTTTGGTGGGTGTGGTGAAACCTTTGGGTGATGGCCAGAATACATTGTAACATCTATGAAATTGTTAAAGAAGAAGCAAAGTGTAAAGTCCACACTTTCTCCTGGTGCTTTTGTAGTTTTATTCATGCTATTTAAACTATCTAGAGCTAAGCTATTCAATATAAAACGAAGCATGGCTTTGGCTAGTTGTTTGTATGTGGATTTACTGAAAATACTGTAGAATGATCAAAAGATTCTCATCTTGGAGTCAAACTTTGTGGTCGAAATTCTGCCTCCACTGCTTAATAACTGGACAAACCTGATTTCGCAGATACAAAATGAGGGTAATGAGAACTGTTTCCTGGAGGTGTTGTTCAAGATTTACGTGCTTATGTGTACGAAGGGCTTAAAATAGTGCACAGCACATGATGAGCGCTTGCTGAGCAGTCGCTTATTGGATACTCAATTCACAGGGAAACAACTTCTTGGCTTTACGTTCTTGTATATATTTAGCAGGATCTAAAAGTGTAGTTCAGGATATATTCTAGTTTATGACATGTACAACCAAGTTCTTTTTATTTTTCAAATATATGTATATTTGCCTTTACATGTTTCCTTCATTTGCCATTTTGCAAATTGCTAGAAAGCTCATCGATGCTGTTACTGGGCTGGCCTTACAGCCTAGCTCTATGGTGTCTGTGGTGGTTTGACTGAGATGTCCTCCATAAGTCTCGGGCGTTTGACTTCTCAGTTGGTGGCTGTTTGGGGAGGATTCGGAGGTGTGGCCTTGAGGAAGGAAGTATACCAGTGTGGGTGGGCTTTGAGTTCTCAAGCTCTGCCTCTTGCTCATGGGTCATGATGTAAGCTTTCAGCCTCAGACTCCTGCTGCCTCGCCTTTGCGCCTCTGTTAGGCGCTCTAACCTTCTGGAGTTGTAAGCCCAGTTAAACACTTTCTTTTCGAAGTTGCCTTGCCTTGTCCCGGCTATAGAAAGTAACTAATACAAGATCTTAAGTGAAAACCTGACTTTTTCATCAATTTTAATGTTCCCTTTCATTAAGTACCACAAAGTAGTATTTTTCACTTATTTAATATTTCTTTGTTTCATTTAATAAAGATTTAGGCTTGTATTCACTTAAAACATTTAAATGTAAGGAAGCTCACTGATGTAAGTAAAGTGGGTTCACAGCATGGTGCAATCATCGCCACCCACTGTTCAAAACATTCTCACTTTCCCAGAATGTTGCACCTGTGTCTATTAAATACTAACAAGCTCAATTTCCCAACACCTAGATCCTACTAATGACTGCTGTAATTTCTGTCTCAATGCGTTTGGCACTTGGAGGAGTGGAACTTTACAGTATTTGTCTTTTCCCTAACCGGCTTCTTTCATGTGGCATGCCTTCCCAGGATCATCGATGTTTAGCATCTACCAGAATGTTCCTTCCTTTTAATGCTGAGAAATACCACTGTGGGTATTTATACCTTGTTCTGTTGACCAAGTCCTCGATCAATGAACACTTGGGCTACATCCACGTGCTATAAATGTGGGTGAAAGGTTCAGCTGGAACTGCTACTCAGTGTGCTGTGTACATACATACCCAGAGGCAGGATTGCCAAGTCTCCTGTAGTTTTCTATTGTAACCGCACCATTCTACAGTTCCCAAAGCAATGCAAACTGGTTCAAATATTTACATGTTCTTGCCAACATATCTCTTTGGTTCTTTTTTTTTTTTTTTTTTTTTAGATATTATTGTTGTGTATATGTTGGTGAGGAGAGAAATGCCACAGTGCACACGTAGAAGTCAGAGGACAACTTTATGGAATGCATTTCCTCTTTCCTTGTATACAGGCTTCAGAGATTGAATCCAAGCCCTGAGGTTTGTATAGAAAGTGGCTTGCCTCCGTTGCACAGTCATCTTGTAGCTCCTCGCCTTCTATCTTTTGATAACAGTTATCCCAGTGAGTGTGAAAGAATACTAAGCATTCTCAATTAAAGCTTAAAGAAAAGACAGGCATATATAAGAGGAGAAGAATAGTTTATGAGTGTCTTTTTAGCTTCTAGGAGTCATAGTTATGGTTGGAGCACTGAGTTTTAGAAGTAACATTTTTTCCATCAATCCACATGAGATACAAGGAGTGAAAAAAAATCCTGTGGTCTTGCAAAGAAATAAAGTGGGGCAGGCAGTCAAGGTAAGAAATATTCATGCAGCTGTTGCTTACATGAGTCCAGAGAAACTTCTGGAAGTTGTTCATAACATGCATATTTACTTTGCTATGAACCTACCTAACTAAAGAAAAACTCAAGTCTAATACGCTTTCAGTTTGTAGAGGTAGGGTACAGACAGACATGTGTTTGTGGGTGTTCTGAACTCATCCGGACCTCAGCAAGTTTGTGAAAAATTCCGGTTTTCTTCATTTGATCTTATTTCCAACCTAGTCCACTTCAACTTCAAGATTGTGGCCTGGAGTTTTATTTCCTGCCCAGGTGTTCACACTCTTGTTCCAGCTCCCACTAAACTGAACCCTTGCTCTCAAATGCCAAGCCAGAAGAAGCTGGTTTTAGCCAGTCTACACTTAGCCAGTCGTAAAAATGAACATTAGTAACCCCACCTTGATCACAGATCACTTCTCAGTACTTCACCCAGGGTTCTTCTTTATAGCTTAAATATTTAAAGTGACTCTTGGTTACCATTTATGACTATCTCTTGCCCAATGATCAGTGTGGAACAGTATCTAATCGTTTCTCAACCCCCCCTAAAATTATGTATATTGGGTACAGAAATCACTCTGTTTTCAAAACAAAGTAGCCAACTTAGCTGTTGAAAAAAAAACTATTCAAAAACTAGAATGAGGAGAATTCTAAGCCATAAGAAGAATACAACAATAAAAGATTATTGATTAATTTGGCCAGGCATAGTGTGGTGGCACATACCTAGAATCTAGCAATCAGGAAAAAGAGGCAGGCAGATCTCTGTGAGTTCCAGGCCATCCAGGGCTACATTGTAAGACTTTGTCTTAAAAACAAAACAATACAAATACAAAAATACCCATAATTTATTATATACAAAGAGAAAAGTGCTCTGAAGCTAGATTGTGTTCAGGATTACAGCTCTGTGTAGTGTGCAGTATGTAAATAATATCTCAGTAAAGCTGGTTCTAAGTCATAAACACCTTAGTGCAACAAATGGACATGGGTAGTTGTAGTGCATTAGTTGCCGCATTCAGTGAAGTGCCTGGAAGCTGTCAAATTAAGGGAGCCCGAGTAGTGACTTTGGGATGGGGAGTCTTTGTAGCTTCTGCGAAAGGAACCGTTACTGTCAATAATTTTAATAATCTGCCCACTTAGTAGGGATGGAGTTGGTGTCTGAGGCTAGGTACTGCACACTTAATAGGGATGGAGTTGGTGTCTGAGCCTAGGTACTGCGCACTTAGTAGGGATGGAGTTGGTGTCTGAGCCTAGGTACTGCCCACTTAGTAGGGATGGAGTTGGTGTCTGAGCCTAGGCACTGCCAGCTTAGTACACATGTGGAGGTCAAAGCACAATTTTCAGAACTGGTTCTTTTCTTTTACCATGTGATTCTGGGGACTGAGGATAAATGTCTTTACCTGATGGGGCCTCTCACACACCCGCTTGTGGATAGTTTACAATGTATTCAAACTGCATAATCAGGTCAATGTTCTACCAGAGAATGCCCATTATACTTAGGTTGCTATTTTGTAGATCCAACTGAGTAAAGCAAAGCCACAATCAGATGAACAAACCTGTCTCTGTCTGTGATGTGATACAGACCCAAGGGTCATGGCTGTTTTTAGTGCGGAGCTGTCAAGCCAGCTCCAGATGTTTAGATTTGCTCAGTGGTTTGGAAGCACAGCTTTGGTGGCAGATACCTAGGCTCAAGAGCCAATTCTATCTCCTCTAAAATTCCATCCATCTTCTAAAAACCAATAGGAACAGCTACCCATGCAAATTTTATCTGGGAGAACTTGCTAGAGATTAAGATTTGGGATAATTTCTTTCCTTTGTCTTTAACAGAGGCTCACAGGTCCATAGAGTTTCTATCCCTTACTTTCATGTTCCCACTCACAGTGTCTTTCTAAGATATGTTTCAATGTTTCCAAGACAAAGTTATGCAGTGTAGTGATTAATGTAAACATAACAAAGCAGGAATTTAAGACAGACAAATCATTTTCATTTTCTGCTTGTGTTTTAGCTGAGTGTCTTATAGCACAATTTCTTGGTGTGTTGAGTTCCATGTCCAATACCCTTTTAGTTTGACTTAATTGTCATTGTTTAGTTCTCAGATAATAAGCCACTTGAAGGATGCCTAAAACCTAACATTCTAGAAGTTTCCAGCACAGCAGGGAAGACAAGCATGCCAATAACTCTAAAGCCAGCTTTACCAGGAAAGGCGGTCAGACAGCATTTCCTGAGCATGCACTGTGAGCACTGACCTCCGCGGGCTTCAGTTAAGTAGAAGAAAAGAGGAACAAATAAAACGTCAATCACTGGTGCTGTTGGCTTTTCAGAAAATGGCTTCACAGAAAGTGTAGGATTAAATAAGTCTTAAAGAATGAACAATTCGTAAGACTATACTTCTGTCAAACACCTTGGGAGAGGGAGAGAAACAAGCCAAGAAAAAGATCCCACAGCACTGGCGGGAACCGGGCAAAGTGAAAAGACCATGTACTTGATGAGGGGTAAACAGGGGAGCCTATTACATTCTGGTTTTCTGTAGAATAATTTAGTGGACCAAATTTCATATGACTTGAATTGCACCACTCAAATTCATACGTTGAAATGAATTCCAACCCTATTTAGATGAGAACAAATTTACATATTATTACTTAAAAATAATAATATTTAGCAATTGTGTTGTTGCAGATGTACGTAAGTAATGTGAGGTCATCCTTGACCAGAGTGGGCTTCTAATGCAATACTACTGGTAACTTTATAAAAATAAAATTAGACAGTTAGACACAGAATTAAAAGCCTGCTAAATGAAGAGAAAGGCAGCGAACAGGATGATGCAGCCCCTGGCAAAGAGTGCGCCAGGCCACCAGCAGAGCATGCCTAACTAAGAGAAAGTCTTGGAGTGAGTATATTTGCTGATGCTTCTGGCTTGGCCTTGCACTCTCCAGAACCAAAAGACAACACATTTCTGTTCTGAAAGGTAACACAGTATGTGCATAGTCATGTCTGGAAACAGCAGGTCCCCAGTGCCAGGCCCAGGTGGTACACATAAAAAATCTTCCATGCACAGGAAGGACAGAGTGGTTCAGGCTTTGAATGAAAATATCTACACAAGCTGTTTAAAACCATCTTGTGGCCCAAATCCACCTCATTTCCCAGACAGCTCTTTGGCTAGAGTTCACTTTGGAAGACTGTATGGGGATTGAACTTTGCCACCGTCCTGGACGGCTTACTGTCCTCAGGAAATCTGAGTAAATGTTTCTTCCCATCCTCAATGATTGCCCCGTCATGCAATGGAATGATCGAGAGTTTCTATAGAAATAAAGCTAGGTGAAGTTGCCTGTTAATATGGGAAGACTTTGAAGAGGAGAGAAAATGAATATAATTTCTGGAAATGTATTGTTCGTATGGCCATTTGATATTCAATGTTATTATAAAGGAAAAGAGGCCTCTATATTAACAAGTGGCTTTTTACATAACTGTTGGTATTTGAAGTTCAGCTTTGGCATCCTTTTGCAAGTGATTTCTATACAGTGTGAACAGTCCTTAGTGGCTGAGTCACTGGCAAAAGACCTTTCTGTTGGGCACCTCCTCAGTGCATTGAGCCTTATGTGTGTGCGGGACTTTTGAATGGTCCTTCTATGGCCAACATCTACTAGATTTAAAATATAACTTTAAAAAACATAATAATAGTATTGGCCAAGTATTATAGAAATCAAACTTTTTTCCTCAAACTAAAACAAAACCCAGAACTTCTACATGATCATATAGGTGTCTGCTATAAAGTTGCCCATAAAACAATGCTGATAAAATAAGTTGTCTGAACCCCAAAGCAATGGTGCTACGCTGGTGCTGGCTACCAGGTGATGCCCATGGATGCATTTGTCTCTCTCACACGTCCAACCCAACTTGATACTCAATCCTTTTCTGTTGCTTTGATAAGCAGGCCTTTATAGAGTCCAGAGGGCTGTCCATCTAGACAGTTGTTGCAGTAAATCAGAGGAAGAACAGTGTGACTAATAGTGTTGAGAATATTGAGTGAATCTGGCCGAGCACAAACTATTACAATCTCACTGATAGTAACACAGGCCCAGAGTATTTGAGCTCTTAGGAAAGGAGAAATGTCAGGGATCTTGGACCTAGTCCTCCCAAAGAAGGAAGCTGCTGCAAAGCCAGTTTCTGACACTGAAAGTGGACCATTGTTTGGTGCCCTATTCCATGGGAAGACAGATTTTTTCATACTATCAGTATTCCTTAGGTGTCTAGGGTTGAGGCCTCGTGAACTTTTCCCCATCCAGGTTAGCGTGTCCTTGCTCGGGTCATGTTTAGGCAGCTATATTGGTGAGGCTTCATGGCTGTAGCTTCTGACGTTTTTATAAGACACAGTCTCATACCAAACTTTGTTTCTCTAGCTCTTAACAATCTTTCTGCTCCTTCTTCTACAATGTTCCCTCAGCCTTAGGTTCATGACTGTGTTGTAGATGCATCATCAACTTTGTCTGAGCTCCACAACTGCCATTTGTTTGGTTGTGGTTTTAATGGTTTCCATCGGTGGCGAAGAGAAGTTTCTTTGTTGTCTGATGTCAAATGATCAGCCCTGCAAACATGCATATGTGTAACATTATACAGATTAAGCAGGTTATACTTATATTTTTAGGAATATATGTATGTCTACACATATACATATACATACATATAGTCCTGAAATTTACTAACTAGATCAAGGCTGGCCTTGAACTCAGAGAGATCTACCTGCTTCTGCTTCTGCTGGGATTAAAGGCATGTACCATCACACCCAGTCTTGAATTCCCAGTTTTCTAAGAAAAGACAGAAATTTCTTTTAACTTTCCAATGTTGCCACAAGCTACTTTTTGTTGCAGTGATGGGTCTTCTGACAATCGCTTAGGCAATGCAGATGGGAGATCTTAACATCTAGATGTCAGGAGTTCATGATGGATTCCAAGTGTTTTGAGTCAGGGTGTTGACAGGGCTGTGCTTCTGTCAGAAACTCTAGAAGAGACTCTACATTCCTCTGCTTTTTGGAGGTTGCTGCGTGCTTCGGCTTGTGGTCTCTACCTCTCCCTTCCATGTGGGCAGCAGAGCATTTTTCAGATCTATCTACCATCTGCCTCTTTGATCACATCTTCATTTCTGACTTTCCTGACTCTTTTCTCTTGTAAGGACTCTTGCTTGATTATACTGGGCCCATGATCAAGAACAGTCTGGCAGCCCCTTTCAAGGAGGACAGTGACTGCACATTCTAGTGTATTTTCAGCTGCAGTGTGAGATGGCCAGATACCAGAGCTCAAGGGATTAGAAGGATTAATTCCTTGGTGCAAAGTCAAAAAATGCGTAGAAACAAAGCCTCACCCTGAAAGTACTAGAGAGAGGGACCACAGAGAAGAAAGGCAGCAAGTAGAGGAGGCAGAGAGATGTTTGGAACCAGGTAGTCATCTCACATCCCTGTTGGGATAGCTGCTCACCAGCCAGAACACTCATGATTGCCTTTGGCTAAGTTTGAAGCATTACTTACTGGATTGTTTTGGTTTTGACATCATTTAGGATTGCAGGAACCCTGGATGAATACTGGGGCATGTTGTTACAGTCGGCTTCATGTATTAGCAGAATACAGAATACTTCTTTATTCATATTTAACCATTCTGTAGTCACACTTGATCTCTTTCAGGTCATGGCGTCCTCTGGGTCACTGCAACACTGAAGGACACTACTTTTTTTTTTTAAGCTTAACTTCAGATGCATGAGTCACCATGAATGCCACATGAGAGGTGTCATAACAACAGTCTGATATATCAAGTTGCATTTTAGCATTATTGGAAACTTGTATAGACCTGGCAAGGAGCTGGCACAGACACTTGGGTAATCATTTTTGCCATGATTGATGTTCTGCCTGAATCAAAGCTACAGATGATCAATTATTCTGAATCAGAACTGTGACTGGGTTGAATTTTAATGTTTTCTGAAAAAAAGGAAAGAAAAAAGGAAGAAAGAAAAAAGACTTAAAAAACTTGTCCCATTAAATACTAGGCATTTTTATATACATGCATGATAACATAGGAGGCCACCTCCCATTGTGTGAACAATAGGCTAGCCTACTGAAGGGAATGTATTCAAATAGCTGTTCAAACATGCTTTTTGCTGTGCTGCCTCAGGCAAGTCAACCAACTTATTAAATCAGAGATAATGCCCATCATATAAGGCTCTGAAATGACTAAGTGAGACAACAGATGGGAAAGTACTCTGTGTTTCTTTATATGTGGTTTAAATCTATTTCTTCTGTTTCTGTGTGTAATTGTCTTTGGAACAACACATTAGCATTTCATCTCATCAGTTTTTTGGCCTATGTCCTTCTTCTAAATGATTATAATTCTTATTTAAAGACGGTAATGCATGGGACCAAAACATCACATTTTTTAATAGAAAAGAAACTTTTCATACAATATATTCTTGATTATATTTTTCCCCTCTCTCAACTTTTTCCAAATCCTACTTACCTCAGCCAGCTTTATGCCTTTTCTTTTTCTTTATACAACAAAAAAGTAATAAAAAATCCAAACAAAATAAAACCCACAAGAAACTCTGGCGCTCGTGCGTACACATAGACACACACACACACACACACACACACACACACACACACACACTATAAAACTGGAAACAATATTATACAAGACTAGTAAGACAAAAATAAATAAATAAATAAACCAAAAGAAACAAAGTGAAAAGAAAAAAAAACAAAAGCAAAAAAGCACCCAAACAAAGTAATATGATTTAAAAAAAAAAATCTGCAAAAGTGCAGTATAAATTTTTCCTTTGCATGAGGATGTCAGGTGGAAATAGCTACTTGTCTAGGAATGGGACATGGCCATGTCTCCCTCTTAGCCCTGGAACCCCAATAAGCTCAAACTTGCACAGGCTCTGTGCATTCTGGGACAGCCATCATGAGTTCACGTGTGCATCAGTACTGTTGTGTCTGATAATGTTTCTTTCATATCATCCATCCTCTTTGACTCTTACAATCTTTCTGCCTTCTCTTCTACGTAGCTCCCTCAACTAGATGGAACCCATTCTTGTAGTAGAGGTTTCCCTTTTTAGCAAAAGATGTGTCCCTCCCTTTATTTGATGACTCTGGTTAGATTTCTCTCATACATGCATACACTGTAGGAAGCTTACAGTAGTAGTTTTCCTATGACCTCTTAGTGGTAGTTTTACCCCCTGCATTCCCTTCCTTACTCCTGTCTTCTTTCCTTGTCTCTATTTAATCCTCCTAGTCTTCCTGCTCTTCTCCATAACTATTTATTTTATTTTCTCTTCTTTGGGAGATCCTCTCCTCCCAGCTCCCTAGTTCCTTACTATGTCCCTAATCTCTGATGGAATATGGATTGTAGCATGACTATGGAAGGCTGAAGTACTATTCAACATATAAGAGATAGCCTACTATATTTATCTTTTGGGTTCTGGGTAACTTTTTTCTAGCCAAATTTTTTTTAATTAGTTTAAACTTAAACAACAGAAGCAAAACTAAGTCTATATTTATAATCATATAGTGTATGTGACACAAAATAGAAAAAAAATTTAAAAATCTACTTGAGTTTCAAACAGCAGACCGGAAGCAGTTGATACCTTGCCAAATTTATAAAGGACTCCATGGTATGAATCTTGTTCCTCTTACTAAAGGAAGTTGGACACAATTGATGAGAACCTAGGGAAGGAGATTCCGTTTGGGCCATGGACCAAATATTGCCCATCAGCAAAGATGCTGCGTTACCACCTCCTGACGACAACTGAACAGTTTACACTTCACGTGATTACCAAACCGAACAATGGAGTTGTATGAAACTCATCCAACTTATTTTGAAATTGGTGAAGTGCAGACTGCCTTTCTTTGAGTTTGACAAACCTTATGTCATTCTTTTTCTTCCTTTCTCTCTCTCTCTCTCTCTCTCTCTCTCTCTCTCTCTCTCTCTCTCTCTCTCTCTCTCAAAGAGGGTAACAGAAAAAGGCTTGTTTTATTTTAATGACTGATCCATATGAAGCCTTAAAGCCAGGTCACTATGTACAGACGCAAGGGAAGCTTCACTTCTTGGTCTCTTCCTCCTTGGACAGGGTCTTGATGAGCTCCTCCTTCTTGGCCTGGAGGTGCTCCTCCGGACGCTCACTGTTTCTTCAGCCAGGTCAGGCAGGAGCTTCTTGCGGCCTTGTCTGCCTTCAGCTTGGGTATGTGCTCCGTGAGAATTCCTTGTTTTTGAACACATTCCCTCTGACCTTCAGGTACAGGCTGTGGGACACATGGTGGTCAATCTTCTTAGATTCACAGTGTCTCCTCATGAGCCGGCGCAGGATCCTCATCCATCTCATCCAGGGCACCTTCTCAGCATGCAGTAACTGGCAGGACCCTTCCCCTTCCCTATGCCCATATGCCTGCCCTTCCATCAAGCCAAGGTGTTTTTTCTGGCATCGAGGCCAGGAATGGACAGTCACAGGCTTCTGGATGATCAGCCCATCCTTTATCAGCTTCCTGGTTTGCTGACCGGAGTTGACATTGGAGATTTCGTTGCTCTCACTGGGGTCTAGCCAGACCCTTTTTCTGCAGCGGAGGACACTAGAAGCAAGTTTGTTCTGTAGCCTGAGCATACTCACTGTTTTTATTATCAATTTTCCACAATTAGTCCATACTACCTTCTGGTTCTGAATCGCTATTTGTTACTAACTTTGTCATTTTCTGTATTTGTGTTTGCTCACTTTATCCTGCTGTTTGTCAGTATGAGTATACTTGGTAACTATACCTTAGTGTTGCCAAGCTGACCTTGGAAGGGTAGCTGAATTGCAGCTGGAAGAGATACACTTTCCTTTGGGGACCTTAAACCTGAGGAACAGTTTTCTTCCTTCCTTCCTTTTTTTCTCCCCCGAGACAGGTTTTCTATGTGTAGCCTTAGTTGTCCTGGACTCGCTTTGTAGACCAGGCAATCACTTGCTCTGCTTTCCAAGTGCTGGGATTAAAGGCATGTGCATAACACGTCTGTCTTCAGCATTTGAAGAAGCTGAGTGCTTGAGAGACTAGGGCATGAACTTTGGAGTCAAGAAAAAAAATTTTTGAATCCCAGGTTTCCATTTGCTCCTAGGTGAACACATCATTTTGCTTGATCTAGTTGTTATAGGCTTTTGATGTATACAAAAGATTATCACCTCATGGGAATCCTTCAATGGAAGAATGTTGAAGTTCTTCAGAGGAGCTCCAATAAACAACACAGAGGGAAAAATGGCAAGAACAAACTTCAACTGAAATGAAGAAGAGGCAACGGCCCTGGCTCGTGGTGGCTTGTTCCCCTATTTCAGCTTCCAAACTGTCACCAAGTCCAAGTAAATGATGTAGAGACATCAAAACGTCTGAACTTTTGGGAGGGCTATAAGATAGCCCAAACCTCCAAAACTTAGTCTTCAGCCATCAGAGAACATAACACAGATGTGAGACTAACAGGTTATGATTGGTAGGAAAAGTCTTTTCTTCCAAATCAATGCTTGTTAAGTGAACCAATGAATATAGGAAATGGAATTGTTCCTCTCTGTATATACTTCAGATATTTGTCTTCTAGAATTCTCAAGACTCAAATCCTTTTAAAACACATTGGCCAAGTGATTACATGAGCTTCATGTCCATATAAGGAGGGAGCCAGATCACAGCTGCCTGTTCACAGCTCCTGCCTCTTCTACTCTACTTTATTCTTTATAAGGTAGAATCTGTGAATCTGTGATTATCCAGTGTGTGTGTGTGTGTGTGTGTGTGTGTGTGTGTGTGTGTGTGTGTAAAAGGAATCTACCTTTTAATTATATCATTTTGTTTTTAAAGAAATATAATGTACCTTAAAGGATGCACCACAGAATTAGCATATGTAACAGAATTTTAGAGAATAAGGATAATCAATAACAACATATTGATTATATTGTACTTTGTGTGAGAAGTCAGCTTCTGTGAAAGAAAGGCAATAAGAGCGGTATATAACAAAGCATCTTATCCTATAGATTCCGGTCAGAAACATACAAGTTTTAAAAATGCAAAGCACACATTTTTATTTTAACATCTACTAAAGCAAAAGTAAATAACACAAATACAAACAAAAGAATAACATGAAAAATAGATTAGGGATGAATCTGCAAACAAATAAATGTAGTAAAATCCTGGGAGACTGAAGTAGAAAGTCTTTGTTTTTATAGATGGTACAAAGTTATAAGAAGATGGGAGCTGACATTGCCTTGTGGAATCTTTGGACATCTCTGGCCTCAGACTCAGTAGCAAGGAATGTTTGTGAGAGGGTGAGTGGAGCTGCTTGAGGTCAATAGTGAATGGCTGGTGCTGTGGTGCCTTTGCCCCTCTTCCTCCATCAGCTAAGAGAAATCACTAGCAGGCACCTCTTCTAAAACTTAATAATATTTTTGGAAAGCAAATATCTCATATCACTTGGGATAAAACACAGAAGGCATTTCTGTGCTTGGCAGAACAAACTGCAAATGTCAAAAAGTAGGTTGGGAAAAAGTAAAGCATTAGCTGATAGGAGGAGCAGAACATTCAGAGGAAAGAGGGATGATATGAATTCTCAGACACCAGGAATGGAGTCATTCATTCATAAAAAGTACCCACTGAGCATAGATGGTAGCCTATGCTTTTTTGGGGGAGGGCAAGGGAAGAAAAATTCAGATAAAACTTTTCAGCTTCATGTACATTGTCATTAGCAAATAAAATTGAAAGAGTTACCACAGGAGATGATGGAACAAGAAATGAAGGTTTAAATATACATTTAATGATAACTAGTAGAACTAACAATAATACACACTTAGAATTATAGGGGAATGGTCTAAGTCTTAAGCACGCTCCTAAGGGATCAGATCATCTCTGGAGGGGTAAGTCAAAACAGAGACAGCCAGAATATCTATGATTAGAAAGAGACACCAAAAGTAAAGAGAAAAACACGTAAAATAGTTTGGTTTTAGGATGCAGGATTGAAGGCGAGAAGAGAAGGCCAGTCGTCCCATTTGCTTTGTGAAAGTTTGCTCTGCATTGTTACTTGGTGCATGTATTATATTAATTATAATAGGAACAAATAGTTTAATTAAGTGACTTTTAAGAACAATTCCAATCAAAGAGAACCATAATTTATTTGTCAGTGTCAGAAGATTAGACACAAAATGATTGGAAATGGATTTTTCTCTACTTCTCCGTAATTATTCAAAAACAGATACAATTTCAGTACCTTCTCCTGGCTACAGTTAATGGTATCTGTAGCCAGATACCAATGGTTAATCAAAATAATAATAAATTAGTGAAGGCTGATGTGTAGGAAATGAAAGAAAATAGTTTGTGTGTTTTTTAACAGATTGGGTGTAGTTCATTTTAACAGAAGTGTTTTTGTGTCCACAGTGTTTTCTTGTGCTAAGTTAGCAGTGCCTGATGAGTGGAGTTCACACGAATTCACTGAGTGGTTGTTTTGTACAGAGCTCTTCTTGTAAGGCAGGCCACTTATCCTGCTCAACAACATGTACAGTTGTCATTAATCTTCACATTGGACACACGAGGAAACTGAAGGCTAGACACATAGCAAAGCTTCCTAAAGGCAGCCAAGCAGAAAACCATATTCCAACCTTCATATTTCTGACTTCTAAAGTGGTCTTTCTTCCTTATGCCTTTGTTTGGCCAGTGCATGCTTTCTTAGAGAAAGACTACTGATCAGTACAACTCCACCAGAAGTCTGCCCTTGCTATTTACTGTGGCATCAAATTGCTACCCTCCCACACATCTCTAAGGCTAAGATATTAACTACTTTCACAAGAATTTCAGCATCAAATTTGTGATAAAAGTGCATGCCTATTCATTTTTCGATATGCAATAAAGGAAAATTTAAAACTTTTGTTTTTTATTTAGAAGCGATAATATTATTTCTATTGTACTATGCTTAAATTAATTATCATGCAATACCTAAATTTATCCTCAAAATTTATCCCTGAACAATGTTTTGGTCCATCTCTTGACCCTTTTACATACATGTGTTTGTGTACTTGTATTATAGATAACTGATTTCCCTTATTCAGTAACTAACAATAGAAAGACATTCTGGTCATGCATACAGATTTTGCAAAAACAAAACTAGTTTTGTATTTGAGACCAATATTTTCTAAGTAACAATGTGTGGTTAATCTTGGTCATCATCATGACTTGATCTAGAATCAACTGAAAGACAAGATACTAGGACATCTTTGAGAGATTTTCTTTAAAAACAAAACAAAACAAAACAAAACAAAAAACCTCCAAACTTCTCTCATTTCCTCCTCACCTCTTTATACACCCAACTTCATGAACTGTTTCTCCTCCTTTCTTTTTACTAAACAAAAACAGAGAAACAACAACAACACAAACAAACAAAGAAAACAGAAAAAAAATTAAAAAGGAAAGCCAGGTGTTGAGGCGCCCTCCTGTAATCCCAGCACCTTGGAGGCAGACACAGGTGATAACTGTGATTTCCAGGCCAGCCTGGTCTACAAAGCAAGTCCAGGATAGCTAAGATAACACAGAGAAACTCTGTCTCAAAAAACAAAACAAAACAAAAAAACAAACAAACAAAAAAAAAAAAACCTAAAAAAGAAACAAAACAAAACAAAAAAATAGAAACACAAAACAAAAAAGCCTGTAGAGATACAAATAAAAAAACCATAATATGGCAAAAGATCTGTAAGACCCTCCCCCCACCAAAAAAAACCCAAACAAAACAAATCAATATGAGGAAAAAAACCTACAACAATACCAGTGAGTTCATTTTGTATTAGCCATCTACTGCCGGGCCTAGGGCCTGCCCTTAAGTGTGGTTCGTGCACCTGAAGAGACTCTGATGGAGAAGACGAATTTTTTCTTTGCAGGTGGTTGTCAATTGGAGATAGCATCCTGGTTGGGGATAGAAGCTCAGGTTTACTCCCCACTCTCAGCACTGGAACCCCAACTGGCTCAAAGTTGCAAGACCCTGTGCATGCTGCCATAGTCTGTGTGACAACACGTGTGCATAAGTCCTTCCGCATAGGGAGGACACTGGTTCCCTGAAGCCGTCCATCCCTCTGGCTCTTACCCTCTTCCCTCCACATAGCTTCCTGCATCCTGAGGGGAGGACTTTGATGGGCATCCCATTTAGGGCTGTGTGTTCCAAACTCTTTCACTCTGTGCACATCGTCCAGTTGTGGGTATTTTGTAAGTTTTCATCTACTGCAAGAGAAAGTTTCTCGGATGATGGCTAAGTGAGACACTGATCTATGGGTATAGCAGAATGTCCCTAGGCGTCATCTTATTGCTATTCCCCCCTGGGCCCATAGCCTAAACATTCTCAGGTTCAGTGTCAGATATGGACCATGAAGTGGGCCTTAAGTCTAATCAGAGAGTAGCTGGCTATTCCCATGATGGCTTTGCCATTTTTGCACTAGTATATTTTGTAGGTAGGTCACTGTTGTACGTCACGGCATGCGTAACTGGGTTGATGACTACCGTTTACATCTGGTAGGGTACATTCCAGTACTAGGAACACTGTTCAGTTGGAGTGAACCCTTTAGTTAGGCACCAGCTCAAAATTTCTGTGTTCAATGAGATATGTAAGTATAGTCTTCTACAATAAGGCCTTGCCATCAGTTTGTGGAGAGCAACCAATAGCCTTGGCAGTAATGTGAGATGTTTCAGGGTTTCCATGGAGCCCCTTTGGCTAATTACTCAATTAGGTGTAACCCAGTCCTGGCATTGGAGGTTCTACTTGGTTGCAAAAGTTGTCTGGTGCACTGTCTCCACCATTATTTGGAGAACCTGTTTAGATTTTTTTCATGTACATATATATTTTAAAAACTTATACAGTAGTCACTTTTATATGACTCTCATATGGCCCTTACTGTGAGTTAACACTTCCTTTGTTCGTTTTCTTACCTTCGTTTTTCATTCACCTTGCTCTTTAACCCTCCTACTCCAGTCTCTCTCGTCTCGGCATAACTATGTATTCTATTTTCCATTTCTTTGAGATTATCCCCCAAGTCCCTTACACTATAACTAACGTCTGTGTCTATACAGATTATATTATTGAAGCCTGTAAGATACCATCTACATATACAAGAAAACATATAATATTTGTCTTTTGAGGTCTGAGTTATCTTGCTCAGGATAAATTTTTCCAGCTCCATCAGTTTACCTGCAAATTTCATGATATTTTTGTTGTTTTTTAAACAGCTGGATAATATTTTACTGTATGAATGTACCACATTTTTATTATCCATTCATGTATTAATAGATATCAAGGCTGTTTCTAATTTCTGGCTATTATGAATAGAAAATAATTAAACATAGAAAAGAAAGTGTCTCTGTAATAGGATATAAGTCTTTAGTGTATGTGCCCAAGAGTGGTATAACTAGGTTGAGGTAGATAATTCCCAGCTTTGAGGGGGTTTTCATGACCAAGTCAGGCAGACGTTGGTGTTTCTTTCTCATGAGCAGCCTAGATAAAAAACATTGGAAGAAGGAAACTTTGGTTTTTTTCTTCTTGCTTCCATTCATAGTGGCAAGTTTATCTCCCCCACTGCTGAAAGCACTACTGCTCTTGCATTCCTTCACTGATATCATACCCAGTTTCTTCAGGCTTTCAATGTGAAGTAGAGTCCACTGATTCTCAAGGAATCCTTTGAGCCTTCAGTGCCAAATTGGGAGTGCTAAGGTACCGTGTGCTTTCTCTAGAAAGAGAAACTACTGAATTCTCAGTCTGTCAAGTGTATGGCAGCTATTATTGGACTACCAAGACCATATCATATAAACTAATCTAATAAATCCACTTTTAGCATATATTAATTGTGTTGGTTTTTAGAGAATCCTGACTAATACAGAGCTATAATGCAGAGACTTTAAAAAGTTATAGAATTATGATAAGTAATAGTATTGTGATTGGACATTAGGTTGAAGACACAAACTTGTATTGTTTCTGAAGTTTCCTAACATACATAATTTTCAAGGTTCTCTTATGCTGTTAGTGGAAGGCCAGGGGATTGTTACAATTTTAAGTCTGATGGCTTTATCTGTTGCTGTAGCTGTCATGATGTAGAGTAGCCTTTATCAATGTCACTCTGAAGAAAGGTCTTAAGAATGCTATGATGCACATTCTCTCTCTTGGTGGGCTCAGCGTTGGCCTTAATACAATGGTAAGAGTTATCAATGCCAAGGGGATCATTTTGACTCAGAAAAGACAAGGAAGGAGGAAGGAGAAGGAAAGTCAATAACAATGAATATGTAGAAATATTTAACATAACCACTTGACTCTATGAATTAAATTGTAATTGTGTACTT
This sequence comes from Acomys minous, assembly GCF_964271855.1. Classification (NCBI taxonomy): domain Eukaryota; kingdom Metazoa; phylum Chordata; class Mammalia; order Rodentia; family Muridae; genus Acomys; species Acomys minous. Next base: position 75,248,949 of record NC_140486.1, on the reverse strand, counting down.
TTGTTTTAAAGGTTAACTATAAAAATACAGGATAGTTAAGTGGTTTCTTAGCAAGAATTTATGCAAAACTCTGTCAATTTCATTTCCTTCAGGACTTCACTATCTTCTTTACAATCATCCCTGAACATAATTTTTCCAGCTCAGACATCAAGTCAGAGCTCCGTTTCTGTGTTTCTAAAATATGACGAACTCATCATCTCAGATGTCTCAAAGCTTCCTCGGGTCTACCAAACCTACAGTTAAATGCTTGAATCATCCCTCCAAGCTTGTTTCTCTTCCAGAGACTATTTCTGCCCTCTGTCATGTTAGTAAAGTGGGGCACCGCATCGTTGTTGACATCTTCTTTTCACCTGTCTCCCATCATTTCCAGTTCTCTCTACAGCCCTTTAACTTCTAGAATTTCAGGATTTATTACTCTTTCATCCTCATGACTGTTTTGTTAGCTCATGGAACCATTATCTCTTACCTGTAATGTAGCTGATTTTCTAGCTAATTTTAGTATTTCCACTTTGTCTTTTTCTCATCCTCTTAAAGCTGGAGTGCTTTAAAATACAAATTTCATTGGATGGTACAGACTTCCACATCCAGCATTGATCCATTCCTCTTACATGTGTACCAAAGCTGTATCTCAGCATCTGTTCCTAGTCTTGTTCTTAGGAGTCTGTCCTTCCCTCTAGATAGCACAATCCATTGGCTTTTTCTCTGCTCTCAGGACACTGAATCTCTCCACCACTGAGCCTGTTGGTGTTATTCCTTATGTACCCTGGGCTGACCTAATCATGATGTAGCTGAGAATGACCTTGATTTCCTGATCCTCCTGCCTCCACCTCCCAAGTGCTGGGATTATAGGCATGTGCCACCACACTGGCTTTTCTTTGTTTAAAGAGTAATTGCAAAGTGAACACAGTTTGCAGCGAGTAAGTGGGAAGGAAAGTGCAGGAGAAGAGAACCGAAAGAGAGTCATGTCGTACATGATCTGAAGAACAATACAAATACTTGGTTTTCAGTCAAAAGTTTCTGGAAAATATTGGGCAATTTCAGCAATAGGTATGCTTTAAATGTTAAGTAATTCAGTGGTTGTGTGTAGGGGGATGAGCTCTGTGTGAATATAGGAGGGCGGAGGCAGGAATATCAATTGTGAGTATACATCCATGTAGGCACAATAGATGGTGGCTTGATATATCAATAAAAGAGACGAGATTCTGTACTTTTGAAGGAAAGCCTTTTTGATAGATAGGGTATATGGTTCAAGAGAAGGAAAAAAAGTCAAGGATTAAATCAAGAATTATAATGTGAGTGATTAGAAGATGGAATCTCTACTTATTAATAAGAGCAAGTCTGTGAAAAGCATATTTGGGAGCATAACCGCTTAGGGTTGAGTCTGGATATGCTGGTCACATACAAGTAGAATCAGTGAATAAAAATATTAGTTTATAAATCTAAAATTTGAGAAAGTAGTAAGAGCAAGGCAAAGAGAACTTTGAGTAGGTTTTACTGGTTTGCCTTTGATGAAGAAGGTCCTCTGAAGCCAAGAACAGACAAATGGATGAGTTGGCCATTCTACATCTGAACTACAAATCTAAACTTGGGACTCTTTGGTGCATAAGGGCCATCTAAAACCAAAATATTAAAAGAATTGAGATCCCCTAGAGAGTATGAATTAGGAAAAGGAGTTGACTGGATATAAGTTGTGCACTTAAAGAAGAAATTGAGGAAAGATCAGTAGAAGTGGATACAAAAGGAAAGTCCAGTGAAGTTGGAGGAAAAACTGAGTGTGATGTCCTGAAAGACAGTAAAGTAAGGGTTACAGTTGGTGAGTAGTTACCAAGCATCACCATTCCAAATAAGCATAATAGGTAAAATAATTGAACTGGCCACTGACTTTCCTAATGTGAGGTCACTAGTCAGCATGAAAAGGATTTTTTTTTAAACCATGAAATTATAGGGCGAAGCCTGCATTAGAGTAGAGTCTAGGAAAGTACAACAGTGTGCAGAAGGATGGAGAAATGGGGAAGCAGCTAAAGGAGGAAGTGGGGTTAAGAAGGTTTCAGATGGGAAACTATGTAATGTGTTGACAGGCTATTGGGAAAGAAACCCCAGGTTAATGCTGCAGAGGAGACACCTGACCGTTGTGGAAGGAAGACCTTTGAGCAAAACCTCAGTAGCTTTTGTTATGAGCATACATATTGCTCTGATGATTATAAAAATGGTGTGTCGTTCAAAAAATACAGGCAGGTAGCTGTGAGAACTCCTGTTTATTTCTCTCTGGTTGCTCCCATTTTCTACTGAAAGGGAGAATTAGGTCATTAACCAAAAGTAGCAGATATGGAGTAGAGCAAAGATTTTGGTTAAAGTTCAAAGGAAGAAGACATGTGAGATGACTCGCGTGTAGGAGAAAATAAATAGTTAAATCTGATGAAATGTGAATCAAAGCTGAGAGGGGACAGAGGGAGAGATAGAGGAAGAGAGAAGGCAGAGGTGTGTTTGTGTGTTTGCAAGGGGGAGGAGTGGAAATTAGAAACATAAAGAGAAAAAATATAGATGAGCAAGGACGCCACTTTTTGCTACTATAACCATGGAGGTAGGGCTGCCACCATTGTAAAGATCGGAGGGAAATAGAGTTCTCATGAAAAAAGGTGGCTTTTTCATGGACCTCAAAGACAAGAAGAATGTTCCTGAAAGTTAAAGATAGTAAGCATATTTATGATGGGCTACACATGTGTACAGAGATAGCCAGAAGGTTGAGGGAGTTGGGAATGGGGGTGGGAACTCAAGTCAGAGGTTCACAGAAATGAGGATTTATGCTTGTGGACTTTCCAGTGAGGCCAGGCTTTTTTTTTTTTTTTTTTTTTTTTTTTTTTGGGTTTTTTTGTTTGTTTTTGGTTTTTCAAAACAGGGTTTCTCTTGTAGTCCTGGCCTCAGGCTGGCCTAGAACTCACCGAGATCCACCCGAGTGCACCGCCACCCTGGGAGTTGAACTTTGGACATGCAGCCAGTGTCCCTAACCTCTGAGCCATCTCTCCTGCCTGAGACCCAGGCTTGTTAATGCTGGCTGATAGGAACAGGGGTATATAGATAATGGGCGATGGACTGAGTCTTTCAGTAGAGATCTTTTTCTACAACCAATGGAGGGACAGAGAATGAAGAAGATGGACTTATAATTGAGCTTGGTGGATCTGGCTTAGTCTCTCACCCCTGTGTAGATGGCTTCACAGATATGATTTTTCAATGTCTGTCTCCCTATTGTTATCAACTTCGGGGATCACAGACTGGACTACAGTCTAGGTTTGGCTATCCAGAATAGTCAAGAAAAAGGGCTAAATTAATAATGTACAGCTTTCAAGAAATTATTTAAAGTGGTCACAGAGGGAAGGCTGACAATGATATCCCGTGACTCCCCAAAGTCCAATTTTGAATTTGGAAGGCCCTAAAGGGAAATTAAACTTTGAAAAGAGAGCCAAGAATACGTTCATCTAAGCAGTATCTGCCAAGGTGTGGTCCTGCCCACCACTGGCCCATCACAGTTTGGACTACAGTCTGATCCCATAAGATGTTTTGACAAGTTGATAGAAGTTTTCAAAATCTCTTTCTGGAGACAAGATTCCCTGTGCATTGTGCCTTTTCCTTCTTTCAGCATGAGATGCCTGGAGAATTTCACCATTCTTTAGGGTCCATTGTTTTAATAATCTGAGAGATTCAAAGATATAAGTCTTTTAGGAATATCTTCTTTTCTGATAGGCTGGTTATGCCACTGGTTTATTAACCTCACAAGGGCAACGTGACTTACTGTAGCTTACTTTGTATCTCTAGACTTTGAACTACGTCTGGTGCATAAGAAGATCCCAATGAATATATGTTGGATGAACAAAAAGAAAAGAATAAAAAACTTAACTTGATCGCCAGGTCCAGACTAGCAGTAGTTAGGTGATATGGCTGCCACATAAAAGGAGACAGTGATGAAGAGAGATACCTCATTGGCTGGAAAGAACAAACTTCCATTATCTTCTGGTAAACACACTCATGTGTTGAGCATATATATATTTTTAACCACAGAGATAACAATTTATCTCAGAATTTCTCAAGTTTGAAAGACTTACTGTAAGGCATTGGTAGAAATAAGGTCAGAGACAAGTCCTAGAAATGTAAGAATCTCCCTGGGTAAGGCTTCGTGGGAGTGGGTAGCAAGGGGACACTTCAGAAGCTGGATTATTTTATCACTTCTTCGGGGTCACAACACTTCATCCTAACAGTGACTCAGCTTCTCCAGTGGCCACGTGCCTGCCTGCTCAGCTTCCTCCTTGGTTTTGCTTAGTTACACAAGAGTGCCCTGAGCATCCCAGGCTGATCTTCTGCATCGTTTCCATGATGTCCATCTTTGCTCGTGACTTTGAAAAGATGCCTCTCCATACTTTTCTGCCTGCCCAGATTGTTTCTCTTCTGCTCTGTTAGAGAAGGCCAGAGGTCACACTATCTAATTTGGTAAACAGCTGTCTTCCCCTTTTCTAAGAGCCCCCATCACTCTAAGAGGAAGCAGACAGGCATGGGAGTGCCACCCCTGGCCTGGTTTTCAGGATAACATTCTTGTCTTTCTGATGATCCATTGCAATCCCCATTTTTTCTTTTACACTCTATTTAATTATTTACTTATTTTATTTATTTATTTATTTATTTATTTATTTATTTATTTATAAATGAGGTCTTACCATTTGTTGCCAGGCCTAAAACTCACTTTGTAAATCAGACTGGATATGAGCCTGTAGAGACCCCTGCATCTACTTCCTGAGTGTTGAGATTGAAAGTCTGCACAATCATGGCCCAGCTAAATCTTTTTTCTTATTTCTTCCCTTTTCTTTTCATTCTTTTTTTTACAAGGCACTCTCTCTCATTAAAAAGATAATTACTTTCCTTAAGACCCAACTATTCCACTCCTTGGAATATACCCAGAAAATGCTCCACCACACAGCAGGGACATATGCTTAACCATGTTCATAGCAGCCTTATTCATAATAGCCAGAACATGGGAACAGTCTAAATGTCCCTCAATAGAAGAATGGATAAAGAAACTGTGGTACATTTACACTATGGAATACTACTCAACTATTAAAAACAAGGAATTCCTGAAATTTGTGGACAAATGGATTGAACTAGAAATTATCATAATGAATGAGTTAACCCAGAAGCAGAAAGAGTCAAATGGTATATACTCACTAATATCTAGACACTAGCCCAAGGGGCATGTCCCATGAAAGTCTTCACTTACCAGGAAAGTGGGTCAGAGGGGAGGACATCCTATTGAGACTTTAGGTGAGAGAAGCATAGGAGAATGGGGAAATAGAAAGATCCAGAGGGTCCTAGAAACCCACAAGAAGAACATTATGACAGACGGATCTTTCTTTATCCATAAAACTACCAAGCCATAGTGTGTACCCAGGAGACGTGGTGCCGACCCATGCTGGCCCTGTGCTTGCTGCTTCAGTCTCTGTGAGGGTGAGCCCATATGCTCCCTGCTTAGTTAATTCAGTGGTCCATGTTCTCCTGGTGCCCTCCATCCCATCTGACTTCTACAATATTCTTTCTTGTCGGGTCCCAGACCGCGGGAAAAATCGAATCAGGGTTCACCTGAAAGAGGGAGTGGGGATTGAAAGTAGGATGCAGAGACACGAAAAATAACAAACCAAGTCAAGAAATTTCTGGTCAAGATTCCTCTTTAATGAGGACAAGTAAGACTTTACATAATAAGGTCAATAGGATCTAGTCTGTTCCCTCTCTCCCTAGCTCCCAAGGCAAGAACACAATAGCCTGAATAGCTCTCTGTAAGAACTTCCTTAACCCTCCAGGTGTTTCTCAGTAGAGATTTCCCTACTTCTTTCAAAGGTAAATAGTCCAAGGATGGCCTGGAACACAAAGACCACCTCTGGCGGAGATCAGCAGCTGGAAGGTCACAGCATGCAGCCTAAGCACTGGATTTCTGACGTGGCAGAATTTGACTTGGCTTCCCACACTCTCTCCTTTTTCAGTGGAACTCACTGAGCTCCAAGGGGAGAGACCTCCAATTTAGACTCTGCATAATGTCTGGCTGTGGGTCTCTGTATCTGTTCCCACCTGCTGCCAGAGAAAGCCTCTATGATGATGAATTGACAAGACACTACAAGTAAAGGAGAATATTATTACGAATCATTTTATTAATTCTTTTTTAAAAGACCAGTTGTTTGGCTCTACCTTAGGTCACTGGGTTACCCAGTCTCCAGTTCCTGGCCATCCAAGAAGTGTCTGGCATGGACTTCCTCTTGTGGAGTGGACCTCTAGTTAAACTGGATATGGCTAGCCACTCTCACACATTCAGGCCCACCATTGGCCTAGCACATCTTGCAGGTAGGACTGATTGCTGATCAAAGGTTTTGTGGCTGAGCTGATGTTCATGTTTCTCTGGCTGGGCTGGTGTCTATGTTTCTCTTATGGTAACCTTTACCAAACAGACTAGGAAGTGGGGTGAAGGCTCAATGCAGGCACCAGTTCAGCCTTTCAACATTCAGTGAGCAGTGCGGATGTTGCCCTTGGCAACAGGTCCCCGCCCCCCATCAGTTTATGGGGAGCAAGCCTCGGTCCTAGCATCAGCCTGCATTGTTTGGGTCTCTCCATGGGACCCCCTAGTGTGGATTCCTTTCTCAGGGAGGCTGGGATGAGAATCTAGTCACAGAGTTTTCTTCAGCATTCTGGAGGCTAGCTGAAGAAGGCTCTGTCCCCAGAGCCAGTCACTAAAAGGCCTCCTGGGCAGAGAGGGAGCTTTCTGGCCAAACCCCCAGCCTGAGGGAGTGCAGGGCATTTAGCCGGGTTGAGACAGTGGGAGTTCATGTCTCCACATTCCTTCCAGCCCGGGGTAGGGGTGGCGTGAGGGGGGTGGGCGGGGTGGAAAGTTACTGACAGCACTTGGTTAAAATAAAGACAATCAAGAGATGGAGAGGTAGATTTTAATTTTATCTTAATGATAAAAGAAAGACAAAGACAGGAAGCTACTGTGCCCCCACCCTAGATCTCTGGGTTTTTTAACAAGGGTATCTGAATTGCAGGCCATAGGATCAGGACACCTTCCCAGCCTTGTCTCCAGGGCAGCTTTGATATGTATTTCTTCAAAGAGCCAGCTTTTGACACCTTTTGTGTGGTCTGCTAGCCCCAGGTCTGGTGGGTTGCTGCCAGTAGGGAGGTCTCCTCCACCTACAGGCAAAGGCCCACACCCTAGGCCAACAGCTAAACTGAATGCAACCCAGTCCTGCCACTGGAAGGCTTGACTGGCTATAAGAGGCGGCCAGTTGAGAGTCTGTATCTCCCATTACTAGGAGTCCTTACTAGGACCATGCTCATAGATTCCAGGAAGTTCCCACTGCACTAGGTTTCCACATTGTGCCCCTAGTGCCCCCAATTTGAACTGTCTTTCCTCACACTCTCTCCCTCCATTCCATCTCCCTGACCTGACCACTTCTGTTCTTGTCCCCACCCACACCCATACACAAAATTTGTACTATTTTCCCATCTCAGAAGGATCCATGCATCCCACCTAGATCCTTCCTCCTCACCTAACCTCTTTGGGACTACAGATTGTAGCTTGGTTATCATTTACATAACAGCTAATATCTCTTATAAGTGAATATATATCATATTTGTCTTTTGGGGTCTGGGTTACCTATGGATGATGTTTTTTTTTCTAGTTCTATCCATTTGTCTGCAAATTTCCTGGTGCCATTTTTTAAACAGCTGTGTAATACTCCATTGTGTAAATGTACCACATTTTCTTTATCCACTATTCTGTTGAGGGACATATGTTATTTTCTGACTATTATGAACAGAGCAGCAATGAACGTGGTTGGCCAAGTGCCCTTGTGGTAGGATGGGGTGTCCTTTGGGTATATGCTCAGGAGTGGTATAGTTGATGCTCAAGGGTGGTATAGTTGGATCTTGAGGTACATCAATTTTCAACTTTCTAAGAAATCATCATATTAATTTCCATAGTGACTGCACAAATTTGCACTCCAGCCAGCAATGGATGAATGTTCTCCTTATTCCACATACCTCACTGCCATGAGCTGTCACTCGTGTTACTGATCTTAGGCATACTTACAGGTATAAGATAAAATCTCAGTGTTGGGTCCCAGCCCGCTGCAAAAATCGAATCAGGGTTCAGCTGAAAGAGGGAGTGGGGATTGAAAGTAGAATACAGAGACACGAGAAATAATGAATCAAGTCAGGAAATTTCTGATCAAGATTCACTTTAATGCCAACTAGTAGGAACATATATAGAGCAAGGTCAATAGGATCTATTCTAATCTCACTCACCCTAACCCCTGGGCAAGAATGCAATAGTCTAAATCGCTCCCTGTAGAACTTCCTAGTTCTCTGGGTGGTTCCAAGTTGGGACTTCCCTACTTCTTTCAAAGGTAAATGGTCCAAGGATATCCTGGAACACAAGACCTCATGAGGTAAAGGTCAGCAACTCGAAGGTCACAGCATACAGCCTAAGCACAGGATTTCTGACATGGCAGAATTTGGCATGGCTTGAATTTGGCACGGCTTCCCACATCTCAGTCATTTTTATTTGCATTTCCCTGGTGGTTAAAGATGCTGAGAATTTCTTAAACTGTTTCTGAGCCATTTGATATTCCTTTATTGTGATCTGTTTAGATTTATAGCACATTTTAATCAGATTATTTTTTATATCTAGTTTCTTGAGTTCTTTTTATATTTTGTATATTAGTGCTCTATCAGATATAGAATTGACAAAAATCTTTTCCTAATCTATAGGCTGCCAATATGTGTTATTGATAGTGTCCTTTACCTTACAGAAGAATTTCAGCTTTATGAGTCTTATATCCAGCCTCTTTCCTGAAGGAGTTTACCAGCTGTAGGAGTTCTCTGGTAGAATTTTTGGGGTAACTTATGTATACTATCATCTGCAAATAACTATACTTTGACTTCTCTCTTTACAATGTCTATCCATTTGATTTCCTTCAGTTGTCTTTTTGCTCTAGCTAAAATTTCAAGTACTATTTTGACAGTAGACAACCTCGTCTTCTTTTTGATTTAGTGGCAATGATTTGAATTTCTCTCAATGTAATTTGAGGTTGGCTATCAGATTGCTGTAAATTGCTTTTATTATGTTTAGGCATGTCACTTTACAACTTTGTAATGTTCCTTCAGTTTCTATTTTGTGGAACAATTTGAGAATTGGTGTGATCTCTTTTTTGAAAGTCTGGTAGAATTCTGTGCTAAAACCATCTGGCTCTAAGCTTTGTGTGTGTGTGTGTGTGTGTGTGCGCGCGCGCGCGCGCGTGTGTGTGTTGTGTTAAATTTTAATGACTGCTTCTATTTCCTTAGGGGTTATAGGACTATTAAAATTGTTTATCTTATCTTGATTTAACTTTGATAAGTGGTATCTACTGAGACATTTTCCAATTTGTTGCAATACAGGTTTTTAAAGAATGTCAAAGAACAAACAGATTTACAAAGAAATCAAATAAACAGCACATTTCATAATAGCCTCAAATGATATAAAACATCTTGGGGATAACTCTAACCAAGCAAGTGAAAGACATCTATAATAAAAACTTCAAGACTTTGAAGAAAGGAACTGAAGAAGCTATCATAAGATTAAAAGATCCCCCATGCATACAGATTAGTAAAGTTAACATACTAAAAATGGTCACCTTTCTATCTACAGATTCAATGCAATTCCCATCAAAATTCTAACATAATTTTTTACAGACCTTGAAAGGACAACTCTTACATTGGGTTAGGGTGATTGTTATGATTAATAATTAGATATAAAATATAAGGTAATAATAAGGTATCAGGCAGCAGATATTATGTTGTAGAGGAGTTTATTAAATGATCATGGGGGGAGAAGGAAAAGGAGAATGGGTACTCCAGAAAGAAGAAGACAAAGAAGAAGAAGAAGAAGAAGAAGAAGAAGAAGAAGAAGAAGAAGAAGAAGAAAGAGAGAGAGACAGAGAGACAGAGAGACAGAGAGACAGAGAGACAGAGAGACAGAGAGACAGAGAGACAGAGAGAGAGAGAGACAGAGAGTAGTGTAGAGAGAGAAAGCAAGAGTAGAGTGGAGAGAGACCATGAGGAGGATTTGTTCTTTTATATGGCCCTGGGCAGGGCCATGTCCCCATGGCAGGTATACAGTGACATCACAGGTAGGTGGACTGAAGAACTCTAACAGTGATTTTAGGTCTAGGTGTTGGTTTCTGGTTTTGACTTCCTTGGGTGGTTGTTTTGTTCCTTGGTTTCTGTTTCCTTTATGGATTTTCAGAGTGTGATGGCTGTGTGTCACCTGTTTTACTGGCCTGCCTGGCTGGTGTGTTGGAGGCTGGTATACAGCAATGAGTGATGGGAGGGGAAGCAAGGAGGGGATGGTCTGTGTGATCCACAGGAGACTTGGGTAGGGGAAGGGAGGCCACTGATTGTGATCTGCTTCAGTGCTAGGGAGGGGACTGAGGGATTGGGCTTGGGGGAACAGAGAGCGTTGGACATATACTTTCAAGTCACTGAAATTCCATCTTGACTTCCTAAGTAAATCTGACTTTTAGAGGAAAAGAAATTTATAAGAAACTATACTCATCTTTGGTAGCCTTATTGGCATGTGGGTATGTGTTGATTTTGATATTATTTCTCAAGATGCATAGTTATATCTAAATATGCTTTAGATAACATTAACGTAGTGGCCTATAGGGAATTCGTACTCATCTTCCCCTTTATATTCTTTTATGTTTCTGCTGCAGGTGATTTCAACACCACTTAACCAGAGAGTAAAAACCTAAGTCTCTGTAGCTTCCCTAGTGCTCTGGTGGGCTCACTCTATACATTTAATTGACTGTCTTATCTCAAGTGTTTCCCAATGTCCCTTTACTCCTCCATTTCCATTGCTGTTTCTGCAGTTCAGGTTCCTGCCATCACTTGTTAGTTCTCAAACCTGGGACAAATGGCTGAGGTGCCTAATTAACATATCAAAGTGGACCTGGCTACAAGATTCTCCCAGCACCCTTCAGTTCCTACCTATTATAGGGTATGGATGGTATACTCTGCCCTCCACTATAAACTTCTTTAGCCCAAAAACTAGCTGCCCTTCTCCCAGATGCCCTTCCCTATATAATGCAGCCATTTGGTTACTTGAACCTATTTTTTATGATTTACCTTCCTAGCTTCTCGGTTTGGTCTGTCCCCCTCCCCCTGCCCCCTGCCCCATGGTTCAGGGTCACATTCACTCGGGACTTTCCCAGATGTCCCTGCCTCTGGCTACGTATTCCCTTTTATCTACAATAATTCTTCTGTTCCGAATACCTAGGACCAATCATGTCCTTCCATCTTTCTTTTTTCTTTCTTTCTTATCCATTTGAACCAATAAAATGACCTCACTGGAAATTCTGCCTCTATTCTTTACTTCTGCAATCCTCACACTACTGGGAAACTTAAAGTAGTAATTCAAAATTATTCACTTTAAAGAATTATATCTTTTAATATATATATATATATATATATATATATATATATATATATATATATATATATATATTACCATTAAGGATAAAGTTAAACCCTCTTCTTGTGAAATGTAAAAATGCTCAATTTAGCTTCTGACCCTTTCTTTGGCCTCTAATCCCTGATCCCACTTCATTCCATCCCATCTCAGTCCATCATTAACAACTGACAAAGACTGAGTCGGCCTCGTCCTTTCACATATCCTGGATGAGAAACTTCTCCTGTCCTGATTTGGTTCAAACAGCTTCACTCACATACCCTTCCTTGGTCGGCTTCAAAGAAGATGGTGGTCAATCCCACTCTCATTCTTTTTACTGTGCTTGTCTCAAGGCTGTAAAATCCGCCCCTTCCATTTGCTTCCCTGGCTGAGAACTCCCTCAGGGCAGTCTTTCTCAGGGTTCTTTCCTTGTGCTGAGCAGAGCATCTGGCCCAAGAGCAGGTTTTCAGCAGGTTGGAAAGTGAATGAAACTTAAGTCTATTTCCTAATTTCTAAATATTTTTTCTATTAATTTTTCTTTATCTTTTGTGTATGAGTGTTTTTGCCTGCATGCATATTTGTGCGCCACTTGTGTTTCTGTTACCCAAGAAGACCAAAAGAGGGCACTGGATCTAGAGTGACAGACAGTTGTGACCACCCTGTGCGTGCTAAGTATTGAACCTGGGTCTCCTGAAAGTGTAGCCTGGGCTCCTAATCACTGAGCCATCTATCCACCCCACTCCATTTTTCCTTCTTTTTTCTTCTTCTTTTAAATTAGTTTTTCTTAAACAGAAAAAGGAAGATGGAGAAAGATTCATTTTAATTTTCACGTCTCCTATGAGGGTTTGGAAAACTGTAGAATAAGAAAAGAGATGTAATTTGTAGTGTGACTTTTGTAGGTAAAATGTTTCAGAGATTCAACATTTAAAGAGTGTAGAGGGATCCATCTGGCTTTACCTTTGCCTTGTTTTTTTTTTGTTTTTTGTTTTTTGTTTTTTGTTTTTGTCAAGTATTACGAAAAACAATGATGGCTGTTATCAAATGCCCAGAACTACCCAGAGTATAACTCAAAATATAACCAGAATTATAACCAGAGTTAACAACTCTTAAGAGAGTAGCCGCAGTGAACACAGTTCAGAATCCTCAAGCCCACCCTGGCTGTGACTGGTACACCAGAGAGCTGGGGCTGTCCTGGTCATATGAGGGCTGTGGAACTGGCTCCAAGGCTGCTGCGAGCAAATCTGTGCTTTCTTCCCTAAATGTTACAGTGACAGGAAGATACTCTTTCTGCCTTGGTTGTCACATTAGAACGATCTCAAAATAGTTTTCAGGCAACAGCTGTTAATAATTACAGAGAAAGTATTTTAAAGTCACCCCAGCCAGAACATTTGTTTTGTGTCTGAAATGATAATTTATTGGTTGACAACTTCTTGCCCCTGCTTCACTCAGTTACAATTGTCTTGCCTTTGGTTATACTTACTTCTCTGGTAGGCACCACACCTACCCCACTCTCTGATCACATGTTCCCTTCATGTTAGCGAAAGGCTCCACCAAGTCCAGTTCAGAGTGATCTTTGGTCTCTTAGCTATTAACTAACTTTACATCAACTGTGTAGCACTTAGCACATCGATCTGGAATCTGGAAGTTTGAGAATAGTCCATAAAAGTCTGTTGTCCATTTCCAGATTCACTTGGATGCTTTGAGAAAAATTGTCTAGGCACATGTCCTTGAATATACTCCGTTCATTTCTGTGGAGGCTCGCTCTATTTTATTGTTAGAAAGAAAAAAAACTGTTTAGGAACCCCTGTATACTGGGGGTTATGAGGAGCACATCTATATACATTAACCAATTGGAACGTCATTAGAATTTTAAAATGCATTATCTTCAGATTTACAGCCACAAATGCTACTTGACTCAGTCACAAGGAGAGTTCCTGGTGGTAGGAGAAGGGTGTGACACTGTCAGTTGTAAACTTCCTGCAGGTTCTGAGCTTGTGGCGAGCTGCACCAGGAGAGGAGAGGAGATGCCGTTGATAACCACCTCCTATCCTCTTGATCGTGTCAAACTTCAGTTTAGGCACGCCACCTGAAAATGACATCTATACGGTCTTTTTTGAGGCTCAACAACTTGTCTTCTGCCTGCTTTTTCCATTAAAAAAATTGTTAACTCCTGGAGGAAAGGAAAATTCAGCTATGTCACAGTGCCAGATAATAGAGCTTAAATTCACTCTACGTTTCCCTGCCTCCTGGACAAGTTATCAGTCCTTTGAGACTCTTTCTTTCTTTTTAAATGTGTATGGGTGTTTTGCCTGCGTATATGTCTGTGCACTACATCTATGCATGGCACCCTAAGATGATGCGGAATATCCTGGGGTTATAGCTACAGACTGTTGTGAGCTGCCATGTAGGTCCTGGGAATGGAACCTAGGTCTTTTGGAAGAGTAGACAATGCTCTTAGCTGCTGAGCCATCTCTCCTGCCCCAAGAAAGTTGATGTCTTTATGTTATTATGAGTGACTGGGTGTCATTGCTTAAGGCTTCTTCTTCACCTGATAGTAACCCTAATTGAGAGTCAATGGCATTTCCATATAAGGCTATAGATATTAGGTTGTAATTTATGGAAATTGAAAATTAAAAAGTCTCATTGAGAAAATTGGGTTTCCAAATTCATAACGCTCACATAAAGGTGGTTAGTCTTAGATTTTTATCCCAAATCCTTCTAACACAACACTTAAATTCTCCATAAACTGTGGCTGTCTTGGAGCTTGATGTGTAGACTAGGCTGGCCTTGAACTCACAGAAATCCTCCTGCCTCTGTCTCCTCTGTGCTGGGATTAATGATATGCAGCACGATACCCAGCCTAAGACTGTTTTTAATCTTGGGAGTGAGTATTTACTTATTTGAGAACTGGTGTGCTGGGGCTTCCTGGGAGATTTGAAGGTGGTTGCTGTGACAACGGCTATGGAGGGGGTAGGACTGCCAGGCCTCTGCTGTGTTCCGTGCTGCTTGTGCCTTCTCTGTCTGTCTGTGCTAAACATAATGCCTCTGCTAAACATAAATCCATCTCTATTGTGACAAAGTAAGACTAATCCAGTCCTTGTAGAAAAGCACTATTTTAGTTACTGTCTGCAGTCTCCAGCTGTCTCTTCCTACAGACCTCTAAAAGGAAACCGGCCTGGGTTTTTGTAAGGGAATTGTTTCCTTGTGTTAAAGGCAATGCAGGCCTGGAGAGCTCAGCTACGGAATGGAGCGGAAGACAGCCAATCTTGGCAGTGGACTGACTACATTCCACACATCATTGTTTAGTTTACCACCATTGAACCTTCTTTGTTAAGTAGCCTTAAGCATGACTTTGCATAATTTCCTCTTGTCATTGTGACTCAGCATTTTTCATAGACTGTGCAGTCCACAGCACTGAAGGAGGTCAGGCTGGAAATAGTGGCTAGAAGAAACTCAGGGCACATAAATTTAACTAAAAGTGTCTATCAGAACTCGCAGGCCTTGATTATTATGTGTATGCTAGTTTTCAATCCTTAGTACATAATAATAAAAAAATTAATTCTGGGGAAATAGTAAATGACATGTAAAAATGATCTAGGTTTATGAATGTACTCAAAATATCACTTATTATAGTAACTAAACATCTTTCATATAGGAAATCAGTAGTTTATTATGGAATAAGAGGAAATATATAACTTTAGCACAGCATTAGTATTTTTTTATCATTAGTACTTTTATACTAATAACAATGAGCAGAATTTGACTGCTTTGGCTTACAAAAACATAGTGGATTTTTGTAAGTTGAACAAAATATGCAGTACTAAGCTATTTCAAATTCCTAGACCAAAATATAAGGCAAAGTTCTGAACCTTGTGTGTCTTTTTTGGCAGGCTCTGTGTTTCCACTCAGTCACAGTGCTGATCTTGCCCAATGACTCCCATTTAAGAGCCTTTTTGTTAAAATATTAACTTAAATGACTTAAACTTCTAGAAGATTCTTGTTTTTGTTTTTTCCTGGGAGGAAATGTTAATAGTTCAAAGTATTATAAAATATTTTAAGTATTTCCCAGAAACACAATTTAGAATTAATTCAGAAAAAGTATGATAACAAAAATATTCAGGGTCCAAACAAACCTACTGAATCATATTTGCTAGACAAATGTAAGAATGCTAGCACTTTAAGCCTCAATGTGAATTACTAAAACCTCTATGCAGTGCAGTCTTCCCCTTCCCTTTGCTGAGTGGGCTGTAAGATATATCATCACACTGGCCTCTGAAATCAGTCCCGAGGACTTCCCACCCAGTCCTGAGGCATGACCTCTACCACCCAGTGCAGCCTGGGCTAGAATTCCAGCACCACCAGACCACTTTGTGGAAGGAAAAACTGATGCTGCCCTTTTTCTTTTTATGTTTGCTGCAGTCTATTTTGGCAATTCTGCAGCTTGGGAAAGCGGTGGACATCCTCATGGCTGGCGCAGGCTCAATAGCCACAAACCTCTTCCTTCACTCTAGGGCTTGTATGCTGGAGCAACTCCAGATAATAGACATACTCAGTGTTTGCTTTGTTTTCTTTTTTGGTTAAAGACATAGAAATTTACAGGGGAGAAACTGCTAAACGGGACCATAAAAGTTGAAAGTGCTGAGTGTACTCAAAGTCAGCCACAGAGGTCTTGGGGACCACAGGAGAGGGAAGAGGGGGTGGGGTGGGATTGGGGAGAGAGGAATAAAGAGGAAAGAAGAATGAAGTGACATGGCTAAGTGTAGAGGAGACTGGAGAGGGGACAAGTGGTCATCCACAGGGTCACCATTCCCTTTGAAAACAAGCAAACAAACTAAAATTACAAAAGAAATAAGAAAAAGAAAAGAAAACACACAAGACATTCACACACAAAATCTAAACCCATGAAAACACAAAACCAAAAACCATAAAATACAAGCAAAAGAGCAATAAGAAAAAAAAAATGGCAAAGTCTACAAAAATACCATTTTGTGTTGTGTTGTTGGCCATCTCCTGTTGGACACAGTGCTGCTCCTTAAATGTGGTTTGTATATTTAGTGAGACTTCATCTGAGAAAACTAAGTTTTTCCTTTACAAATGGGTGTCAGTTAGAGATTGCTGCTTAGTGAGCAATGGGAGCTCATGTGTACTTCCTGCTCTCAGCCCTGGGACCCCATCTGTCTTAAATCTACCTGTGCTGCAGCATTCTCTAAATGTTCAAATGTCTGTCAGTCCTGACGATTCTGGAAGTTTCTGATTGATTAAACTCATTAAAAACAAAACAAAACAAAACAAAACAAAACAAAACAAAACGTTGTGTGAGGTGGCTCACATCTTTAATCCCAACACTCAGGGAGGCAGAAGCAGGTGGATTGCTGTGAGTTTGAGGCCAGCCTGATTTACAAAGCAGGTCCAAGACATCCAAGGCCATACAGAGAAACCCTGACTTGAGACACACACACACACACACACACACACACACACACACACACAGAGTGAGAGAGAGAGAGAGAGAGAGAGAGAGAGAGAGAGAGAGAGAGAGAGAGAGAGAGAGAGAGAGAGTTGCCTTCCTCTCTTTCCCAGAAACATATTTTCCCTGAGGAGGCCATCATCAGATTTTAAAAGTCTTATAGTGAAAACAGGATATCATGAGTTAAAAGGGGGCAAAGTTAGAGTGGTTCTAGTCTTCAAAGTACAGAATTACCAATATATACTATATATGAAACTAATTATTTAGAATAAAAAAAAGAAATCACAACAAATTGTCATAATTTCCTTTTGCTATTTTATAAAAACATATGGCCTCTTTTAGGATTTTTGGAATGAGTCCTTTTGAGAAAGGAGTTTGAAGCCAAAGGCTTTATTAGCCTCATGATAAATCTGCTTGCAATCTTAATGATATAAATTGCACTAGAGCAAAGGTCTCACCACCTTCTCATTTCAGAGAGCTTCTCATGGGAGCACTGGCGAAGAAGGTGATGTTACTGCCTTTACAATGCTGGCCCCAAATGGTTCAGAAAGTATGCAGAACACCACTGCATATGTAAATACAACTTACATATGAAAATTCTTTACAAGGTTATAAAATTATTCATGTATATAGGAAAATATGAAATATGAATATGAAAGATTTAGTTTGGCTAATCAATATGTACAATATCTAAACCCTCAATGAACCTATCTATTTTTACCTTCTATAGCTTATTAGAGGTTTGTTTTATAATTACTATGAAATATTATACTTTATTTTTCTTTGGACAACTTCACATTTCATATTTGAGAAAATATTATTGCAATAACCATTCTAATGTGACTTTAGTTATAGTTAACCTTATACAGAAGAATGAATCACAGCTTTACAGATCATTTTAATGTGTGTTTTGTATGTGTTTCAACTCTCTTATTATATAGGCTTATCATTTGGTGGTGCGTTGGCAATCATAACAGTCTTTCAGATTGATATCTGTTTAAATTTTTTAATAGTACAGAGAATTTTGATTAGGATAACTCAGGATTCAGAAAAAATGTGGAATTGTTGACAAAGGCATGCAAAATGTTAGGTAGAGTGGATGCAAGTGGTAGACAGGAAGTGACAGGCAGAATGGGACAGCAGTATGACAAGAATGGGAAGACACGGGACAGGGAACGTTGGCAAATGACAAGATTCGAGGGCTATGGTTCTGGGCTGAAAAAAGCATCAAGCAAGTTGGCACCAGGTTGAGTTAACGGAGACAGAACTGTACCTTGTAATAATGTCCAGGGATTTGTCACTTGGTAAGTGGCCAGTGTGAGCTGTGAGGGTCAGACAGACAATCAGCCAGATAGAACTAGGAAAGTAGAATCCGAGGCGGGAGGTCTCAGCCCTGATTCTTCGCCATACTTACCTGGAGATCGTTAAAGTCCACAAAAGCCTGGGTATTCCAGGACAACTAAGGCATGAGACACTGGTGTGTTTGAAAATTTTATCAGGTGATTCTTGAATTCAGACAAATTTGAGAGCTGTGGTTTAGAACAGTTGGCATCTAAAGAAACTACATGCACCATATCATTCATTGTTGGTTTATAAACCAGAACATTTGAGGAAAGACCTGGGTGAAAGCAGTTTTGAAAATCCATCTCAGTGTTGCTAACGAGCTTAGGAGCTGCTGGACTGGGGGATTATTTTCTGTGATCAACTTTGCCTCATTCACTGAGGGAAACTTTGTAGGGTTTTAAATGTATTAAAATCATATTTCGTGTCTAGAAGCTTAAGTCACAGAAAGGAAACAAACTAACAAAATTACAATAACAGGACCTTGAAAACTGGGAGGCTTTAGGGGAGCCACTGCCCGTCTGTCACAGATGGAAAGTGGCGCAGAAAGGACACTTGACTTGTTCCTTGTCTTTTGGGTAGCTAAGAACAGAATCCTCTGATATATCATTTTGGTTTTATTTTCTAATTTACAATGTTGATTCCTAAATTAAAACTCTTATTACAAAGTGGAAAACACTAAAATGGATATAACCTAATTCGCAAAATCCTTCAAACACGTGGGCAAAGCCAGTGTGACATCATGTAACTCTTGACACTAGAAGAAAATCATGAAGCATAGAAAAGTTGACCAGTAAGCAACTGAATTGAGCCCTGAAAAGCTGACGCTAAGCTTGGAGCTTCAGCTAACAGTTGTGAGAATTCTTTAATCAAAGAGGAAGCTATTGGGCAACAGTTGTTTGTGTAAGACGACTAGAACTGTGGGGGTCTTCAGGTTTGGAACAGCATGTGGGTAAGGTCATACACTGAACTCTAAAAGGAACATTTGCAGTCACTACTTAGTTCCTCTGCTATCTGACTGTCATGTGATTTCATATTCCCTGGATTTCAAGTCTACTACCTGAACCAACCCATTATAGAAGAATTAGAAACAAAAGCAGATTTCTTTTGTTGGGTAAAATTAACAACACATAATAAGTTCTGATTCTTACACATACTTCCTTGTGTTTTCCTGTGCTTTCATTTCAGGATACAGTCTGTTGAAGGCGGGGGATGGGGGAAGCAGTGGTCGCACAGAGTCCTCTGTTCTGATGACAGGTTGCGAGCTGCAGTCTGTCTTTTCTATTTCCTGCTCCCTCTATCTTTGCCAGGGGCTACAGTACAAATGCTGCTGCAGCCTAGAAGCAACGTAAAGGAGGAAAAGTAAGCAGATAAGATCCATCGCGCCGGGAATGAGGAAAGTCTGCAAGGGCTGAAATGAGTGGCCAGATCTTCAGCATATACACACCTCAGTGGGCAGACACAGAAGTCCACACGGTTGTATAAGATACTTAAGTACAGATGAGAACACCTTCCGTATAGCTCTCAAAAGGTCATCATTGTAAGCATTTCTATATCTAAGGTCCATAGAAAACTCACAGCTTCTGGGTATCTACAACTCCCTAGAAACTGTTTATAAAACTTCTGTGCTTTGTCTACATTCTTCCTGGAGAAAGGCAATCGATCATTTTTATTGAGTGATCAGAATGAGAAAAACCATGTGCTATTTACAAGTCAAGGAAAGGAAAAGGTGACCAGGGTTATTTTTAATCTCAAGGCGAGGAAGACATTTCTCATTTAAAGCTGTCCAAAGATGAAATGAGCTACCATGAGAGGTTTCAACTTCCAGATCATTTGGGCAGAATGTCATACAAGGAACAATGGATGGCTGAAATATGTTTTTACATTTCTGTAAAACAAATGGCTACAATAGGATGTCCTCCCCTCTGACCCACTTTCCTGGTAAGTGAAGACTTTTATGGGACATGCCCCTTGGACTAGTGTCTAGATATAAGTGAGTATATACCATTTGACTCTTTCTGCTTCTGGGTAAACTCACTCATTTTGATCATTTCTAGTTCAATCCATTTGTCCACAAATTTTGGGAATTCCTTGTTTTTAATAGCTGAGTAGTTTTCCATAGTGTAAATGTACCATAGTTTCTTTATCCATTCTTCTATTGAGGGACACTTAGGCTGTTTCCATGTTCTGGCTATTATGAATAAGGCCGCTATGATCATAGTTGAGCATATGTCCCTGTTGTGTGCTAGAATATTTTCTGGGTATATTCCAAAGAGTGGATTAGCTGAGTCTTGAGGAAGCCCTATTCCCATTTTTCTGAGAAAGCACCAGATAGATTTCCAAAGTGGTTGTACTAGTTTGCATTCCCACCAGCAATGAAGGAGTGTTCCTCTTTCTCCACATCCTTGCCAGCATGTGGTATTGCTTAAATATTTGATCTTAGCCATTCTGATGGGTGTAAGATGGAATCTCAGTGTCATTTTGATTTGCATTTCTCTGATGATTAAGGACGTTGAGCATTTCTTTAAGTGTTTCTCAGCCATTTGGTATAGGAGAATGAGGAAATAGAAGGATCCAGAAGGTCCTAGAAACCTACAAGAGGAACATTATGATGGGTGGATCTGGGCCCAGGGGTCCTGCTCAAATTATGGCACCAGCCAAGGACAATATGTGCAGTAAACTTCGAACCCCTACTCAGATCTAGCCAATGGACAGGACATTCTCTACAGTTGAGTGGAGAGTGGGGACTGACTTTCACATGAACTCTGGTGCCCCATATTTGACCACGTCCCCTGGATGGGGAGGCCTGGTGGCCCTCAGAGGAAGGATAGCAGGCTACCAAGAAGAGACTTGATACCCTATGAGCATATACAGGGGGAGGAGGTCCTCCTCAGTCATAGTCATAGGGGAGGGGAGTCAGGTGAAAGCGGGAGGGAGGGAGGAACGGGAGGATACAAGGGATGGGATAACAATTGAGATGTAATAAGAATAAATTAATAAAATATTTAAAATGGCTACATATAAAACGAACATATACAAATATAGTTAATGTGAATTCTGGTGAGATGAGGAACCCTGAACCCCAAAGCCATAACTATGACAAGAACTGTGGATAGTGAGGGAAGCTCTGCTTAGCGTTTGTTTATACGCTGTTGAACCTCAGCCTAGAAACATATTTTCTGTACAAGAACATTATTGTGGTACCTAATCACAGCAAACTGCTAACATGGGGAAGTTGGCAGAGAACTACAGGTGCAGATATAGTGGTTAAAACGATAGTCTTAGCTGGAATCAACTTAGACTTACTTGCTTCTTCCTGGTGGGACACATTTGCGATCCTAGAACTTACAAGGCTGTTTGAGACCAGTTGGGCTACACACAGAGCTGGGGCGGAGGGGGAGGGGGGGAACCCACAAAGTTGATTCCTAGACTGGTGAATTTCACTCTTGTTTCCTTATTCACTCACTAGTCAGGTGTGAGTTTGAAGCTATGGCTACTCCGTTTCCCATTCATAAAATGCCAATGACAATAGTACCTACAGTGAGATACACACAAGAAGTCATATAAATAATTGAAAACTGGGCCAGCTGTGGCAACTATACCTTTAATTCTAAGTGGATCCCTGTGAGTTTAGGGCTAGCCTGATCCACACAAATGCGTAGAGAGACCTTGTGTCAAAAGAAAAAAAAGTCTTGTCAAATGTTAAATGATCACCCGTATTTATAGTTACCATCTAAAGATGTTTGATTTCCATTAGAAATGGGGATGTTTGATACAGGAAATTTTTCTTTTCTTGATTCATGCTTCTCATATATAAAATAGTAGACACACACTAAACAAAAATAATGCCTCATTTTAAATTGTCCTTAACTGCTAAGGCTCATGAGTATCCTGAGGGGTCTTGCTTAAAAAGAGGAATTCAAAGCAATTGTATAAGTTTAGGCTTTTCTTAGCACACTTATTCTTGCTCTGAGAGCAATGGTTTAGTGAGTGTAGGTGATCCTCGGTTTAGTATATGGTTCCTCATTCAGGTTTGGTAGGGTTGCACCATGTTTTGAGTCTGTGGCGTCTGATCTCTACCTCAGCGTTCTAATTCGAAGTGTTGGGGGGAGATAGCTTAGAGGTCACTAAGCAGTGGTGTAGACAGCGCATGCTGATACTTCAGAAATAGCTTGTGTTCCTTTCTATGGGGAAACTTCTTTTAGTCTTCTCTCCATAAAGGCAACCAAAGGGGATTCTTTTTTTTTTTTTTTCCTCTCTCTCTCTCACAGACTGCATCTCAATTTTTCTTTTTTCTTATTGGCCTTAAATTACAGATCTCTTTTGGGTTTGTAGATCTCAAGGTGGTCCTGATTTGTTCTCTGCTTAGAGGGGGATTCCCAGCCAGAGGAGTGCACTGCATCGACAGGGGATGGAGGGAGCTCAGGCACCTGCTCTTGGCTGAGTCTCCCTTGCCCAAATGTTTTTTGAGTAAAGACTTCTCTTCTGATAGGGAAGTCTGCCACTTTTTATAGTCTATTTAAAGCTTTCTTATTAACTTAAAGCAACACACACACACACACACACACACTTTATGTGTATGGTGCCTAAGTCCTTAATTAATAGCTGCTGGAACCTCATGAAAAGTAATAGGTTCCTGCCTTTAAATTTAACTTTACATCCTAAATTAGTAGCATGTGCAAATACATCAATCAAGCTGGCTGGCTTGGACAGCAGTGTTTTCAAGGTTCGTCATAACTGGGTAGTAAATCATCCTCTTACAACAGACATTAATAGCGTGCGCCAACATTTGGGGCCTAAAAGAACTGCCATCAAGCTCCTTGAAGTACTTAGTAAACAACTTCTGAAGTGCTAATTATAAATCACTCTTATAGCTTCATCCCATCTTTTCTCTGAGATACCACAGACTTAAATAAATAGGCAACTCCAGGACTCCACTCTGGGTTCTTGGCATTGTTTGGGAAGGAAGTTTTTTACCAGGCATTTATCTTCTGGCTGTGTTCCTGGTTTAATTCTTGTTTTCCCCACCTGCCCTGTCTGGCTTGGATGCAACTTTGTTATTCGTGCATAGTGTCTGAGAACAAGTCTAGGCTGGTTTGTAGATGGCAGATTTCTCTATGGGACATTAACTGATGTGGGGTTTGGGACCTCTGCCTCCTGTCTGTTACGTTGGGTTAAAAGTAAAATAATTGAGAAAGGTAGCGAGCGCCTCTTATCACATTTCCAGAAAACACCTTGCGAACACCCGACTCACACTGCAGCCAGGTCACAGCCTGGAGGTCCACCTCCTTCCGGCTCAGTGCCGTGCACACTGCCCACTTCCTCTGCCTGTGCTGTGCAGAACTTCCCTCTCAGGAATGCTCTTACTGTCACATATTGCTGTTTAGACATTTCATTCTCCAAACATAAAGAATAATATAGAGGCAGTCTCTCACTCTGTGTTCAAGAGCAGAACAGTGGTGTAAGTCAAACTTTTGTAAAGTGTGTTTTTCACTGTGAATGCACTTGGTATTTAAGAATAACTCCAGCCTTTTGGGGGTGATGATAAAGGTTGGAGGGATAAGTGACCCCACCCCATTGTGCACCTAAAAGTCCAGCTATATTGGCCCTTTGAAGAGTCTCCAGTTGCTCTCCAGAAATGAGACATGTCCTGAAGTGACCCCTGGGCGAAAGATCTAGTCATGGAAACAAACTGCGTGCAAAGCACTGAGGCCTTTAGAAATAGCTTCATAATGTGAGACTATGGCTTATCCCAGCTTGGTGGTGGACGCCCAGGAGTGTGTTACGAGGGTACTTGGGAGAATGACAGAAGGAATTATAAGCATCATACTATCTTGTAAAAAAGCCAAGTCAAATCAAATCAAAACAACACAACAACAACAACAACAACAAAAACAGAATTAGTGAAGACTTCAAAAACTGCAAATTTAGAGAGGTTATTTATTTTTTCCCCCTTAGGCAGGTCACTCTGAAATATATAGTAGGGAAGGTTAAGTACATTTGCTTTACAGTAAAATTCATTGTTATCAATAGATAACAAATAAAAATGATGCTAAAAATACAAATTATAAGAGTTGGAGAGATGGCTTAGTAATTAAAAGTACCACCTGCTCTTCCAGAGGTCCTGAGTTCAATTCCCAGCAACCACATGGCGGCTCACAAGCATCTATAACATGGTCTGACACCCTCTTTTTGCACACAGGTGTACATGCAGCTAGAGAATTCATAAATAAAAATAAAGAAATATTTTAAAAAACTACAAAATACCGGGAATAAATTAAGAGATGTCTACCTAGCGGGAGATTAGTGAAGACAATAAATAGTGTGATTTTATACTTTTTTTTTTTCTTGCCAGATACCTTGAAACAGATGTTTCTGTTCTGGAGAATCCTGAATCTTCTGCCTTTCTAGGTTAGAATGCTCCAGGCTGGACACATTTTTTTTAAGGCAGCCATTTTGAGCTGGAAAGTTAGGATTGGCAGTGGCTGGCACCATTCAGGGAGACACTTTCAGGGGAACATGTTTAGCAGCTTCTGACCTTTACTCTTGATGCCTCTCTTCCTCATTGCCTTGGTTTTCTTTACTTAAAACGAGCGACCTCTGTCTTTTACCTGGGTTCAGTCTTCTTGGTCTGTTCTGTTTGTTTTGCTGTCTTCCTTCTTCCAGCTTGTCAGACATGTTTCACGGGCTGTTCTGGGGACAACTGAAGAGGGCATCAGAACCACATGCATTTGAGAGGCATGTACCAACTCCTCCCTACAGTGCATGACTCATGCCCAAAAGCCACACTTTAATTAGCAACATCTGCTGTCTTTACCAGCTTTTTACACAAGGCCCCAAAGAGATTCATCTACCACAGACCACCCAGCAACATCTGACAGAGGGTGCTGGGTCCTGATGCTGCCTAGAACATATTTTTATTATTTTATCTCAGCTCTGTGGCAAGAACTTGCATAACATTTAGAAATTGTTGCCTATATAGAAATTTGTTGAGTTGTATAGTCTCTGGATCTGGTTAATTTTGTTGTTTGTGTTTTCTTATTTGTAACTTAAATAATAATAATAAAGCTTAAAATAAATTAAAAAAAAAAGAAAATTGCTCCTTATTAAGCATGATCTATGATCAGAAACAAAAGAAAGTCTTCTAGGCTGACACTAGGTACGGGCTTGCACCAGCAGACCTGGCTCTACAGTTGTGTCACCATCAAATCTTGAGTTTTATCTAGAAATTTAAAGAATTTATACTAAGTCTTATTTTCCATTATAAGAATCAGACAAACACCATTTTGAAAAAGAAACTCTATTTTGAGCTGAGCCCAAATTCCAGAAAAACCACAAACTAGCCTAAACAGAAAAATATTCCCTAGCAACATAATCAGCTCACCTTGGGAAAGTCCAAATATGCTCTCTGCTGGTCAAGTTGACCAGCAGGTGGTCTGGCACATAGCAACAAGCAATTAGGAGAAGCCAGGCCAAAGTTCCTAACGCCCCGATGACTGCTTCAACCAATCTTTTCTATAGCCCAACTTGCTCTGACATCTACTACCCAACCACAAAATGCCAAGGCTTGTAACTCCCTGCTTGCAGTTTTTCTCCCCAAGTGTCATAGAATCATATACTGTAAAACCCATTTCTTTGTCTAAAACCTATGAAAAAAAAAACCCTCTCAACTGAGACTTCCTGCATCTGCTGAGTCAGTGCATAGGAGGTGTGTCCCGGGTTCAAACTTGCAATAAACACTTCCTTGCCGGGTGTCTTGAGTGGTCTGTTTGGGGAGTCTCTCAAAATTTGGGCATAACACCATGTTAGTATTTAGAACCTCCTGGCATCATATTACTCCTTCATAATTTTTTTTTCTTTTTCTTTAGTGGTATGATTTTCAACGTTTCTTATAACTATTTACCCTACTCATCTTTTTGTTGTAAGTATACACTACCTCTTAAGTCTCAGATCCAGAAAAGTCCATTTCTTCGCTTTTCCTTACTTCCAGCATTCTCTCTATCTCGTGCCACCTCCCACTGGTTTTTCTGATTGTGTCTTCCAGTTAGTTTACTTGCCTTTCAAATTCTGTATTTTGTCTCCTTCCTCTCAAAAACTATCCAAACATAAAAATACATTTTTAAAAAGAATTTTAAAAAACGGTTGTTGTACAGAGAACCTGGCAGTATACACCTGTAACTTCAACACAAGAGGATTAAGAGTTTAAGGTCAGCATGAGACAACAGAGCAAGACCCTGTTACAAACAAACTGTAACGACAAAAAGGAACTGATTCTGCCTTCGCCTCAAGGTTTTCTTCTTTCTTTGATAGCAGAATTCATGTCATATTTGTTCTTTTAACTTCCTAGTCATTTTTGCAGTCTGACTACATATCCACATCTCATAGAGAATGCCCTTGTGAGAGGGTGAGAGTGTGACTCGGTTGGTGACATGATGGCCCTACGTTCTAATTCCCTAGATCCTATCTTCAAAAAGAACAAAAGAAAGAAAAGACTCCAGAGGACTGGGGTTACTAGAAACTTTGAAACAGGCAAATCTGGAATCTGCTTTTCTGTCCCCTTTTCCTGAACTTTCTATAGAACCATCATGGAGGCGGGGTCTTCTTGATTTCTTTGATGGCACTTTGGCACAATTCTCGTTGTATTATTTTTTGCTGTTCTTTTTCACTTCTGCTCACTCTTTCTACTCACCCGGGATTTACTTGGCATCCTATGTTCTCATTCAACGTGTCCTCCTGGAGTTCCTTATTTCTTGAGTCTTAGTCTGGTCAGCAATTATCAATGTGCCGTCACCTGCCAATACCACTAGTATTAGTCCGACGAGTCCATTTACTTATCACTAACTGCAGCCTGGGTTCCATATGGCCAAGCCCAATCACAGTCCTGTGTCTTCTAAAGCTAGGTTGTTTGTTGTTGTTCATAATGTGTAAAATGCTACTGTGTAACAGTGGTTCTCAACCTGCCTAATGCTGTGACCACTGAATACAGTTTCTCAAGTTGTGGTGACTCGCTCCCCTGCCCCCCAACCCCCTAAACCATAAAATTAGTTTTGTTATTACTTCATGACTGTCATTTTGCTGCTGTGAAGAATCATAATGACCAGAGATAGGGGTTTGTCAAAGGCGTTGCCAACTGCTGTATAATTAAATATTCTACCATTTCTTGTCAAGATGTAGAAACAAATATCGGTGAAACAAAGCATTACTGAATATGGCCAGGGTGGAGGAAGGATCAGGAAGGGTGCGGAAGAAGCTGAAACAGAAAACTGCCAAAGACAGAAGCACTGGACGTTGCTCGGAGGTGACCTTCTTGCTGAGGGATGAGTGCAGAGGTCTGTGCCATGAGAAACTTGGAAAGTAATGAGTGCAGAGAAAGCAGAAGTCGCTCTCCCTTGCCTATGTAAAACGCTGAGCTCTGCTCCTTTCGTGGTACTGCAAATGAAGCATGGCCATGCATTTTCTGTTAGGGAATTAGTGCTTTCCTTAAGCTTGTGTGCTCAGAAGCAAGAGAGCTGACTGTTACTGGAGATTTGTGCATCTCAGCATCCTGCTGACATTCTGGTATCATAAGTGAAGTATCCCGGACATTATCCATTTATTCATTCAGATTACAAAATAAAACTTGTTGCCTCTTACTCTGTTCCAGGCAATAGATGCTTTTCTTAAGAGGCTTAAAACAGTGCAAATGACCCCGATAGTCGCCATGGTAGACTTGTGCAGCTGGCATCACCCACAACATTCTCTGCCTGGGGCTACCTCTTCAACCAACCACTGCTCCCCATGACTGAGAGATGCTAATGAAGTGCCTGTCTCAGGTCCCTTGGGTCTGTAGCCAAAGACAGTCAGGGACTCAGCTGAAATGTGTGCTGTGTTCCTCTTCACTGCTAACTTTCTAAGTCTTGTACTTGCCAGCTGAGCCGAGGTTGGTGTGTTACCAAATCTCTCCCCCGCCGACCACCGTCATTTCACTGTACTGGCTGTTAGGTAGCCATGTTCCAGGTCCCTGGAATTAATCAAGATTTGGGCTCTGTGAGTTGAATGTTTTGATCTGACATCTCAGGACAATCTTTAAAAACTGGAGATGTTGGATAAAAGTAATGTATTTGCCTAAGCAATTGTCTGTGTTAGTGACCATATTTAAAGAAATATATATGATGAGCATGAAGCGATGGCTCGGCAGTTAAATGCACTTGTTTTGGAGAGGACACAGGTGCCCTGGTGGCAGCTCACTACTGTAAGTAGTGAGGGCACCAGGCACACATGTGGGGCACAGACATACAGGTAAGCAAAAATCAATACATACAAATAAAAATGTAAAAGGAACAGTATTTGAGAAGTTATCTAGGTTTTATGTTATTGAAAAGAATAATCATTTTTTTCCTTATTTAAACTTTAAGTATAAAATGTATATCTATAAAATCTGATTCACTGAGTTTATAGATTAGGTGTAATGAAGCTAATACTCACAAAAATCAGTGGTTTATTTAACAGGTTCTGAACCTTCTGGAGGAGACAGATGTCTAAGACTCAGCGCTTGCTGGTACTTGTTCCCACGAACCAACATCCTTTTGTGGAGGAAGAGCCAGTGCTTCCTTCCTGTCTTTGGAGAACTGATTACAGCCAACGGTTCTATTTTCACTAGATATATAAACACATTTCAGCTGGGGGAAAAAGCGATCGTAGCATGGTTCAGCAAAAATGGGAAGGACTTTGTTCAGAAAAACAATCCAAGCCCTCAAGTAACACACTTTCTCGCAAATATTTAAAGTTACCTTGAGAAGAAACAGCAGGCTGGTTATGGAAACTGTCTTAGTTTCACAGTGGCAGGAAGAACCATATGGGTAGTGACAGCGCAGAAGACATTCTCCAGGAGTGAGATGGTCAGCTGGTCAGACATAGTCTTACTGTCAACTTGGAGGGCTTTGTGTTTTGGATTGTAAACTTTCCAATCACTGCGTTGTCACTCGAACATTACACAGTGTAATGCCTCTTCAAGAACCTCTCAGGGGAAGCCCACAGGCCTAGTTCTGAATAAGGTGAAGCATTCGCTGAGTGACCTTTTCTTCTTATTTGAAGAGACTAATTTATCTTAAAACTAGGAAACCTCATTGTACTTCTTATTGTAAAAATAAGCAAAGCCCATCTGATGTGGAGACACAAGGTCAAGCAATGGCAGCGGAGTGTGCTTGTGCTCACAGAGATGTAGCCAGCCTTTGTACGAACAGGACATTTCACTAAAGAGATTTATTAGAAAAATGTAGTTTGAATAGCCATCCATTTAACAAGTTTGCTCTGACTGTTTGCTATATTGACACATCTTCTGGCTTCATAGTGCTTACAGTCCAGATTGGGAGACTGTCATTCCTTCTGCCTTCCCTCCCTCCCTCCCTCCTCCCTCCCTCCTTCTCTCTGTCCCCCCTCCCTCCTTCCCTCTTTTCTCCTTTCCTTCTTTCCTCCATCACTTTACAGGCTGATCCCAGGCCCCTCCCTCTGCTCCTCCCAATCCCACCCTCATGCCCCTCCCTCTATCCCGCCTCCTTCTCAGAGAACCCACCATACCAGATCAAGTCACAGCAGGACTAAGTACGTTCCCTTCCTGAGGCCAAACAAAGCATCCCAGCTAGGGGAAAGGAATCCAGTGACTTGGCAACAAAGTCCCTCCAAACGGAGGGGACCCACATATTGACCAGGCTGCGTATGTGCTTTTTGCGTGTAGGAGGTCTAGGTCCAGCCTGTGCATGGCCTTTGGTTGTTGGTCTAGTCTCTGAGAGCCTCCATGGTCCCATGTTAGTTTACTCTGTAGGTTTTCTTGTGTTGCCAAGACAGCATTTTTATATTTATGGTTGTGAGCCTAGCCTTTAACGGCTGAGCCATTTCTCCAGCCCCAGACAGCATTTTTAAAATGTGCAACAGATATTATTTTTAATTGTTTTTTAAAAATCATATTACCCTGTGACTCCCCACCATACATACACATAAATGTATGTGTACATATTTATATATATTCCCATATATAGCAACATATAGACACATACATGGATCACATTGGGCAAAGGAAGTGTCTAAAGATCGTGAAGACCTAAAGGTAAAGAAGAGCTTTGCCAGGCAAAAGCTAAAGAGTTAATGTAGCTGCACTGAGGAAGAAAGTGACAAAAGGCAAAGATGCAAAGGGGCTGAAGCAGGTTTCAGCAAGCCCTTGTCACCATGAAGCTCGGGTATCTAAGGAACTAGAGGGGTTATTATGGTGAGAACTACCTAAACAAAACGGTTTTTTAAATTAATGGATATATCTTTCATGACAACAAATTTTGTTAATATTAAAATGGAAAATATGCATATCCAGGAGTCATTTTCCCTCCTAGTAGGAACAACGCTAGAGAAAGATCCACAACAATTGCTCTTTACAGTTGCTTTTAAAAAACTGTTTATTGATTGATTGTGAGTTTCACATCGTGCACCCTGTCCTACTCATCACCCTGTCCTCTAAAATCTACCCTTTACCCTTGCAACCTCCCCCCCAAATAAAACCTGCGCGCGCACACACACACACACACACACACACACACACACACACACACAGAGCAGAGAAAACATATCATCATGGAAGCTGTGGTATGTCACAGTGTGCCCCACAGTATATCCCTCTGTCCAGACATCTTCACTTGCAATTGTCCATTGCAATGAGTCACTGGTCTGGTTTGACATCTCTGGCTTCTGTGACACCATCAATATTGGGTCCTCGTGGGGACTCCTTCTGGTATGCTGCTGTTGTTCTGTGCCACGAACATGCTGCAGCCTTGGATTGGAGAGACTGGCCCTTTCATGCACTGCAATCATTCACAGATGATAGAAGTTTTGGAGTGGGCCAACTCAGAACTCTGATCTGAGCCTGTGTGGTAGCTGAGCTGGTCAGCCCGCCAGCTCTTCCTTACCTGCACCAGGGCAATCTCTCCAGCACTGCTCAGGCTAGGCCACCTAATGACAAGAGGCAGGGTCAGTTCCCCGCCCCACCCCCACCTCCACCCCCACCCCGCTCTCACGCCCTGAGGGCCAGCTTAAGCACACCACCAGAGCCAGTTCAACAGCTCTGTCAGCCAAAGCACAGGACTCATTCTCTCAAGTGCTACAGATTGTGAGGGGCTGGGACAGCTCCCCCTTACTCTTGCCCACGGGCTGGATCACCTACACCCCTCCCACCAGGTGAGCTTTGCTGTCTAGATGAGATAGATGCCTGGCCTGCTCTCCCAAGTGCTGTAGCCAGTGAGGGGCAGGAACAACTCTCCTGCTCTCATAACCCTGTTGGCAGCTTTCCCGACTGCTAGATGTGTCAGGGGTAGGGGTGGGGTCACCTCTGCACCTGTGCCACCCCCCCCCCATGGCAGACAAATAGTGGGGTCAGATCTCCTGCTTTCATGACTTTGGCCGGCTCACCCTTGCCATCAGGGGTAGCTCCACTGTGCTGCCTGGGTGAAGCACAGCCTGTAAGACCCCCTCCCCTGTGCACCCGCCATAGCAAGCATAGCAGCAGTAACGCTATCTTGCAAGGCAAGACTAGAATAATAGGTTCCCGGGATAAGATGAGGCCTGGAGCCCAGAGGAGAAAGATAAAAGCGTGCTGAGATAACAGAGACAGTTTGTGAGATAACAGAGACAGTTTGTCCTTGTCAAACAAGATATTTATGGTCGGCCATCTGGCCCAGAGAACGGGTAACACTCCCCTGTTCCCATCTGATGACCGAGCCATAACCTCGCCTCATGTCAAACAAGATATTTATGGACGACCACCTGGCCCAGAGAACGGGTGAACTCCCCTGTTCCCAGAGCCCATCTAATGACCGGGCCATAACCTGGCCTCATTTAAATTTACCAATCAGAGCCCTGTAACTATGCTTCTCGCTTCTGTACCCGCGCTGCCCGCTAAAATCCCTATAAAAGGCCCCCGAAAGACTCGCTCGGCGCGCTAGCCTCTCCGGAGACTGAGACGCCCGGGTACCCGTCCCTCTACAATAAAGCCTCTTGCGTGTTGCAACCGAAACCTTGGTCTCGCTGGTTCTTGGTGGGGGTCTCCACGTTAAGACCACCGTGCCGGGGGTCTTACAAGCCCATGCTCTTTAGAGTGTAGCAGGCGGTGAGAGACAGAGCCAGCTCTCTAGAGTGCCACAGCCAATGAGTGTCAGGGCCAGTTCTGTGCAATCTCTGGACATCCATGTGCTTCCCAATGGCTGCCCCTACCAGGGATGCCCCCATGTTCTCTAGTGGCTATATGAGGCACAGACATCGACACTGACCCCTGCCACTGTGCAGCTGTAGAACCAAACATATTCTTAATAGCAGCTTGGGCTGGGACTGCATCATGGCCCCAGGGGGTAGGGCAGGCTACTCACAACAGGCTACTCCTCTCCACCCTTAAGCCTCCAGTTCCATCTTTCTTCTTGACGTGAAGCTGTTCCACTTCATTCTCTCCCATCTGACTACCACATAATCTCACATTGTGGTGGCTCCTTCTCTAGGCTGGCCACGTCGCTGGCAGGTTCCTGGGAGACATCACTCCTCCGCATTGAATGGCTTGGTGGCAAGCAGGTGTCTATGATCCACCTGTGCCCTGTGCCAGGTGACATGTCTGTGGGTAGTATGTCAGTCCTCAGGTCTCTGTCTGTCTTCCTTATCCTGTGCTGTGCTGCCTGGATTTGATTTTATTTGATTTTTATGTGTCCTAAGCATAAAACAGCTTTGGCCACCAAGCCAGGCATCAAGCTAAGATGAACAAAAAACAAAACCACCAACTATGTGTCTTTTTGCCCATTGCCGGGGGTAGAGTCATTTCTTTTACCTGGGGCCTAAATTAGCTATTTGGAGGCTCTATGACAGAATGTTTTGTTTTTTAGGTTTATGGCAAGAGTTATACTTGGTGATTTAAGTTCAAATCCAAGGAATTCATTTGTTTTAATTTGAAAGAAGTATATAAGAGAGTTTCAGCAGGAAGTTATAAAAGTTGTTTTTATTCCTCAGATGAGGGCATAAGATAAGAGCTATTCCCAAGCCTTTTTACCTCTTTTTGAACTCTTACTGTCTGCTTCAACTCAACTGTTCTGGTCCAAACTCCTCTCCAAGCTGACTGATTCTAACTGACTTCTTTTCTTTTTCTTTTTTTTTTTTTCTTTTTCAAGACATGGTCTCTCTGTGTTAGCTTTGGCTGTCCTGGACTCCCTTAGACCAGGTCAGTCTTGAATTCACAGAGATCCACCTGCCTCTGCCTCCCAAGTGCTGGAATTAAAGGAATGTGCCACTACGCCCAGCTCAAACTGACTTCTTTTGGCTTCTGACTAAATTGCTTTCCCTGGCCTCAAACTAATTCTGGCAATATGTCTTAATCTTCTGGCTCCTTCTCATTCTCTGTATCATTATGTCTTCACCTGTATCTAACCTGTTCTCTCTGCATCCTGTCTCTGTAAAACTGTCCTGGTAAATAACTCTAAGTAAAAAACAAGACAAAACTCTCTCTCTTTCCCTGAGCTGCTCCTAAATTGCCTCTACTTCCGGTCCTGTTCTTGAAAGAGTTGGGCGTATCCTACCTCTGACTCATTCTGTAAAATCTTTCTCTGATCCATCACTTTGTCTGCCCCTTAATTAGACACCATCTTTAAACCTGGCTGCTTCCTTCTATAAACTAAACTGACTTTCATTGTTTGGGATTAAAGGTGTGTACTAAGGTGTCTGCATTCCAGTTGGATCGCATAGACCTAGAAGGTCTTTGGATGTGATCCCTTCCCAGAGCAGCATGTTGCTCTAATAAAATTCCTCTACAGAGGATGAAATAGTCCAGATCTTTAATTTTTAAGTAAATGAAAATACAAGCTCATGATATAGCCTTTCATGTGCTTTTTGCTTTCACTAGGTCTACTTTCACTAAGTGTATAGTTCATTATTTCTTTTAAAAGAATCAAAATACTTAAAATGGTAGCATACAAATTTGTTTATAATTTAGTTAGTAGAATTGAAATTATGTCAAATACACCAAAATCAAGATAAAAATTTAAAAATTTCTTCCTTTGACACAAATGATAAAAATGTAGAATGGCTGGGAAGGATAATTTTATCTAGGCCAAAAGCATTAAACAACAAAATTTACATTGTCATTACAACAAAAATAAATTGTGTCAGACTATATCTTTCTCATAAATGAATCTAAAGATTTCAACTTTCATATATATAAAGAAAGCTTTTGTGTGGAAGCAAGGTCTTTGGCACAAGTCTTCCCTGCCTCAGTCTCCAGAGTGTTGACATGTATCACCACAGACAACTAAAACGGCATTCATTTTCCAAAATTCACTGAGAGAAAAAGAGATTTCACATAACAATCATTATATAAGCTGGGGGTGGTGATACACACCTTTAATTTTAGTACCGGGAGGCAGAGAGTGACTGATCTCTGAATTGAAGTCCAATCTAGTCTATAAAGCTAGTTCCTGGACAGCCAGGGTTAAGCAAAGAACCCCTGTCTCTAAAACAAAACAAAACAAAACAAAACATTTAATGAAATGGTAGACATCACTTTATTCACTGCTTTATATGGCTCTCTTTATAAACCTTTCTTTTTTTGTAAGAAAATTGATTTTATTCAGGGGAATTGTTGATAAGATTTTTTTAAAAAAGTGGGGCAAACCCTCAATAAACACTGTGACAAAAAGCAACTTGGGATGGATCTGTGAAAAAGACAGTTAATGTCTATTTTTTCAATGCATACTTTTTTTTTTTTTTACTATTCCAAGTCATATTTTTATCCTTCCAGGTAATTTTCCAAAATGTAAGGCAGTTATTAGATGGAGAAGCTTTGCTAACAACTGATCAGACACCCTGAAGTGCACACAATGTTACATTGTTCAGGGAGAAGAAACAGCTCAGTTAATAAGGTGCTGGAAGGTTTTTATTTGCTTTTTTTTTTTTTTAACAATCTGGTCCTGCTTCACTGGTCAGCTGTTGCACAGGGCTCTGCTTCTGGCCTCAGGGTGTCCAGCACTGTTGCGCATAAATGCTGGACTTGAAGGAATGATGCTCAGCCGGCCAGGTGGGTTAGCAGGATCTCATCCCACAGGGGTGGGGGGTGGGGGGTGGGGCTGGGGGTAGGGGACAGACACAGCCTTCTCTGAGATGGTTTTCTGTGAAACAACTCTCCTTTACTGGGGACAAAAGGGCTTTATAAGCCATGGGGGAGCTGATAGGGGCTTTGGGGTGAGTGTACATCATTGGCTGGGCCTGAAGTGCTGGGAATGCCTCCTTTGATGAAAAGGAATTCCAGGTGCTAGCAGAAGGAGTCCTTATAAGGGAACAATTTTAACCTGAAACCTGGCCACTACCTTAAGGATGGAAGAAGTGTGTGTGTGTGTGTGTGTGTGTGTGTGTGTGTGTGTGTGTGTGTGTGTGTGTTGGGAGGGGCGACTCAAGACTATGGGGCATGCATGCCCGGTACAGGAAGGGAATGTTCTTACTCCTCCTGTCTCAAGAGGAGATTTTTTGGCTTTAGAAACGTCTCAACCTTACTCTTGCTCTAGGCTGCCCCCTGCCCCCCACCCCTTCTTCCTCCCACCCCCACATGCCCCACAGTCAACATTCTACCTGGCTGTTCATTTCAGAATTCAAGATTTGTCGGCTCAGAAAGGTCAATTAGTTGCTGATGAGAAGCTAAGAAAAAGAAACTGGTGACTTTGATGTGAAAATCTTACATCTTTATTAGATGTGTCTTTCCCCAGAGGCAAGTGTTCACCCTGAGAATCTTGAGGAGAAAGGACCAGCTCCACAATTGTCCAGTTAAAACAAGTTGTACTTTGGGGGTGCAGCCAGGACTCTCCAGCTGACTGCCTCTCCCTAAGTAGAGATTTGAGAGAGCAGCCCCTGTTGGCTTCTTGATGTACCTTTTATAGGAGAGATCAGGTACTCACAGGTGTGAGAGTTAGCCGTTTATACAGAGACTTACCATCTGAATGGGCTTGCTAGCTCTTTACATCACATCCAAGGATCAGAAATGTATTATTTTTTGTTTTGTTTTGTTTATTTGTTTTTTGTTTGGTTTTGATACAGGATTTCTTTATGTAGCTTTGGCTATCCTGGAACTCCATCTGTAGATCAGGCTGGTCTCGAACTCACTGGGATTCACCTGCTGAGTGCTGGGATTAAATATGTGCACCACCACACCTGTTATTATTCTTCATTACAAATAGAAAACTTAACTTGCAAGGACTTTAAAATTTTTTAAAATTTATCTATTCATTTTACATGCCTATCAGAGCCCCCCTCCCTCCTCTCCTCCTAGTCCCTCCCCCCTTCTTCCCCCTATCCCTCCTCCCCTTGTCCTCACAAAAGGTGGTCCCTCCCCCCCCTCACTCCAGCACACCAAGTCACATCAGGACTGAGCAGGCAAGGCAGCCTGGTTAGGGCAAATTGGTCTAAAGCAGAACAGAGTTCATGTCATAGCACCTGCTCAACTTAGTAGGGGATTCACATGAAGACCTAACTGCCCATACATATGTGTAGGGGGCCTAGGTCCAGTTCGTGCATGGTCCTTGACTTGTAAGGACTTAACACAGGACAAACAGGAACTTATCTTTAACTACAAGCAGAAACCTTAACCTGCACAAGGCAAACAGGAACTTCTTAATTACAAACAGAAGTCTCAACTTGCAAAAACTTAACAGAGAACAAACAAGAATTTATTTTTAACTCTTAACTGCAAACAGAACCCTTTGCCTGCAAGGTATATCGTTCCTGCTTTGATTTCACACAAGCCTTATGGCAACAAACAATTTCTGATTTTTAGCCACATAAATATGTATTTAAAAATCACCTATAAGCTTATGTTGTGGTATTAGTGCCAGTAATTTTTAATATGATGATAGCTTTCTTTGAGGAGTCTCAATACACGGAGGGAAAGGATACTAAAAAAAAAAAATCTCATGCAATATTCTTTAGAAGTGTAGACAATTTTGGAGACACAGAAAAAGAACACAGGGAAAACAACAACAACAACAACAACAGCAACCACCCCAACATAGTGCTTTGAGTACAAACACATTCATATGGATAATCTACCTTCAGAAAGGTTAAACTGGGAAGGAGAATGCTGCAGGCTAGAGGAAGCTTTGAGGCTAAGTCTGATGGCCAATTATTTTCTAGTTTGTGTTAATTGAACTCTATCTTTGGGTGGGGGAAGCACATCAAAGATATTTTTGTTTACTAAATGTCTCAGTTGAAGGAACTTCTGGCCTGACAGCATAAGAACTGCTTGCCAGATGTCTGAAGAGAGTGGGCAGCCAAGCAAACCTTTAAAGCATCGTTGTGTGGGTTGGACGGCTTGTGCTTATAGGTCCAGCTGCTCCAAAAGCTGAGGCCAGAGGGTCATGTGGGCTCAGGCATTTGCATGCAGTCTGGACAACAAAAATAGCAAGGCTTTGCCTGGATTTTCTAACTTTCCTCCCTCCCCCTACCCCCAACTTCAGACATTTTAGACTCTTTCTTAAATGTGATGAAAGAAGAATCAAACAAAGGCCTGGTTTTTTTTTTTAAACAGTGTACTTAGCTATCCACATTGCTCAGTGTGATATTCTATATTTGTCTTGAAAATAACACACACATACAGTGTAAAAACAACTTATCAGTTACTGAAAAGACAGCCATAAAGTTTATAACAGTTATAAGCAAACAAACAAAAAAGCCTATTATATCTACTTTTATGAGTTTGATTTGACTGAAAAATTGCTGCTGTTTTCTGACCTAACAATAATGTAGTGTGTTATTCTAGCCTAACCTGCCAATCTTAGGCTGGACACTGACTCATTGAGATGATGAGAAAACAGTGTAGTCTAAGGGGCACTTATGCATGTATCCATGACATGCCAAGTATGCATGTCAGTTTAAACGCTTTGACATGCTCATGATTAAAGCTCTTCAGTTTTAGGGTGGGATAAAATATAGTATTACTAAGGAAAAGAAATGTTTGTTGGGGTGTAGCTCAGTGGTAGACTTGCACAAGGCCCTAGGTTGCACTGTAGTGCCGTTTTTAAAAAGTTAATAGTAAAAAAGTCTAAGACTTTTTTATTGCAGGAAAATGCTAGTGATAATTTTAGTTTATGATCATTCTAAAAAGTTATTCGTCTCTTTTCTGTAAGTTCCTTTTGAGCCACCAACCACCTCTTGCCTAAAAATCTTCTTAGCCTACAGCTATTCATTAGAGGAGACTGTGCCCTTTGATAAGACTCCCACTGTTCAAATGCAAGAAACCATAAGAGAGTTTGCATAAGAAGTCATTATTTTAAAAGACTGAATTCTGCAGCGTGTTGTATGTATATATATCAAAAGGCCAAAATATCAAGTTAAATCTTTACTGATTATTGCTGAATTACTTACTAAAAAGTCAAAGTAGTTCAAACAAATGTTACTCGCATTTATAATTTTCCCTTAATTGAAAAGTAGTCAAGCATTAGGCAAATGTCTTTTTCACTGTTGTTCGGTTGGTTTGTTTTTTTTAAAGACCGAGTCTTACTATTAAGGTCAGGCTGGCACCAAACTCAGTCTTCCTGCCACTGCCTCTCAAGTCCTGGTATTACAGGTATGAGACGTACACTCAGCTAGGCGATTATTTTGAACTAAGTCAAGTATACTTGAACAAAATTTCCTTCTATTCTGTAATTGGTAGTGCTTCATACTGTAAGAGCCACTTTTGGATCTCCCCAAACAGGTTATTACCAAGAGTGAAAGCGTGTGGCTGGATCGGAAGGCTCCCGCTGCATTTCACACAAGAGGTGTGGGAGTCTTTACTTTGGGAGAGTGGCCAGAAAGAGCAAAATTGATTTTATTTGCTGACAATCTGAGGTCTTACCTGGCAGAAAGATACATAGAAGAGTGTAGTAAAACTCAAATGTATACCTTTTATCTCAGCAAGCTTGTGGGATCGAATCTTGGACATTTAAACTCCTATAAGAAAAACAAGAAAAAATTTCCTCAACAGATCTTAGCCTATTTTTTCCATCTCTTAGGTTTCTCTAGGAAGTCGATCAAAGATGGTACTTTTACAAAAGCGTGTTTGTTAACTGCATTTCATGACACAGGTCTGAATTTAGTTCATTATCTAAAGACAATACTTCTCCCCTTTGTTGTGTCCCGTATTTCCTGGGATATTTGCTCTGTTAAGTGATCACAGCTTCTGATGGACTAAGGCACACACACATGCTCCATGCTAACACTGTGCAGGAATTGTAGGTAGTCTGGCGGGACGGTAATCTGAAAGGCCTGTTGGCATCCTTTAAATGCCAGCTGGAGGCTCTGCCTCACGGACTGGGGAACATTCATGCATTAGAAGAACAGGTGCTGTAATTGTATTTAATGTTCAGTAAACTAGCAACAGGAAACGCTTGTTACTTATTCCACATTCCATCCTCCCTAGTTCCCATCCCTTTTCATATTCCACCCACATGGAAAGGCTCCTCTAAGAATGAAAACACTGACAGTGTACTTAACTTCTTTATAGAACAAGGTTTCTTTTCATTCACAGATATACACCTAGTTATTAGTAGACAACTAAAACACTGAAAAAAAAATCTAAGTGTGTTAATGAACCATTGTCCTTACAATAACCATCATTGTCTTTGCAGATAGGAAGCACTTAGTTCATTGACAGTGGTCAGATAATGGGATCTGTTTTCCACTTATGTCAGTGCATTTTCACAACTGTAAAAGCCACACTTCTTTGCTTTATTGCCGGTTGACTCCCTGAGCAATGTGACAGGAAGTGGCAGGGGTGAAGAGGGTAAGGTGCACCTGGAGTCTTTAGTCTTGTCCAGGTTTGTTCTTGTTTTGTGGGGTGATACCAGTTGGTGAAACGGCAGGTTTTATGTTTAAGGCTTCAGGAAAGCCTCATAGGATCAAAGAAACTAGAACCACCTACAATTGACCAGGCTGAATGAATAAATCATGTCCCTCACGAAGAGCACCAAATACCTTCACCATCTTCATCATATTCTCTCTTCCCTCCCCCTCTCATCTAACCCCAACTTATCTCTTCTACCATCTTTGTTTTGTTTGATGTGTGTACATGTTTATGTATGTGTGTATGCAAGTAGACTTCTGTGTGTGTGTGTGTGTGTGTGTGTGTGTGTGTGTGTGTGTGTGTCTGAACATGTAGAAGGCTAAAGTGAGTGTCAGGTGTCTAACTTAGTGCTCAAGACAGGATCTCTCACTATGCCCAGGACTTGCCAATTTAGTGAACCTAGCTAGACTGGATGATTACCAAGCTTCAGGGATCATCCCGTGATGAACTTCTGTTTCTGTCTCCCATCTGTGAGATTTTACAGCTACTACTATACTTGACTTTTTACATAAGAACTAGGGACCAAAATCAGATCCTTTTTACTCACTGAGCCATCTCTTCAGCCTTTCTTTTGTTTCCTGGAAAAATATTTTTATTAGTTCTTTGAGAATTTTACAATGTGTATGGATCACGTTCACTCTCTCTCCCTCAAATTCTCCTACATCTACTTCTTTGTCCTTTATCACTTTGTGTCCTTAAAAACAACAACAGCAGCAGCAGCAGCAACAACAACAACAACAACAGCAGCAGCAGCAGCAACAACAATAACAAAACCAGGAGCCACACTCTTCAAGAAAACTGGCTTTTCCTCTTCCTGTAGCTAACAATTGCCAATAGCCTTTTGGCTAAGACAGGAGCTTTGTGCCCAACCCTCCTATCTGTGCTAAGAGTTGGTCTAGCCTGGACTTGTGCAGATATTTTTCATTCTATCACAATTGCTGGTAGGTTTTATCTGCAGCTGCCCTGCTGTGTCCAGAAGATACAGTTTCTTTGTAGTTTTCTACTACCTGAGAACCTTTCAATCTTTTCAACCCCTCTTCTACAATGATCCCCGAGCCTTTGGAAGAAGGGGTGCAGTGCATGTGTTTCATTTAGAACTGAGAATTCTTTAATCTCCTATTCTCTGTACCTAGGCAATTGTAGGTGTCTGTGTTGATTACCCTCTGATGAGGGTTTAGATCTATCGGTATAACGATAAGTCATCAATAGTTGGTCTAACACTACATCCATTTAGCATAATCATAGTAATAGCTTTTCTTCCAGGGTGTATGATGTTGCTAGCCATAGGTTTTTGGCCTAATAATGATGTCAGAAGGTATGGGGTTTCGCCTTGTGGAGTGGGCCTTTATCCAATCAGAAAGTAGCTGATTACTCCCAAGACATTTGTGCCACTATTGCACCCAGTAATATGTTTCATCAGGCAAGTCATTATTGTAGTTTACAAGATTCACAGCTGGTTGAGATTGTTAATGGCATTATCCCTCCTATATTGTGCGTAGTACCTTCTAGTACTATGAAAGCCTGTAAGGATGAAGCTCCTAAGGTCAGTAACCTTATTCATCATGTTCTATGACTCAAGCATGTGGTGTTTTTGACAAAAAAAATCCTCATAGTTAAATTCAGGAGAGTAGCCAAGATTACTGACAACAGTCTGCAATTTGGGGGGGATCTTTGAGAGCTTAATGACCAACAACTTCAAAAGGAGTAGCCTATTCCTGATGCTATTTTTGTTGTTGGTAGCCTCTAGTATCTACTAATTGTTGTCTGATTACAGGATAACTGCATTTTTACTGCTTTTATCTATATAATCTATGTGTATAGACATATTTTAAGAAGTGTTTATACTATGAGCTCTCATATTACCTTTTTGCTATTTATTCTTTCCAGTTTCCACCTTCTACCTTGCCCTCTCTCCTCATCCTACTAAAAACCTTTCTTGTTTCATAATTTCCTCTTAGTTACTTATACCTCTGCACTCTATCTCACTTTCCTTGAAAACCACTTCCAAAGGGCCCTTAGTAATTTCTTGACCTCTATAGGAACTCAAAATGACACACATATTTCATATTCCGGCCACACTCATGGCTAGAACCCAGAGGCCATGAAAATCCCCAGCAGAGACACCTTACTGGACCTGAAGACTAATTGGTCACCAGTACCACAGGCATCTCAGGCTGAAGTCCAGAGAGAAACAGAAATCAAGGGAAAAATATCCAACAGAAAATCCGTCAAACAAAGATAAAATCAGAAATTGACATTTAAACTGACAGTAATCCCAAACCTGGATGACAAAAGGCCAGCGTAAGACCACAGTCAACAATAACCAGGGTAATACAGCAACACCAGAGCTCAGCTATCTTAGTACAAAAAGCTATAGATATTATAACATAGCTGATATACAAGAAAATGACCTTAAATACAATTTTAGAAAGATGATGAAGGCCTTTAAAGAGTAAACGAACAAATACGTTAAAGAAATTCAAGAAAACATAAACAGGTGAAGGAAGTGAATAAAACTGTTCAAGACCTGAAAATGGAAATGGAAGCCATAAAGGAAACACAAACTGAGGGAATCCTGGCGATGGAAAATCTAGGTAAATGAGCAGGAACTACAGAGGCAGGCATCACTAACAGAATAAAAGAGACGGAAGAGAGACTCTCAGATATAGACGATACAATAGAAGAAATTGATATGTAGGTCAAAGAAAATGTTAAATCTAAAAAGTTCCTGATGCTAAACAGTAAAGAAATATGAGACACCATGAAAAGACCAAATCTAAGAATAATAGCAATAGAAAAAGATTTTCAGCTCAAAGGCCCAGTAAATATTTTCAACAAAATCATAGAAGGATATGTTCCTAACTTAAAGAAGGAGATGTCTCTAATGTTACGAGAAGCTTGTAGAACACCAAATAGATTAGACCAGAAAAAAGTTCCTGTGCCACATAATAATCAGAACACTAAATGTACAGAACAAAGAAAGAATAAAACCTGCAAGGGAAAAAGGCCAAGTAACAAAGAAAGCAGACCTATTAGAATTACTTCTGACTTCTCAATGGAAACTCTAAAAGACAGAAGGGCCAGGAAAGGTATATTGCCGATGCTAAGAAATCACAGTTTCCAGATCAGACTACTATACACAGCAAAATTTCAATTGCCATAGGTGGAGAAATCAAGATAAACCTTGACAAACTCAAATTTAAACATAAACAAATCCAGGCTTACATAAAGAGCTAAGAGGAAAACTCTAACCTAAGAAGTTAACTACACCCATGAAAATGCAGGAAATAATCTCACACCAGCAAAATCAAAAGAAGAAACACACACACACACACACACATATACATACACACCACTACCACTACCACCACCACCACCACCACCACTACCTCTACCACAAGACACCATACCATCAGCAACAACAAAATAAGAGGAATTAAAAATCATTGGTCATTGATAACTCTCAATATCAATGCACTCAATTCCCTAATAAAAAGATACAGGTTAACAGAATGAATGCAAAACAGGAACCATCTTTCTGCTGCATACAAGAAACACACCTCGCCGAGCGTGGTGGCGCACGCCTTTAATCCCAGCACTCTGGAGGCAGAGGCAGGTGGATTGCTGTGAGTTCGAGGCTAGCCTGGACTACAAAGTGAGTCCAGGACAGAGAAACCCTGTCTCAAAAAACCAAAAAAAAAAAAACCAAAAAAAAAAAAAACAAAAAAAACACACCTCAAAATAAAAAATAGACATTACCAAAGAGTAAAGAGTTGTAGAAAGATTTTCCAAGCAAATGGACCTAAGAAGCAAACTAGTATAGTGATTCTAATATTTAACAAAACAAATTTCAAGTCAAAATTTTAAAAAAGGAAATAGGGAAGAACACTTCATAATAATTAAAGGAAAAATCCACCAAGCAAATGTCTCAATTCTGAACGTTTATGCCTGAA
Source organism: Acomys minous (assembly GCF_964271855.1). Lineage (NCBI taxonomy): Eukaryota > Metazoa > Chordata > Mammalia > Rodentia > Muridae > Acomys > Acomys minous. The sequence goes on along the minus strand of NC_140486.1, from coordinate 75,204,826 downwards.
GGCACCAACATCTGAAAAAACAAAACAAAACAAACAACCCACCCACCTCCCAAAAAACTAAAGTTTAAGTTGCAATCAAACAAATACATTAATAGTTGGAGACTTTAACACCCTACTATTACCTATGGACTGGTCTTCCAGACAGAAACTAAACAGAGAAAAAAATGGTACCAACAGACATTATGACTCAAATGGACCTAACAGACATCTACAGAAGATTTCACCCAAAGACAAAAGAATATACCTTCTCAGCACCTTACAGAACCTTCTCGAAAACTGACCACATACTTGCTTAAAAAGAAAGTCTTAACAGATACAAGAAAATTGAAATAACCCCTTGTATCTTATCAGACCACCACGAATTAAAGCTGGATTGCAACAAGAGAAACAACAAAAAGCCTATAAACTCATGGAAACTGAACAACTCTATACTGAATGACCACTGTCCCAAACTTATGGGACAGTGAAAGTGGTGCTAAGAGAAAAGTTCATAGCACTAAGTGCCTTCATAAAGAAATAGGTGCAATCTTTTATTAGGACCTTAACAGTACACCTGAATGCTCCAGAACAAAAAGAAGCCAACACACTTAAGAAGACGGGATAGCAGAAAATAATCAAACTCAGTGCTGAAAAACAACAACAACAACAATAACAACAACCACAACAACCCAAGGAGAACAATACAAAGAATCAATGAAACAAAGAGTTGATTCTTTGAGAAAATCAACAAGATATACAAACCCTTATCCAAAGTAACTAAAAGGCCAAGAAAGTTATTCAAATTAACAAAATCAGAAACAAAAAGGGACACATTATAACCGACACTGAGGAAATCCATAGGTTCGTTAGGTCATACTTCAACAGCCTGCACTCCACAAAACTGGAAAATCTAGAAGAAATGAAAAAAGTTTGATACCACTTACCAAAGTTAAATCAAGATCAGATAAACAGTTTAAATCTACTTGAAATCCCCAAGGAAATAAAAGCAGTCATTAAAAGTCTCCCAATGCGGGGGGGGGGGGGGGGGCAGGGGGAAAGGGGCAAGAGGGGGAGCCCAAGGCTAGATGGCTGTTTTGTTTTTGTTTTGTTTTGTTTTGTTTGAGACAGGGTTTCTCTGTGTAGCCTTTACTGTCCTGGACTTGCTTTGTAGACCAGGCTGGCCTCTAACTACAGTGATCTGTCTGCCTCTGCCTCCCAAGTGCCGGGATTAAAGGTAAGTACCACCACACCTGGCTCAGATGGTTTTAATGCAGAATTATGTCAGAGTTTTAAAGAAAAGCTACTATCAACACTCCTCAAATTATCCCACAAGATTAAAAAAAGTAGGAATATTGCCAAATATATTTTATGAGGCCATAGTCACCCTATACCTAAACCACACACCCAACAAAGAAAGAGAATTACAGAATAATTTCTTTCATGAACACTGATGCAAAACACTTAATAAAATATTCACAAACAGAATCCAAGAACAAGTCATAAACATCATTTACCATGATTAAGTAGGTTTCATTTCAGAGATGCAAGAATGGTTAGACATATGAAAATCTGTCAGTGTAAACCACCATATAAACAAACTGAAAGTACTCATCTCATTAGATGCTCAAAAATCCTTCAACAAAATCCAACACATCTTCATGATAAACGTCTTGGAGAGATCAGGGATTCAAGGGGCATACCTAAAGATAATAAAGGCAATATACAGCAAGGAAATAGCCAACATCAAATTAAATGGAGAGAAACTCAAAGCAATCCCACTAAAATCAGGTTTGAGACAAGGCTATCCACTTTCTCCATATTTATTCAATAAAGTACTTGAAGTTTAGCTAGAGAAATAAGATAACTAAAGGAGATCAAAGGGATACAAATTGGAAAAGAGAAAGTCAAAATATCAGTATTTGCAGATGATGTGGTCATTCATAAATGACCACAGAATTTGTTCCAGAGAATACCTACAGCTGACAAACAACTTTAGTGAAAGGCTGGATACAAGATTGAATTTTCAAAATGTGCTCTTATATACAAACAATATATGGGCTGAAAAAGAAATCAGAGAAACAACACCCTTACCAAAAGCCACAAATAACATAAAATATCTTGGTGTAACTCAAACCAAGAAATTGAAAGACCTAAATGACAACAACTTCACTTATTTTAAGGAAGAAATTGGAGAAGATATTAGAAGGTGGAAAGATCTCCCATGATCAGTAGAATTAACATAATAACATGTTTCGTAACATGTCACTAAAATCAGTCTACAAATTCAATTAAATTGCCATCAAATTTCCAACACAATTTTTTACAGACATTGAAAGAACAATACTCAATTTCATATGGAAAAACAACAACAACGACAAAAACCCCAGAATAGCTAAAATAATCCTGAATAATAAAGAAAAGCTGGAGGTTTCATCATCCCTGATTTCTACTACAAAAAGTTTTGTTTTATTTTATTTCACTACTATAGAAGTGTAGTAGTAAAAACTCCATGGTATTGGTGTCGGGAGCCATGCTAAATTCAGCCATGTTAGAAATCCCATGCTCAGGCTGCACACTGTGACCTTTGAGTTGTTGACCCTTACTGAAGGAGGTCTTGTATGCTAGGCTATCTTTGGATTGTCTACCCAGAGAAATAGGGAAATTCTTACAGAAAACTACCCAGAGGATTAAGGAAGTTCTTACAGAGAGCTATTCAGGTGATTGTATTCTTGCCTGGGGACTAGGGAAAGTGAGATTACAATAGATCCTGTTGACCTCGCTATGTAAGGTTCTACTTGGCTGCATTAAAGAGAGTCTTGATCAGAAATTTCCAGACTTGACTCATTATTTCTTGCATCTCTGTCTCCTACTCACTCTTTCAGGTGAACCCTGGTTCAATTTGTCCCGTGGGCCGGGACATATGGCTCCCGATGTGGGGCCTGGAAATGAGGGCTTAAGTGACAGATGTAGCATGGAAGGGGACCCGTGAAAAGACAAGTGGAACATTTCCCCCGAAGTCGCAACGCAAACATGGGACAGAGCAATCGCAAAGATTTACTCAGACAGACATTGGAAAATAAGCTTCAAATGCAAGCAATAAGGGTAAATAATGAAAAATTGGATACATTTTTAGATTTTGTCAATGAAGTATGTCTATGACTTGAGGAAGAAGTAGTTAATTTAAAAATGTGAGATAGAGTTGGTAAAAAATTAGAGAAATGCTATACTATGCTTTTAGACCTAAAAAGGTTCATATATATATAGTTTGTTGGCTTTAGTTAAAGATAGTTTAGACCCTAGATATGCCATTTATTGTCAAGGTTTTGAAACTGCTTCTTTTTGTCTTGTCTATCAGACTGCTTTATGATTGGCAAGTCAAGTTTTATGTCTATGTCTGTAAATGTGTTTAATTGTTTAAATATTGTTTCATTTTTCTATATTTTGAGAGAGGGCCAAGCTTTATTTGCTGACCAATTTTCTAAATTGACCGTGTGGCCCAACGTGGTACACACAGGCCATGACGCAGTAAGAGTACTGCCTTGGTGTTGACCAGCAGCAGGCCCGCCCTTCGCGGGGCCTGGACCCAGGCACAGCGGCCACCCATGGGGAACAAGCCCAGGACTGGAGCATCCATGAGTCAAAACATTTAAGGCCCATTCCATGATATGGAACCCATACCTGACACTGCTTGGGTGATCAAGAACCAGAGACTAGACAGCTCAGAGACCTGGGGTAAAGCCAAATACTACTGATCTAAAAGGAAAAAGTAACAATATGACTCTTTTTTAAAAAATATTTTATTAATTTATTCATATTACATCTCAATTGTTAGCCCATCCCTTGTATCCTTCCATTCCTCCCTCCCTCCTGCTTCCCCCCTACTCTCCTCCCCTATGTCTGTGACTGAGGGGGACCTCCTCCCCCTGTATATGCTCATAGGGTATCAAGTCTCTTCTTGGTGAGCTGTTATAATTCCTCTGAGTGCCACCAGGCCTCCCCATCCAGGGGACGTGGTCAAAAATGGGGCACAAGAGTTTGTATGAAAATTAGACCTCACTCTCCACTCAATGGTGGAGAATGTCCTGTCCATCGACTGGGTCTGGGTAGGGGTTCGAAGTTTACTGCCTATATTTTCCTTGGCTAGTGCCATAGTTTGAGCAGGACCCCAGGACCCAGATCTGTCCGTCATAATGTTCTTATAATATGTCCCTTAATGATACTATGCTATACTCATAGAGTTGTGCCTTATACAACTATCATCAGAGAGGCATTCTCCTGCAGTAGAGGGGAACAAACACAGAGATCCAAAGACAGATATTATGTAGAGAGATAGAGACCATGGAACACACAACTCTAAGTGAGTTGTCTTCATCAAATTCCTCTGCTTTAGCTCAGGGAACCCCACAGAAAAGGAGGATAAAGGACTGGATAAAGGATAAGGTGACTGACAGAGAGGATGGAGAACACTAGGAAACAAAGGCCCTCTAAAACAACTGAGCAGTGCTCATATAAACTCACAGAGACTGAAGCCAGAAGCAGGTCTGTACCAGGTCTTCTGCACATACACTGTATATTTCAGCTTAGCACTTTTATTGGACTCCTCAATGTATGAACAAGCGAGTCTCTGATGCTTGTGACTTCTCCTGGGGCTCCTCTATTTTTCTGTTGGCTTGGCTTGTCCAACTTTCATATGGTGGATTTTGTTTTATCTTATTGTACTTTATTTTGTTACTATCTCTTAGCAGACAGTTCTCTTCTAATAAAGAAAGAAAAGAAGTGGAACTGGATGAGGGAGGAGTTGAGGAGGAGAAAACTGTATTCAGATGTTACTGTATGAGAAAAGAATCTATGTTTAATAAAAAGGAAAATACTTTAAAAATGGTTCACTACATAAATGCTTGTAGTTTTTTTTTTGACAAATTTAGAAAAAAATCTGTTCTCAATTTTCCTTTACACAAAAGCTATAATTTTTCATAGCATTTCCAGTTTTTTATACAGTAGCTGATACTAAGATGATAATATTTGTACTAGTCAGCTTTTATCAACTTGAAAAAAAAATCTAGATTCACCTAGGAAGAGGAAGTTTAATTGAAAAATTACTTCCATTATATTTATCTGTGGGTATATCTGTAGGGCATTTTCTTGATTTATGATTGATATAGTAATACTACCCATGGCTAGATAAATAGTCTAGAGCTGTGTGAGAACAGCAACTGAACAAGTCAGAGGAAGTGGCCAGGAAACAGCTTTCCCCTGTTGTACCTGCCTCTGTTCCTGCTCGAGTTTCTGCCCTCCCTCCTTCAGTGATAGAGGATGATCAGAACATGCTAGCACATAAACTATTTCTTCTCTTAAACAAGTAAATAAGTTGATGTTGGCTATGGGCTTGATGTACACTGCCTTTATTATGTTGAGTTATGTCTTTTGTATCCCTAATGTCTCCAGGACTTTGATTATGAAGGGGAGCTGGATTTTGTTAAAGGCCCTTTCTCCATCTAATGAAATGACTACATGATTTTTTTTTTTTTTTTTTTTTTTTTTTTTGTCTTTCAGGGTTTTTTGGGGGGAGGGTATGGTGGATTACATCTATATTTTTGTTTGTTTCTTATTGATCTCAGCTCTGAGTTTGAGTATTTCTTGCCTCATTCTCCCAAAAGGAGTCTTTTTGGGTGTGATTTCTTCTTTCTGTTCTGGAGCTTTCAGTTACGCTGTTAAGTTGCTAACATGAGTCACACTCTCTGTCTGTCTGTCATCTGTCTGTCTCTCTCTCTAATGTAGGCGCTTAGTGCTATGATTTTTCTCTTAGCAATACTTTCATTGTGTCCCTTACATTTGGGGATGCTGTGTATTAATTTTCATTCAATTCTAGGAAGTCTTTAATTTATTTCTTTAAGTCTTTAATTAATTTCTATCTTGACTCTATTTTTTTATTCAGTAGAGAGTTATTCAGTTTTTATGAGTTTGTACCCTTTCTGTTGTTTCTGTTGTTGCTGACATCCACCTTTAGTCCGTGGTGGTCTGTTAGGATGCAGGGAGCTGTTTTAATTTTCTTTTAGCTGTTGATAATTGCTTTGTGTCCAAATATGTTGTCTATTTTAGAAAAACTTCTATGATGTGCTGAGAAGAAGGTATTTTATTTTTGGGTTTCACTGAAATGTTTTGTTTACTGTTAAGTGTATTTGGTTTATAATATCTGTTAGCTCTAGCATTTCTCTGTTTAGTTTTTGTCTAGGAAACCTATCTATTGGTTAGTGTGGGTTATAAAGCACTGTACTATCAGTTTATGAGGATCAATACATAATTTAAGTTGTAGTAGTGTCTCTTTTCTGAACTTGGGTGCCCTTGTGTTTGGTGAATATATATGTTAAGAATAGCAAAGTCTTTTTGGAGGATTTTTCCTTTCATGAGTATTCATGGTCTTTCCTTATCTCTTATGGTTAGTTTTGATTTGAAGTCTATTTTGGCAGACATTGTAATGGCTATACCAGCTTGCTTCTTAGGACCATTTTCTTGCCACAACTTTTTCTATCCTTTTACCTCGAAGTGATGTCTAACCTTGATGGTATGATGTGTTTCTTGGATTCAGCAGAAGGGTGAATTCTGTTTCCTCATCCATTCTGTTAGTTTGTGTATTTTATTATTGAATTTAGGCCATTGATTTTGAGATATATCAATGAGTAGTGTTTGTTCATTCCTGTCATTTTGCTGGTGGTGGTGGTGGTGGTGATGTGTGTGTGTGTGTGTGTGTGTGTGTGTGTGCGCGTGCGCGCGTGCGCGTGTGTGTGTGTGTGTGTGTGTGTGTGTGTGTGTTTCTCTTCTTTTGATTTGCTGGTTTGGGATTATTTATTCCTTGTATTTTCTTGGAGGTAGTTAACCTCTTTAGGTCATAGGTTTTCTTCTAGTGATTTCTGTAGAGCTGGATTTGTAGGTAAATATTACTTCTATCTGATTCCATCATGGAATGTCTTATTTTCTCCATCTATTGTGATTGAAATTTTTTCTGGGTATAGTAGTCTGGGTTGACATTTGTCATCTCTTATGTGATCTCTTAGAGTCTGTCGAACATTTGCTTGTGCCCTTCTGGCTTTTAGAGTCTGCACAGAGAAGCCAGCTGTTATTCTAATAGGTCTTTTATATGCTACTGTTACAAGTAGCCCACCAGAGATGACCACTCATACACAGTCTATAGACAATTTAAAAAAATCTTTATTTTAGCCACTTGGTACTACACTCAGGTTTTCAGAGATCTAGGTGTAGTCCCAAGTGTTCCAAATACAGGATTTTTGAAGGCAGAAACCATGTCCAGGTTTCTCTCTTGTCAGCTCTGGGGGTGGGAGGGTTTCTCTTAAGCAAGTAATTTGACAGAAACTAAGATAAATAGTTAGCTGGAGGTGGGAAAGTTTACATGTAATTTAATAGAAGCTAAGATAAGTTAGCTGGGACACATTGGCCTTAGAATAGAGCTGGGTAATTTTCCATGGAATTCTCCACCAAGGAGATCAGACTCTAGTTAAACCTGAAATGGCCTCAGCAAGAATACAAGATGGAAGAACCTCTGCACTGTCTGGTGTGTGTGTGTGTGTGTGTGTGTGTGTGTGTGTGTGTGTGTGTGTGTCTGTGACATTGCTTGGTCTCCCTCCCACTCCCATAGCTTTTTAATATTCTTTCTTTGTTCTGAATGTTTAGGGTTTTGATTATTATGTGCCAAGGAAACTTTCTTTTCTGGTTCATTATTTTTGATGTTTTGTATACTTTTTGTACTTTGATCTCTTCTGCTTTTTTAGGTAAGGAAAATTTTTGTCTATGATTTCATTGAAAATATTTTCTGTGCTTTTGTCCTGGGGTTCTTCTCATTCTATTTCTATTATTCTTAGATTTTGTCTTTTTATAGTGTCTCAGATTTCCTGGTTGTTTTGTGCCTGGATTTTTTTCAGATTTTAACATTTTCTTGGGCTTAAGTATTCATTTCTTCTATCTTCAATGCCTGTGATTTTTCTCTTCCATCTCTTGTATTCGTTTGGTGAGGTTTGTCTCTGAGGTTCCTGTTGCAGTTCCTAAATCTATCTATCTATCTATCTATCTATCTATCTATCTATCTATCTATCCATCTATCTTTCTTTCTTTCTTCCTTCCTTTCTTTCTGTTTGTTTTTTGTTTCTTCGAGACAGGGTTTCTCTGTGTAGCCTTGATTGTCCAGGACTTGCTTTGTAGAACAGGCTGGCCTAGAACTCTAAGACCTGCCTTCTCTACCTCCCTGAGTGCTGGGATTACAGGTGTGTGCCTCCACACCCAGCTTCCTAAATTTTTTTTATTTCTTTCTTTCTGTCTGTCTTCCTTTCTTTCCTTCCTTCTTTCCTGCCTTCTTTCTTTTTTTCATTTCTTTCGATTTGGGATTTCTTTGTTGACTCAGGTCTTGAAATTTTTTTTTTATTTCCTTCTACTGGTTGGTTGTTTTCATAGATTTCTTTAAAGGACTTATTCATTTCCTATTTAAAGATCTCTATTGTATTTATAAAGAGTATTTTAGATCTTTTAATTGTGCTTCAACTATATTGCAATACTCAGGGCCTTAGTGGGTTACTGGGCTCTAGTGGACACATATTACCCTAGCTGTTATTGAACATGTTTTTATTCTGGTATCTGGATTTTGGGAACACTGTAATTCTAGGTGATGATGTCTAGTCTTGACTTGGCTGATTGGTTGTCTTGTTCCTTGGTTTCTGTTGCCCACTCTGGTTTCTAGGAAAGTATGTTGGTTGGTGGGAAATTCTGGGATACTGGTAGGTGTGACCACTGGGGTTTCTAGGTATTGGGATCTGACACTTAGGAATGGGGATGTTTTCGGGGGGGGGGGGCGGGTTAAGGGGAAAGAGGAAAGCAGTGCATACCACAAGAATCTGTGTAGTTAGTCCCCTAGGAATGGAGGCAAAGACTGAAGTGAGTCTGCATAGGTAGTCTGCTACAGAGCTGGGAATGAGACTAGACTATTTGGAGGAACAGAGGGAGAGGTGAAGGTCTGCGGTTGGCCTACCTGCTTCCCTGGTAGGAGTCGTCTGCCCAGGGAATGACTGTAGAAGTCAGGGCTAAGATAAAGCAATGAGGTGGGGGGCAGGACTTAGGAGGGGAAATCTGTGTGATTCATTGTGGTTGAGGGTGATGCTGGGAGGCCTCAGCAGATGGCCTACTGCAGATCTGGGGAAGAGACTGGAGGACTGGTTTCAGAAATGCTGAAGAAGAGGTGAAGACACAGAGTTAGCTTACTCTCTTCTCTGGTGGGTATGACCACAGTTTCAGTATTGACTCACCAGTTGATGGACATCTAGGCTGTCTCCATTTCTTGGATATTGTGAGTAGAACAATTGTGGACATGGATAAGGAAGTAGGATACAGAGTTATTTGAATATGTGCTAGGCATGGTACAGCTGGATCATGTGGGTCACCTATTTTCAGTGTTTTGAGAAACCTCCACACTGATTTCCATAGTGGTCATACCAGTTTGGACTTCCACCAGCCGTCTTCTATTTGTTTTTGTTTTTGTTTTTAAATAGGTTCCACACTATAGCTCAGACTGTCCTGGGACTCGTTATATAGCTCACAAGAAATATGCTCCAGAATTTACAACGTTGACAAAAGTGCAGTGATTCTAGATAAATTGTTAGAGGAAAATAATAGGGTTGTAATTTTTAAGATTTGGACATGTTTAATTTTTTTTTAGTTATTATACAAATTAAATGGTTTTATTTTCATACTGTTATAATATTGATAAAGGATGATGCCACACAACAGATCTGGTACAAACAGGTTTATTGTATGAAGGCAGAGAAAGAGAAAGAAAGAGATGGGGGTGGAGAGAGAGAGGGAGAGAGAGAGAGAGAGAGAGAGAGAGAGAGAGAGAGAGAGAGAGAGAGAGAGAGAGAATATGCAGCGATGAGTCGGTCCTTTATAGCTGGTGCATAGTTGAAGAGTGTGACACACCTGGCAGCAGCAGGTGATGATGCCAGGTTGTTAGGCAACCTAGAAGTGGGCGAGTGGGGTTGCCCATATGTTTGTTCTTCTCTTTGTCCTTCCCACTATCCATTCCCTGTTCTTCCTACATGCCTCAGGCTGGGTTGTTTTCTTCCCTATTTTATTACCTTCTCTTTCTTGTTACTTCTTGTCTGTTCCTTCCCTCTCATACTTCCACTTCTACTTTCATGCCCTACATATTCATATATACAGATATAGCTAGATATAGGTCAATGATAGAATACACTTACATGTAAATCTAAACTTAGAGAAAACTGTCTTTGGGATACCTTTAGAGAAGGTGATAGTTTGAAGACTCTGCATGACTGACATCTGAAGGGCTACTTCAGTGCTACAAAATCTAAGCTCTGAGCTTAAATTTGAGAACTTTTTACTTGCCTCCTGGTTCATCGTTTTCATTTGCTGATTGATTGATGATTGATTGGATTCCACTAGTGGTATCTTGAACAAAGGGCACAATGCTATAGGCAAAGGTGAGATGAACCTCTTGATGATTATCAAGTGCCCCATTTTTCAGTTCTCTTCCAGTTCCAAAATTTGGAATTTCTTTTTAAAACATTGTTTATTTTACCTATACAATCACGAGAACTTAGTAGTTTTTTCTTGCTTTTCTAACATAAATTTTTGCTTTAAAGAAGTGACAAAAAACCACTCAGCTGTAGTCCTTTATTGACAAATTATCTTAGGGTATTTTATTACCAAATTCTGGCTCCCAACACTAAGATGTAGTGAGTGAACTGTGGCACCCCCTAGCTAGCAGTGGCATAGTCAGAGCCACTAAGGGAAGTAGTGGGCTTTGTTAATCAGAGATGTTCTTCAACAGTATGCTTTCTTATTTTATTTTATTGTAATTTAGAGACTACAAACATATGCTTCTTCAAGTTAAAAGAAACCATTGCTTATTTTAGGCAAATGAAGGACAACACCACAGCCCAAATCTTCTCTATTTCCTTTAGACCACTTTCCTTAGCAGTGAAAAAATGATTTTCAGATATTTTACTAAGAAAATGTGTGTAGTAAGATGTTACGTTAATGTGAAGATCACAGAATATATTCTGAGCACATGTGGAAAAAAAATCAGTCTGTACTTGGAAAGATCTTTTTTTCTGCATGTATCACAGACACACCAGCTGGTTGACCAACATTAAGACCCAGTCCATACCATAAGTCAACTGTTAGGATAAAGTTGAACATTTTTGCAAGTCTGTTAAATGTCAGTTACCTACATGTCAGCCCTTTGCCAATTTTTGAGGAAGAATTCGAGGCACTGATTACACTTCTTTAAAAGACATGACTTACTTAGATTTTATATTTTATAGGCCAATTTTGGCCATTAATTCTTTGGTTTTAATTTTCTTTTTCCATATTATTTTTAAGCCATTCATACAAATGTTTTTATAATAGCTCATTGAGGTGAATATGGTACCTGTCACTGTCAATTATCACCTGTAATTTGTATCTGAAGTGTCCCCAAAGCATCATATGTCAGAGACTTGTTTCCCAGGGTGACACTATGTGAGAGATGGAGCCTGGTAGAAGGGCCTTTGTCCCTGAGCATGCACCTTTGAAGAGGCCTGTGACACCCTTGCCTCCTTGTGCCCCGTGTTTGTATCCTTTGTCCCCGAGCATGCACCTTTGAAGAGGCCTGTGACACCCTTGCCTCCTTGTGCCCCGTGTTTGTATCCTGTTGAGGATATGAGCAGTTTGGGTCATCATAAGGCCACACCAACACACAGACACCCACACAGGCGTAGATGCCAGAAGAGGTGCTGGTGTGCTCTCTGTCTTCCCCTTTCACTCTGCTCTTCCTTTGAACAGACCTCTTACTGAGCCTGGGTTTCACTGTGCAGGTGTTAGGCTCTTGGCCAGCATGCTCCAGCTATTCTTTGGTCTCCAACCCACCGTCGCATTACAGGTGTATTTAGTCATGCCCAGCTTTCTGTGGGTGCTGGGATATGAACTCAGGTCTTCCCGCTTTTGCAGCAAGCACCCTTATACACTGCACCATCCTTTCAGCCCCTGCTCTGAGACTTCTATAACCGTGAGCCAAAATAAACCTTTTCGGCTTATACCTTTATACTCTCAATTGCTCTGGCAACTAAGACAGTTAATTAATGCACTGTGCTTCTCCATGGGGCAAGGCAGAAACATTAAAAACGGTTGAGCTTATCAGGCTAGGTTCGTAGCTATGACCCTAGGTGCAAACACACTTTTGCCCTTTAGCTTCTTTACGTGTGTAATCTGGGAGGGGACATGAAGTAGACGATCACAATCTTCTTGTTTGCTAATATGGCCATGGCTGGGTATTGGATTTTTATTACATAAGCCATCAGTGGTCAGACACTAGTTTTATCAGAAGTGAAGACAGACGTGATTGGTAGCTTCTGGATCCAGGTCATAAACTAAGACAATACGTTCCTGGGGTGATACTAGTTTGTGACATTTTTTAAGTCATCTACTTAGGCATAGCAAATTTAGGCAACGTGTTGCAGCTTTCAACAGAGATTCTCCATCTTGTGTAGTTTCTCTGGATGGGAACACAGAATGCCTGCCTCTCAGGGTTTCTCACAAGGCTAATGGCAAGCTGTTGTTAACTCAGTCTTTAAGCATCTGAAGGCATGACTGGGCTGGAGGACTCACATCTCAGGAGCCTCATTTACGTGGTCGTTACTTAAAGGCTCCTGTTCCTCCGTGCATTAGACCATCAGTTGATCTGCTCATGTCAAGGTCCATCTTGGAATAGAGGAAGAAATGAAGAGAGAAAGAATGAGAATGCAAGGCAGGAGCAGTAATGTCTTAAAATGTACGTTCGGAAATGGCTGTCACACAGATAAACTCTAGCACAACGTATGAGTAGATGACACATAGATGTGTATACTGCGAAGACTAGATCACTTGGAGCCATTTTGGAGGCTACTATTCTCTTAAGATAACACTACTCCATTTAAATATCCCAGCTCTGAATGGATTTGCATTTGTCACATTTGGTTTTTCTCAGTTTACTCCTGAGGTAAACTGAAAACTCCAAGGATATTGACTCAAGATAAATCTCTCCCCTGGTATTGCCCCTGCCCCCGTGTGTGTGTGTGTGTGTGTGTGTGTGTGTGTGTGTGTGTGTGTGTGTGTGTGTACTGTGCTAGGAATGAAACTCAAGTCTTTATGACTGCTAAGTACACTCTACTCCTAAGCTATACCCCAAGTCCATAAATTATGCCTTTAAAAAGAGTGATATAAACAATGTGAAATCATACTCTTAAAAATGTACAAGAGAAGTGGGTATGGTGGCATCCAGGCATAGAAGGCAGAGGCAGATGGACCTCTGTGAGCCAAAGGCTGGTCTGAGTTATACAATGAGTTCCAGTACAGACAAAGCTACATAGTGAAATCCTATCTCAAAATAAATGAACAAATAAATGACTAAGTGCAAGAAGTTCCTGATGTAAGAAATATTGGAAAATGCATCTGAGGCTTGTGTTCTTCATGTTCAAACGTGACTTTAGGTTCAACATGGAGGACAGACAGCTGAAGGTCTGGGACTCAGAACTTCAGCTTTAGAGGAGCCCAGGTCAACTCTGCCCTTCTAGCTGGAAACCTTGGCCAGAAAAGGAACTTATAACTTCACCAGTTCATCTCTTTCTCCACTTCCTCTTGCCTACTAAGTCAGAGCAATAGATTTACAAGGTTTAGTTCAACTCACTCCTCGTGCCAAATACTGCTGTGTGATTAGCTCACAAGCGTTCCTGTCTTTCTTGTCATTGGGGTCTCAGTTTTATGTGAAATAAAGTGGAAGAATCTCCTGCTGGAGTGATTGTGTGTGTGTGTGTGTGTGTGTGTGTGTGTGTGTGTGTGTGTGTGATTTATGCTAGACTTGGCCAGGTCATTTGTTTCATGAATTAAATATTATTGGGCATGACATTAACAGAGATGCCATATGTATCTGGGTGATTCTATCTGCCTGGAGACAGATATGCAATATCTCTCACTCTGCATGAGAATGTATGGCAGATTGGCAACAGTATCGGGATAAGGATTTATGTGAAGCTTCCAGAAACACATTAACAGCCTGACTCCATGCCCAGTCAGTTGTGAGCAAATGCAGTAATCACCAACAGCCTCATGTCCACAGTGAGCAAGTGCTCTTGTGGCACACTAAGGTGCTGGGGTTGCTTTGTTTGGAGTTTAGTGGCAAGTGGCAACCTGCCCAGCTCCAGAGGATGAATCATAATCAGGCTAAGAAAATCCTCTTTTTTTTGTCCAGACATAACAAAGTCAAATGGACTAATCTTAGCCACTGAACTAAACAAAAGTAGCTTGTTGAGAACGGCTGGAAATGTTTTTTGTTTTCCTGAAAAAGGTACAATAGATGTGGCTGGTGGTCTTACTGTTTTCTTACTAAAAAGTTTACTGTCCATGTTGAAACTGCAAATTGAAAGTGAAAGAAATGAAATTCTTATATCTAAAGATGTTGGAACAAATAGAAAGTCTAGAGGTTGGATGAGATGATTTAGTAGTTGGCTGACATTGACAAATGTTTACCTGTAAACATTTTATTTATTCAGGATTTTAGTTTGTTTTCTTTTAGTATGTATGTATGTATTATTATTATTATATCATCTATTATTATTATTATTATTATTATTATTATTGTTATTATTATTATTATATCATCTATTTATAATTCATTGAGACAGGCTTTCTTTAGATAGCTCTGGATATTGTGGAACTCACTATGTAGACAAGGCTGTCTTTGAACTTACAGAGATCTACCTGCCTCTGTGTCCTGGGAGCTGGGATTAAGGCGTTCTTCATACCTGATTTTTTTATTTTTAAAAAATTATTTATTTTAGACTTTTATATATGAACATACTGTTTTTACATAATTTCCATTGTTCCTTGCCCCTACTCCTTCTCGGATTCATGACTTCTTCTATAATTACCACACACACACACACACACACACACACACACACACACACAAACACTTCTGAGTCCATTAGTGTGGCTCATATATGCATGTGTTTAGCCCTAACCACTTATGATTGGATAACATGGGCATGGGCAATACACAGAGTGCTGCTTAGACACTCTTTTTTGAAGATTAGAGATTCATAAAGGCCAAGAACATGAAATACAAAACTAGATACACAGAAATTCCTAGAAAAGCGCTCTGTGTTACTGGAAACTGTTTGTTTTGGAAGAACAAAACCTGAAATCAGGGCAAATCATTTCTAACCAGACAACTCAGCATCTTTTCAAAGGCAGCCTCAAATGAAGATGTAACACAAGCATCCTTAGGTATAGAAAAATCTATTCCTGGTACAGCGCCCCAGCAGAATCTCTCAGTGTCGAGAGAGCTAGGTGGGAACAGCTGGCAATAGGGGGAGGAAAACAGAGAAAGTGAGCAAGTAAGATATATAATATATAATACAGTATAATCATATACATATATGTATATGCCATAATGAAACCCATTGCTTAGTATACTAACCTAAAATCTTAGATAGATGACATCCCTCACAAAAATAAAGTAAGATAAAATGGCTGTCACAGCCTAACTGGTAGAGATGTTAGTAACCAAAACAGACGAAAATGGACTCAAGTGTACACTGAAAAACCCTTTATGCTGCCTTTGAGGTGTTTTTTTTGTTTTTTGTTTTCTTTTTTTGGTAGAAAACATCATTGAAAATTTCTCAAGATCCTTAGGGACTACTGACACACCCAGTCTTCTGAAACTCCTCTGAAACTGATTGTCTCTCGCGTGTGAGATCTCAAGAACAAGTAGAGCTAGAATGTGCCCAGACTGATAAACAAGGGCAAGTAGGAAGGATCTCGTGATGTATTGTAGGTGTAACACCAAACATGGGAACTTGAACCCTTTATAAAAGGGTTTAATAATCTGGAAGTCAACCTAGTTAACTGCAAGGAGAGTGAAATGACCAGAGAAGCCACAGTAGATTATTTCTGGAGTGGATTTGAAGTTTCAAGTCACTTGAAAATATCAAGGATTAGTGGTGTTGAAACTCGAAGCCCAAGAGTAGATCTTAATGATAGGAAGGTCGCCAGGCTTGATGAGCTGAGGGCAGACGGTCCAGTTCCCGAGTACAGAACACACAGCTGAGAAAGCATGCTGACCTACTTTTCATCAGTCACCAGACCACTGTGGATGGCCAGAGCTGGGTCTCAAGGTGTAGCGTTCTTATGAGTTAATTACTCCAGGAGATTGGAAATATAAAGTGAACCCTTATTTACATGTGTCTTTCACAGTTAATGCTGTGGTACGTATTTTTTTCTTTTAAAAATGTTTCCTTTATGTTTATCTTATGTATATGGGTGTTTTTCCTGCTTGTATGTCTGTGTACCATGCACATATATTGCCCAAGGAGGCCAGAATAGAGCCCTGGATCTCCTAAAGCTGGAGCTATAGATGGTTGGGAGCTGCCATGTGGGTTCTAGGAATGGAACCTGGATCCTCTAGAAAAACAACCAGAGCTTTATCAATTAAGGCATCTTTCCAGCCCCTGAGTGATTTTTAATTTTCTTTCTGAAGTCTTTCTTTTCCTGAGACAGGGTATCTCTGGGTACCATTGGCTGTACCACTAGCTCTACAGACCAGGCTGGTCTTGAATTCAGAGATCTGCTTGCCTTTGTCCCGAGTGGTGAGATTAAAGGTATGTGCCACCACACAGCTCTAAGGTATTTTTGAAATGTAATACTTTTTTATTAATTGTAGGATAATTTCAAAGAGCATCCTGCCCACAATTACTCCCAGACCCCACCTCTCTACCTCCCCCAACTTTGTTATTTTCTAAAATTAGAAAAAAATATTATTCATAAAATCAATTTTCTGCTGTCTATATACTATTGGGTGTGGAGGGGAGACAGCCTCTTAAAGAAAACTGACTTCCCTTCCTTAGAAGCCATCAAATAGGTCTTCAGTTAGAAGTGGGGCTTGTGGGCCCTTTCCCTGGGGTAATTTCTAAAGGATGTGTAACCACAAGCTCCTGGAACTCTTCAACACGACACTGGAGGACCACAGCAAAGCAGTCTGTTAAACAAGAACAGAGCAGGATCGTCCCAGCTCATAGGCGAGCAAGCTTGTGAAGACCAAGGAGGACATGATGCAAGGATGCCCTGCAAACACACAGGAGCAAGGAAGGAGAGCCCAGCATTACATGCTTCCTTTTGGGGTCCGAAATCATCAAGGTGGCCTCCTCATGAAGAGAATAGAGCATAACACCCGGCTGCTGTACAGTTTCTTCTCAATACAGATGCTATCCCACCCGGAAGTTCCCACAAATGCATTACCTTCATAGTTGCTTCAAACATGGCTGGACTGTTTTCTCCGAGGCATGTGAAGTGATGTTTCTGGCTTACTTGTCTTATGTCACAGTCTTGTACCATTTGTGAAAATAACGTGCAGGTGAGAAATGGGGTATGTTATGTAGGGAAAAATGCTGTTGCTGGCCTGAAAGCCAATGAATCCAGTTTTGTCAAACCCCAGGGACATCGAGATGCTCCACCCTTCATAACTCAGCAGCTGTTCCATCTCTTCAGGTTGATTCCTGTGGGTTTTCAGAATCATGCTACTTTGTTTAGTCTGTGTTCAGCTAGTGGAAATGCAGTCCATCTTGTGTCTCGAGCGTGCACAGACCTAAGGGTTGAGCACCATCTACATTACAGAATGTACATCCGTACGCTGTACCTCCTCACCCACTGTAATACTTACTTCTGAAAGCGAGGTCTCTTCCAAGCTCTGAAAGAAATACCCTTCAAATACTTGGTGCCAGCTGAGTCAAAGGTATTTATAAGTGTTGGGAATCTCTCTGTGTGGTAAACACAGGTTGTGCTTTGTTCCACACGGTCTGAGTGGCCTTAGGGCTCAGAAAGAGTCAGAGAAGGAACAGCTGCCATACACCTTGTGGACGAGCACACGAGGTCAGCGTTTTTTTTTTTTTAAGTGGAAATCTACTGTACAATTCTTGGGCTTAATTTAAGCCGTATGCATTAAACATTTATATATTTAAAAGTATAAGTTTTCCTCATTTAAAAATAAGTGATGCCCGTCTTTGAGTATGGATTTCATACTCGCCTCTGCAAAAGAGAAAAAAAAAGTGATGCCACAATAGATTTTTCACACCCCTAATTAGCCTGCTTTTCCCTGCCATTGTCCAATTCTACCACAGGCAGCAAAGCTCTGTTCATGCCTATGTAATCAGATTTACCATCTTAATGCAATACGAAGTAGGTTGAGGTAGCCAGGCTCACTGCAGTGGGGGCATTACACAGCCATGCAGGGTAATCCTTCCAGGCAGCTGAGGCTACACAGCGATTTCCAGGCAAGCCCACGCTAGAGGATGAGACCTTCCGTAAGCAAACAAGCACACGGAATGAGATTAACAGCAGTGATAATTCACATTACATCACGGGCATTGTTGAGCGCCCACATCAACTTACATAAAATAAAAGCACAAGATTAGGGCCGCGGAGTAAAGAGATGGGAATTAGAGTTTGAGCACTGTGATTTATTCATCATGTGAGTTTAGGGAAGTCACTTCAGAGCAATCGCAGTCACGCTCCTAGGCATGTTCAGTCAGGCATTCTGTTTCCTCCATTTTGTACACTAAAGAGGGACTGGGTAGGTTTGTTTTGTTAGTAACCCATGCCCCAGAGGAACTGTGTACAGTGAGACTAAGGCAGCAGTTTCGGTTATTCAGAGGCAGGATATATATGGTTACATGGTTTAGATATAAAACATCCCTAAAATCTTCTTTTTTCGGAAGGCCTGGTCCCTAGCTGGTAGGCCAATTGAAAATCGATTGGCACATGAGGACATTAGCCACATCAATGGTGGGAACAGAGAAGACGGAGCCGATATGGAAGCAGGATGTCATTGGAAAGCTGCCCTTCAGCCTGAGCCTTGCCCTGCCTTAGAATAAGTTTTTGCTTCTTCTTCAGGCGTTTAGCCATAGCAAAGAAAAGCTAACGAAAAAAGGTAGTCAGAATCTTCTTCTTTTTTACTTCTTATTATCCTAAAACATGCTTAGCTTCAGATAAAGGCTCATGGGCTGCTGAGGATCATATGATCTGCAGTGTTTGAGTCTAATAGTCTGTAGTGACCTATCAGGTTCATAATCTCTTCTATCTGTGTCTCTCTTTCAGTGAGAGCAGGTATTAAAGTGACCTCCTCCTCCTCCTGTACTGTAGTTGGTCTATGCCTTTACATCCTGTAGTATTTCTTTATGAAACAGGATGCTCTAATATTCAGTGCATCTCTATCTAGAATTCTCCTCTTGTTTATTTGTATTCTTAATCAAAATAAAATATCTTTTAAAAAACAAACACAAAGCTCCTGTGCATACCTTGCTGATGTTAGTGCAGCTACCCTGACTGGATTTTGGTCCATTGCTTAGAATGCCGTTTCCACACTTCCCTTAAGGCTGTGTTTCCCAGTTGTTGTTGCTTTTCTTTTTTCTTTTTTCTTTCTTGTTAGTGGAATTTCTTCCAACAAATAGGTATGTCTTATTTTTAATCCAGTCTACTAGTTTGTCTTTTATTTGAAAAATTAACATAATATGCATGGTTATTGTTGAAAGGTACGTTTTAATTTCTGTCATTTTGTAATGTTTGGTATTTTCTTCCTCTTCACTTCTTTACTGTTTTGGTTTATTTCGTTTTCTTTCTGATGGCCTCACGGTTGTGTCATCTTTCTTCTCTGTGGGTCAGATCCCTTCACCTATCTTCTGTTTGCATGTACTGTGGAAATGGTTTCCCATTCTCAGCTATGATGGATCTCTCTGCTGGATGCAGGAATTCAGATTGACACCTGTTGCTTCTGGAGCTTGACTTTTATTTTCTACTGAGAAACATGCTGCTACTTGATTCCTTTGCTTTTGTGTAAGATGGCACTTCTCTTGCCACTTGACGTTTTAGCCTGCTTGTGGTGGTGAGTGGCCTGATATGAGAGTCACACCAATCTACCTTGTTAGTGGCTATGACATGAGCCGATGATAAGAAATAGGCCTGAGACGTACAAACAGGTACATCACAGGCTACGCCTTTAGGTCAGGCCTCAACATACCCATAGATGATAGTGCCATGAAGACCAAACAAATGACACGCTAGGTCATAAAATCAGAGACACTTAAACCAACTGCCCCATGCCTCCACAGAGATAGCTGTTACATAAGAAGCAAGCAATACGATTCTTTATCTTTCCAGGAAAACTATTTCAAGAGAGTTAAGGACCTTGTACTTTCTGTTAGGAAAATAAAGAAATCATCAAATTGTAATTTCTTATTACTCATCAAACTAGAATTTCCAGCTACCAGGAAAAACATTTCACCTGGTCCTCGTTGTGACACCTAAGTAGGTGTGGGTGTTGGTGTATGTACATGGCTGTTAGTTTTTGTAAAGCAATTAACAGGAAATCTGTGTCTGACCCAGAACACTTTGTGTGCATGGTCTAAACAACATTAATAAGATGAACATCAAAATCTCAATGGTCTTTGAAATAATTATAAAATTATTTCTTGCAGTTCTAGCCAGGGGAGTTGATTGCCAAGAAGTGGTCTCGATTGTGGATATATCCTCATATACTTCTTTAAAGAAACAGGAAAAAAAAAAACCAAACAAACAAACCCTACAACACATTTAATTTAAAGGGGAAAAAAAACCCACCTTGTAAGTGTGAGGCAGGTACTCAGGCTGTGGCTAAGACATGAAAGAGTCCTGAGTAGTTATGAGTCTCTGTTTCTGGAGAGGATAACAAAACAGATTAAATAGAAGCAGAGGTCAGGGACTTGGGCCTGGCTTCTACTTGTTCTGGTAAGTTTTTGTCAACACAAAGTAGAGTCGCCTGGGAAAAGAGAACCTCAAATGGTTACCTCTATTGGAGTGATACGATTGATGATCAATGTGAGAAGGCCCAGACCCAACCAACGTGGACAGTGCCACCCCTGGGCGGGCGCTTCTGTGTTATATAAAAAAGCAAGCTGAACAAACCAGAGAAAGCAAGCCAGCTAGCAGCTCTCCTCTGTAGTTTCTACTTCAGTTCCTGCCTTTGGGTTCCTGCCTGAGTTCCTGCCTTGGCTTCCTGCAAAGATGGTCTGTGAGCTGTGAGGTGAAGTAACCCTTTCCTCCCTGGGTTGCTTTTGGTCAGTGTTTTTTATCAGAGCAATAGAGAAACTAAATGGGATTCTACTGTCCTAGGAGATATACAAGGCAAGAGGCTGGGAACCTTCCAGAGGTCTGAGGGTGGAAGTTGGTCCCTATGGGTCTGGAGAGGCTCCTCCTAGTACAGTCGTAACTCCCTTGGGACACAGATTACACAGAAAGAGCCAGCACAATAATCAGCCCTTCCTGCTGGGTTCACACTCCAGGTTTGCCTCCAAGATGGGGATGTGTCTGAGCCCAAACTTCAGAGCAGTAAGAGGTGTGGGGGGAGGGTCGGAGAATCCAAACTGTAATGTTTGGTTTTAGCTGAGGACTCCACCAGCAGAGTCCAGGGTGGGAGTCTGAGCCATGTCCTTTCCTCTGTCCAGCCAAATATTTAAAAATACTAAACTAACCCCCCCTCTTGCACGCGAGCGCGCACGCGCGCGCGCGCGCACACACACACACACACACACACACACACACACACACACACGGCAAAAAGCAAGAATAAAAATTTAACACAACCTAAAGCTGCCTTGACCGACCATCTTTTGGATGATGTTTGATCAAGAGAAGGCATCACCATTGTTAATAGATGTCTTCTGTTAACCTCCCATCCTCATGCTCCGCATCCTCACATGCAGTTCCCGCCCCAAATTCAGAGATCCTTAAGTCATTGGCAGGATAGGGCAGAGAGGAACTAACGGGCCATTGTTACAGGCTGGGTGTTCATGTTACTTCTAGATTCAAGTGTTGAGAAGTCCTAGCATACAATGTGCTGGGACTAGAAGGTTGGGCTTGAGGGCTCCAGGATGCCTAGGAGCAAAAGGGAGCCTCACCAGAGACTCAACTGGCACTTTGATACCAGACTTCCTGATCTCTAGAACTAAAAGATGGCTCCTAGAGCCTAACAGAGCTCTGTTTTGAACTTGCATATTTTACTTAAGCTTTCTGGGCCTCAATGTGACTGAGATCAGAGTTGACCTACATTTTTTATTTTTTAAAAAAGATTTATTTATTTAATGTATGTAAGTGTTCTATCTGCATATATACCTGCACGCATCAGATCACATTATAGATGGTTGTGAACCAACATGTGGTTGCCAGGAATTGAACTTAGGACCTCTGGAAGAACAGACAGTGCTCAGCAGACTGCTGAACCAACTCTTTAGTCCCCTACATTTTTTATTTCTTGGACTTTACATACATTCCACTGCTTGTGGGGAGATAACTCAACATCTTGAAGTAAAGGTGGGCTGGTGGGTGTTACAGAGATAGCTGCTGCTTCAAAAGCTGGGTGTGGTGACACACACCTTTAATCCCAGAGTCACAAGCAGAGGCAGATGGATCTTTGTGAATTTGAGGCTATCCTGGTATATAAAACAAGTGCCAGGCGGCTAGCCATGGGTACACACAGGGAAAACCTGTCTTGAAAGAGAGAGAGAGAGCAAGAGAGAGAGGGAGAGAGAGAGAGAGAGTGAGAGAGAGAGAGAGAAGAGAAGAGAAGAGAGAGAGAGAGAGAGAGACAGAGAGACAGAGACAGAGACAGAGACACAGAGACAGACAGAGAGAGACAGAGAGAGAGGCAGAGACACAGAGACAGAGACGCAGAGGCAGACAGAGAGAGAGACACACACAGAGAGAGAGAGAGGCTCTGAAAAGCAGAAACGTACTGACTCCCTACTGGAAGAGGAAGCTGATGAGTCAGCAAGAAGTATCAAATAGCAATGTTTTTTCTTCAAGACAATCCCAGTAATAACAAAGGAGTGTGTGAAGAGGAACCATGACCAAGGCAACACTTACAAAGGAAAACATTTATTTTGGGCAAGCTTACAGTTCAGAGGTTTAGTCCATTATCATCATGGTGGGAAGCATAGTGGTGCACAGGCAGACATGGTGCTGGAGGTAGCTGAGAGTTCTTCATTTGGATCAGCAGCAGGAAGAGACTGCCACACTGGGCCTGGCTTAGGCTGCTGGAGCCCTCAAAGCCAGTCCCCAGTGACACACTCCCTGCAACAAAACCACACCTACTCCAACAAGACCACAACTCCTAATGTTGACATTTCCTATGAGGCCATGGGGGCCATTTTCCTTCAAACCACCATACTGCCTAATTAAAATTCATGAACTGTACTATCCACGTTGCCGAATACATCACTCTTCAGTGGTTTGTGGGAATATTGGTAAATAGCTGTGGCAAATCTTTTTCCCCATGCTTGCTGAATTCTATCAAAGGTTCATCCCTACCTTTTCTCCCTGTGTACTTCTTGCGTCATTCTGCTGAGGAGGATGCTGCTTAGTCTTTCTTCTCACTTTCCACATGATTTCTGAGGATGGTGTCAAAGGCAATTTCTGACTCAAATCACCATAACTTTGGGCCAAGCACATTTTGAAGGTCACAGATGACACAGGATCTTCTGTCCTACTCAGAAATGTGGGCCTCAAAGCAGCCTTATTCTGCAGCAAATGAGGCAGCAATTAAGTAGCAAGACCATTTATAAATTTTTATAAAGAGTCAGCAACTCTTTGGTGACTTCATAGAACCACAACTTGAGAATAAAGAAGAGGCCATGTGAGCATTATCTGATAGAAATAAAAGGTAAAAGTGATAAAAATCAGGTAGAACCACGCACTGTGTAAAATTCCCAGAAGAATGAGCTATCTTCTGATCCTGCGTGGAGTTCCTTCTCGCAAAGATGATGCTCACCAAGCCACTGAGCTGGGCGTAAGTGGATGAAGATGCTATGAAGGTGGACAGGCATTTCTGAAGGAACAAGATGTTTACTTTCCTATGTGAACTACAGCACAATATCAATATTTGCGTTTCAAAGGCTTGTTTGGGGAGCACATATTCATTCACCCTTCCGTTAAAGCAGGTGAGCACGGAGTGCCAGGGTTTATCAAAACCCCATGAAACAATAGGAGGAACTGTTGCACTTTCATGTCTGATTATTGCATTTTGTGAAACCAGTGCTCTGATCTCTCAAGGAGTCTCTAAAGGAAAGGTGTGTCTTGTTTGCAGCTAGCTAAAGAGCAGAATTTTTACAATCTACATGTGTGAATCATGAATTTAATATGAGAAATCAGTCTGTCGCTTTGGGGCCATATGGCAGTGCTCTGTTTCTAATTTAATTTTGTGGTTACAGAGTAGCAGAACTGCAGGACGTCATAGAGGAAGGAACTGGGATTCGGAAGTCAGTGACCTGCTCATGGGGTTTAGAAAACAAACCAAGCAGCCACATGATTACTGCTTAGGTCTCTGTGATTTGCTGCTTATTTTGATTGGATTCTAGTCCAGCGCCATTGTGTACACTGTCAAATCCTAGCTGGGGCTCTTTCTGCTTTGCTTTCATCTCAGGGCCATTCTCCAGTGATGATCCTTTCAGGTCTAAGTCCTTTCCAGATCTTATTTCTTGCCACTTCAGTGAGCCTTGCAGGATGACACAGAATCTTGTTCTTTAAACACATTCTTTATATGTTTATTACAGCTTTGCTTTTCAGTATGTATGGCTTTCAAGAAGTCAGAAGAGTAGTCTATGTGATACTTTCCTTACTGAACCAATAGACTTAATGTTTCTAACTAAATATATTTGACACTATATATGTATTCACTTCATCATTTGAAATTCTGTTAATTACCATTTCAGCTCTATGAAAGCTACAAGAAAAAAGGTACTGTAATTGACAGAGAAACTTCGAGGAATGAAAAGTCCGAAGAGGAAGTAGAGCAACTGTGAAATGCCATCCTTGAGAGCTTGGTAAAATGAGCGTCTGTGGCCCTGCGGGGAGATCCCAGAATACACAGTGAGGCAGGAGTGCTGCAGGCTGTCCCTGCACCTTCCAGCAGGTGTCACTGCCTCAGCTGTCCTGGCACCTTCCAGCAGGTGTCACTCCCTTATGCAGGACTGCTGCAGGCTGTCCCAGCACCTTACAGCAGGTGTCACTCCCTCATGCAGGAGTGCTGCAGGCTGTCTCGGCACCTTCCAGCAGGTGTCACTGCCTCATGCAGGAGTGCTGCACGCTGTCCCGGCACCTTCCAGCAGGTGTCACTGCCTCATGCAGGAGTGCTGCACGCTGTCCCGGCACCTTCCAGCAGGTGTCACTCCCTCATGCAGGAGTGCTGCAGGATGTCCCTGCACCTTCCAGCAGGTGTCACTCCCTCATGCAGGAGTGCTGCAGGCTGTGCCAGCACCTGCCAGCAGGTGTCACTCCCTCATGCAGGAGTGCTGCAGGATGTCCCTGCACCTTCCAGCAGGTGTCACTGCCTCATGCAGGAGTGCTGCAGGCTGTGCCAGCACCTGCCAGCAGGTGTCACTCCCTCATGCAGGAGTGCTGCAGGATGTCCCTGCATCTTCCAGCAGGTGTCACTCCCCTATGCAGGAGTGCTGCAGGCTGTCCCTGCACCTTCCAGCAGGTGTCACTCCCTCATGCAGGAGTGTTGCAGGCTGTGCCAGCACCTGCCAGCAGGTGTCACTCCCTCATGCAGGAGTGCTGCAGGCTGTCCCTGCATCTTCCAGCAGGTGTTACTCCCCTATGCAGGAGTGCTGCAGGCTGTGCCAGCACCTGCCAGCAGGTGTCACTCCCTCATGCAGGAGTGCTGCAGGCTGTCCCTGCATCTTCCAGCAGGTGTTACTCCCCTATGCAGGAGTGCTGCAGGCTGTGCCAGCACCTGCCAGCAGGTGTCACTCCCTCATGCAGGAGTGCTGCAGGCTGTCCCTGCATCTTCCAGCAGGTGTCACTCCCTCATGCAGGAGTGCTGCAGGCTGTGCCAGCACCTGCCAGCAGGTGTCACTCCCTCATGCAGGAGTGCTGCAGGCTGTCCCTGCATCTTCCAGCAGGTGTTACTCCCCTATGCAGGAGTGCTGCAGGCTGTCCCTGCACCTTCCAGCAGGTGTCACTCCCTCATGCAGGAGTGCTGCAGGCTGCGCCAGCACCTGCCAGCAGGTGTCACTCCCTCATGCAGGAGTGCTGCAGGCTGTGCCAGCACCTGCCAGCAGGTGTCACTCCCTCATGCAGGAGTGCTGCAGGCTGTCCCTGCATCTTCCAGCAGGTGTTACTCCCCTATGCAGGAGTGCTGCAGGCTGTCCCTGCACCTTCCAGCAGGTGTCACTCCCTCATGCAGGAGTGCTGCAGGCTGCGCCAGCACCTGCCAGCAGGTGTCACTCCCTCATGCAGGAGTGCTGCAGGCTGTCCCTGCATCTTCCAGCAGGTGTTACTCCCCTATGCAGGAGTGCTGCACGCTGTCCGGGCACCTTCCAGCAGGTGTAGCTCCCTCATGCTGACCCTCTCTGCACTTCTGATTCTTTCATGCCCCTGTCTTCTCCTTCATTACTAAATATATTTAGTTTTTTTTTTTCCAAGACAGGGTTTCTCTATGTTATCTTGTCTGTCCTGGGCTTGCCTTGTAGTCCTGGCTGGCCTTGAACTCACAGCAGTCTTCCTGCCTCTGTCTTCCATGTGCTGGGATTAAAGGCGTGTGCCACCATGTCCGGTTGTATTTTTATTTCTAACTTGCACTGATCGATTGTTCAGATATGTGAGATATGGTGCAGCCTTTCAATACTTACATGTATAATGATCATGTATAATGATCATATACTTATCACTTTGTACACTTTACTTAATCTTTTGAACCTTCACCATTTTTTTGTGTGTTATAAATATCTAAACTATTTGCCATTTCCAAATTTGACTAATCATTGTTAATCATCAGCATCTGCATGAGCTATAGAATAGTTGAAGTTCTTCTGGCAGCTGTATTGATGCCCACTAATCATCTTTTCTGTAAACTTCCATTTTGAGAAATTTAATTTGGTATTACAAGGTAATTTGATCATTTTCTTGGCTGAAGGTAACAGGGTTATTTAACAAAGAAAACACAGTTTCTAGAAGTAGTGTTCAAATAAGGTAACCTTGTAGAATAACCAGTACATCATGAGGTTTAGGGCATCTCAACCAGATGGTTATGCTTAACTTAGAGGTGTCTATGCAAAGCTCTTTTTCAGTTATGGTACAAAGAAATTATTTAAAACATTCACAACAGTTTATAGCTTTTATTTTGGTGCTAGCCTATAATAAGAAAACAAGCCAAAAATAACCAAAGCAAAGCAAAAAACTTAAGAAGAATGGAGTTCCAGCATACTAACAAAAAGCCTGTTTTAATTAATATCTAACTATCCAATAAGCTTAGACCTTTTAACACAATGTGTTTATTCTCCATTGCATACTGTTTTACATTACACTTTCCTCCTATCTATCTGCAACATGATGTAACTAAGGAGGAAAATCAAACTGTCAGCTGGGGAGGGGAAGATCTTGTTTTACAGATGAAGGACCTAAAGCTCAGACAACTGATAAGACCTCAGGTGCTTCAGTGCTGGGGAGCTCTTGTTTGCAGTTGGGATTAGCCCTAAATCTGGACCATTTTGTTAACTTTAGTGCTTTCCCGATGATAGACTGTTGTAGTGGAGACAGTTTTATTCTCGAAGTGCTCAGCATTTGGAATTTGTTAGGCGTAGTTCTTGTGTTTAATTTCACTTCCAATAGACCAAGGATCTAAGTAAGCTTGTCTCTGGATCCATTGCAACTCTCTACCAGGCCTAATTAAGGTAGTAGCTGATACACTGAATTGTTAAGGAAGTGTGAAATGCATGTCACATACATAGGGTTTAGCCTGTGGTCCATCCACTAGGAAGGTTCAGTTCATATCCTTCTAGAAAGGAAAGCTGAGCTTTTTGTCACAGACACAACAGTGAGAACGTGAACAGTGAGGCTCATGCCTCGGTAACGATGAGCAATGAGAAAGGACAGAAGTTATTTATGTGGGTCTTTTATTTTGCGGGACGTTAATGCAGGCTCATCAGTTCTAACAAACGTTATCCCTCAGCTGGCTATGGTGATAATGTGCTAGTTATTCATGTGTAGGGGAGGAGAGTTCTGAGAAATCACCTGTTAATGTTTTCCTCAGGGTTGTTTTGAACTCAAAATTGGTTAAAAATTAAGACTGGAGAGGTGGCCCAGTGGTTAAGTGTGCCCTGCTCTTGCAGAGGACCCCAATTCTGTTCTTAGCACACCTGGCTGCTCACAACCCCATGTAACTCCACCTCTGGGAGTCAGATCCCCTAGCTTGGCCTGTGGCCACTCTCCTCATAGGTTCCTACACTCCACTGTGTGCAAAACTATTTTTGAAAGCCTTAAAACAAAGAACAACTAGTTTTTCCAAAGGGACATAAAAGATTAATGGACCAGGCTATGAAGTAGAGTCATTTCAAAAGACGTGAAGACAAACCAACCAGTATATGCAAGAAAAATGAACATCACAGAACGAATCAAGTACTGACATGCGCTCTAACATGAATGCTGTCATTTGAAAATGCAATCAACGTCCCCCACAGGCTCACGTGTTGGCCTGGTCTTCAGGGGGGGAACAATTCAGGTGACAGGATCATGGTGATTGAAAGTAAATTCATCCATAGACTAATTCACCAACTAAGAGCTGAATGGCCTATTAGGAGGTGGGGCGCAGTTGGAGGGAAGTTACTGAAGGTGTCTCTGAAGGGGGTTATCCTGTCCCATGGCCCTTACATGCGCTTGACATCACATCCTCCACAGCCAAGCTTCTGGGACAGTTCTGTGACCATTGAGCCAGCTAAGCATGGACACAGCAAGCCAAAAATAGTCTCTCATCCTTTAAACCATGACACATATACCTTAGGTGAGAGACGTGAGAGATCACATTGTGGGAAAGATTAAGCTTTGTCACAGGTGGAAAATTTAAAACTTTTGATTGATAAAAATTTAAGACTTCAGCTTTTGCTTCACATTGATATAAACTTAAATTGTATATTCCATTCATTTTTGCCTTATGTATTGTATGTTATATTTTGACAAAATATTGTATATTGTATGTTAGAAATTTACATTCTTTTTGTTCAATGTTTATTTGATGTATTATTCATGTACCACTAATGTCTTATAAAAAACTGTTTAGAATCATCGGAGATAAAAGTTGGTATTTAGTTACGTAAAAATCCTACTCACTTTGTTATAGAGCAGGTTTGTTTAATAGCTCGTATATGTCTTCAAAGGAATAGATTAATAACTGTAAAAATAGATAGATTTGCTCTTCAAACTCTTCAGAGATCCACAAAATATGACATTTAATGATGAGGGCTTTCCTGACAGAGAGAGACATCCGCTCCTGGCCGCCTCTCCATTTACATCATTGAAGATGGGGGCTTCAAGAGACGCTGGTGACAGAATAGTCACTAGACAAAAAAACTGCTCTACTACTGCTCTTATCTCTACTGCTGATGACAGGATGATTGTCTACAATGATCAACAATGATGCTGGAAAGATGACTGTCCAGCTTTAAAGAGAATAGATGGACCAGACCATCGGATTTCCTGCTTCAAAAAACAGTTCGTTGGATGTTTTCGGCCGATAAGGCTAAAGACTGATTGCCCCAATGAAGGAGAAAATTCGGTGACTATCCAGACAGTCTGCTCTCTCTGTACTCTGCAACTTGGAAGTTGCCTGCCAGCACTTCCTTTATTAGATAGATTTTCCTTCTTGGGTCTCTGATGGGATTAAAGACTAGTGTTTAAAGACAGTGTTACTAAAAGCTTTAGATTAATAATTGCAATTTCTCATAAAAAAAAAAAAAGACTCTCTTTGGTAGGATAGTGGTATACTTTCCCTTAGGTTAACAAGTATAAAAAGACTTTGTTATGTCTTTTTGTATGTCCTAATGAGTATATATATATATATATATATATATATATATATATATATATATATGTGTGTGTGTGTGTGTGTGTGTGTGTGTGTGTGTGTGTGTGTGTGTGTGTGTGTGTATAGTTCTTAATTTTTTAAAAGAAAAAGGGGATGTGTGGGAAAGATTAAGCTTTGTCACAGGTGGAAGCAGTCTTAACAGGCTTTACCCTTGGGGCAAGCCATGAATACCTTGTGACAGACTGTTTGGAGCCTTCCTGGGCTTGGAATTCAGGAAGCCAACCTGGGAACCCCACCGTGGCTATTGTTTTCCTAATTGACCCTCGAAGGGAAAAGGAGACCGCCCTTTGCTTGTGACTGGGGAGGTGGGGAAAAGAAAAACAACAGGTAAAGGTGAACAGGGGCGCAGAGAGAGGGGAAGGGACCGGACCAGCTCGCTGGACAGAGACACCTAAGGACCTGTCCCGCGAAACAGATTCCAAAAGGTTTACATTCTGTCCCTTTAACCCTTTTTTCCTTCTTGTATATGATAGTTGGGTTGTTTAATAAAGTTTAATTGTTAATAAACAGAGCCAACATCACATTGCATAGCTCCATTGATAGGAACTCTTTGTAAGCAGTGAATGTATCAGCTAGATTATTGCTGCCTAGCAGGCAGGGTACGGAGATTGAAGGAAGTGGGCAGGTTTGTTTTGTTGGGGGTGGGGTGGGGTGGTAGAGGAATGAAATTGCTCAAAAGTTGGTTTCTGTGATGATGGTATACAATTCTGTAAATAGAACAGACCTCACTGAATTGTTCCCTTTACACACGTTAGGAGTTACATCTCAGTATAGCTGGTATCGATTAAAATACAGTCCATCGGTCCCACTATAACATAATGCTATGACTAGGTGGCTTATACTTTGTCTTGTAGTAGTGGAGGCTGAGAAATACAAGCAAAAGGAACCACACATCTGGTGTGCAAATAAATCAGTCTTCTCTGATTAATAAATGAATTTTGGTGTCAAATTTAAAAGTAGTATCAGTAAATCCTCTTGATTTTTGAAATCTTTTCATATCTTTAAATTAAAGAAGAGGGTGCATGTTTAAATTACAGTCAGCTCTGTCACATCACCTAGAAAGAATACCTACCAGAACACAGGTCCCTCTGTGATTCAAAACACAAACCCAAATGTGACAGGGTTTCTCTGTGTAACAAAGCCCTTGCTTGTCCTGGACTTGCTTTGTAGCTCAGGCGGTCCTCAAACTCAGATATCCACCTGCCTCTGCCTTCGTGCACCATTTTAAAGTCTGACCAGGAGGCTGGAGAGTTTGCTCAGGCATTTGTTTAAACTACTTGTTGCTCACTCAGAGGACCAGGGTTTGATCCTAGTACCCTTATGATGGCTTATAACCATGGGTAACTAGTTCCAGGGTCCTGATACTCTTTTCTGACTTTGATAGGCACTAGGGTAGCCAGTGGTACACATACAAACATGCAAGGAAAACATTCACACAAATACAATTAAAAAAAAATCTACACAAACAAACATGTTTGACCAGACCTGGGGGTAGCAGGCCTGCAATTCTACTGACTTGGGGAACCAAGATCGAAGAGTTGCAATAAACAAGCAAGTAAACAAAAGACTTTTACTATTTTGTCTTAAGAATAAATTTTTTAAAAATTTGAAGTATTAACAGACAGTAAAAATTAAGTACAACAATGTCCATGTGGTGTTCCATAGGCACAGCCTACAGAGCAGTCAGCCAGCTATAGTCTACTTTTCTGAATTTTCTCAGCTCTTTTTCTTCTGATTTTGATAGCTGATGTATAACATTTTCTCCCAAATCCATGTTATTTGCTTCCTGGACTTTTTCAGTAAAATCATTTTCTTCATCTGAATTGTCACTTTCTTCTTTTTCCTCCATATCTACATTATCAGGAATTTCTTCAGCACTTTGACAATAACAAAATAAAATATAAATACCATTAGATATTTCTAATGTTTTAATTTAAGACACACACATTAAAATACTATAGAGAAGGTACCTCAACTGAAAACAGTTATGAGTGCCCTAATAGAGCATAGACCACAAAAGAGCAAAAGAATTTGTAAAATGTGTAATTATCACTACATCTTAAGCATATTCAACATTTCTTTCTCAGTACTTCACAAGTATTATATTTAATATTTTTATTAGTTATATTTCAAAGCTAAAATATAAATATAGTAGATGACATTCCCCCAAACAATTTAGAAGATGAACTATCTAGAATTCTTACCTTTTAGTCTCTTTAGATAGTAGCAATGAATTTATAAACAGAGAGCACAGGAAAGAAGCTGATGGCAGTACATGGGCTGGAGTGTGAAGAAGCTGTATTCACAAAGAAAAGCCAGACTTATTTAGAAACATCGCCCTCTGACAAACTGCTGCTTCACCTCCTGATAGTCTTTACTCTACATGCTAGGCCAAAGCAAAGGCTTCCTTGAGAAAAAGCAAACCAAAGGAAACAGTACTTCCAGCTCCCCACACTTGTGCAGCCCTCTTGTCACCCAGGTCCAGGAGAGAATCACCCCACTAAGGCCCCTCACTTGTCTGGACAAAGAGGGCAAATCAAGTGTTACCTCCAGCTTCGGGAATCCACTGTATCTACTCCGTTTCCCACGGCCTGCTAGACTGACCACTCACCTCATTAATTGCAGGTATGTTCTCTGTTAAGGGGAGTTGTACCAGTTCATTCTCTGAAGTTTCATTTAACTTTGCATCCTGCTGTTGCCTGTGTTTTCCCAGTATAAAAGAAAATGGGGTCGTTGGCAAACTTTCCTCTGCCAGCAGCTGCATGGAAGTCAGATAACAGGAAATTATTTCAATAAAAAGGAGAAACCTCTTTAACAGGTAAATGCCAGTGAACTATAAAAACTATGGTGAAAGGTTATAAATTACCTAGTGTTACTCTCAAGTCACAGATAAAGTAACTAACGCCTAGTGTCCCACTTTCTACCTGGGAAAGGTAGCCACAGTGATGAGAGAACCATGGCTTTCATGCTTATAAAGATCAGAGCGAACATGTTTTCAGAGGCCGCACACTCCCAAGGGCAGAGAATGAGGGAAGGCCACAGAGGGACATGCTGGGTGGATGAAGCAGGCTGAGAGATGAAATCTTAGTAGAGCCAAGGAAGCAATATTCTAAGACAGCTGTGAGAAAAGCAAGGCCTGTGTGTGCAGTTCATAAGCACAAGAAAACTGCCACAAAGAGTCAAAAC
The DNA here is from genome assembly GCF_964271855.1 of Acomys minous. Classification (NCBI taxonomy): domain Eukaryota; kingdom Metazoa; phylum Chordata; class Mammalia; order Rodentia; family Muridae; genus Acomys; species Acomys minous. The sequence goes on along the minus strand of NC_140486.1, from coordinate 75,171,687 downwards.
TGAAATAGGGCACAAAGCTGGGGACTAAGCAGAATTCTTTTTTTTAATACTAAAAACAGACCCCAGGGCAGTTGGCAGTATGTGGGAGAGGGAGTCAGTTCCCCAGCCAAAGCTCTCCAGAGGCTCCACACTGCATGCAGAGTAAAGATGGGTCTATTTGTTTAAAGCCTACCAGGACTTCCCAAATTAAAATTCCAAGACACACCCATCACTTTTTCCTCTATATCCAACCCTGCTACAATTCTTCTTTCTACTTTCTACAGTATTACATATTTCACTGGCTTATTGCTTGTTGTTTAGCATCTTTATCTTCCTATAAACTATAAATACCATATATATATATATATATATATATATATATATATATATATATATATATTTTTTTTTTTTAACACAGACAAAGCTATTTTGCTAGCATATCGCAATTGTCTATAATAGCTCCCGGCATACAGTTAATGACAGATGAACAAAATTTTGTGAGTAAATTCAATGAGCTTTCAGAAGAAATTAAGCAAGCTAAGGATAAATGATCAAGGACGAGGAATGGCACTGGGTGTCTATCAACATCAGAAGCTATGTAATCTTAGGCCACCACCTTCAAAGTGCTGAGAAAATGGTTTTCAGTTTATATGTATACCCAACTAATCAACAAGTAGGAAGGAATGAAGAATACTGCCCAGACTGCAAGGTCCTAAATATGACCAAGGTGGTGACCCAGGCATTCAACAGATCAGACTTCAACAAAGCAAAGAAGTGATCAAAGAAGGAGCAGCTGTGGGCCTAATGTGCAGAGGTGAGACGAGCCCTCAGAGTGATGGGCACATGCTCTGTGGGCCTAACGTCCCGAGGTGAGACGAGCCTCAGATGAGCACATGCTCTGGAATGGCCAGTGTGTAGCAGATTCACAGAGCAACTAGTCCAGACTGAAGTAAGCTATGGGTTTGTGAAAACAGTTTTCATGACTTGAAAGAATACCTCTGTGTCTTAAAATTCTGAAATAATTAATTTGGATAAACCCTAGAGTAGAATTAAATAACAAAACAAAACAGAGCACCAAGCAAATGAAAATCAGTAGGCAATGAATAATTCCAGGAAGGGAAAAAGTTGATCACAAAAAGAAACTATATGAACTACCTGACTATGAATGCATTTGTATGTTAAGACTGTACAAACTTTTAGCTTCAAGAACTTCAATAAATTCAACAGATGGCTGCATCCAGATTCCATATCCTAACCCTTTCTTGGAGATATGATGTCCAAGCTAGGAAAACCTAGCCACAACACCACAAATCTCTATAATGATGATGATCTAAAGGGGTTGTCTGTGGTGTTCATGAAGGTTCCAGAAAATAGTGAGACAACAAAATCCAACATCCCTAGGGGAGTAGGGTGAAATACCATGTAAATATAAGCTAAGTACATTTACCCATCTAATCTCATATGTACCACCCCACCCCACCCCACTATTTATGATCTACAATTGGCTATTAGCCAACTCACGCCACAAGGTTAGACATGGCAGACCAACTGACTGGTGCCTTAACACAAGCCTATACTTAGCACTCTAAACCTTAGAGGAGCACTGTTATGTTAAAGAAGGCACATTAGCTTAAGTATGCACTTTACAATTCCTTCTTAGAGCTCAGTGAGACATATTTGTTTGTTTGCTTGATTCCAAAAGCTAACTTCCTCCTTTAGAAAGACAGCACAGCATGTATGCCCACCTGTTTGCTTGTTGGTGTGAGTTTCTCTTCTGGAGACTTTATGCTGAATGTTAATAAACACTAGAAAGACAAACCAAAGCATAAAATGAAATAAAATGACACAATGTCCATTTTTCATTTTGATATGTACATCTGCCCACAGAAAAGCTATAAAAGATTTAAATTTGATTGAAAGGTCCTGTTGGAGTTACAAGACCATGTTTTTTGGTTTCTTTTTTTGGGGGGGGGGGGGCTACATGGGTGGTTTTGAGACAAGGTTTTCTCTGTGTAGCCTTGGCTGTCCTGGACTCACTTTGTAGACCAGGCTGACCTTAAACTCACAGAGATCAGCTTGCCTCTGCCTCTCAGAGTGCTAGGATTACAGGTGTGTGCCACCACGCTCAGCTACAAGACCATGTTCTGAGAGGCGTGTAAGACCTGGTAACAAAATAAAAGTCAACAGTTTTAATAGCCAAATCAAACCGAAAACTAGGGGGAAATGTTAACAAATGCAATTTAAAGTAATTTTGGGGCACAGTGCTTTTCTTGTGTCACAGAGTTAATGGAAGTAACACAAAGCTTCAAAGGTGTAGGGTTAATACAATCTCATTTTTCTTTATTTCAACATTTATTTATTATGTATAGTGTTCTGCCTGCATGTACACCTGCCTCCAGAAGAGGGAACCAGATCTCATTATAGATGGTTGTACGCCACCACATGGTTGCTGGGAATTGAACTCTGGACTTTTGGAAGAGCAGTCAGTGCTCTTAACCTCTGAGCCATCTCTCCAGCCCTTACAATCTCATTCTTAACACTGATGTATTGACATATCTATTTGACCATTTCTTTTGGGAAATAAGCCTTTAACCAAAGAGTTCTACGTGAAAACAAGCTTTCTAAAATTATTTCTGTAAACAGGTCACCCTTTTTGAGGGAGACAGTTACCTGTGATTTAGTTAGGAAGTAAAACTGGGATCTGTTCAGCCACTGGTGAGCTTCTGAGGTGAATGACTCAGGGACATCTCGTGGAACAAACACTCCCCACTGGACTTCCTCTCTGGAAACATTCTTTTGAATATACAACGGCCTTGGCTCGCTAGGTTTAAATACGAACACTGAAGGGGAAAAACAGAGAGATGTCAGCATCTTACCTGCAGAGGATAGTTCTAGCCTCAGGCTGGGAGATCACAGGAATCCTGTACCCATCCCAAGAGTAAGTGGCCCTGCCCTGCTTAAACTGTTTCAGTTCTGCTGTTGTCGCTGTTTAGCAGGTATCTACTGAGTGTCTACCATGCTCTCCGAACAGGTTAGGAATGAGGACTAGAATCTGAAAAAGAAGACGATTTCTGTTCCAGAGACCAGCGGACATCGATATAAGAGACAACAGAACAGTACCCAAACATTTTGTCTTAAGTATCAGAAAAGAGATGCAGAGGAAGTCCAGTTAGACATCCAAGGGGAGATTTTGAAGGCTCAGTGGGAACTGGCCTGTGGACAACACTTCTAGTACTGAGTGTGAACGCATACATTATAGATCTCGAGTAAGAATATGGGGAGGGCCCCAGGAGAACAGCTGCAGATGAATTTCTAACTCAAAGTGAGTGTGTTTCAGCTTCTACTAAAAACAGTTGAAAGAAAACCCAGGAAACAGAGCGCATGCAATCAGAGCATGGGTCATACTTACGATCTGAGCCCACTGAGGACTGAGATACCGCAGCAACATGGTCCGAGTAAGGGTCAGCTTCCATAACTCTAACATTTAATTTGGCACTCCACTGCACTGTGGGGAAAGTGATACACTCCTGAGAACACGTTCACCAAAAGCTCAAGTCTTTACAGTAGGTGTGCTCCACCTTCCTGCAGAGAGCTCAGTGTTATTCTTGTATGAAAGGAGTTTATGCTCTCAGTAACAACAGATACACACTGACACTGTCTCTGGAAGGGGTTCCATGAAGTGTGCAGCAGGAAGCAGTGTTCCTTCCACACACGGTGTTAAAGTTAGGCCTCCTCCGATTCCTGGCTTTTGTTGCTTCTGTGTTTTTACTAAATGAGAGCGACGGACACCACCATCCACACTCACGAGGAAGTAACATCACACTTTCCTCATGTGCAAATCAGTAAAATGCCACCAAAGTCTCAGTTTTCACGAGCACTATGGCAGAATACTTTCAAACCTCGCACTATCTGGCATCCTGCAATCAACAGAGCTCCTCCTCAGCTTCTGAAGACAAATGTGGAGTCCTGCATCCTGAGCACACTGAGCACAAATTGCTTTATTGCTTACCGTTCGGAATCCACTACCAGCCCACCAATTCAAAATATTTGATCAAGTGAAAAATTATATATTGTTAGGGAAGACATGAAAACAGGGTTCTAAATTCCTAAACCACCAAGGTCAGCATCCCACGTGGGTTTGCTAAGTGACACTGGAGTAAAGTGACAGCTCACCTGAACAGCTGAGCAGATTCCAACAGCAGAGAACGCCATTCTCAGTAGTGCCGAGAAGATACTTGGAGCATGTCAGTCTTCCAAAGCAAAGGTGCCTAGGTCAAAACCACAGCAAGATGAGCGCCAGGCAGCTCCAGCACAGCTAGTCACAAAAGTGCAGGGTTGCACCCCTGGGTTTTGTTCTATGCAATACAGACTTGTAAACAGGCATTTTTTTCCTTTTTTGCTTCTACTTGTTCTGACAGTGAAAGCAATAGAAAAGGTTGCTTAGCCAATAGAAAGGGTTATTTAGGTGCTTGTATTTCTTTAGGAAACCAGTGGCCATGATGACCAACTCTCTTATATGCTGCATCACGTACCAACCACCACACAACACAGAACAATTTATGTAAAATATATAATGCCACTTAACAAGACCTTATTTTATGCTTTTTACCTGCAAAAAGAAACTCAAAATCAGATATATTTAAAATAAGATGACATTAGTCATCGGTTACTCTGGCCTCAGGTCTGGGTATCAGAAATACTTGTTTGACCATTACATTACATTTTTATGGGAACACATTTTTATGGGGCATGTCAGGATCAACTCAGGCTAGCAAAGCTTTAGATTCTACACAATACCTCATGAAAGTGCTTACTATACTGAACAAAGCTGGATACAACAGTTCAATGCAAATCCCAGTTTAAGAAATGCTTGTAAACTGCTCATGTCCTCACAAGTTTCAGTTTCTTAACATTTTGATTAGCTTTTTACCCTTATTCCCCAGCAAACTATAGATTACCTCTATTGCGGAAAACAACCTTAAATTAAAAAGAAATACATACTTTGGTAGCAATACAAACTAATTTACCTACCTTATTTTCCCAGCTCGTTGGCAAAACGTACATTTTAGTTCCCATGTTTCTGAATCCCATATTGTAACTATTTCCTCAAAACTAACTGCTAATAAGGAGCCATCTTCAGAGAAACAGCAGTTGGTTGCTTGATACTTGTGGTAACTACCCACAAAGTCACAAGTCCAGCCGATGGCTTTTTCTGTGGGAAAACAAGCCATAACAAACATGACATAAACATTAAATAATATGAGAGGCAGGTTATAAGAAGAAAAAGTTAAAGAAATCAAACCAACAAAAACCAGATTCCCCACAACTGTGCTAAGTTAAAAGTGTTGCAAAGTACTGACTGTTCTGGTATTTTCCCCTTTCCTGGAGATCTTGACCTCCCTCTAGTGGAGAAGAGAAAGACCCAGTGGCAAAAGCCCTGTTAGCTGCACCAAACAGACACAACACTCACCTTCCAAAGCACAGATTCTGGTGAAAAGGTATGTAAAATTTAATATGAAAAAAGGTTGTTAAAATTAAGCAATAGGTTATCGAATTTAACAAAGCAGAAAACACCTTCTCAAAAAGGACAAATAAACGCCAATATATAAACTTATCACTCTTAAAACATAATCTACCGAGTTAACTCACTGTATATATCAGAGTCATCTGTCAACATCCACACTTTGAAGTGGCCATCTCTGCTCGCCGTGACCAGAACGGGCTTTTCATGGTTTTCTGCATTATTGAAACAGAGCGCTGTGATATGGTCATCGTGTGGCATGGCGATCTTTGTGTTCAGAACAAACCTAGCAGCAGAAAGAAAGCCACAAATTTATTCTCAGAAAAGACCCGGTATGCTAACACTTGCAGGTCATACAATATCATCTTTAAAATGGGAAGCTGATGGATTATTACTCAAAATGACAAATTTTCACACACTCTGTCTCTAACAGGCTCAAGACAAGCTCTAACATCACCCGCACATGAGGTGACACAAATGCACAGCATTATAGAAAGCGGCCAGCTCCCTGGTAAAAATGAACTAATGTAAAACAAATCATGGCTGAAGGCTCACTGTACCAGACTCTGCAGGATAATTACACAGAATGTAGAGGTCTGGCTTCTTCTAAAAATAGACAAAAGAAAAAAGGAGAAAAAGAAAGGCCACGAAAGGCTCCATTTGTATTGTGAAAACACAGAGTAACAATGACCTATCCAAACTGCCAGTCACAGACACTGCTTGCTGTGTCCTTAGAGCCAGCAGAAGGAACAGAACACGGAGTGTGTGCTTCTGTGTGAAGAGGACCAGTTTCAGGAGAGAGGACTAGGAAGAATCATTTAATTCTGGGCTTCTTTTCTTCTCTGTGAGATGTGGGGCATAGTCTTAGGGTACACTATTCTTTAGAACTGACTGAGCCAGGTGTGTGGTGCATGCCCTGAATGCCAGCACTTGGGAGGCACAGGCAGGCAGGTCTGAGTTGGAACCAGCCTAGTCTAGGGAGCAAGTTCCAGAACAGCCAGGGCTACAGAGAAACCCTGTCTCAAAAAAAACAAAACAAAAACCTGACACAAGGACTCAATAAGCAGCTCTTGGAAAAGGCAGTGGGTTATCTACCTAACATGGCGCATGTCTATCCTTCTCCCCGGACAGTGGAGAAAACCAGGGCACATTTGGATTTTAATTCTGGATTTGCCTGGAATTGTGTATTATGTTGTAGGGTTAAAATTCTTTCTCATGTTTCACCTTTTATGTGATGACATGGCCCAAGCAACATTACACCAATGCTTTCTCAAAGTGGAAGCTAAAATAAAGCATTATTATTAGAGTAATACCCCAACCCCATTTCCATATGTGTCAAAACGAAGCAATGTAAATGCTGGCGGAGGTGGCCATACACTAGCATTACCCTTGGGTTTTCTTGCTATAGGTCCACAGTTTCATTTGCAGTTCGAGTTCAGTTTTGTTTTCTTGCCGTTGTTCAACTGTTGCCAGCCAAGTGCCAGAGCAGCCAAAGGCAGCCTTCGTCAGTTCAATCTGGATTAGGCCTTCATCATTGATGTACTCTTGCTGAACGATATCTAACTGACAAGGTTAAAAAGTCCAAAGTGCTGTTAATATAAGTACCTTTAATTTACAGTCATGCTTTTCCCTAAGAAAAGCTTTATAGAAAACCCCAAGGCTAAATTCTCTATCACTTTAAGAGAGTTAAAAAATAAAGAGATAAGCAGTGATCAAGTAGACTAACTTTTTATTTATGACTGATCCCTTAATCATTTAAAATGGGTTTCCTTGTATTTGCTAAGAAAATAAAGTGGCTGCTATTGGTTGAGGAGGCTTCATCTGAAAAGCTACAGATACAAACTGTTTCAGTTTTCTTCCCAGTTTAGAATATTTATATAGACATAATAGATATTTTGTGGCTATGAGCCAAGTCTATACATAAAATCCATTTATGTTTTATGTGTACCTAATACATATAGCCAGTCTAGGAGTGATTTTTATATAATCATTTTAGCATTATGCTGTGGTGTCTTCTCATGAATTCAGGCATTGGTGTCAGGGAGGTACTCAGGATTTTTAGATCTGGGAACACTTAAGACTTTGGATTTTATCTGGGGATGGTGGCACTCAGTTTTAATCTCAGCACCCTAGAGGCAGAGGCAGGCTGATCTCTGAGTTTGAGGCCAGCCTGGTCTACAGAGTGACTTCCAAGTCAGCCAGAGAAACCCTGCCTTGAAAAACCAGCCAAACAAAAGAGACTGGGTTTTGGGATCAGGGATGCTCAACCATATTATGTGTAGTAAGTGCCCTTTACTACACAGTAGATCTGAAGGTACTGACTTATTTACACTTATAGGATATGGAAGGAAAGAAAGAAAACGCTAGCCACTGTGGTCATAATCTCAAAGGAGACCTGCAGGGCACAAGGAAAAGGTGGCACTGCATGTGTCAGGGCCGAAGCACTCTTGTTTAAGCCACACTAGACCTTAACGTTAGCACGTGAATGACAGTTTTTCCATATAGAAATTTGTATGTCAATCCACACATGTTCATTCTCTTATCATTGTGATGCAGAATACACGTGTAGGGGAGCAACAGTTGCATTAAAGTACTCACAGACACTATCAGGCGCGCTCAAGTACAAAACATAGGATCAAGTGTCGGGAGCTTTCAATAAGCCACACAGCCCAAGCAGTACCGGGAAGAACTTTCACTCATTTTAAAGCGTAGCTTATGGATCGGAACCTTACATTATACAGCTGCTTGTCACTCTGGAGGGAATAAAACTGCAAGTGGCCAGGCTTCCCATTCAAAACTAAAGCTCTGGTTTTTGGGTCAACCATCAAGCCAGTAGACACACTCTTATCTGCAAAAGAAACCACAGACGAGGACTGAGATAAGAGCAGTGGCCACTGGTCGGACGCAGGTCCCACATCCCTTTCAGTCTCAAGTACCTTTCACTAGGCCTTGAATCACTGCACATGCATCAAGATTTCGGTGAATAACTGTTATCTCTGTTAAAACAGGGAGAAAAATAATTAAATATAAATAGGTCAGAGTATCAAGGTGACAAGGACCAGATTTTTTGCTACTTTGAAATATGCCAGAGCACAAGATAATCCAGTAAGTTTAATTAAGTCAGTGTTATTAGAAAATCAAGACTATTTTCCAGGTTAGTTGGAGGTTGGTCTGATGTTACTGTTTGCTGTCTCTGTGATCCACCTTATCTGAGAGCCTAACCTGTCTGACCAATAAAAGGCCTTTATACCTGGGCAGGGCAAATGGGATAGACGTGGCTAAGGTTCCCAGGCTGGGAGAGACAGAAAGAATTTTTGGAAGAAGGCAGAGTGGAGGAGAGGAGGGAAGAAGGCTGCCCCATCATGGGTTAGGTGGAGAAGCACATGGCTGGTGCACATGAAGGATTTGGCCCAGATAAAAAACATTCACAAGTATTTGGGATCATAAATGGGCAGTAGCTTGATTAGAAATTATTAGAAGCAGATGGCATGGGATTGGGGTAGGTATGGGATACCTGCCCCACTATGGGAAGTCATTTAGAGGATTAGTATCTGCCCTGCCGCAGGCTAACTGAGGGCAGATACGAAAATATAACAAGTGTCTGTGTCTTGATTGATTGCTAGTAGGTTTAAAAAGTACTGCCATAATAATAATTACAGTCCTAATAATAAACATTATTAGGCCATACTCGTAATCTAACTACAACAAATTGGCGTCCAATGTGGGGCTCGAACCCACGACTCTGAGATTAAGAGTGAGGATAGAGGTTTCTATTAAAGCCATTAACCTTTTCTTTCAAATCATGCATGTTCATGTATGTGTTTATCTGTGTGTGTGTGTGTACGTGTGTGTATGTGCATGTGACTGCAAGCACTCGTGGAAGCTAGATAAGGATGCTAGGGTAATCAAACCCGGAGTGTTAGCTGGTAGTGAGCTGCCTGATGTAGGTGCTGGCAACTGAGTAGGGTTCTTGCAAGAGTAGTACATCTATTATTCGCTGAGCTCTCGGTAACCCCGTCTGACTCACCAACAAACTGAGTTACAAGCTGACCTAGGTGAGGAGGAATGGGAACAGAAGGCTGGGAAGAACAGCAAGTGCCACCCCTTCATCACATGGTGCAACGTTCCTGCACTCATGTACAGTCTCAGCAAAAGAAGCTCAGAGCACCCTTGGGAAAATGCCATTATTATGAAAAGTGGGAAGGCCCACTTCAAACCCATTTTTAAAATATTCTGAAAAATGTAACTGGCATAGCAGTAAATAATAAACACATTTAACCTTATGCTTTTATAAGAACAAGTTTGAAAATGATAGATCTGGTGGTAGCCAAGGCTAGAGAGGAATGGAGAAAAATGAGCGGAAGGAGAAAAAACAGATATTAAAAGGGTTTCTCTGTGTAGCCTTGGCTGTCCTGGACTCACTTTGTAAACCAGGCTGGCCTTGAACTCACAGAGATCCGCCTGCCTCTGCCTCCCGAGTGCTGGGATTAAAGGCAAGTGCCACCACGCCCGGCTTTCTTAATATTCTTTACTAGCTTTGGGTCCTTTGTTACCACTCAGAAGCTGGCAACTAACTGTAGCAGCACCTCACAGTGAGAAGCTTAGACTTACTGTTATCAGAATGAGAAGTGCAGAGCAGGTCTCCTGCAGGTGAGACGGAGATGTGCTCAATGGTAGATCCCAAGCGGGGGAGAAACTCCTTGTTCTTCTCTGACCCATCGCGCCACTCCACAAGCACACACTCGCACCCGCCACTCAGCAGACTGCTGCCTTTGAAGGCAGGTTGAAGGAAAACAACCACAAAGACAAATATAGTCAGCACTTAAGTGATCTCTGGAACTTACAAAAGTGGCCTCCTATCATCTTTAATTGGCTTTATTATCTTTCAGTCTTAATTTTATTTTTAATTGACAAAGCTATGCAGATATACAGGGTGCAACATGATGCTTGCATACACATATAGTATAATATTCAAACTGCCACCTTGAACATTTATATATTACTTGTGATGATGTAGCTACAGCTATAGAAATCGAGCAAAGATGACCTACACATAAAATACTTGTCAATCACACATCTGATAAGGGATTAATATTTATAAAATACAAAGAACTCAAATAATTCAAAAGCATAAAAAATACAATTGAAGAATTAACAAAGAAATCTTAATAGATATTTCCTAGAAGATACACAAATGATCAACAGGTATATGAAAACATCCTCCACGTTAGTAACTCTCAGATAAATGAACACACACAATGAGGCAGTGCCCCACTACAGACAGAATGTGGAGGAAAGGGGTTGTTACACACAGTGCCCTGCTACAGACAGAATGTGGAGGAAAGGGGTTGTTACACACAGTGCCCCGCTACAGACAGAATGTGGAGGAAAGGGGTTGTTACACACAGTGCCCCGCTGCAGATGGAATGTGGAGGAAAGGGACTCTTACCAGTCATTATGGAAACTAAGTCTACCCTGCACTAAGCAAGCTCGCTCTGGTATACATCCAAATTAAGTGAAACCAGTATACTAAAGAAACTAACTTACTACCACCACACACCAAAACTTGGGCTCAATAATGTGAACTAGCTGTGCTCAGCCCAAACAAAACAAAGGACTGTGTGCAACACTCCAGTGTCAGCAGCTCTGGGAGATGACAAGACCGTTAGTAGGATTTTGAATAGTTTATACTGTATATTACTGTATGTTTATGATTATTTCTGTCCCTGAGATGGGCAGAGGCCACAACAGAGAAAGGAATGAAGAGGAAGGAGAAAACAAAGGCACTACATGAAACATACATGTATACTTAAGCGAATGTCTTTATTTTAATCACAGACGTGGGATAAGAGGCTGCTTCACAGTAGACAATTATGCTTTGCCTTGTTAACTAGCAGGGGTGTGATCTTTGCCAGATGCAGACAGCTTAATTCTGGGGACTCTGGAGAGGGAACAAATAAATGCCAGAGCCCAGAGAGGGACAGGAGTGCTCTGAAGAAGGTGGCGGCTGCTCCCCTGAGGCTCCTGGTTGCTGCTGTTGTGGTTACCGGAAGAAGCTGGGAGATATCCTGACTATGGAGACTGGACTTGACCCAAGGAACCCGATGACCCTAATCAGCAGGAAGTCATCTAAAAAGATCTCAACATCCCTCTTTCCACTAACCTTCTGTCTCTCCTACCTTATGTTAGAAGGGATTGGGGTAAGAACCCAAATAAAGTAGTGTAAACAAATAGATCAACATACATTCACCAGAATACCAAAACCATGTAGTTGTTGTTGTTTTTTTTTTTTTTGGTGAATGGAAAGAAAGGAAAGGTAAATAAACAAACAGCCACTCCCCCCCCCCCCATTTGTATGGTTAAGTCCTCTTCTTTCTCTTTTATGTCTCAACGCTTATGCCAGGATAGGACTCCTGGGCACTGCTCCCCAAATCCAAAGCTTCATTAGGCTGAATTTACCTTCTATTTCCTGGGCTCTAAGGAGCTAACACTAGGTAAACCTCCAAGCATCCAGAGCACATGAGGCCATCTAAGGCTTGTCCTGTCAGTCTTTGGGAAGTAAGGACTAACCACTTTCCCGTCTTACTCTGCTGACACATGATCTTCCCACCCCCGGTCAGAACACAGACATAACTGACTGAACTTCTGGCATGTGGGTGTGAGGGTGCACTAAAAGTAAAAGACACAATGCACTTCTCTGTTAAAGACAGAATTTTAAGAGTTTTTTTTAAAAAATAAAACCTCTTATGTCTGTTATACATCCAACAAGGTCTGAATTTAAAACAGAGAGTAAGCCAGGCACAGTGGCACACTCCTGTAATCCTAGCACTCGGGAGACAGAGGCAGGCGGATCTTCGGGAGTTTGAGGCCAGCCTGGTCTACAAAGTGAGTCCAGGACAGCCAAGGCTACACAGAGAAACCCTGTCTTAACAAAACAAAACAAAAAGTAGGTAATACTCAACCAGGCAGTCTGTCTGTTAAAAACACAAACTTCTAAAGTAAGGCCAGGGCAGCCAAGGCTACAAAGAGAAACCCTGTCTTGAAAAACCAAACCAAATCAAAAACCACAATCTTCTAAATTACACCCAGGTCCAAATTCTACTTACTAGCTATTGGACTTTCTGCTAGTTCGTCACCATCTCAAACCCTCACTTCCTTCATCTGTGAAGGGTGAATTAACAACACACGTCACTGATCCAAAGACAGGTGACAGAAAACACTGGCAGCTACTTGCATCCGATAAATGGCAGCAGTTATGCACTGTAACTTTAGAGTAAGACTACTTCAAAGCTGGCTTACACCTTACATGGTTCTTCATGCCACGAGAAATGAGCACAGCTGAATACACTGGAGTCTTGAAAGTAAACTACTAACAAAGGGGTCATGAAAATTTTGACTCCTTTAACTTGTTTTTTGTGACAGGACCTCCTCACTACAAAGCTTAGGCAAGCCTTGAACTTATAGTGATTCTCCTGCCTCAGCCTCCCAAGCAATGGGATGACAGCTGTGAATTCCAACCTTCGATTCAGACACTTCTGAACTTCCTTTTAGCTATCAAAGAGGCACTTACCTGTGACTGTAAAAGCCAGATCCATAACCATGTCATGGTGCCAATGCAAACACGTGTATGTGTACTTCTTATCATCATGAAAATTCCTCCTGTTGGAGAAACAAAATACTTTTTATTTTGGTTTTTCGAGACATAGTCTCTCTATTTAGCCTTAGCTGTCCTGGACTCACTTTGTAGACTAGGCTGGTTTCGAACTCACATCAATCCACCTGCCTCTGCCTCCTGAGTGCTGGGATTAAAGGCATGTGCCACTATGCCTGGCCAAAATACTTTTTGTAAAACGTTTTTTTCCTCACATACTATATTCTGATTATAGTTTCCCCTCCCTCTACCTCTCCCAGTTCCTCTTCCATCTAGACCCATTCCCTTTCTATTTCTGATTAGAAAAAACACAAGCTTCTTAGATTATAAATAAATAAAATATAGTAAGATAAGGCAAAAACTAATACATCAATTCAAAACAAATAGAGGCTAAGAGACGGCACAAGACACAGACTCATTCATCCACACTCAAGACACTGAGCGGGAAGCCACAACATACAGGCGAAGGCCAGTCTCCCTGCTTCCTCTTCCATGGGTTCCCTGAGCCCTGGACAGAGGTATTTGATGGAGACATCCCATTTAGGGCTGAGAAAACAAAACTCTCGACTTGGCCCCAGGTGCAAAATAGGAAACAATGGCCCGCGAAACCCAATAAACCACAACCTCAAGTGTTCTGGCATCAATATTTCTAAATTCTTTGTTATTCCTAACCAGATTCACTTTTGTAAGCCATACTATTATGGTATGTACCACGCACTAGAATCTCTACTAGAGTCCCTACTGGATGCGTTACTAGATAAAGCACGTCCCACTTCCCTGCTTTAGGCTGAGAGCAGTTCCAGTGACATGGAGTGCTTCCCTTTCTTCAGAAGCTTGGGCTAGGAATCCTACAGGGCAGTATGAAGGGAGCGCACATGGCAGGAGACGTGAGGTGCAGCACAGCCCTCCTCCCGCAGCAGTGATGCTCACACCACCTTTACTGGACTTAAGAGAGAGTGCTGCTCTGCAGGATGAGTGTGACACAGTAGGCAAGTGATGCCATGCTTTCCCAAGCTCACTGACCAAAGGCGGATTTTGCCGTCCATGTGACCAGATGCGATGCAGTCTTCCTTTGGGTGGCAAGCTACACATGTGAACTTGTTCTTAGCATTCTTCTTATTTTTTGTTGATGGTAAAGTAAAACTAGGAAAAAGAAAAACAATTTTCCATTGGTTATGAATCAAGTATTGTGTTTGTAAGCATTTACCAATATATAAAGCTCATGTGACTCATGTCTTATCACAAGAACCTTCGGTGAAGACAGTCCTTTTAGTACTTTTTCTGGTCTAGGGACAGCAAAGTTCTTTCTGAACCAAAATGACAGTATTAAACTTGCCACCATGCTTAGTAAAATTCTAACAGAAACAAGTGATTAAAGAGACAAAATCAGAGGGATACATCCACTTGCTATGTCTAGGTGGGTTCCTGTTCCACTTCTGAGGAAGTCAGGGCCCTTACACACCACAAACAACAATGCTACCCTTACAGGGGCAGCTGGGCAGGTGGCAGTGTCTAAGAGGCTCAGCAGCAGCCTCTCTAAGTATGGCAGTTACTCATCCTCACAACTCAGCCACTATCTCTATTTAAACACACCGATCTGAAGTACATCATAGCTAAAATGGAATAAACGTTTCAAGGTCATGCTGGTGATATTTTGCTAACCTCACACCAGCTAGAGTCACCTGGGAAGAAGAAACCTCAACGGAGACAGTGCCTCCAGACTGGCCCGTTGGCAAGCCTGTGGGGCACATTTTTTAAGGCTGAAGTGGAAGGGCCTAACCCAGTAGGGGTAATGCTGCCTCTGGGAGCTGGGTCTGGGAGGCATAAAAAAGCACACAGCACTCACTACCTTGCCTTCATTTCCTCTCTTAAGTTCCCACTCTAACTTCCCTTTATGACAGATTATGAGATCGAGATGTTAGCCAATACACTCTTTTCTCCCCAATCTGCTCTTTGGTCTTGGTGTCTTAACAGAGCAATAGAAAGCAAACTGGAACAACGCCCGGTATCCTAATGCCTACATCATTTGCTACAGCCAGTGAGACTCACCAGGCCACACTTGATTGTACGTATAGGGTTTGGGAATAAAGAAGACTCCCTAGCTAAGATGCCCCTACCCTATCATCATGTGTTAAGATGTTTGCACCTCTAGGGAATCATCCTACTTTTTGAAACAAGACACTGGACACAGGTTTGGACAACATTGCAACCAGTGCTCCAGTAAATATAACAAAGCAAATAAAAGGGGCTTCTTACTTGCATGTTTTTTTCTTTTTGAGAAAGTAAACAGATAAGTAAAAGTCCCGGACTGCAGCGACATATTCTCCCTGGTGATTTAAGCAGAAAGTAACATTAAAAAAAAAAAAAGGCTCTTTAAGATTGTATAACTACAAAATGACATGCTATACTTTGGCCAAGGAAAAGATAACCTTACCTTCAGAATGAAGATGAATTAAGCCCTCAGTTCTCTAGCTACGGTCAGTGTAGTACTTTACATTTTCCTACTAGGCATACATACAACTTCACGCCATGTTTGACTACGTCTACATAACTGCTGTCAAAATTAAGACCTAAATTAAGACCTAGTGACATCCCACCATCCCAAGAATGCACCCTCCCCACTTAGTCACTCCTCAGCTCTCACTCGCATCTCTCATTTTACCACCACAGCTTGCTTCCGTCTGCACACTGTAGCCACTGTAGCTCAATACCACTCTTCTGAACTGCACCTACACCCTTAGCTGTACCGTTCACTTCCTTTCATTGTTGAGTTGCATTCAGCTGAATAAATACACCCCAAGTGTGCTGCCCACTGGTGGGCTCCAGGAACCATCGTCACTCCTACACATGCACTGTGCAGTCACGTGCTGTATCTGTGCAGAGGTGGGATCCAGGGCTCGGGCATTTCAGTTTGCTCCTCATCTTGACACCATAGAATTAGTGGAGGTGAGGTGGATTCCAACTGTAGTTTTACCCAAGCTGAGGGTCAGCAAGGCTGAATCCTGACCCTATCAGTGATAAAGCCATCTTCTGTACTTTGAGGACTTAATCCTGCTCAGAAGAATGATAAAATAATTCTGCAAACCCCAAGGGTCTTGATTATAAAAGAATAAGTTATTAACAGGTAGCTAAATAACAGTACAAAGTACCCGTCAAAAACAAGTTAGTATTCATGTTTATTGCAATATTAAGTTGAAAGGAGAAAAGGATGATTGCACTTCTGGGCCTACTTTCTTTGGGAACTGCCGTCTTCAATGTGTTTAAAAAAAAAAGGTCAGTCTTTAAGTATTATCACTGGTGAGGCTGGAGATTTTTCTTTCCTCATTATACTTTTCTATAACATCTGAATTACCTATTATGGGTGTGTTAGTTATAGATACAAAGACCATATTTTCTAAAGCACACAGGCTAAAGTGGAACAATTTCAGTGGCTTTTATATGAAAGAAGCAAATAAAAGTACAAATACCAGACACTGTTACTTTGGGGAAAATCGTCAAAGAGCGAAGGCCAGAATAAGGACAACATAAGGGTGGCTGTAAAAGAATACATACCATAATTCAGCAACACTAGCTAAAACAACGCCATAGATTTTCGTTATTAACAGAAACACGGTACTGCACTGTATCAGTGTTGAAGGGAAAACTTTCAGGGAATAGATTTTACACATAAAGAGAAACCAACAGAAAAAATGTACCTCATTCCCGAAGGCAATGCACTTGGGGGACCGGTTTACGTAATCCAAAACAAAGGTGAGCTCCTTAGCTTCCACGTCCTGGCTTGGTGACTTGGGCAGCTTCACTGAAACCAGCTGAAACACGTCTGGCCAAGTGAAGAAGTAATTTGTTATGAAGTTTATCTAAAGCAAGTACATTTAGTCATACAAAACTGTCAATCTGCAGCCTCAAATGCCAAGACTGCAATGGTAGGTCATTTGGAACAAAACATACCTCAACCTCAACTTGTCATTAAAAAAATGTAAAAAGCAAGTGAGCAGTGTGTGGTGCCCGCAGGGGTCCTGGAAGTGGAGTTGCGGGTGAAGGGAGCTAAACCTCTGCAGCGCAACAAGTCCGGTTAACTACTGAGTCATCTCTCCAGTCCCTGGACTCTTCATCTGAATGAAATCTAAACCTACAACTCCTGGACACCCTTGGCTATATCTGCAGAAATAAAAATCACACACAGGTGCATTTTACATTCCAAAGCACGCAGCTGAGGCTTAAAGTGGGTCTGAGTAGGCACACACCTTTAATTCCAGCACTCTAGAGGCAGAGGCAGAGTTTGAAGTCAGCCTGGTCTAACACAGTGACTTCCAAGACAGACAGGAGTATAAAGACCCTGTCTCGAAAAAACCCAATAAATTAAAATAAAATGGAACTGAAAAATACAGTATTAATGAATTAAGCAACCCAAAGCACAAAGGCACAGGAGTGCTTTCTGAACCGTGTGGCTAGCAGAGGGCTCAGTAGAGCTGGCATGGACGTATGAAGACCCTGAGTCTGATCCTTATTCCAATTACAAAAGCCAGCACAATGGCCAGTCCCTCACCAGGAGGACCCCTGGGACCTGCCGCAGCTTGTCTAGCTGGGGCATCCAGTTGCATGTGCAGAGAGATAAAGGAAGATGCCTGGTGTGGGCCTCTAGCCGCCATGTGCACATCTGTATGTGCTCACGTATATGTAAGTCAGCGACGGCTGTTATACATAACATGCAGAGAGGCAGGAAACAGGCACACAAATCAAACAGCTACTGATTTCAAACCCAAAGCGATTTTAAAGTAATTCTTTGGTATTTAGTATTATTTAGTAAAAGAAAAAAAAAAAGAAGAAAAAAAAAAAAGAAAGCAATTTTCATACTAAGGAGATACATGTACTTATATATTTTTACATAAAGAATTAAATCTTGGGCAGTCCGACTGCCTCTCTAGTCACTATATAAAGCTGCTTTGGACTTTTAATTCTGATATCTTATGGGTTGAGTGGCACTCTTGACTTCCAGCATTAAAATTTTTCTTTGGGTAACTCCAAGTAGATATTGTTATATCAAATTCTACAATGGAGAGTAATTATCTGTAATTACTGACAATGTTGTAGACATTCTTCAAATGTCGGTATGTTCAATGCTATAAACAATAGCAATTATTACTTGGTATGAATCAAGATCGACAGGGAAAAGGACTGTGATGCCTACTATGAAAGACGCACTAAGGGATGGAGGGACGGCGCAGTTGTTAAAGCTGAGGCTCAAGGCGCACAACCAAAAATATGAAAGTAACATATTAAAATTCAGCAGAAAGATAAATTCTAGGCCTGGCTTTAACACTGAGCTCTGAGTCCACTATGAACAGACAAGGTAACATGCACTCAGAAGTAACAGAAAGCCCCCTAAAGGATATAAAGTTGATGACAAACATTTAAATGCAATTCACAACTGAGAGCTTGAGATAAAACTAGTGTTGAGAGCCCTGTAATTTTGAGAAAGTGTAAAGATCCACTTGGTGTCTCACAAAAACAAGCTAAGTGCGGTCTGCTGTACCTGGCTCCTCTTTACTTATTGTCAGGAAGACAGAATCTTCGGCATGGGGAGGAATGAAGAGGGCATGGAGTTTAGGTCCAACGACGAAAGTCTGAAAGAGAGGATGAGTCACACTATGCACCGTCCAGTTCCTCAGCAGAGCACAGAGCACATGGTGCAGTTTAAAGCTTTACCGGTCTGTGGACGCAAGCACACTATTGTTGGTGTTGCTCATAGGCTTTTCAATGACTGCATACTGTCTCACTGACTGAACCTACCATAATTTTAAGTAACATCAAGGTTGTATAGACGTTTCCCACCAAAAACAATATAAGGAATACAAATACAAGATATTTCAATGAGAAATTCTTATGGAAAAAAAAACCTACAATTTTTATTTTTCTCTCAATGACCGTACATATGTACTCATTAATTTACTTCTCTTTTCAGTGTATATTTTAGCAAGGGGAAATCACTCTATTTGTTTACACTTCTAAAACTAATGGGATGAACATCTCACCATGGTAACATGGTAACTGGCATGTCTTTTTCTGTTATGTGTAATTCCTAGCATACTCTTGCCCACCCCACCCCTCCCTGAGAATGCTCAGACCGAGCTCAGGATTCCACCCCTGAGCTACAGCGTCAGTTCATGCTTATTATTTCCTGCCTTCTTGGCCTAACCAGTTGCTTCTTCTTGGTGTGTAAAATATTTTTTCTCGTTACTTTTATTAGTCTTCTTTTTATGATAGAATCTTGAAATGTTTATATACTCAAATTTATGTATTTCTTTTTTAACAATAATGTAGATTTCTAAACTTGTTTAGGAAGTCTCTTTAAGATTAGGCCTTATAGAAGAAAACTAAACAACAATATACATACCTTTATCAAAATGCCATCAAGATAGTCCCACAGCTTAATTGTGCCATCAAAGGAACAAGAGTAGAGCTATAAGGGCAAAACAGTATCCAGTGACCAACCAGTAACTAAAGGCATACAGGACTGGGTTGTGTTTGTTGTTCATAATCTCATTGTTAGCCCTGAAGGGGTAACAGAATTTATAAAAGCTGAGTATCTCTACTGAAAATTGAAGCACAAAGCTTTGTGAGCCCCAACATGATATTCCAAGTCTCAGATTCAAATCTGGACTATGGGGAATAAGGGGATGTTCAAGCAGCACAATAAATCAAATATCCCCCCCAAATCTAAATCACTTTTTTCCCTAAGTATTTGAGATAAAGGAAACCAACTAGAGGTTTCTGCAAATAGTCTAACAATTTCAAGTTTGAAGGAGAAATGAAGGAGGTAAGACTGACTCTTCTACGCTAGGTAGGACATGGTATGGAGCCAAGAAACGCGCACTCAAGAATTCATTCTCAGTTCTCAAAAGCCCATGTCCCCCCACTGGTATCATTGCATTCATTTTACTTAAGTATTAAAAAAATTCCTCAAATGACCAGGGGAGCCCCCACCCCCAAATCCAATCTGTTAAAGACCAATACTTTCAAAAACACAGGAGGAATTCTGTGTGCTCAGACTCTGTGGTGTGGTAAGTTCCAGGCCTCCCAGTCTTTGCTACACATCACCACAGATGGCTCGGCAGTGTTAGAACACCAGTCTGCGGACCATTCTTGGTGGGCGCAGATCTTAATAACACATGGGATAATAAAAATTTAAAAATTATATGTTTGTTAAGGTTAGCTTTACCAGGGTTACACAGATTTTGTTGTTGTTATGTGAAAATACCTTGAATATAAGGTTTATAAATAATTTTATTTTGAAAGTGTCAATTTGACAGTTTTGTGAATTTAGAGATAAAAATATGAATACATATTTACATATAAATATATATTTAAGAGCAGATCATTAACTCTGGAGAGAAAACACGAGTGTTAGGTATATGCCCTACTTCTTTTGTGATGAGGTCATGGGTAGCAATGCAAATCCTGTCTAAACCAAGCAATAGCCTCCATGTTGCTATGATTAATGCAGAAAATAGGAACTTGTTAAAAATTATAGCAACAACAAAATATCAAAATAAATTTAACTTCAAAAAAAAAAAATTGAAACTAAAGGACCAAACTGAAGGTTTGGATGTCCAAAACGCCAATGCTATATAAGGAACTTGGTAATCAAGAAATCCGTTTGTTTCAGAACCTTCATACAGATATGAACATCCTTGAGATAACTTGAGACAAGTAACATCTATTAGCATCACACAGTTGAAAAGGTCATAGAAGACACTATGGGCAGTGTAGGACTAGGCTGTGGTCCTCTTTCCACTACTCAGAATAACTGAAAATTACCCTGAGTAGGAGAATCTACAGATGATTCCCTGGTCGTAATTTGTAAAGTAGCCCTGCAAACTTAACCTAAATGCTCCTGTCAACAGCAAGACCAATTTGAGTATGTTCAGTTACAGCCTGGTACCTGCAGATGGTTGTTGGGGTTGAGGAGGATTCCAGACACCACGTTTCTGTGCCCGTGCAGAATGTGCACACACTCCTCCGTGGTTGTGCTGTAGACCTTAACAAAGTCACCCGAGACACAGAAGATATACCTGGAAAAGAGAGAGAAAGCTAAGTCTCACATATTACACAGGTAGTATAATCTTTTTAAATGCCTATTATAAAGATAACAAATGCAAATCTCTCTCCAAGTAGTTTAAGCACTGTGTTTTCATGTGTATGGGTCGTTATGCCTGTGAAGATAGGAAAGATGAAGTCATCTATTAAAACAGAGAAGCCAAGGAGGCAACACAGACAGACTCTTCCTGCAGACAACGTAACCGCATTCTCCCTAGCTGAGCGGCCACAGATAGTGATATCCAACTACTCTTCAATGGTTCCCTGGCAGCACGCACCATGTTCTAAAATGCGCCATAGCTGGCTGGAGACATCAGCTCACAAAGGCTGAGTCAAAGGTTCTGCTCTCAATGGTAAGGTCCAGCAGGGCGCGGTGGCGCAGGCTTTAATCCCAGCACTCAGCGAGGCAGAGGCAGGTGGTTGTCTGTGAGTTCAAGGCCAGCCACATCTACAAAGCAAGTCTAGAACAGCCAAGGCTACACAGAGAAACCCTGTCTGGAAAAAACAAAAACCAAAAAACCAAACCAAACCAACCAAACAAACAAACAAAAAAGAAAATAACTAAAATCAGGGGTGAGATCCAGGTTACTCCTGTATTCCTATCAGTTTCCTTTCTAACTGCTGAAGTGATGCTTTTGTTCATATCTTCTTTAGAGTTGTGGCTTCCTCCCACACAGCAGCTGCTCCATCAGAACCCAAACTGGTTCCACTCATAACAGAACTTGCATGTGACTTTATCCTATGAAGAATGTGATGTTGACTTAGGTTGCCATTAGCCTGCTTTATCAAATCGATCATGCTGGGTGGCTTAGCCACATGCATCTTTGAAGCCAGAATGTGGCTTATAGTTGACAGTATGTACAAGACCTACTGGCCAAAGGGTGGTAATAAGTTCAAAAACAGAATCACCACAGAGCGCCTGTATTCTTCCCGCCTAGACGCATGACCTTGAGTGTCTCAGTGCAGAGGCTGACATCTGTAGCGGGGGCCACTCCTAAACAGTTCTTAGATACATGAGTGGTTGACACATTCAGGCTTTACAGTCAGACATAGTCTCACACACATCATTCAGCAAAAACTTGACCTTA
Organism: Acomys minous; assembly: GCF_964271855.1. Taxonomy (NCBI): domain Eukaryota; kingdom Metazoa; phylum Chordata; class Mammalia; order Rodentia; family Muridae; genus Acomys; species Acomys minous. Next base: position 75,149,351 of record NC_140486.1, on the reverse strand, counting down.
TCCTGCCTTGAGTAAAGATACAACAAACAAAGGTTTTTACTAAACAGTAAAAAAAGAACTGGATAATCTGCTTTCCAATCCCATCCTCCACCAGGTGTTATCACACACAGTGGTATGCTAACCACACCAATCTATTCAATAGGAATATGTTTCTAAGCTGGGCCTAGTGACACAAGCCTGTAATCCACTCACTTGGGAAGCTGAGGCAGGTGCATCCCAAGTACAAAACAGAAAGTTCAGAACCAACCTGAGCAATTTAGTGAGACCCTGCTCAAAAGAAAAGAAACAAAAGAAGAGTGGGTACACACATTTGGGTGGGGCAGGTACTGGAAGACAGATCTTAGTAGGATGCTTGCTTAGCAAGTGCAAGGTTCCAGGTCCAACCTCCAATAACACAGAGTGGCAACAAAAAACAAAGCAAACCAACCCATTACCTGTTTGGATGATGTTGTGTACCTAAGGGAGACCTTTCATGGATGATGTTGTGTACCTAAGGGAGACCTTTCATGGATGATGTTGTGTACCTAAGGGAGACCTTTCATGGATGATGTTGTGTACCTAAGGGAGACCTTTCATTCATTTCCTCCATTAAACAAGGCCTCAGCCTAGCCCAGTGTGGTGGCTCCAAAGAGAGGGGAATGGTCCCGAAGGATTAGGAGGGATGGCCTTGCTGGAGGAGGTGTGCCACTGGGCTTGAAGGTTTCGAAGGTCCGAGCCATTCTCAGTTAGCTCTCTCTGCCTGGAGCTGTCTCAGGCAGGGCTCCAGCACCACGCCTGCCTGCCTGCCTGACTCCATCACGCGGCCCACCATGACAATCACGGCATCTAACCCTCTGCAGCTGTGAGTTCCGTATGAAACCTTTTATTTTGTTTGTTGGTCATGGTGTTTTGTAATGGCAATAGAAATGTACATAAGATACCTAGATAACAGCCCTCTGTGACCTCATCTTTCTCACTCTGAAGTAATACGGCCTTAAAATCGCCTAGGGTTGGAAACACCTGCTACTGACTTTTTACTCTTCATCATACAGTAATTTCCTTGTTTTGGTTTTGTCAGCTCATCTAGTTATATATACAACAGTTGACAAAACAAAACAAAACATACAAATAACAACAACAACAACAACAAAAAACTCCTATCAGAGTCAGCAAATGAAATGGCCCAAACACCTAATTTTAAATAGAAAAGGAGAGGTACAGTTCAATGGAGGGCAAAACAGGACGTAAGGATGAGTTTGACGGGGCAGAACTGTGACAACTCCTCTATGCCTGTTTTCCTCCCTTTAATTCATAAAACATGGTCAACAAAAACCCCTTTACTAGCAAGGACTATCTTACAAAAACCCTTGGAAGTGTGTGAAAGCTCTTTTCTTCATGCATGCACGAATAACTAGCGATCACACACTCACACGCAGGGTATTGTGGGAGAATACATCCTCCGTAAATACCATCTTTACCATCCCAAACCAGAAAGGGGTTTTTACTAGGTATCTCTCCATTCAGAGTGCTTTGAAAAACTACCCCTACTACACATCTCTTCTAGAGGATAACACCAGCAGCAAGGATGCCAGCTGACACGCAGCGAGCCACTAAAGGCCACTGTTGTAAAAGTTGCATACTTTTTATTCTCAAACTCCGGGAGATTATCTCCTACAGATCTAAGAACGAGTTTTATGTAAAGCTCCAAAACAAAACAAAAGAAAACGGGGGAGGCTGGTAATAAAGATGTTTTTCTCCGGGAGAAGGCTGAACCATTCAAGGTTTAGAGACCCAAAAGGTTCCAAGCGAAGAGTACCGACACTCGTTTGGGTACTGTAAGGGCCGAACAGTACACGGCTGGACCATTTTCCAAGCGCGCCGCGCAGCGTCTACCCTAGACACGACCTGCCCCTGCACCCCTGCAGCGCACCGGCAGGTAGAGCCCGGGGAGTCGCGGCGCTCGCACGCAGCAGCCAGGCCGGGCAACCCCGGGCTCCGCCGACTCCGGCCTCACGGCCCCGCGTCGTCGCGCTGGTCTGACAGCTCCCCGGGCCCGGGCCCCGCACCCCGTCCGCCCGCGGCCCACGGCGTACTTAGAGTCGGCAGAGAACACGGCTCTCCTGAAGTTCAGGCGGCTGCCGCCGCAGCGAACCACGCGGATGCTCTCCTCTACCATCTTCGCGCAGGCGTCTGAAGCACGCAGTGCCGGCTCCACTGCGAACTTCCGGCAACGGCCGCCCTAGCCGGGGCGTGTTTTTCCGCCCTCGGTCCGCCTAGGGCTTCTCTAGCTCCGGGACTCTATGGTCAGGTCAACGCCTGCGCCGCCATCTTTAGTTTGGGCACTGTAAAATTAAGACAGTTGCAGGAAGAGCGACGCCTGGCCGCTCACATAATAAAACCCTACTGATACCGCTACAGTTATTAAATACAAAGAGCTTTTGTATCGGCCTCTTCAACCCTCTCTATATGCTCGGCCAGAAGCGGAAGTGAGCAACACTCCGCCCACCGAAGGCCTCGTCCTTTCTGTCACAGTGATTGAACGACAGCGAGATGACGCAATCACCCGCGCCTTCCTGTAGCAGTAACAGGAGGAGCCTTTGCTGTGGTTCTGTGAGCATCACTAAGTTTCTACAGTATCTCTGCAACTCTCAGCGCCATGATCTTTTCTTTTGCAGTGCAGATTCGACTCCAGGATTAAAATGCACACTGGTGTCAGGGCTCCTGTATTGGTTATCAGATTTGCTAAGGTTGTTCAGTTCCTGAATTCTGAGGATGTTGATTCAGTTTGCATAAATAAATACAACAAAAAATACAAATTATAATAAAATTGATGTTTAACAAGAGTGCACCTGACTCACATTACATTCATATAACAAGAGTTAAGTGTTTTGGGGCTTTGAATTAAATATATCCAATTTAGGGGAAAAGAGAAACAAAAATGGCCTTTAACAGGTAGCATTCATCACACACTTCTCTGTAGAGGGATTTCAATTCAGAGATGGTTGTTTTGGCAAGAAATCATATCCAAAGACCTTCTGGGTCTGTGTGATCCAGCTGGTATACAGATAAGCCTTTAATCCCAGGAGGCAGAGGCAAACAGATTTCTGAGTTCAAGGCCAGCCTTGTACAGAGCAAGTTTCAGGTAAAGAAAAGCTTAGGTCTAGGTGTGGTGGTGCACGCCTTTAATCCCAGCACTAAGGAGACAGAGGCAGGCAGATCTCTGAATTCTAGTTAGTGCTGTTCATGCAATTCCATTGAGTCAGCAAGTTGAGAGGCAGGGCAGTGGAGTTGAATTCATGGCAGTTCAGTTCCTGGAATTCAGAGGCAGTTTTACCAGGAGAGTTTTAGAAAGGTTGAAGAGAGAACAGGCTAAGACACAGGTGAAGCCAGAATGAACCAGAGAATGAGAAGAAGACAGAAGATTAGAACAGATTGCTCGAGTTAGTTTGAGGCCAAGCAGAGCAATTCAGTCAGAGACCAAGAGAGAAGTCAGATTGAATCAGTCAGCTAGGAGAGGAGTTTGAGCCAGAACAGCTGAGTTGAACCAGCCAGCCAGAGTTCAGAAAGAACTAGAAAGTGTGAGCTTACTCAGCAGTAAGTCTCGGAGACTTGAAAACATTCTAGGCCTAGATTAGATCACATGTGATTGAAATATCAGAATGAGTAAAAGGCAAGATGAAATTATAGTATATAAAAGTTGGTTTATTGGAAGCAGCTCTCAGGTGCCATGCAGGGGGAAGGTAGGAGAGAGAGAGATGGGGAGAGAGAGAGAAACAGAGACAGAGAGACAGAGACAGAGGGACACACAGAGAGAGACAGAACACACAGAAAGAAAGAAAAGAGAGTGAGCTGGAGAAGAGAGAGGAACCAAAAATGTCTGGATTACATAATGAGTAGGGGGCAGGACATGTGAGCCACACCCTGCAGTGGATAGGACAAGAGTGTCTGAAACCACACATCCCAGCTCTTTTGATAATAAATGGATAAGGGGTGAAGTAATCATCTGTGGCTACTTCCTGCTGATATTGGGGGTTGGAGAGCAAGAAAGCTGGAATGTTGGCTAAGTCATGGAAGAGCAGGCTGTTCTACTTGCTGTCTAGGATCTGTGAGACCATCTGTGGCTAGGAAAATGCAAGCCAAGCTGATGCAGTCTGTGAGGTTTGTGATGGAGCATCTGTGTTCTGGATGCAGCTCTTGAGGAAACACCTGGACCTAGCAGGATGCTGGAGCATATATAGGAGCAGAAGATACATTTGAGACTTTTAGGCCCATGGTTTTGGTAGTTGGACAGGGGTGGGTCCCAGGACCAGGGAAAAGGAAGTAGATCCTGCCCTCAGCCAAACAGGCTATTGAGTGACAGTACTTATTTAGAATCTAATTGTTCTGTGAGAAGTTTACTCCCTGAAGCTTACAAGAATCTTTTTAACTTTGCAGAAAGAGACAAGTTTTAAATATGTTATCATCACCCCCATCCTTCATAATTTGCATTTACCAGCCTTAAAACACTTTCTTAGACCCTGAAACACTTTCTTAGATCCCCAGACCTTACATTGTTATGCCCAAGTCATGAGAAGACTCCTGAACAGACTACCCAAGAGCCAAGTCCAAATGCAATTGCACAAGTCTTTATTGCAAGCTCAAGCCTGGGCCACACCTCCTATGCACTGACATAGCAGATGCAAGGAAGTGGCCCCAAGTATCAACTGAGTGGGTTGTTTTTTAAAAATAAAATTTAGACAAAGAAATGGGTTTTACAGCATATGATTGGATGACATTTTGAGCAGAAAAACTTCAAGCAGGGTGTTACAAGCTTTGACATTTCATGATTGGGTAACAGTTGTAGGGGCAAATTGACCCGTAAGGTGATTGGTTGAAGCAGTCATGCCAGACCACAAATGGCTAAAAATATATGAGGAGGAGTGTTAGGAACTTTGGTCTGGCTTCTTCTTATCGTCTGTTGCTATGTGCCAGATGACTTGCTGGTCAGCTTGACCAGCAGAGAGTATATTTGGATAATTTTCCAAGGTGAGCTTGGGGTGTTGCTAGGGGAATTTTTCTGTTTAGACTACTTTGTGGTTTTTCCTGGAATCTGGATTCAGCCTTTGGCCAGGTTTTACACAAGATAGAGTCTCTTTTTCAAGATGGAGTTTGTCTGGTCCTCACAACATAAACTTGACACTTTTCTAAGAAGGCAGCTGAACTCTTGGTTTCAGCTGTTAACCCAATCTTTAAATGTGTCAGAGACCTGAGAAGGATAAGTTACTGCAGGAAGCATAACCCAAGCAACTTATGTATTGATTAATATGACAGAGGCTTGCCCATTATCCAGATGTTTTTATTGTGGGTACAGGTCTTAGGGCAGCATCAATCTTTGGCTGCCAGACCTGGCAAATCATAAAGGCCTTTCTGTGGAGGAGGAACTTGGGAAACTGACTGACCTTATGTTGTGTAGGCAAAATGGGGCAATTAACTCTCTGGGTGTCTTGTTTATTCAGTTTGAGCAGGGCCTTAGCAATGGGCAAGGCATTGGGGCAATCTTGCCCAGTATTGCAATCCAGGCGGTGTTCTCTGTCATTGTGCCCAAATCTTCTTGGAGACCTTGGGGTCACTACTAGACGCTGGGGCCTCTGTTATAGTAAGATTTAAATTAAACATTTAGATTCCATATTCTGCAGATTCTCTGAGAGGTTTGAGGACCGTAACCCCGAGTCTTGCCCTAAACCTTGCAACATCCTTGCCATCACATCCCCCTCTAATTTCCTCCACTCACTCCTCCTCAGAGGCTGTGGAGGCCCTAAGCTTACCCTGGCCTGATCTTCTAGAACAACCTCTCAGAGGCCCCCCCCCCCCAACTCAACCTCTTTATGGATGGGAGCTCTCTCACAGAAAGATCGGGAAACCTCCAGGCAGCTTATGCTGTTGTCACCTTCAGTAAACCAGGTCAGTCAAACCACCTCCTAGAAGGTTCACAGAATACTGAGCTAATTGCTTTAACTAGGGCTCTCCAAATAGCCAAGGACCAGTGGGCTAACATCGACACTGATTCTAAGTATGCTTTCTTAATACAGCATATCCACTGGACCCTTTGGAAAGAAAGGGACTTTTTCACGGCCAAGGGCACTCCCATTGTCGTGGCCCTTTTATAGCCAAACTTTTAAAGGCTCTCCAACTCCCCACAGAGGTGGGCATAATGAACTGAGAGGGGTACAGGGGCACTGGTTCTCCACAGAACCAGTGGCTCTGGTAATGCCAGAACTGGCTCAGTAGCTCCACACCCATGGGGCACATCCTTTTCCTGACATCCTCCTACAAACATCAGTAACAGCTGAAGGAAAGAAACAAGCCCCTTGGCAAAGGGGCCACATTGATAGAAGATGGTGGCTTTACCTAAATAATCATCTTATTTTTCCCGAGAAGCAGGTGCCTTCTATTTTCAGTATGGAGGTTAGAGGCTTCCAGGAAGAGGCCTACATTAGCTGAGGGAGGCAGTAAGCCACCAAGAAGACAATTACTTCTGGTGAGTGAAAGATACTTTTAAACCAGGACAGGTCTCACTGAGTACCTGTGGCTCCTCCCTGAACTTCTCAACCGGCTCCAGATACTGATTCCTATATAATCCAGCCATTTTGGCCCTGCACTCTTAGCCTGCTGGTCCTCGGCTCTTCTCTTGGTCTTCTGCTTTTAGCGCCCCGTCGCCCCCTCTCCTGTCTCTCTCTGTGTCTCTCTGTCTGTCAGTCTCTCTCTTCCTCCTCCTCTTCCTCCCCCTCTTCCTCCTCTTCCTTTCTCACCCTATCTCCAATGTCCCAGTTCAATCTGGACCCCTCCAGATGCTTCTGGCTGTACTTGCCCTCATATCTACAATAAAAATTCTTCCCCTCAACAAAATCTAGGAGTGGTCATGTCCTCATTTTCATTCAATAGTCTTTTTAGTTTAAAAGAAAATGAACATAAGCAACTGGTGTGATCCATGTGAATGAAGTCCTTTGGGAATGCAGTGTTTAACTCTAATTTAAGTAACAAGGCTACGGTTGGCAACTTATTTCTATACAACTCCAAATAGCAAATATGATAGACATGTGGGTCACATGCAGTCTTCACTATGCACTAGTCATTGTGAACTTTGCAACCCTTTAACAGGGTGAATAATATTACCTTGAGGTTCTAGAAAAATCATCTGGTAATAGGCCTTTGTCTATGGACTATATCTATAACTGCTATCCTTATTAATCAGGAAAAATATCAAATGACATCTCAGAATATAAGGTTTCTAACTGGCATCTCTATTCCCTTTATTGTTAAATCTTAACATTACTAGAATGAACTACCCAAAAAACAGTGTATAGGAAGGAAACAGAAGTTATTTGGCTCATGATTTTGGAACGTTCATGTGCAAGTTACCACCAACATATAAATACTACTATTGTACTTTCAGGGATATTTCTGGGTTGGTCATTGTTGTGGCTCATAGAAATTTCAATTAACAGTAATTTAAATGAATCCAGATAACAACCAGGCATAGTGGTGCACACCTATAATCCCAGAATTCAGGGATGCAGAGGCAGGTGAATCTCTGTGAATTTGAGGCCAGCTTGTTCTACAAAGCAAGTAGAGGACACCCAAAGAAACTCTGTTTAAAAAAAAACCAAAACAAAAATCAACAACAAAACAAACAAACAAACAAACAAACAAACAAAAAGCAACCCAGACCCAAACCCCCACAGATATTATGTTGCCATCCATGAATTCCCAATGATATAAACAAAGCAAGCTCATTGATTATCTTTGGAGGGTTCCAGGAAATGAAGGAGTTGTTTCCAGAACTTAACTTAAAAAGAAATCAGAATCAAGTATTTATTTTGCCTTTCCCTGCTGATTTTCTCTGGATAAATAAATGGTTGGTGAAGCAAAGCTCTGTTCCTATAACACAGATAATTAGAACACAAGATCTGAGAGATTATGAGATTGCTCTTCTGCTACCTCTAATGAATCGGTGTTTTGGCCATGACTGATAATATCACAGGGTACTATGTACCTCAAGTTCATTTTGTAAATTAAATAAAAAGAGCCCAAAGTGAAGCAGTCTACACACCACTTACCAATTTTCAAAGCTACAAGGAATAGGGAAGCATGATGATATTTTCAGAAAGTGATTGTCTAAATCAGACAGAGTTCCATTCCCTAGGGGATAAACTAGATTTCTTTAACAAATACACTTCAAGAAAGTTTAGCAAAAGAAAGAGGAACTGTAAGTCTATTTTGAAAGATTTGGAAGATGTGCAGTGTTGGAGGTTGTATTTTGATGCTAATTAATAAAAAGCCTTCCCACCTGGGCAGAGCAACTGAGATAGGTGGGGCTAAGGTTCCTGGGCTTAGAGGGACAGAGGAATCCTGGGAAGAAGAAGAAAAAGAAGAAGAGACCAGAGAAGAAGGGAGAGAGAAGAAGGCCATCATGTATTAGGTGGAAGAGAAGCACGTGGCTGGCGTGGATGGAGATTTGGTCCAGGTGAAGAACATTAGCAAGTATTTGGGATTATGGATGGGAGGTAGCTTGATATAAATGATTAGAAGCAGATGGCATGGGATTGGGGCAAGGATCCCATACCTGCCCCACTATGGGATGTAGTTTAAAGGATTAATGTCTGCCCCATCTCAGGTTAACTAAGGATATTTTAAAATATAACAAGTGTCAGTGTCTTAATTGAATGCTAGCCAGGTATACTAAAGTAATAATAATTATAGGCCTGATAATAAACAATTACTAGGCCCTATTGATTAATTTAAAAACATCAGTACAGACTATTTATAATAGCTGGCCCTTAGTTTTCTCTGGTGTAAGTAACAGTAAAAAGATTATGAATTAACTCAGAGAAAAATGGTAGAATAAGGATTTAGTTAGAAAATGAGCCTTCCATGAGTCCAGTGCCAATGTGATCAACAGCTATTTCATAGTAGAATACAATACCTTGAGTACTTTAAATATTGGTTAAATAATGATCATTTGAGAGTCAGACATATGTTTATCACAAACTCGTGCAACTATATGATAATATTAACTCAACATAAAGAAGAATATTGTCTAGACTTATAGCCTTCTGCAAGATCCCATTAAAAAAGAGCAATGAATCAAATTAAGCTCAATTGAAAGTAGATAGAAGTGGACTTAGAACAGATGGTAGATTCAGGCTTACTTTAGTCAGAGAAAAGAAGTAAAAAGAGGAAGACCAGAGAGGCAGACTGCTAGTATGAAAAAATTAGGTTAGGCTGAACAAAAAACACACTATCATCAGTCTCTCTCCAGCCCTTCCTTTTAAGAGCTTCAGCTATATATTGGTTGTTTTTCACAGACTGATGGTAAGGTCCTGCTTCTGAAGACAACACACACACATACACACAGACAGACACACAAACTCACCACATCACATCACATTGAACATGGAGAAATCAAACTGGTGCCTAATTCAATCCATCACCTCTACTGACTAGGGTTCATAGTACTGGAAGGTACTCTGCACTCTATTAAAGGAGAACTTCAAATACCAACCAAGCTGCAAACCTTCAACCTACAATCCTGACCTCCCTGCAAGATATGCTGGTGCAATAATTGCACAAAAGTTATGATAATACCAACCATTATCTGATTGAATTCATGTTCCATGCCTGATACTGCTTGTGTAGCCAAGTACCTGAGACTACTTAGGCCATGAACATAGGGTAAAAAACAAATACTACTGTTCTGCTAAAGCAATGGGTTTCAATCTTTCTAATGCTCTGACCCTTTAAAACAGTACCTCATGTTGTAGTGATCCTCAACCATAAAAATAATTTTCTCTACTACTTTATATCTGTAACTTTGTTACTGTTGTGAATTGTAATATAAATATCTGATATGCAGGGTGTCTGATATCAACCCCTGGTGAAAGAGTGTTCAACTCCTAATGTGGTCACAACCTACAGATCAGGGACCTGTGCTAAGGAAACAGCACAATAATATGACTCCAAATGGTATTCTGCTTTACTCATAGATTATTGCCTTGGTCAGGCATCATCAGAGAAATCTCCTGATGCAGTGGATGGGAATAAATGCAGAGACCCACACTTTGGAACACTCAGTCCTAATGGAATGTCTCCATTAAATCCTTCCTTTCAGGGCTCAGGGAAGTCTGCTGAAGAGGAGGCAGAACAATTAAAAGGGTCAATGGGGATTGAAGAAATCAATAAAACAAGACCTTTTAGAAACAGCAGGACTGAAACATTGAGCCAACACCAGGGAGAACCAGATGGCTAAAGGCCAACAAGAGTTAGGGCACTATTGCACCACTATAACCCATCTATGCTATTACAACAAGCCCTGGATAACTTAGCACAACTGAAACACAAGAAAATGACCTTCAATATATTGTTATGAAGATGATAGAAGAAATGAATAAATTCCTTAAAGAAATGCAGGAAAATACAATCAAGCAGGTAAACAAAATGAATAAAATGGTTGAAGACCTGACAATGGAAATAGAAACATTAAACAAAACACAAACTAATGGAATCTTGGAGATAGAAAACATATGGAAGAGAAAAAGAGCTACAGACAGAAGCATCACCAACAGAATACAAAAGGTGGAGGAGAGAATTTCAGGCATAGACAATGCAATTGAAGAAATTGATACATTGGTCAAAGAAAATGTTAATCTAAAAAGTTCTTGACACAAAACATCCAAGACACTATGAAAACGTCAGGGACACTATGAAAAGATGAAACCTAAGAATAATAGGAATAGAAGAAAAAGTATATTCCTGGTTCCAAGGACTAGAAAATATTTTCAAAAAATTATAGAGGAAAAAATTTCCAACCTAAAGAAAGAGAAGCTCATAGAACACCAAATTGATTGGACCAGAAAAGAAAATCCTTCTGTAATCAAAACAAAAAATACAGAACCAAAGAAAGAATACTAAAAGCTTCAAGGAAAAAAGGCCAAGTAACATATAAAGGCAGACCTATCAGAATTACATCTGACTCATCAACAGACTCTAAAAGCCAGAAGGGCCTGAGCAGATGTCTTGCAGACCCTAAGAAATCACAGATTTTAGTCTAGATTACTATACCCAGTAAAATGGTCAATCACCATAGAGGGAGCAAGCAAGATATTCCATGCCAAAAGCAATTTAAACAATATCTATGTACAAATCCAGCGATACAGAAGATACTAGAAGAAGCACTCCAACCCAAGGAGGTTAACTATACATAAGAAAACACAGAAAATAAACAATACCACTGCAGCAGCAAAACCAAAAGAACAGAAACACACACACACACACACACACACACACACACACACACACACACACACTACCACCACCACCAACAAAATAACAGGAACTAACAATCATTGATCATTAATCTCTCTCAACAACAATGGACTCAATTCCCCAATAAAAAGACACAGGAAAACAGGATCTACCATTCTATTGCATTAAAAAAACAAGCAAACAAACAAGCAAGCAAGCAAACAAACAAACAACATACCTCAGCACCAAAGATAGTCATTACTTCAGAGTAAAGAGATATAAAAAGGTTTTCCAAATAAACAGACACAAAAAGCAAGCTAGAGTCACCATTCTAATATATAATAAAACACACTTTCACCCCCCCCCCAAAAAAAGATGGGAAAGAGGATGAATGTGTCTGGTTTGCTGGGGGTAAGGGTGTCAGGATACTTAATCTACATACAGTGGTAAATTACCTTATTTACATGTAGTAACATTGAATCCTATCACAAAGAGGGTCCTATCCTTTTTGACTTCACACATATCAAAGGAAAAAATCCACCAAGATGACATCTCAATTCTGAACATCTATGCCCCAAATACAAGGGCACTCACATTCATAAAAGAAACATTATCAAAGCTTAAATCACACATTGAACTCCACACAATAATAATGGGAGATTTCAACACCCTACTCTCACCAATGGACAGGTCATTGAGACAAGAACTTGTGGAACTCTGCTGGATAAGGTTGAAATCTGACATCTTCGAAGAGCCATTTGTCTTGGTCTATGATGGTGGACTCTCTTTTTTTTTTAGCAGGATTCTCACTCCACCTCATCTGGTAACCCCAGATCTTGTAAGGAGCATCACTTAGGACTCAGGGAAGATCACAAGCCAAACCCTTTCCTGATAAGAAAACCAGTTTAGTATACCCCACCCTATGCCAAGATGATCCTACCCTCCAGAAAATGACCTTTAGTCATACCTAGAAGTTATTCCCTCATCCATAGTATAATTAAGTACTGTGTTTTCCTTCTTGTGATAGGACCTCATTTTATTGCATGGAAATGAGGCACTACACTGCTGTATGTAGATTAAGTATCCTGGCACCTCTACCCCAAGCAAATGAAACAAATTCATCCTTCAACCCCTCCTCACTCCCCAAGGTTTATAAATAAAGGCTGGCTGATGAGCTTGTACTCTGATGTTTTTGCCATTCCTCCACTGTGACTATCTGAGACTCCATTTTTTTCTGAGGGAAACCTCCATTGGGTGTCCAATGGTCAGACAGTGATCCCCAATCCACTCCCACTGTAAAGCTCCACTGGGCCTGCATCTCACTGCACCTGATTGTCTCCAGGTTTTGGAGGTTCACCTGCTCCCTCTGCTGTGCTTAGCACAGCAGCTCAAACAAGGAAGTATAACTTTTGGTATCATCACAGGTTTATGGAGTTCCCGAGTCTCCACTACCTTCTGATGCCAGCACTGTTACTCTAAAAGAGGTAAAACATAACACTCCATGGGAAACTCAGCACTTCCCCCTTCTCCCAAGACCATGAGCCTTCCCAGGTCAGGGGCCTCTCCCTAAGTTCTCCAAGCTCTCCCTGAGCCAGATATAGGACTTTGGAGCTTTTGATCTCAAGGTCCACTTGTTTTTGTTGTGAAGCAAGCAGCACCTGGACCAGCCAGCTGGATGAGGAATCCAGACCATCTGCACAATGCTGAATGATGGAAACCAAGCAGAGAAATAATGAAACTAACAGGTGTCATGAATCAAACGGATCTTACAGATATCTACAGACCTTTTCACCCATAGTTCCCATACAAGCAACATTGTAACACACATGAAAGCTCTAGAACAAAAGAAGGAAACACATCTAAGAAGAGTAGACAGGAGAAAATAATCAAACCCAGGGATGAATTCAATAAATTAGAGACAAAGGGAACAATACAAAGAAGCAACAAAACCAAGAGCTGGTTATTTGAGAAAATCAACAAGCTAGACAAACCCTTAGTTAAAATAACTAAAAGGCAGCAAGACAATAACCAAGTTAACCAAATCAAAAATAAAAAGGGACATAGTTCAACAGACCTCAAAGAAATCCAAAGAATCATTAGGTCCTACTTCAAAATTTCAGGTACTCCTCAAAATTCAAAAATCTAAATGAAATGGAAAATTTTCTTGATAGATTCAATTTACCAAAGTTAAATCAAGATCAGGCAAACAATTAAAATAGTCCTATGATCCCCAAGGAGACAGAAGCAGTCATTAAAAACCCCCTCCCTATCCCCAAATGCCCAGGGCTAGATGGTTTCAGCCCAGAATTCTACTAGACTTTCAAAGATGAGCTAATACAGCTAATAGAAATTCTTCTCAAATGATTTCACAAAATAGAAACAGACAGAACATTGCCAAACTTATTCCATGAAGCATGGTTACCCTGATTCCTAAGCCACACAAAGACCCAACAAAGAGAATATCAGACCAATTTCCCTTATGAACAGTGATGCAAAAATACTCAATAAAATACTTGCAAACTGAATTCAAGAACTAGTCTAAAACATCACCCACCATGATTAAGTTGGTTTTATCCCAGGGATTCAGCGTGGTTCAATACATTGAAATCCATCAATGTAACCCACCATATAAACAAACTGAAAGAAAAAAGCCCACATGATCATCTCTTTAGATGCTGAAAAACATTTGACAAAATCCAACACCCATTCATGTTTGAAGTCTTGGAGAGATCAGGGATACAAGACACATACCTAAACATAATAAAGGCTATATACAGCCAGCCAATAGCCAACATCAAATTAAATGAAGAGAAACTCATAAAAATTCCACTAATATCAGGGACCAGACAGGCTGCCATATCTCTTCAATATAGCACTTGAAGTTCAAGCTAGAGCAATAAGACAACAAAAGGAGATCAAGGGGATCCACATTAGAAATAAGGAAGTCAAATTATGCCTATTTGCAGATGATATGATAGTGTACATAAGCAACCCCCAGAATTCTACCAGTGAACTCCTACAGCTGATAAATACCTTCAGCAAAGTGGCTGGATACAAAATCAACTCAAAAAAGTTAATAGCCCTACTATGTAGAAATGACAAACAGGCTGAGAAATAAATTAGAGAAACTATACCCCTCATAATGGCCACAAACAATATAAAGTATCTTGGTGAAACTTTAACCAAGCAAGTGAAAGACTTGTATGAAAAAACTTCAGGTCTCTGAAGAGGGAAATTGAAGAAGATATCAGAAGATGGAAAGATCTCTCATGCTCATAAAGTGGGAGAATCAACATAGTAAAAATGGCCATCTTACCAAAAGCAATCTACAGAATCAATGCACTTCCTATCAAAATACCTACACAGTTTTTCTAAAGACCTTGAAAGACCGATTCGCAACTTCACATGGAAAAACAAAAAACCCTGAATAGCTAAAACAATCCTGTACAATAAAAAAATTTTCTGGAGCAATCTCCATCCCTGATCTCAAGCTGTATTATAAAGCAACAATAATTAAAACAGCATGATACTGGCATAGAAATAGTCTGGTTGATCAATGGAATTGAATTGAGGACCTAGAAATAAATTCTCCCACCTATGGACACTTAATTTTTGACAAAGAAGCCAAATGCATACAACGGAAAAAAGATAGCATCTTCAACAAATAGTGTTGGTCTAACTGGATGTGTACATGTAAAAAATGCAAGTAGATCCATATTTGTCACTTTGCACAAAACTCAAGTCCAAGTGGATAAAACTCCTCAACACAAAGCCAGATACACTAAATCTGATAGAAGAAAAAGTGGGGAAAAGCCTTGAGCTCATGGGCACAAGAGATAACTTCCTGAACAGAACACCAACAGCTCAGGCTCTATGATCAATAATTAATAAAATGAAACTGAAAAGCTTCTGTAAGGTAAAGGATACTGTCAACAAAACAAAGCAACAGCCCAGACTGGGAAAAGATCTTCACCAACCTTATATCTGACATATACCCAAAATATAAAAAGAACCCAAGAAATGAAAAACTGCCAAACCAAATAACCCAATTAAGAAGTGGGGTTCAGAGCTAAACAGAGTCTCAGCATAAGAATATTGAATGGCTGAGAAACAGTTAAGGAAATGTTCAATGTCTTTAGTCATCAGAGAAATGTAAATCAAAACAACTCTGAAGTTCCATCCTATACTCCAGAAGACTAAAATAAAAAACTCAGTGACAACACATGCTAGTGAGGATGTGGAGAAAGGGGAACACTCCTTCATGGCTGGTGGTAGTACAACTTTGTACAATCACTTCAGAAATCAATCTGGCACTTTCTCAGAAACTTTGGAAAAGTGCTACCCTAAGACCCTACTATTCCACTCCTTGGAAAAATATCCGAACGATGCTCCACCACACAACAAGGACATTTGCTCAACTATGTTCATAGCAGCCTAGATGTCCCTCAATCAAAGAATGGATAAAGAGCACAAAGGAGCCCATCTAAAAGCTAGCACCAAGGTCCCAGACACGTGAAAGGACTCATTCTGGACGTTTAACTCTTGTTCAAGACAATATAACATTCCAATGCACATATTACAGAGATCTAGAATTACAAGTAAAGTAATGGTTATTATTTTATAACAGAGATTTGTGGAAAATTGGATTTACAGTTTTAGATAACTGAACTGAGAATTCAAACAAAAAAGTTTAAAAATATCATTGAAAATATACTTATTTTTAATGTTTAAGAGGCAATTCTCTACCATGTAACTACAGTGCTAAAGATTAAAACATAAGTGTAAAACATGTAAGTACAGTAGTAATGTGAAGAGAAATGAGGAGAGAAACAAAGCAAATGCTAGGTAAGCAATAGTACTAATAAAACAGAGATGAACGCTTCAGTGAGCTAATGAACAAGCTGGTCAAGGGGAAATTTCTACAATCTTATGCTCTTTGACACTATAAGAAAACCATTCTTGGAACTTTCAGTGATGCCCTGGCCAGTGAGTCTGCAAAAACAATGCAATCTTTAAAAAAAAATCAATGCCAAGGGTTTTTGAAGAACATGTGATTAGGAACAACCTGGAAATAATGCTGGGAAGCACTGCTTTGACTCGTGTTCTCTAAAATTCTTGTTACACTGAGGATGCTTGAAAAGCCATACAGAATAATTTTATTTTATTTTTGCCCCAAAGGACATGCGGTATATACAAGTGTATGTCTTTTATGTGCATACATAAGTTCAAATGAAATTATGCCTCATGGAATGATAGTGCTACTCCCAAGAGCCATAGACTATCTAACCAAAACTTCCATGCCTGGCATGAAAAACCTATTTCCGAGTTATTAATCAGAGGCCTCCAAGAGACTCTCAAAACAATTTAGGCTGCTAATGTTGCCCTTGGTTGTCCCCCAAAAGTTGGAGGTAAGTCCCTGGTGCTGAATACACATGCCATGCACTTGGGATAGAGGATTCAGAGGAATGAAGCTGGATATGACACAAAAGCCTCCTCCACAAGGACTACCTTTTATAATGCCAGGAACTGATTTGAAAACTGTCAGTTGTGGAAAGTGTCTAGTAGTCCAACCCAGTTATAGTGCTTGTGCACCACAACAATGGTCAGGATGGCGAGATATCCTTAAAGGTGCAATAGTGGCACTTATATCTTGGTGGTAACAACAGCTGCTCAACAGGAGGGAAATCATGCCTGGTACTGTAAACGTGGCCCATCATCGATGGCTCATGAGGTTTTAGATCTTAAAAAAGCATCTATTACAGTCACTTTTCTAAGCCAGTTTACTTCCCAGCTGCATCCTAAATACAAGTCCGTATATCAACAATACACATAGCTCTCATTCCTCATCAATGAGGGTTCCTTTCAAAGTAGACAGAGATTATCTCAGAAAGCCATCTGTGTTTAAAATGTTACAATAATCTGCCAGGTGCCTGGTTCTAGCTGATACATGTATTAAACACAATCCTATACCTAAGGTTCAGGGAACACTGTGAAAGAGGAGGGAGAAAGATTTAAGAAAGATATGATAGAGAAGACACACCCATGAAATCTCAAAAATATGGCCATCTAAACAAGACCTGAACAATGAAAACACCAGCTGACATGTCAGTGTTACTGGAGAAAATTACACAGAGCACCTTCCCACAGAGGAGCTTCAAGCAGTTAAAGACTCCTAAGTGAGGGAGAATTAGTTTTCCCAAGAGATGAGCCTCCTAAATGGTTATCCTATCTCAAGTGGTCAGCCATAAAAAATACATGCAAACATCACTAACTGGACTCAGAATGTTGAATCTAAACATTTTCCCACTTGTATATATGTATGTAACAATAATAATTAAAGAATAAGAGGCCATGAATTTGAAAGGGAATGGGGAGGGGGCACTGGAGAGTTGGAGGGGAAAATGATGCCATAATGTTTTAATTAAATAAAAGTTATAAAAATGTCTTGTATCTGGTGACTTTTTCTCTCAAGGATGTACCTGAATCTCCTTTCCAATTGATTGCTTTTGTTTGCCCTTTCCATTTTTTCCACTTTTTTGAGACAAGATCACACTTTATTTATTTGGGAACAACCTTAAATAAAATTTATCAGTGTTAGTAGTAAATACATTAATGAGCACATTGTGAAAGCAAGCATTTCCACTTTTTGTACTGAGTATGTGATCTTTATGTCTATGTTAACATTTTATGCCTTTTGTATTGGAAACTAGAGTGTTAAACAAAACAAAACAGAACAACAACAAGACAAACAAACAAACAAACAAAACCCATCTATTGCCTAAGTAAGCAATCAAAAACCTACCCAGTCTCCTTTAAGGGAAATGGGACGTCATTCTCTTGAAGTTTCTTCCTGCTGATTTGGGCAAATAATACCTTTGTAGGGGCCCGAATAAAATTGGACAAAATGGTTAAACAAGCTAGGAACAGCATTTGTGGTCCAGTTTCTAAATGTTGAGAAATTCTAGGCTTAATTAGAGTCTTGAGTAGGACAGTTGAAGTTATTACTGGTGTTATTTAGAGAGAAAACAAAGTTGGACTCAGGGTTGTCTCTCTTTTCCTTTATCTTTCATTCTTAGGTTTGGAGATAGGGGTTGAAAAGAAAGAAGGGGATTTTGCTTTAAATTTATCTGTATTATTAGTATGATCAGTAGGCCTGGCTAGCAATCAATTAAGACACAGACACTTGTTATATTTTAAAATAACCTTAGTTAACCTGGGACATGGCAGATATCAATCTTCTAAGCTACCTCCCATAGTGGGGCAGGCATAGGATCCCTGTCTCCATGCCACACCATCTGCTTCTATTAACGTCTATCAAGTTACTTCCCATCCACAATCCCAAATACTTGCTCATGTTCTTCATCTGGGCTGTATTCTCCATCCACGCCAGCCATGTGCTTCTCCTCCAGCTAACCCATGGCGGCCTTCCTCTCTTCATTTCAGGTCTCTCTCCTTTCTCCTCTTGGCAGTCCTTCTTTTTCCTCCCAGAATTCCTTTCTCCCTC
The DNA here is from genome assembly GCF_964271855.1 of Acomys minous. Taxonomy (NCBI): domain Eukaryota; kingdom Metazoa; phylum Chordata; class Mammalia; order Rodentia; family Muridae; genus Acomys; species Acomys minous. Next base: position 75,130,588 of record NC_140486.1, on the reverse strand, counting down.
CTAGCCTCACCTATCTCCTGCCCTGCCCAGGTGTGGTGGCTTTTTATTAAGCAAAAGTTGGATCAGAGACAACAAACAGTAATTAACATCAAAATACATCAGACCATCCCCCAACAAGGGGGCATATAGAAATATATAGGGGTGATAGGACAAAAAGTAGATTTGTGAATCTATTCAACTTAAGGCCTTAATTGTTACTCACAAGGTTATTTTTATTTCAATGGTATAGAATTTTGTATATAGATGCAAAATAAGTTTAATTTTTAGATATATTGGTATAGAATTCCAATTTAAGATTATTCTTCACACACATTATATATATTTCTACTCTAACATGTGGTATCGTACCCATACAACTTAATTATAATACAAGATTTACTTTCAATACTATGAAAGTGCTATTTCAGGCTGTTTAGGATAAGTAAGTTATACAAGTTAATTGTTTGTTGATCAAATCATGGTCATATAAATTACTAGTCTATTTTTATCACAAGAATATACATCCTAGGTGTAACAGATAGATGAGGCTCTATAGAAAGATAAGGTAAAATAGTTACATAAGGTCTTCAAAAACTTCAGAGACATACAGAATTTGGCATTTAAAATGATTTTATTATTTTAAAGATTCATTGACAGGTTAACTCTTGGTCATACCCAACCTACTTCAAAGAAGATGATGAGCATCAAAGAACCTCCTTATGGAGTTGGCTTCAAATGTGGCAAACAAGCCACTGGGCAAAATGCCCTTGTTTTTTTTTGTTTTGTTTTTGTTTTTTTTGTTTTTTTGTTTTTTACCACAGACAGAATTCTGCCTAAAAATGGGCAAGCTTGGATGCAAGCAGAGTCAATGGCTGAACTCTGCCAAGACAGAGTAAGCAAGTCCTCAATAGTTCCTGCCTCACAAATAGGTCTGTCAGATATATTGGGCCAGAAGGCTGAAGATGATGCTCCAATGTCATACAGAGTTTTAGGTGACTGTTCAGTCAGCAAACTGTCTCTGTCATCTTCTCATTTTGGAAGCTGCTCACCTGCACTTCTGGTTCACTCAGGTAATTAAATTTATTCCTCATCAAGTCTCTGATGAGGTTGAAGACCAGATAGTTTAGTTTCACAATGAAGCTTAGTTGTTTAGGGGTTAAAATGTTTTTGGGTCTAGACAGATGTTTTAAGTTGATAATGATGAGATATGATAGATATTGATTTACATTCAGAATTTTAAATGCGTGAAGATAGGAAAGATGTTTTCTTCAAGGCTGCCAAATTTAAATAGCCAAAACACTATAAAAGTATCATTTATATGATTCCTGATTGTTTCATGGTTCTTCTTGCTGTAGGTAGTTTATTGCATATATGGATAATAATATAAATGCATATGTAAAAAATAAAAATATATAATAATAATAATAATAATAATAATAATAATAATAATAATAATAAATAATAATGCCAACTATTTCAGCATGCATCACTGGGATGGTGGTTTGAGTGAAAATGGCCCTCATTGGCTCATAGGGAGTGTCACTATTTGGAAGTATTAGTAGGTATAACCTTGTTGGAGGATTTGTTGGGGGAACTTTAGGGTTTCATGTTTCTCACAGTGTTGACAATGGACTAAACCTCTAAAACTATAAACAAATCTCAACTAAATGCTTTTTAAAATAAGAGATGCTGTGGTGCCTCTTCACAGCAATAGAACACCAAGTAAGACAGAAGTTGTTATCACGGAGTGGAGGATGGCTTGACGGGCTTGACCATGCTTCTTCTTAGAAGTGTGGATTTTTGATTAGGGAAGCAGTGGAACGGCCTGAGTGGGGCTTAATGGTTCATACAAGTAGGAACATGGAAGACAGTGGTTCTGAGGGTGATTTTAACTGTGGGGGCCTGGATAAGGGATTTCAGAGGAGAAGAATATTAGTAAGTGGCCTCATGATATTTTGGTAAAGAATGCGGCTGCTTTCTGCCTTGTCCAAAAAATCTTGAGGGTAAATTGAAGAGGTTTTGATTAACAGTGTTGGACGAGGATATTTAAAGGCAGCCTGGTATTAACTCTGCTGTATGGTTATCAGTGGTCACACATACGCAGCTCTCTAATGAAGAGGAGCAAGCTGAGCAAGGACAAACAGAAAATGGGCAGTTTGAGGAGAAAAGGAGCTCCAGGAAAGAGTGGAGCTAAGTCTAGTGCTCACGGAGATAAAAAGATTAAAGAAAAGCCTGATGCTAAATGGGATAAAGGCTGTGCTGACCTCAGGGCAAGACCCATGAAGTAAGTCTACAATTTATGAAAAGAAATTAAATAAAAGTTTAAACAGTGAAGGAAAACACCAAAATAGAAAGCTGATGAAAATGTCTTTGAATAAGGGGGCCAAGTTTTAGCCCCAGCAAGCAGCAGAACTTAGCAGCTTCTGACACGTGGTTCTGGCTTTTGAGTCAAGGATATAAGAAAAGAGTTGTGGAATTTCCTTCTTCAAGTAAGAAAAGCTGCTGAGGCCAGGTATGTGGAAGGGGTGTCCCTGCATTGAGGCTCAGAGAGGCCATTACATGAAGCTGTGAAAGTGAAGCCTGGATTTTATTGGAGATCCTAAGATTTTGGAGATGCTGGCCAGAGTCATGGGATACCTGCCAAAGAGAACTGCTGGTGTGGACCTAGTCCAAGGCAGAGAATTATTTTGCATTAACAAAGCTGAAAGGAGTTGGGGATCTGAAGAGAATTTTGACGTCATACATGGAGATGCAGAGTTTGGAGCTTGCCTTGTTGGTTTTTGGTCTTGTGTTTGGTCCAGTATTTCCTCCCTTTTAAAATGACAATGCATATTCTGTGCCATTATATGTCTGAAGTATCTGGTCTATTTTTGTTTTTTGATTTTACAGCAAGTTACAGTTAAGAGAGTGCCTTGAGTCTCAGAAGAAATCTTGAACTTTGGACTTTTAAGCAGTGTTGAGACTGTGATGGACTACAGGAACTTTTGTAGTTGAGCAAATGTATTTTGTGTTATTATATGGATCCATGCCAATGGGGGCCCAAGAAGAATGTGGTGTCTCTTCACAGCAACAGAACACTTCTAAGACAACTGGTTATAGTGACACAGCTACTCACTATTAATTGTGTGTGAACAAGGAGGCACCATGAAAGTCATAGAAGCACCTAATGAACAAGCTGCAATTCTGACCTTCCCGACTGGGGTTATCTCTTCCAGAACTGAGTTCGTCTTCCTGGAAGAGTGCCTAAGTTCTTTCTATAAAACATCACACAGGAGGCTAAAGCCAAAGGACAACTTGCATCCTGAATATTTAAAAAGACTTTGCTATTTAATATTTTTCCTGTTCCTTTTGGCTAAAGCAGTTGGCCACTAGGGGGCAAAGTACTTTATAAAGAGAATTTCTTAGGCATTATTTTTTAAAAATATATTTTATTAATTTATTCATATTACATCTCAATTGTTATCCTATCTCTTGTATCCTCCCATTCCTCCCTCCCTCCCATTTTCCCCTTACTCCCCTCCCCTATGACTGTGACTGAGGGGGACCTCTTCTCCCTGTATATGCTCATAGGGTATCAAGTCTCTTCTTGGTAGCCTGCTATCTTTCCTCTGAGTGCCACCAGGCCTCCCCATCCAGGGGACATGGCCAAATATGGGGCACCAGAGTTCATGTGAAAGTCAGATCCCACTCTCCACTCAACTGTGAAGAATGTCCTGTCCATTGGGTAGATCTGGGTAGGGGTTCAAAGTTTACGGCATGTATTGTTTTTGGCTGGTGCCATAGCTTGAGCAGGACCCCTGGGCCCAGATCTATCCATCAAAATGTTCTTCTTGTAGGTTTCTAGGACCCTCTAGATCCTTCTATTTCCCCATTCTTCCATACTTCTCTCACCTAGAGTCCCAATAGGATGTCCTTCCCTCTGATCCACTTTCCTGGTAAGTGATGACATTCATGGAACATGCCCTTTGGGCTAGTGTCCGGATATAAGTGAGTATATACCATTTGACTCTTTCTGCTTCTGGGTTAACTCACTTATTATGATCATTTCTAGTTCAATCCATTTGTCCACAAATTTTAGAAATTCCTTGTTTTTAATAGCTGAGTAGTATTCCATAATGTAAATATACCACAGTTTCTTTATCCCTTCTTCTACTGAGGGACACTTAGGCTGTTTTCATGTGCTGGCTATTATGAATAAGGCTGCTATGAACATGGTTGAGCAAATGTTCTTGTTGTGTGATGGAACATTTTTTGGGTATATTCCAAGGAGTGGAATAGCTGGGTCTTGAGGAAGCCCTGTTCCCAGTTTTCTGATATAGTGCCAGATAGATTTCCAAAGTGGTTATACTAGTTTGCATTCTCACCAGCAATGAAGGAGTATTCCTCTCTCTCCACATCCTCACCAGCATGTGGTGTCACTTAAATTTTTGATCTTAGCCATTCTGATGGGTGTAAGATGGAATCTCAGAGTTGTTTTGATTTTCATTTCCCTGATGACTAAGGAGGTTGAGCATTTTTTAAAGTGTTTCTCAGCCATTTGATATTTCTATGTTGAGAATTCTCTGTTTAGTTCTGAGCCCCATTTCTTAATTGGGTTATTTGGTTTGGTGGTGTTTAATTTCTTGAGTTCTTTATATATTTTGGTTATTAGACCTTCGTCAGAAGTAGGGTTGGTGAAGGTCTTTTCCTAGTCTGTAGGCTGTCACTTTGTTCTGTTGACAGTGTCTCCTGCCTTACAGAAGCTTCTCAGCCTCATGAGGTCCCATTTATTAATTGTTGACCTTAAGGCCTGGACTGTTGGTGTTCTGTTCAAGAAGTTGACTCCTGTGTCAATGTGTTCCAGGCTCTTCCCCACTTTTTCTTCTAACTGACTTAATGTCTCTGGTTTTATGTTGAGGTCTTTGATCCACTTGGACTTGAGTTTTGTGCATGGTGACAAACGTAGGTCCAATCGCATTTTTCTACATGTAGACATTCAGTTAGATCAGCATCATTTGTTGAAGATGCTATCCTTTTTCCATTGAATAGATTTGGCTTCTTTGTCAAAAATCAAGTGACCATATGTGTGTGGATTCATTTCTGGGTATTTGATTTGATTCCATTGATCAACCAGCCTAATGCTGTGCCAGTACCATGCTGTTTTAATGACTGTTGCTTTATAATACAGCTTCAGATCAGGTATGGAGATTGCTCTGGAGGATCTTTTATTGTACAAGATTGTTTTAGCTATTCTGGGTTTTTTGTTTTTCCATATGAAGTTGAGAATTGACCCTGTAATTCTGATAGGTTTGCCATTAAATGTTATTTGGCCCTTTCCCTTGCAGCTTTTATTATTTTTCTTTGTTCTGTATATTTTATGTTTTGATTATTATGCGATAGGAACTTTTTCTTTTCTGGTCTATTCTATTTGGTGTTCTGCAAGCCTCTTGTATGCTTATAGGCATCAGTTTCTTCAGATTGGGGAAGTTTTCTTCTGTGATTTTGTTGAGACTATTTTCTGGGCCTTGGAGTCTGACATCTTCTCTTTCCTCAATGCCTATTATCCTCAGATTTCCTCTTTTCATGGTGTCCTTGATTTCTTGGATGTTTTGTGTCAGGATTTTTCTGGATTTAGCATATTCTTTAATGGTTGCTTCGAGATCTATGATTGTATCTTCTAGACCTGATATTTGTTCCTCCATCTCTTGTATTCTGTTAGAAAGGCTTGCCTTCCTCTCTGATCTCTCATATTCCCGTGTTTCTTCTGTCTGTGTGTTTATCATTGAGTCCATTTTCATCTTCAGATCTTGAACTGTTTTATTTCTTTCTTTCATCTGGTTGTTTGTATATTCCTGAGTTTCTTCCATTGCCTCTTTATAGGCCTTCAGCGCTTGAAGAGTTTTATTGATTTCCTTCATCTGGTTGTTTGTATTTTCCTGAAAAATTGCCAGTGCCTATCTATAGGTTTCTTTTGTGTCTTCCACCTGTTTGGCTGCATCTTCCTGCATTTGATTACAAATTTTATTTGTTTCCTCCATTATCATCCTCATTACTAAGGATTTGAGGTCATTTTCTTGTATTTCCATTGTGTTTGACTTCTCTGGGTTGTTTTCTTTGGGATTACTGGGATCTGGAGATGCCATATTGTTTTTTGTTTTTGTGTTTTTTGTTTTTGTTTTTTTTTTCATATGATTTCATGCTGTCCTTTAGTCCTCTTTCTGTCTCTGTTTTTGGCAGGTAGCTTCCGGACTTGGGTGGAGGGAGTCTGGGGATAGATTCACCTGTTTTCTCATGATTTCCCTAGGCAAGAAGCTCTGATGCTTCACTGGTCTGGATGGCAGGAGGCTAGCCCTGTAGTTTGGGTCTCTCACAGCCAGTGATCCCCAGCTGCCCTGTACTGTGGGTCGTATAATTGTCCTGGGTCTCTGAATTTGTATTGGGTCAGGCCAAAGTGTCCACAGCCTTCTGCATTCCCTTGTAGCACTGGAGCTCTCCAGGGACTGAAGCAGGTTGAACGGAGAGTGTCTACTGGTTACTCTACTCCCTGTCTCCCCGAGATTTCCTTAGTCCCAGAGCTTTGATGCTCCACAGGTCTGTGGTTCCTGGTAGTGATTTGGGACCCAGATCACTCACAGAGTCCAGGTTAGTGTCACGGAGCCAAAACCGCACACACACTGAGTCCAGTTTACGTCTCTGGACCCAAACGGGTCTCTGGACCCAAACGGGTCTCTGGGCCTAATCCACGCACTTAGTCAAGTTAGCTCTGAGTCCAACCAGGGTCTCGGGCCCAAACTACACACTGAACTTGCCTTGTTCAACTAGTCTCGGGGCCCTGGACCACATGGCGAACTCAGCTAGAGTTTCTGGGCCCAACTGCCCACCAAGCTCAGCTATGGACTCTGGGTCCAAACTGCGTGCTGAGCTCAGCCAGAGTTTCAGGGCCTGCACCACCTACCGAGCTCATCTAGGGACTGAACCCAAACTGCTCGCCAAATTCATCAGAGTCTCAGGGCCAGGACTGCGTGCTAAGCTCAGCTAGGGACTCTGGAGCCAAACTGCACGTCGAATTCAGCTAGGGACTCTGGGCCCAATCTGCACGCCAAGTCCAGCCAATGTCTCCAGGCCGGGACCAGGCACCAAGCTCAGCTAGAGTCTCTGGACCCAAACTGCCTGCCAAGTCCAACTAGGGTCGCTGGGCCCAAACTGTGTGCTGAGCTCAGCTTGGGTCTCAGGGGATGAACTGCGCTACCAGTCCAGTTTGGATCTCAGGGCATGAGCCCTGTGCCGAGTTGAGCTTGGGTCATCGGGTCCAAACTGCATTCCGAGTTCAGCTAGGGTCATGGCGCCCAAATCTTGCACTGAGACCCCTCTCCAACAGCAATTCCCACCGGTTACCACCCCAATTGCCTCTGCCGGAGGATTCCCAGCTGCAAACCTCAGTTGCTACCACTACCGCTCTGGTCCAAGAAAATCCATGCTCCTTCCGTGTGCAGGGTACGCAGCTTTTCTGTATTTTGGTCCTTTTGAAGTGTGGAGTACTCCTGCTGTAGTGGGGGTGGGGAATTTGTTGTTCATGGTACAGAATTCTGTGCAATTCCCTGAATCATTTACTGGAGCTTCTAAACATGGTCCATGCTGCTCGCCACCATTTTGGCTCTCTAGGAATTATTTTTTAACACTAAAAATGTTTTAATAATATTTTTCCAGTCTCAGTTTCCTGTCTCTTCAGTTTCACCTCACCCACCCAACTTTATTCTTTCTTCAAAAAAATTTCCAAAAACAACAAAAATTAAAATTAAGTCAAACAAAAACCCCAGTAAGAAAAAACAAAGCAAAAGAAAAAATGAAACAAAAAGCCCATGCTGTCAACAACAACAACCAAAAAACAAAACAACAACAACAACAACAACAACAGCAGCAGCAACAACAACAACAACACCCAACTGTTGGCTTGTAGCCTGTCCTGAAATGCGGTTGACATACCCAGTGACACTCAGTTGGAGAAAACTGATCTCCCCTTTGCCAGCAGCAGATAAGGGCTTAGTCAGGGGTCGGATTTGTGTCTACTTCCCTTCTCAGTGCTAGGTCTCTGTCTGTTTTGAAGCTGTGTAGGCTCTCACAGTAGCAGCTTGGAAGTTGGAGGCCTCAGTGCACTTCTGACTAGCAATGGGAAGCCCCACTTTTGTCACAACTAGTCTCAAACGGGCCCACTGTGTTACAGTTAGAAAAATGCATTCCGCTACAGTGTGAACTTTCACCACGCATTTTCGGACTGCTGTTTTCTCTGTAGGGCTGTGCAGATTTCCCCCATCATTTCTCATGTGTGATGATTGAGAAGTCCTTATTTGAGCATCACTCTGCAGATTCTTTACTCTTTGTCATGCTATGTGACTCCATTAAAAGAAACAAAGAATGGCGTCTAATAAAATCTTGCCCACATTAAGCGTTCTATTAAAGTTGTCAAGCAATTTTTGAGGAAGCAGATCAAATTCTGAGATCATGCTTGCTTCTGAGACTCCGTCACCTTCAGCTATCCTAGGTCTTCAGTCCTTGCGTGACCCTCCGATTTCCAGCAGAGCCTGAGTCACACCAGAGTGAGGCTGGATTCCTTCTTTGCTTTCTGCGAAGTTCTCACTCTGCAAACGAACCTGTCAGAACAGATTGTCTCAGGAAGATAGCAAGAGAACGAATCTTATCTGCCCAAGCTCCATTTTAAAAAGCGTTTTAAACATCTACTCCCCCCCCAACCCGGAGATGTGGTGGTTATTGGATGGTTTTCAATGATTTCAGGGCTCTGTAGTTTTAAATTGCCTAGTAAGGGAGGACATGACTTACTAGCTATCGTCAGTTTTAGAGATAAATTATTTTCATATAAATGCACAGGTCCTCATGTGACCTACTGGTCTACCATGACACACTGTGTGCTGCATGAGCATGGTTGTGGGAATAGACTCCATGAAGGTACTTTGTCTTGGCAGTAAAAGCCTGCCACAAACTGTTTTGCTCTACCGTTGTAAACTCTTCTTGATTTAATAAACTTCTATGATGATTACATTTATTTAGGAATCTACAGCACTGTCTTCCATTTGCCAGTCGTCTCCTGTAGGTACATGTTTTATAATTAATTATAAGAAATAAAAAAAATAATAAGATGCCAGGTAACAGATATTAGATTATATGAGGTTTACTAAGTGATTAGGAGGAGAGAAGGAAAGGGAGAGGGTTATCTGAGAAAGAAAGAGAGAGAGAGAGAGAGAGAGAGAGAGAGAGAGAGAGAGAGAGAGAGAGAGGAGGTAGGTAAGAGAGTAAAAGAGAGCCACAATCTTGGGCAGGACCATGCCCCCATGGCAGTAGGCTATAACATCACAGGTAGGTCGACTGAGAAGCAGAATCCTAACTTGGCTACTCAGTTCTCTTCTGTGTGTGTTTTAACAAACTTTCCTCCTTTCTTCTCACACCATTTAAGTCCTTTCAATGAGTTGTAACTCATAGGGATCCAGTTTTACAGCAACTCTTGACTTACTTGATTAATACTTGATTTACTCATGTTTTGACCCAAGATAATAAGTTCTTCTTGCACTGTTGACTCCTATATACCATTAATTATCCTTAGTATGCAAGTTATCTTTGAACAGATTCTACATTTTCAAGTCCTTAATAGTTCTTTCAAATCTGAAATCTGAGGTGACGAAAGTGGTTTCAGAACCAAAATGAAGCTATTGCTTAAAATCTTGAACTACATCTGTAGAAATAAAGACTGCCACACGGGGGCAGCAGAGGCACATCACTGTGTTCGAAGATTGGCATATACCTAACTACTGGAACTGATCCTAATATTAAGAAGGCAGTACTATGATTAGCCTACCAAATTAATGAAGAAACTTGGTGGAATGAAATAGACTTGGCATTTCTTGGTCTAAAGTAATGAATAGAGATATTTAGCTTTTTGATCCCTTTCTGGAGAAAAGCATCTCCTCCATATTGTAACCACATTCCTCTCCGTCGTGGCCTTTTCTCTCTCTACGATAAAAGTTTCACGAGAGACGTTTTGTGACATTTGAGTTTTGAGAGCGGGGTCACTGGTTGCTCACAGGATATTATGCTCTGTAGGAGGTGAATCTCTACCAATTCCAGCTGTAGATAGCATACGCATCTCTTTTGCAGACACTGCTTTTGCGGCATGGTGCCTGGGATTAATTTCCATGTGCAGTGTCATACTTCAACTATGTAAACTGAAACAGATGTTAGCGCTCTGAGAACGCATATGGCTCACAAAGAAACCGTTCCTTAGCCTCTTTCTCCGCTCCCACTTTATTTTGAAAGCCCGTTCGAATAGAAAAGGTCTCTAGAGAGCCATCCAGTGTGTTTGACCTCGTTATTGTGAAGCAACTCATCCCTGGGAAACAGTTGCCCCAAATAAATGTTGGAATCTGTTTGAACCTTCCTTAGTACCAGCATGGTTTTCTTTCCATCTCTATCAACGTTTAGCTCTGCCTATTTTTAATTTTGTTTTAATATGTAGGAAGCCCAGTAACGCAAGTTTTAACAAAACCCGAACTAGATCTTGCTGATCTTATGACTTAAATAATAGTTCTGATTCCTATTTCCCCATGGTTAGTGGGAACGGGTGTTTGTGCTGTATGTATGTGAGTTCTTAAATGCTCCCAATGCAAATATTAAGACCTATATTATTGTGTATTTTAAGTGTTTTTCAATGTCCATACCGGGCTGATGATCAATATATGTACATTTCTAATCTTGTGAGGATTTATATTTGCAGTAATTCACCGTCCCAAAGGCAAACCTATTAGAACTACTCTCTTTCAGTACTGGAAAGCCCATATGCATGCTCGGCAAGAACTCTGCCACTGAGCTATAGCCTCAACCCTCTCTCTACTTTTATTCTGAGGTACGGTCTCAGTAGATCAACTAGGTTCATCTTCACCAACTGTGGTGCCCAGGCAGGTCTACAACTTGTGATCTGCCAGCTTTACCATCTGCTTGCCTCAGCCTTCAAAGATCTGGGATGGCAGATCTGAGCCACCAGCCTGGCTAGCTATTTTCTTTTCTCTCCATTTCCTTCTCTCCTTTCCTTTCTCTTTTCAGAGATATTTGCTGAGATGCGGACCTCATGGATTATACTCTAGAAGCTTCTTGATATGCCGAGGCTGCCAGCAATGTGAGTTCAAAACCTACTTGGGCAATGTAATGAAACTGTCTCAAAATAAAGATACACAGTGGTAGTGTATTTGTCTACAAAAGCAAAGTCTCAGAGTCAATCTTCAGTATTAGAGGGGGGACAGAGGGCAAGGAATGAAAGGTTATTACTCTTTTTTAAAAAGTTTTTTATTTTTGATAACTTTATGCATATGTACTGTACTTTTGTTATTTCCACCTTCCCTCTACTCCCTCCAACTCCAAAATGTTCTCTACTCCCTCTAACATTCATAGCCTCTTCTATAATTATTATATATAACTAATATTTTTTATGTGAATGTGTGTGTGTGTGTGTGTGTGTGTGTGTGTGTGTGTGTGTGTGTGAGAGAGAGAGAGAGAGAGAGAGAGAGCGACAGACTGACAGATAGACAGACACAGAGAGAGACACAGATACACACACACACACACACACACACACACACACAGGGAGAGAGAGAGAGAGAGAGAGAGAGAGAGAGAGAGAGAGAGATAGACAGACTGACAGACAGACAGACACAGAGAGAGACACAGATACACACACACACACACACACACACACACAGAGGGAGGGAGGGAGAGAGAGAGAGAGAGAGAGAGAGAGAGAGAGAGAGAGAGAGAGAGAGAGAGAGAGAGAGAACTGAGTCCTTTGAGCACTGCTTGGACAAGTGTGTGTGTGTGTGTGTGTGTGTGTGTGTGTGTGTGTGTGTGTGTGTATGTGTGTGTGTGTTTGGGGCTGACCCTTTGGCTTGGAGCAGTTATGAAACAGATACCCAATAAATCACGCTTAAGACCTCTGACAGCAAAGAAGCAGCAGCCCTTAATTCTGAGGCACTAGGAAGCATGGATAAAGCCATGATGCTGTGGTTGGGTGTTGAAAGACGGAAGACAGTTGCCCCATGAACTGAGTGCAGCATATTTTCCAGGTAGACGAATGGAATGTGCACTAGCTTATGCAGCACAGATCAAGCTCTGATATAGGTTCCTAAGACTCACTGAAGGCTCTGCAGAGTAGGTGATGAGAGCAGAAAGACAGATGAGGCCAAAAGTCATGCTGAAAAAAACATTGAGATAGGAAAATAAAACTTTCTTTAATTAAAACAAAGAATTAGAACTTTAAAGTACTTTGATTTATATTATTTCAAGATGATAATATAGGACTTTTTAGAATGAAAATTTAAGTATTTTTTTAATCAACAATGAGTTACTTTCTTATTGCATATATAAAAAATGTTAGGGAATTAAAAATTTAGACACTACCATGTGTGTTAAGAGATGTTTTGTGTTGTTGTAGATTTAATCTTACCCCTAAAGATGAGAAGTGACTACTTTGTTATACAAATATTCAAAGAGGCATTCATTAATAATTAGTCACTCAAGTTCATCTTTAGAATCTTAATCCAGAAGCTAAGCTTTAGTAAAGACAAGTCACAGGTACATGGTAATAATGCTGTATTAGTGATGAACTGAACCTTGGCATTTCTCAATGTCCAGTTTGACGAGAACATGGTGGGCATATCAACCACAACCAAGGAACAGCTTGCATACCCAGACAGAGTGTTCCTTGCAAAGCAAAACCAAATTTACAATGTTCAAATATAAATTGTGTTAATTTGGTTAGACTTTAGACTTCGAAGGAAATGTATCATTTGCTCTCTGAATTTAAACTTGGGTTTCGTATTGCTTGTTGTGGATTTATTTTAGTCTCAAGTTGTGCATCTTTTGGTTTCAAAAACTGAAAGAGAAACAAGTTATTGTATGCAATCTGTCTGGGTGTCTCTAAAAGTGTCGAGAACTTGTTCTTATTCTCATATTGTTTTACATATCGGCTTCTAAGTTAGAAAAGGAGGCGTTTGTTTTCCTCTGTTTCATTTAGTGCCCGACACTGAACTCCATTTAGCTTTTGTTTTTTCTGCCTGAATTATAATTACAAATGAGCATACTCTATGTATGCTTGCTATTTCAAAGTTTCCATAAAACTGTGGTTTGGGATAGGAAACAACTTCAAAATTCTTTAGGTTTTCTAGTCTGAGTGATTTAATAATGAGTAAAGCTTCAGGTATTTAATTTATGAAAGCCTCTTTTAAAAGGTTAAATAAATTATCTTGTCACAAATTCAGTCCTTAAAAGGGGTATTTTAAAGCTTATGTTTTCCTTTTCCATGAAAATAATTTTATATTTTAGCAGTAAAGGAAAAGTTTGAAGCAGTTAAGGGGCGGTTAGCTGGCTGCTCGCCCTCCTAATTAGAAGTAGAAATTTATCTCTCACTTTAATGACTTCTCAGAGCTGGCATTAATTAACTAGCAATGACCTTCCAGTTTCATCAATACTTTTGTTTTAATTGGGCATTTTGACAAGTATTCCTCATTGGCTAGGGCACATGGCCTAGTAGTAAAGGTAGGCCAATAGAAACCAAAATGTAAGGGTTTTTCTATAATTCTACAGCACCAGAATCTCTCTGGTGCCACTTTGTTAGCAATATTTTGTCTTGGGACAAACACAACAAACACAACAACAAAACCAACCAACCCAACAAACAAAGAAACCCAAAAAACAAAAGCATACAAAACAAAGTGTATCTCTGGGTAAAAGAGGTAAACTTTTACTGTGAAGTAGAAGTTTATACGTAAGACTTGAAAGGAGGCAAAGAGTGATGCTGGTTTTCCAATGAACGACCAGTCGGGAAGGCTAACTTTGTACAGTGTTTGGCTTTAGCTCTGTTCAGTTACTCTATTTTGCTTTATTATTTCCAGGTTAGGTTTCTGCAACAAAATTTAAAAGGACCAGTGAAATAAAAAAAAAATCCAATTTGTTATTTCAAAACACACTGCTGACTCACAAATATGCCTGGCTATCTCAGGACAGTGAGAGTAGACAGCTGTGCTTCTATTTACACAAAATGCCTTTGTTGCATGCCCAGCTGTGATCCTGTTCTACAGGAAGTCAGTGGGATGCAGATGGTGTCCATCTACTCAGTGTTTAGCAAGGCAATGCAAAGCAAGGATGATGATAAAGAGATGTAGTAGTTGTAGAAGTCATGCCATTTCAACTTAGGCATGATTGTCAAAGGCCATCATAGTCACTAGGTTTATTCTTTTTATGATACTTGGAGTAGTATGAAGAGTTAGTAGTTACAGATTTTTCAAGTCTGATTTTAATGTAGTATGTCAATTGTTTTTACATATTAATGCTACCTATACTTTTACTGTTCTCTGAGAGGGAAAGAAAAAATAGCCATGACCAGGCACAGTAGTGTTTGTGTGTGTGTGTGTGTGTATGTGTGTATGTGTGTGTGCATGTGTGTGTGTGTGTGTGTGTGTGTGTGTGTGTGTGTGTGTGTATTTGGCAGGCACATGTTTAGCAGTTTGTTTGATGTAATGTCTGTGTTTGAAGTAACTTGCCATTTTTTCAGCTTCATCCAGAGCCTCTGATTTCAGGTAACTCATCCTTAAATGGCTTAGTAGTCACTTACCTTTGTTTTTGCTGGGGCAGGAAGATTAAGGGCTTTCTGACAGGCAGTGGGTGGGTGACTTTTTAAATAACTGTCTGAACAACCCAGTGCCACCCCAGATTACAGTACATGCTATCTTGACCTGAAAACTAAACACATGCATCTGCACCAAGGGAGCTCAAGTAAACAGCTGGCTGCTCTAATCTTGGTTTGAGCACCCTTAAGTCAACACGCTACATTTTACCACCAAGCTTATTGCTTCCTGGGTAAAAGGTCTTTCATCTGCCATAACAAGATCTGGAGCTTAAATTGCAATTACTGGAAAGGCAGCCTTAATATTTTCCTTTCCCAGGAAAATGAAAACCAGAGAAACCCCCATTTCCTGATTACACATCAACATTACAAATGTCCTATGGCAAAGAAAGCTGAGCCTGCTTTGTGCAGCTCCAGAGTGTGGGTGAAGGGCAAGCCCTCCGCAGTATTCCCGAGACTTAATTTATTCCTTGCTTTAGAAGGGAATTCTCTTTCCACTAGAATTATGTCCCTGGGTGGGTGATTCATAAACAGAAGACCTGGAAATGGAATCTGTCTCTTGAGCCTATTTACATTTTTAATCATATCCAGCTGCTCGGTTGCTGGAGGATTTTGGACTTTCAAAGGCAGTAAGAGCCTTATCTTTTCTTGATTAAAACTTTAGATCATGGTCACATTAAAACTCTGGCCAGTAAATAACTTAAAACCATTTTTTAAGAAGGTAGATGTTCCTTTTCCGTGCACAGGGAGCCAATTTTTAGGTATTTTGAACTCAATTTTGTAAAGTTTTAAAACCTTTCCTGTGATGCAAAACAGCTGCAGCCCTGTTCTGAGTGACATAAACACTGCCTCTGCCTCCCTGCCTCCTTACACTTTCCAGCTCAAGGCAAAGGAGCAAGAAATTGAGCAGTTTCTTGCCAAGCACATCCACAGCCATCACCTAAACAGCTAAACAGCACTTTTAAAGAAAATGAATTTCAATTTACACTTAAGGCAAATAGACTAAAGATGGTAGGAAAACTTTAACCCCTTAGGCGTGTTGCAGTGGCTGGAAATATTTTCACAGAGTAGACATTACCAAGCATGTTAATGTTTTCTGCTGAAGATGACCTTGACCAACAAGACCGGGCTGTACATGTTCAGACTTGTTTATCCTTAGAATTTGTTGTATTATTATTATTTTATGTATATGATTGTTTTACCTGCGTGTATGCATGTGTAGCATGTATGTGCCTGATGCTCTTAGCATTCAGAAGAGGGCATCTGGTCACCTGGAGCTGGGATTGCGCTGATTGTGTGCCACCATGTTGGTGGTGGGACCTGAACCCAAGACCTGTGTACCTGCTCCTAACTGCTGAGCTCTCTGTCCAGCTCTCAGTAGTTGAGTGGAGACAGGAGGCTAACTCCACTTCTTTTCCGACTCAACTTGCAGAAAGGGATTCTTCCATGTGCATCAATGCCCATGATTTAGAGATCAGTCTCTAGGTGCTTTTGTGATGTTTTGTGAGACATTTGTCAACACAGTGAAGACGAAGAGGGCATCATTGTGCATCACAATGATGAATGCCCCGTGCCTGAGTGACATTTACATATGAACAGCTACTTTTTGGCATCTTGAACCTGAATAGTACCTTTCCTAACTAGATTTTAATATGCATAAGTAAAAATTGTAAACCATTTTTTCAACTATTTTACCAGCTGAGTACCTAGAGGTCAACTGGGCCAACTATATTTCTTTACAGATGTTTTCCCTATGGAAATTTTCTTGTAAGGGCTTAAGGATTGCAACTTCTGGGAGAACTCGGCAAAGGGGAAACTTTGGTTTTATATTAAGTTAATGGGTTCATAAACGAGTATGAGGATAAGAATTTGATTTGTGGAAAAATATGCCACAACTAATGTTTAGAAATGTAGAAACACGTGCTTCTTTGATGGTCCCCAGTGGCCTATGTGTAAGGCATTGTAAGAAGGCAGTAATCTTTAGCAAATTCTGACACAATAATTGTATTAAAAGGTGATTAATCAAACACATGGATACCATTGGACGTTTTAAGGTTCTTTTTAATTTGTTTTTTTTTTCTCAGTCAATCCTATTTTCCAAATAGTAATAGTGAGATTGACACTGATGGGCAATACTTGTGAAAAATTTCCTATGATTCAGGAACTAACTTTTAAAATTTTAATTAATTAATTAATTAACTAACACACCTTATATCTTAATTGTAGCCCCCTCTCTCCTCTCCTCCAGGTTCTACCCTCCCTCCCTCTTTCCCCATCCCCCCTACCCCTCAGAAAAGGGGAGCCCCTCCCACCAACTCATTCCAGCAATTCAAAGCCACATCTGTACTGAGTACATCCTCTTCCTTGGTGGCCTGGCAAGGTAACCCCACCAGGAGGAGGCGATAAAAAAGCATGCAACAGAGTCCTTGTCAGGGACAGCCTCCACCTCCCTTCCTAGGGGACCCACATTAAGACTGAGCTGCCCTTGAGTTTTTGACCTTAGCCATTCTGATGTGTGTAAGATTGAATCTAAGAGCTGTTTTGATTTGCATTTCCCTGATGACTAAGGAGGTTGAGCATTTCTTTAAGTGTTTCTCAGCCATTCAATATTCCTCTGTTGAGAATTCTCTGTTTAGTTCTGAGCCCCATTTATCAATTGGGTTATTTGGTTTGGTGGTGTTTAATTTCTTGAGTTCTTTATATATTTTGGATATTAGACCTTTGTCAGATGTAGGGTTGGTGAAGATCTTTTCCCAGTCTGTAGGCTGTCACTTTGTTCTGTTGACAGTGTCTAACCCAGAAGCAGAAAGAGTCAAATGTTATATACTCAGTTATATCTGGATAATAGCCCAAGGGGCATGTCCCGTGAAAATCTTCACTTACCAGGAAAGTAGGACAGAGGGGAGGACATCCTATTGGGACTCTAGGTGAGAGAAGCACTGGAGAATGGGAAAATAGAAGGATCCAGAGGGTCCTAGAAACCTACAAGAAGAACATTATGACGGGCAGATCTGGGACCAGGGATCCTGCTCAAACTATGGCACCAACCAAGGACAATACATGCAGTAAACTTCGAACCCCTACCCAGATCTAGCCAAGGGACAGGACATTCTCCACAGTTGAGTGGAGTGTGGGGTCTGACTTTCACATGAACTCTGGTGCCCCATATTTGACCATGTCTTCTGGATGGGGAGGCCTGGTGGCACTCAGAGGAAGGATAGCAGGCTACCAAGAAGAGACTTGATACCCTATGAGCATATACAGGGGGAGAAGGACCCCTAAGTCACAGTCACAAGAAGAGACTTGATGCCCTATGAGCATATTGAGGAGGAGAAGGTCCCCCTCAGTCACAATCATAGGGTAGGGGAGTAAGGGGAAATGGAGGGAGGAATGGGAGGATACAAGGGATGGAGTAACAGTTGAGATGTAATATGAATAAATTAATAAAATATATTAAAGAAAAGACCAAGCTGCCCATCAGGCACATATGTATAAGGGGCCTACAGTCCAGTCCATGCATGGTCCATGATTTGTGTTTCAGTCTCTGCAAGCTTCCCTGGGCCCTGGCTAGTTGCCTCTGTTGGTCTTCTTGTGGAATTCCTGTCCCCTCCATTTCCTTTTATCCTTCTCCTCACTCTTTCACAAGGCTCTCTGTTCTCTGCCCAGTGTTTGGCTATGAGTCTCAGCAACTGCATCGATCCTTTGGCTGGGTGGAACTTCTCAGAGGACAGCTATGCCAGGCTCCCATGTGCAAGCATAGAAGAGTCTTTATTAGTGTCGGGTTGGCTCTTTCTGTTGGTGTGGCTCTCAGATTGGGCCAGGCATTGGTTCAATATTCCCTCAATCTCTGCCCTGTTTTTGTGGGTAGGTTGGGGTTCCTCTCTCTCCACTAGGGGTCCTGTTTGGCTAGAGGGTGACCTCTTCAGTTTCTATGACCCCTGATGCTAGGGGTCTCAGCTAGCGTCACCCTCATATCCTCCGAGGAGCCTACCCTGCCATAGGTCTCCAGCTTGTCTCAGAGATGCAATTCTCCCTACAATCCCTCTGCCCTTCCCCCTACCCCCACGTCGGCTCTCCATCCTCATTTTCCTCAGCACTCCACTCTCTTATGCTGTTCCCTCTCTTCAACCACTTCCTCTGTCTATTCTATTTCCCTTCCCGAAGGAGACTCAAGGATCCTCCCTTGGGCCCTCCTTGTTTCTTAGCTTCTTTGGGTCCGTGAATTATAGCATGGTTATCCTAGACTTCATGGCTAATATCCACTAATAAGTAAGAACATACCATGTGTGTCTTTCTGGGTCTGGGTTACCTCACTGAGGATGATCTTTTCCAGTTCCATCCATTTCAGGAACTCACTTTGCTGATCTGTCAGATTAATATCTTGTAACTGTTCTATGGAGTACTTAGAGCTATTATTATTTTAAAGACATGGAAATTGAGACATCATAGGTATTAAGCAATTGACCTGAAACAAGTAATAAATGACAGTTTATCTACAAATGTGCATCAACAGGCTACTGAATGAACACATTGAAATGGAATACTACTTGGCAGGGAAAAATAGGAATTATTCATAAATGTAACAATAGAGTTTGTAGTTAGAAAGATATTGGATGGCTTTCAAAAGGTTTATGCCTCAGTGTGGATGAGTTTTAAGAAAACTTCACTGAGTTTGAGTGAGTATAAACTATGGACATGATCATACATTAATCATATTGGGCAGCACTCTCCAGAGAAATAGTACTCATATAGACAGACAAGGAGATTTATTTGGGGACCTGGCTTATATACAGAGGGCTAAGGAGTTGCACAACATTGTGTATACAAGCTGGTGAATCAGGAGAGTCGGTGACCGTTTAATCTGAGATTGAAGACTTGAGAACTAGGAGAATTGATGGTGTTAAGTCCACATTTAAGGGCAGACTTTTTCTGCAATGGTCATCAGGGCGTCACAAGGCAGGACGATCACCATGGTGGCCACTAGCATGAATCCTAGATCTAAAGGCTTGGAAAGCAGGAGTTCAGATGCCCAAGGACAGAAGAACCAGTAACTCAGTTCAATAAAGGAAAGCCTTCCTCCGTTTTTTTCTTCCCTCAGTGATGCCATCTGCATTGGTGAGGTGACTTCTCTTCACTCAGTCTATGGCTGAAGTGCTAATCTCTTCCAGAAATGTCCTCACAGACACACTCTGGGCTTTCTCCCTAGACTAGTAGGGTTGATATATAAAATTATTCATCACTTTACTCATATGATTATATTATATGACTACAAAAGATGGATTTTTGTTGGATTACAGAAAATGGAGTTTTATAAATGTGTTTAACCAGGGAACATGAACTTAGGATATTAAATGGTCTGAGTGATTGTTAATCATTTCACTGGGCATGATAGTGGTATGTGGCTATGTAAATGCTTCTATTTTCTTTCTTTCTTTTTTGTTTTGAAATTATAATTTAAGTACATTTCTCTCTTCAAATCCCCCCATTTGCTCCCCCATTCTCCTTCAAATTCATGACTTTTTTTTTTTACAAACGGTTATTGCATGCTTATATGTATATGTATATGCATATATATAACTAACTACAATTTCGTCAGTCTGTATAATGCTACCTGGATGGATATTTTCAGGGCTGACCATTTGGCAATAAGCAACTAATTGGTGTATCCTTTCCTAGTTCCCTAACTGCACATAATAAAGAAAACTATTTGTTGTTATAAATACAGCTATAATACATGCATTTTAAAGTGTGAGCATGAATTTGGTGAAAATAAAGGAAGTTCATCTTTTAACACACATTTCCAAAAGTACTCATGTTTTAAGAAAGGAGCTTTTTGTGGAGAACCTAAAAAGATCCCTCTTCCTTTTTCAAAATCTTTTCAGCGTTTCTCAAACAATATGCTGTAGCTATCCTATCTTAGACATTGCATTGTCTGCTGTATGCAAGTTAAGATCTGCTCTCATGGCTCAGGAACAACGTAAGTGTTCTGTCACAGGATTTTCCCTTGGGAAGGGAGCACAGTGGTGGTCAGTGAAGATTTAAGCAGTTACATAGGGTTGCTTTTATAGGCAATTGTTATCAGAAAGTGTGGGCAAGTAGGGATTCATTCTGATTAACAAGACAGAATGCAAAGAAATGGCTTCAGCGATAGGGAGCATAACAGGTATGGCTAGAAAAGAGTGGAGAGTCAGCACACAGAATAGAATGTCATCGAAGGGTAGAAGGGCAGGTGCCATCAGGGAGCTTGTGCTGTGTCAACAGTCCTGTATTCTATGAAGAGCCAGACATTGGGATGCCTTTCCAATGTAACAGAAACATTGAAAGGAGCCTGGCATGGGCAAGTAGTGCTTACAGACTATCTTTGGGCTGGGAATAGCAGAGCAAAGTGAAGTTCCAAGGCTAGAAGGATAAGAACTAATTACTCAAGAGGCCTGTTCTCCCTCTACGGCTAATTCTTGTTTGTAGAGTAGAAGCTTGTTTGTGTTGGCGTAGTCTAGGGGGCTTTACTTTGAAGCCTCCTGTTATACACAGCATTTCTTGCCAAGCTCCCTTCACCCAGCAGACAGCAGACAGATAGTAAGTCATAATGACTCATGTTTATCTCTGGTTGTAAATGGGAGTCATATAAACACTAAATAGAGATGTGAAATAGAATACAGACAGACCTATATTCCTCTAGCCAGTGTTTGAGCTTATTGAAATACTAAAACACAAGTTAATAAGAATGTATAAAATAGAATTTTCCCATATACTTCCGGAATGAAATCAACTCACATTTAGGCATTAGTTCCCTTTCATCTCATACTTCCTTTTTCTTTTTTCCTTTGTTTTTTTGAGACAGGGCTTCTCTATGTAACCTTGGCTGTCCTAAACTCACTTTGTAGACCAGGCTGGTCTTGAACTCTTAGTGATCTGCCTACTTCTGCCTCCCTGAGTGCTGGCATTAAAGGTGTGCATCACCACACCCAGCTTACTTATTTTTTAAATGTTAAAGAATAAAATAGACATCACTAAATTCAAGGCTGAAAAAAAATCATTGTGCTTTTAGACCTGTGGAATGGAGTCACACATGGGACTAAATTTTCTTTAGGGTTTTCTATAAGAATGATTTGAATATTTTAAGGAGACAAAAATGAGGGACTGTGACTTCTAGGGGTACATATCTGACACCATGGAACAGATTCACAGAGAACTGCATTAATCTCCTTGTTAAGACAGAAATGTTTCACTTTTGTGGGAAAACATACTGTACAGAAAGCAGCAGTAACAGGACTTGACTGAGAGGAAACCTGCATGAGGTTAGTGGGAGAGCCTTGCCTCTCATGTGTGCAAGCGGCATTTCTTAAGTATTCTCTCGAAGTAGATCCCAGGGTCTTCGCAAGCTCCCAGCCAGGGTTAGGAAACAGATGGTCCTTCAAACACTTGAGCACACTGTGGGCAATGTGCTGTGGATGCTTTCCTGTGTTTATCACTATCACCATAGCAGTAAATTCTTATTCTGTTTTGTTTTGTTTTATTTTCCTTCTTTTCCATCTCCAACTGCTGTAAGGCTGAGACTAAGGCTGTTATAGCTTAGGAGTAACAGATGAGAGTAAGACACTGGTGATGAAGGGAAATGGTTTGCTTGTTTTTTTTTTAAAATGGTAATGTATTTCTTTTTTTTTAAAATTTATTCTTGTTACATCTCAATGGTTATCCCATCCCTTGTATCCCCCCCATTCTTCCCTCCCTCCCATTTTCCCCTTATTCCCCTCTCCTATGACTGTTCCTGAGGGGGATTAGCTCCCCCTGTATATGCTCATAGGGTATCAAGTCTCTTCTTGGTAACCTGCTATCCTTCCTCTGAGTGCCACCAAATCTCCCCCTCCAGGGGACATGGTCAAATGTGGGGCACCAGAGTACTTGAGAAAGTCATCTCCCATTCTCCACTCAATTGTGGAGACTGTTCTGACCATTGGCTAGATCTGGGTAAGGGTTTAAAGTTTACCGCCTGTATTGTCTTTGGCTGGTGCCTTAGTTTGAGCAGGACCCCTGGGCCCAAATCTGCCTATCATAATGTTCTACTTGTAGGTTTCTAGGACCCTCTGGATCCTTCTACTTTGCTATTCTCCCATGTTTCTCTCATCCAGAGTCTCAATGGGATGTCCTCCTCTCTGTCCCAGTTTCCTGGTAAGTGAAGGCTTTCATGGGACATACCCCTTGGAGGTTTGCTTGTTAAATCAAGGAATGTGAAAATATATTTGTCATGTAAGGTTGAAGGAAGAAGAACTTTCTTTGCCAACAGAGATAAGGACATGCAAACTCTGATTTTATTTTAAGAGTTTAAAAGGATAGGTAGTTCCACGTCATGAAAGGTAGTGAAATAAAGGACATAGGAGGACTTTCCTATCCTGTAGAAAGGATGAGTGAGTGTTTTGAGCAGGTGTTTCATCCATGTTGTATATATTTCTAGTTCTGGCTAAATCAAAATTTTGAGCAGAGTTGTAAGGATTCTTATTCTTAGAACTGCACAGCAGTTTTCCCAGAGATTCAGGGTTTATTTTCTAGCTATGTAATTTTGGGTGATTAAATTAAGCCTCATATATATAAATGTATAACATAGCTTCATATTTTATTAGCTCTTTATATTTTTAAACTTACATTTATTTTTATTTTTGAAATTCATACATGTAAACAAGGCATCTTGCATATATCCACCCCTCAGGCCTTGCCTACAACTCCCTCAAGAACCCTCATCACATCTTCTTCAAATTTCATACTAATTTTTAGTTAATTAAACAATTAGTCTACTGAGTTCAGTTAGTGGTGTCCTTATGCACATGACATGGGGTCATCTGCTGATGGGCTCTGGTCCTCTGCAATAGCATAAAGTGCTCTTAAGCACAGGACAATCTTGCCATCCCTGCAAGCATTTTAATAAAGACTAATGAATCCTTCATCTGAAGATGAATAATAGCTCATAAAATTATTTCCAAGTGAAAACATTGTAAAATGATGTCAAATTTAGTAATATTTAATGAATAATTAATATAAAAATATCTTTGAATGGAAAGAATTCATATTCAATTAGTTAAGACATCAGCCACAAAAATGAAATCTTGGTTTGTATGTATTTATGAAATATAAGACTCTTTAAAAAGTACATTTTAACATTTTTTAGTTGTTGTTTTGTTTTATTTTGTTTGCATATTAAAAAGACAGTCTAAGAGTGTATCAGAAAAGGTTTTTGAGATCCACATTTTCAGAATGAGTGACTATTTGTTAGATGAGACCATTGAGGCACACTATACAATTTAATGATATCAGCTATAGGGTACTCCATTTACTTTGTTCACCCCAGTTCTACACATTGTAACTCCCCGGCAATCAACATTTCTTGAGGAAATGGATCCCCCCTTTTGCATGTTTTTGTGCCATGTGGGTACGCATGTCCATGTGTTGGGGCATATGTGTGGAAGCCAGAGGCTGCTGTCAGGTATCTCTCCCCATTGCTTTTCATCAAGGCAGAGACTCTCAGTGAGTGGAACTTAGGACTCACTTATTCAGGTCTGTTGGCTGGCCAGTGTCCTATGGTTTACTTCTGTCTCTTTCCCCAGAGGCCACCACCCCTGGACAGTGTTTCTGTATTTACATGGGTGTGGACATCCTTACTCTGGTCCTCCCATTAGCACAGCAGTTGCTTTACCCACTGTGCTATCTCCCCAGCTTTGTATATGGGGAACAGTGGCTTCTCATTTTAAGTCTGATAGCCTCTGCCAACACAGAGTAAATCGGAGATACCACTTCAAACCTGGACAGAGGATTCAATGTAAGACAGAGATTGATATTTATGATTCTCACTGTTACACCACCTCAGGACCCGTGCAACTCAAATATCATACTCAATGCCATATTCTAATCTTAAGTGTCATCTTAAAGGGTCTAGAATTTCAAAGCAATATCAATGTTATAAAGCAGATCTCAAAAATAGTCTTTAAAAAAATCTTTGAAACTTGAGAACTGATATTTTCCCCAAATAATGACTTACCTTTTCAGCCATTCTTTTTTTTTCTATTTTTATTTTTATTTTTTCTCCTTTATTAATTTATTCTTGTTACATCTCAATGGTTATCCCATTCCTTGTATCCTCCTATTCTTCCCTCCCTCCCATTTTCCCCTTATTCCCCTCCCCTATGACTGTTCCTGAGGGGGATTACCTCCCCCTGTATATGCTCATAGGGTATCAAGTCTCTTCTTGGTAACCTTTTCAGCCATTCTTAATAAAGTCACATCTAAATTAAACAAGTAGGTAGGCTGCTTACAGATCTTCACCTCTCCCTCTGCTCCTCCAAATCCAACTCTCGCCCATCCTCCAAAACCAATTCCCCAGTTTTATCTCCAGCTCTGTGGCAGACCACCTCCTGCAGCCTTCCTTGTGGCTGCCCTTGTCTCTAGTGGATCACACAGATCTACCTTCTAAGCACTGTTCCCCTGACTTGCTGTTTTCTACCTGTCTCTAAGCCAGCAGGCATTTCTTGAGAACTCAGAGGCCTTTACAGGCTTTCCACCTCCTTGTCTATGGGGTCCCCTGAGCCCTGAATAGAAAAACCTCGATAGACACATCCCTTGTAAGGTTGAGTGTTTCAAAGCCTCTCACTCTTTGCAACACATCTGGCTATGAGTCTCTATTTGTTTCCATCTGCTGCAGGAGGATGCTTCTCTGAAGCATGACACTGGTCTACAAACATAGAAGAATGTCATTAGGTGTCATTTCATTGCTTCATTGCTACCTTTTTTTTTAACCTGTAGCATTGGTTTTATTCTGGTTCATGGTTACCCAAGCAGTGTTGGGCATTGGATCCATCTTTTGTGAAGTGGTGTGGAGAGCCACAGAGCCCTTTGTGGACCTCTCCCCAAGATGGCGCCTGGCATGCAGCCAGAGCTGCCTCGATTTAGACAAACAACCCCTTATTTGGAAGATGCCCGCTGCTTGCATTAGCTCTGCCTCTACGAGCCTATCAGCGTGTGAGATGTGGCTTAGTGTGATTGGCTGTTTGGGTGGTATAAATGAGCATGACGGGAGTGGCTCGGGGGATTCTCCGAGAAAGAAGAAAGAAGGCCTGAGTAAACCGCTTGAAAGAAGAACTGGTGGTCGCGTCTTTCTTGCTGGTCGAGCGAGGCGCGACAAGTGGTGGCCCGTATGGGGACCCAACTCCCCCACCGTTAAGTTCAGAACTCCAAGTGGTCAGGGATTGCCGGTGGGTAAGTTCCTGGTAAGTGGAGCTTACGACCCCTGGGGAAAGGGAAGGGGCTATCCTTAGGTCTCCGGAAGGGAGCTAATTCTTAGGTGTCGTGCCCTTCCGCTGGCAGGAATGACTCGGACACCAGGATTCTTCTCAATTGAGCTTTATTGGGAGCGCCCTTGAAGCTGAAGCGAAAGACCCCAAATGCCCGTGAGCACGTCGTTTAAATACTGTTTGTACATGGCGTGTCAAAGTCTCATTGGTTGCATTTGGATGCCTCATTAGCATGCCTCATTAGCATGCCTCATTAGCATGCCCCATTAGCATGCCCCATTAGCATGCCCGCATTCGAGAGGGCCGTGTTGGAGTGCTTCATTTGCAAACCCCTGTTCGGGAGGGGTGCATTGAGAGGGCTTATGTCTGTGTATGCACGGGAGCGTTAACAGTCGCCGCCATTATCAGGTGCGGCCACGCCTTACACTTAGGTCTCCGGAAGGGAGCTAATTCTTAGGTCTCTGGAAGGGAGCTAATTCTTAAGTCTCCGGAAGGGAGCCAATACGTGAGGTTTATCGTGGAAAAGAAAGTGAAAATATGGGTGCGTCACAGTCTCATCCAGTTTTCATCACTCTTCAAGAGCTGCTAAAATAAAAGGGAATCAAATTAAAGAGTAAAACTTTGGAAACCTTTTTGTCAGAATGTGATACTGTAGCCCCCTGGTTTGCTGTATCAGGTCAACTAACCTCCCGATACCGTCCAATCCTTTTAACAATTGGCTCCTTTGTGGGGTCAATGGCAGCTGACGACAATGGCCATGATTAATGGAGGAGCATTTGGTAATACTACTTTCAGCTGGAATACATCTGACCTTTTTGAAACTTCTAATGCTTTAGTGGCTACAGGACGCAATGTTTCTTTTGGCCCTACTCCTGTATGCATTTGGCCACTGCCTTAGAGGTTCAGACCAACATAAATGCACACTTGAAAGGTGGCATCATGATTTTAAATCAACGCGTTGATCTGGTACAAGAACAAGTAGATATCCTGTTACAGGTGGTTCAGCTCGGATACGAATGGAAATGTCAGGGTTATGCATTACATCTGTGCCACATAACAATTTTACATGAGCTGCTAATTTGTCTAAGAGTTTTTCAGCTTATCTCCAGGGGAACTGGTCCACAGAGTTTGAACATACCTTAAGAGATCTGTGCCTCACCATTGTCACTGTGAATTCGACTCGAGTGGATCCTCCCATGGCATTGGGCTTCTCCTCCTGGATGTTGGCAGCTATGAACCTGTCGCGTCCTCCTGCCGGCAGGAACGACGCAGACACCAGGATCCTTCTCAATCACGCTTTATTGGGAGCATCCTTTGAAGCTGAAGCGAAAGACCCCAACTGCCTGCGAGCACGCCGTTTAAATACTGTCTGGATGTGGCGTGTCAATGTCTCATTGGTTACATTCGGATGTCTTATTAGCATGCCTGCAGATGAGAGGCTGTGTTGGAGTACTTCATTTGCATATCCCTGTCGGGAGGGATGCATTGAGAGGGCTTATGTCTGCGCATGTGGGGGAACTGTAGCAACTGTAACAGTTGCCACCAAGTGGTAACGGTCGCTGCCAGTATCGGGTGTGGCCGCGCCTTACATGAACCACCTGAAAGAATGGGCAGGAATAGGAGCCCTGGGTTTTTTGATGCTTGTAGTATGTGTGATTTGCTTTTGGTGTATTTGTCGCTTACGTGTGTCTCAGATGCGTACTCAAATCATGATGGCTCAAGCATTTGCAACAGTTGAGGCGGGGCAATATCCACAAGTGTGGCTGTTGGTCCTGAAGAATTGATCACCTCGTCACGCTCAGGGTGCAAGGCAGAGCACTGCACAGGAGGTACATTGTTTGCAGTTATTGGCCTCCTGGGGAGCAAGTCTGATTGCATGTGGGTTGGTACCCCAGAACCCACATCCAGAAAAAAGGTACTGGACGGGTTCAGTGCTGAGCCAAGTGAAGGGCTTTGGCTGAGTACTGTTGTACGTCAGTGTCCATTCAACAGGACAGGTTCAGCACCCAATCTGGTGGAGGGCTTAGATTGTGGGCTGTTATACATCAGTGTCCTCCTGGAGATCAGACCTCTACTCTCACCTGTTGTGTCAGCGCTAATAAAACAAAAAGGAGGAACTGTGGAGAGCCATAGAGCCCTTTGTGGACCTCTCCCCAAGATGGCGCCTGGCATGCAGCCAGAGCTGCCTCGATTTAGACAAACAACCCCTTATTTGGAAAAGGCCCGCTGCTTGCATTAGCTCCGCCTCTACGAGCCTATCAGCGTGTGAGATGTGGCTTAGGGTGATTGGCTGTTTGGGTGGTATAAATGAGCGTGACGGGAGTGGCTCGGGGGATTCTCCGAGAAAGAAGAAAGAAGGCCTGAGTAAACCGCTTGAAAGAACTGGTGGTCGTGCCTTTTTTGCTGGTCGAGCGAGGCGCGACAAAGTGGTCCTTAAGTCAAATCAGATATTGGCTGGTTACTCCTACACGTTTTAAAAAAAAGATTTATTTGTTATTATCTATATAGTGCTCTGACTGCATGTACACTTGGAGGCCAGAGGAGGGTATCATATCACATTATAGATGGTGGTGAGCCACCATATGATTGCTGGGAATTGAACTCAGAACCTTTGGAAGAGTAGTCAGTGCTCTTAACATGTTGAGCCATCTCTCCAGCGCTACTCTTACATATTTTATGCCATCATTGCTGTAGCATATCTCACAGGTAGACCACCATGTAGCTCAAAGGGCTTATGGGTGGTTTGATGCTTATGTTTCTTTTCTTTTTTTTTTTTTTTTTGGTAGCATGCAGAGCCCTTCTTGTATCCAAGATGCTAGAATGTAGGTTTAGAGGCTCTCAATAGGCATCGGTTTGACTTCTCCATCTTCAGTGAGTTGTGTAGGTGTTGTCTTCAGGACTTGCTGTCCGTTTTTGGAGAGCAAGCTGTAATCTTACATTTGACATTTTCATAATGCTCCAGACTTCCTGGAAAATGTAAAGAGATTTTTAGATTTAACACTTACTTTGACCAAGGTAGCCATTTGTTTTATTGTGCTCTTAGTGCTTGAGATAATCTCTTTTACATGTTGTATTCTGTTGGTGAGGTTTACCTGTCTGGTTCCTATTCAGTTTCCTAAAATTTTCATTTCCAGATTTCTCTCAGTTTGGGTTTACTTTATTGATGCTCTTTTTGTGTTGACGTCTGGAGCTGTTTTATTCCTTTCTTTTGACTGTGTTTTAAAAATAGATTTCTTATTTTATTATCCAAACAACATAATATAGGCATAAAAATAGACATAGAACTAAGGGGACACAAAAATAAGTATGGGTATGTGCCACAAACTGATTTCTGAAAAAGATATTATTTTTAAAATTGATTCTATGTAAACTGTATATCTCTCTGTAGAAAATTGAAATTATATCCTTATCTTTCATCATATACAACCATATCAGCTCAAAGTTAAGTCAAGTATCCCAAGACAAAAAATGTAAAAACTTAGCAGTATTGTTCTTTATTGGAATTGTTACTCAGGGTCTGATTACTTGTGGGTGTATAGAATGGTTCACAGAAAGAGTAATAAAGAGACTTTTACTGGTTAGGAGTTGAGAAAACAGGAATTTTAGTGTGACTGGGGAGGAATGGATTCTCATTTTGAAAAGTAAAATCTAGAAAGGTTTCCCTAATTTGTTAGTCCTCGGTTTTCAGGGTTTATATTGAGCTTCTTTTTCCCATGTAACCATGAGTATTTGGTCAGTAGACAGCACTTAGCTTCCTCTCTAACTCTAGAGATTAGCCTGGTTTGTGGTGTAGAAGATGACTGATAAATATCTGTTGAAAGGATTTCTCTGTAGTAACTAAACTATAATGCTTAGGACTGAAAGACTATTATAAGAATTAAAAGAGTCATATATTCCCAGATGAGCTATTAATATCTGCTTAACTTGAACATAAGGGAATGGTTTTAGAGAGAGAGAGAGAGTGAGGTAATACAGAAATTAATTTTGCCATGAAATGATCCAGAACACTTTGTGGTATTCTGGAGTTAATGCCAAGTGTAGCATATGAAAACTATTTTTTTTTTTTTTTTTTTTTACAATATGTCAAGTCTCACAAAATGTGAAGTCATTGCATTTGCTACTAATTGATCTGCTCCAAAATTTACCTTTGGACCAGTCCTAGATTCAGTGACACAGGTGTGAATTCAAGAAATAAATCTTGTTTGTACAGATGTGCCCACAGGTCTTTTTACAACTCAACAAGCCTAGAATCTAAAATATCTAGTAACCAGAAGAATACCAGCATATCACATTGTAAAGGGGAAAATCTGTTTACTGTTTGTACATAAATAAGCTAAAAATACATGCATTAAATAATCTAAATTATAACAATACAATTTTTAAAAATCTTAAAGTAAATCCTAAATGTTTTACTTCACTGAAAGCAAAATTGTTTTGACTGGAACAAAATAGATATTCTACTAATAGCCTGAGAAAATTTTAAATGAATATATCTTTATGATTATATACAGCATCACTGGCTATGCTTAGGTGTTTCCCATGTTTTCTAGTAATTAACTTAGTTGTATATCATCTCTGTGGAGTAGAATCCTTTTTCTTTTTTTAAAGAACTGGAACTTTCTGTGTTCCCCAGGCTAGTTTTCAATCTTGTGCCTCCACCTGACAACTGCTAAGATCATAGGCTTGTGCCATCACACTAAACTCCTGAATTTCTACTCTGCAGTTCAAAAGGTGTGTTCTGTTTTGTGACACTCACAAATACCAGAGCATGTCTTTGCTCTTTTTGTGTGTGTTTGTTTTAAACTATTATTTTCTAAAGTTAACGTAGAAAGTAATGGGTTTTATTGTGCCATTTTCAAGACATATTTTATTTTAAAAAAAGTTTTATTGATTCTTTGTGAGTTTCATATCATGCATCCCAGTCCCACTCATATCCCTGTCCCTTCATATCCAATCTTCACCCTTGCAACACACACACACACACACACACACACACACACACACACACACACACAGTCCTACATATATATGTACAACCTGTGCAGTCTGTACCATGTAAGCATGATTTCAGGGCTGACCATTTGATATTGTATAGCAATTTGTTTTGCTCTTCCATGAAGAGGGCTGTTACCTCCTACCCTCAACATTCCTTAGTCCTATAGTTCATTGTGTAGGGTTGAGACCTACTGGGCTCACCCTGATGCATTAGCTTGTCTATTGAGTTGCCTTTGTTCATTTTCTGTTCAGGCAGTCATATTGGCAAGATTTAATGTGTACTGCTTCTGACATTCCCAGGAGACGCAAGCTCATAAAAATTCTTTGATCCTCTCTCTCTTACAATCTTCCTGTGACATTTTCCCAAGTGTTCCTTGAGCCTTAGTTGTTATGGATGTATGCTATGGGGCTGGGATCCACAAACTCTCCATTTTGATTGGTCATGCTTTTCTTTCATAGTCTCCATCTGTTGCAAAGAAAAGTTTCCTTAGTGGAGGGTGAAGACTACAATTATCTGTGGGTGTAAGGATACATATTTAGGATGCAGTTAATGATTACACTGACTTAGTAAAATGGTGGTTATAGGTTCTCTTTCTGTACTAGCTAGTTTTGTCAACTTGACACAAGCTATACTTATCTGAAAGAAGGGAACTTTATTTTAGAAAATACTTCATTAAAAGCTGGGTGTAGGGCACTTTCTTAATTAGTGATTGATGTGGGAGGGACCAACCCATGTAGGTAGTGCCATTCCTGGGCTGCTTATCCCGTGTTCTATAAGAAAGCAGGCTGAGCAGGTCGTAGGAAGCAAGGTAGTGAACAGCACCCCTCCGTGGCCTCTGCATCAGCTCCTGCCTCTAGGTTTCTGTCCTGTTTGAGTTCTTGTCTTGACTTCCTTCAAGATTAACAGTGATATGAAAGCTTAAGCCAAATAAACCTTTTCTTTCCCAAGTTGTTTTGGTCATGGTGTTTCATCACAGCAATAGTAACTCTAACTAAGACATTTTCCCAAGATCCACACCTTCACTAGCTATGGGTATTTGACTAGGTTTCCAGTACAAGACATGATTTCTTTCTTGTGGGGCTGGTCTTAAGTCTAACTAGAGAGATGTTGATTACTCTCAACACATGTGTGTGCCACTACTGTGCCCTTAGGTAGCCATTAATGTGGCTTATAGGCATTATAGCTGAGTAGCACTGTTGGTTGCTTCCCTCCTTTGGGAACTTGCACAGCTCCTTCTGGTACAGTGACAACTAGTCTTCAAGGAAGAGGCTTTCAGGTCAGTTCCAGCTCAGGAACCCCTGGGCTCAGTGTATGAAGCACATGTTTTTTTGCAACAAAGACTTAACCTCTGTGGGGCAACACAGGGTAAAGCAATAACCTGTAATGTCTTGGACAACCCTGACCAACTATTTAAGAGAGGGCTTCTCATGTCGTGTGTTGATGTTTTTGTAAAATTAACTTTGGCTCTTGGAGGAAGACTTTTAGTCCATGTCAGAATACCATATATGTATGTATATATGTACATGTATATATGTATGTACATATACATATATATGTATATATATAGTTTATGCATTGACTTATATGTATTATGGTTGTTTTTAAGTAGATGGTATTATGATTCCTTATACAGTTGCAGACATCCTTCCTGTTGTTTTACCTTCTTTCTTTCTCTTGTATTTGTCTGCTTTCCCTTCTCCTAATTGAAGCCCCCCCACATTTTTCCATTTTCCCATGGCCCACAAGATCACTTGTCTTTATCTAGATAGGTTCTTACCTTTAAGCAATCTATCATTTAAAAGCAATTTAGCTTCTAAGCCAAATGTCTTCATTTGTCACATATTTTCTAATGCTTGCTTTCAAATACCTATTATAATATCCCCAACATAATCCCTGCTCCAATTTATGCAAACAAGTAGCTAGGATTTGTATCTCCTTCCTTTTGTTTCACAAAACCTTTTGAATTAGGTAGCTTAATATTTTTTCACTGTAATAGACGAGCAAACTTACATTGTTTATTATTGTTGTCTAAAAATGTTTTTAAAAGATAGTATGCTTTTTCAGTCATTTAGGTTATTAACTAACTAATGTATGGTGATAATATTGCCATGGAAAGTATGTATCCATGTCAGTGGTCAATGGTTAATATAAGGGCTGATCTCATGACATACTGTACAATGTACATCATAGAACACACTACAAAAAACTTGTTTCTGAGAGAAAAACTATAGTTATACTAAAAATCATCACAGAGATGAATTAACACCAAGGCACTACAAAAAATCATTTCAGTTAAATCTGGCTCATTTGCTTTGCATTTCATTATCTAATATTAAAATCAATGCTTTTAATGCAATAGAGGCTTTAGTAACCTACCAAATAAACCACCAGTGCAATGTTTCTAACAAATGGAGGTAATTGTTATGGTACTGATATAACCTCATATAAACTAATGGTTCTTACACAGCAACCATATATTGAAAGGAAGAGGTTGTATTTATGTCTCATTTCAGCCTTCCAAATACTAAGATTGTAGGAAAGACTATTGTACCAGGTAGCACAGTGGTTTTCAATTTTTGTCTGTACCAATACCCTATTATAACAATTGAAGTTCACAGCTAATAAAAAATTTTTTTTAGCAGTACAAAAATCAGAATATACTAGGTATTTAAAAGACACTTAGAAATAACATGGAATATTCACAAAGCAGTCCTGAGGTCAGATGGTTCCAGGCTTCTGCTTAACTCTCTAGTGTTGTGTCAGATATTTTGGACTTTTTGGCTTTGCATATAGATTTGAGAAGATTGTTTTCAACATTCAGAAATGAGATTTCAGGGATTTTTCTTGATAATGTGTTGAGTCTGTTGACTGAGCTAGAACTGGCATGTTGACGTGTTTTATAACTTGTGAAATAAATAGACTTACATTTTTTTTTCTAGTGTGAGGTCTGTTTTCAGTAGAGCCATTAACCTGTTAACCATAGTTATTTTATACTT
Source organism: Acomys minous (assembly GCF_964271855.1). Lineage (NCBI taxonomy): Eukaryota > Metazoa > Chordata > Mammalia > Rodentia > Muridae > Acomys > Acomys minous. The sequence goes on along the minus strand of NC_140486.1, from coordinate 75,096,685 downwards.
TCTGGTAATTATAAAACCTGTGCTATATCCGGTGTTCCTGGTGTTTCTTTTGATCCAAAAGCCTTGATGCCTGCAGTGCCTTTGTTTCTTCTTTTAACTTTAGGTGTCTGTAAGAAAACTTGTAAAACACAGTGGTCACACAGCAGTTCCTCCAGCTCTGTTCTGTTATCTTACTGACGTCTTGTTAATACTGTGTTAATCAGTGGCAAAAAGAAATGATTTATAATCTTATGATTAAATGTTAGTCTTTTAGTGGTGTCATGTCCCTGGCTGTGAGCATCGAACGTGTTCATAAACTCTTAATATGTTCCTCCTGCTCTTTACACATGTGGAAAAAAATACTTAGGTAAAACTGAGGTTAGGAAGTAGCCTCTCCATCTGGAAGTCTGGTAAAATCATTTTCATAGAGACTCAGTCTTTGTTATATCAAAAGCAATAGACATATCTCAGAATGACCACTTTCTCCTTCTTTTTGCCAAAGACATGAAGTCATTTTTCTTGGCTCATCACTATGAGACCTGGTGGCATTCCTGGAGGCAAAGCTCATGAAAGTGTAAGAACTATAAAACTGCAGCTCTAGGAGGTGCTTATCCAAGAGTAGTCCACAACTTGTCCACAAAAATTTGTCAAAATTCCTAGGACAAATACTACCCAGATTCACGATTCCAGTACTTTCTGCCTCCGGTAAACAGATATCAGTTTGTTTCTCTATAGTCTAGTCGCCTGTCTTTTCAGAAACTGGAGTGTGGGTTTGGATTGTGAACTAGTTGTCTGATAGGTCCAAGAGAAGTCATTAGGTTTCATTTTTCTGTATTTTTCTCTTATGGTAAGGATGAGAGTGATATTTTCCAGGCCTGTAACTGTCATTGATGCTGGAAGTTCTTGCATTCTTTAAAGGCACTTTTAAAGAATTAAAGTCAAGTCACAAATCTTGAAAAATTTATTTCACCTTTACGGAGGATAGAGAGATGATGTGGTCTTAATTTAAACAGGTTTAAATAAATATGATTTTTTTTTGAGGGAGAGGCGGGCAGTTTTATTGACGAGCATCTTCTGATCAGGTACGTGGGCGGGACAAGACCCGAGCCCAAGCTTTATGCTTCTCCTCTGGCTTTGTGGGTGCAAACTTTTCCTGTAGTTTCTTCCACATGCTCTTATTCATCTCTTGAAACTCTTCCAAAGTGTCTGTGGACAGGATCAGCTTGTTCTCTTCCACTGACAGGCCACTAAAACTGGTGTCTCTGGGTTGAGGGTAGTTGTGTTTGTAGTAGTTTGAATGCAGTCTTGCTAAGCTTTCGCACATCTGATCACAGGCCTCGGGTTCTGCAATCTGGGTGTTCTCTCCATCCCGAAAGACCTGTCCTACCCGCTGCCGCAGGTAAGCGCCCAAGTCCCGCCCTGTTTGGTCTCCTTCACTGGCCATTCCTCACAGAGCTTAAGGAAAGGACTGTAGCAGAGAGCAGCCATCTTTGTCCCCGCTTGCCCCGCCCCCGGGGGAGGAGTCCTGATTTGTTATTGATAACTGTAATGAGGTCCTTTCTCCATTGCATCCAACCTCTACATCCAACAAGATCTCTTACATTCTTCCTCAGGGTCTAGCCTAGGCAGTCTCTCTAACCTCCTCATCAACACCTTCTCCAGCCTAGGTCCCACATACATGGCCATGCTTAGTCTGGCTAATTGTACCTGCATGCACCTCAACCAACCTCTAGGCTACCACAAAGACTCTTCCTACCTGTCCTCCAACCCATAACCACTGACTACACCACATCTAACTTTTCTACCTAGTCAGATCTACCCCCACACCCCAGGCTTAGACCACAAGGCAGAGCCTGTTGCCCACTGTCTGTGTCATTCCACCTAAGCCACTTCCAACCTCTAGGCTTACACACTGAGCCTAGGCATATCTTTTCTTTTTCTGCCCCAATATGTTCTGTCTATATTAAATCTTGAACTGACAAGAGAAGTCCACATGCCCAGACCTCACTGTAAAAATACCAACAATACAAAAGATCAGACAAATATCTCTTCTCCAAACATTTGGAGCTCTGTAGAAATGTTTGCTGGTGAGAATTACCATGATGAAACCCAGAATTCAGAATTTAAAAGAATAATCATAAACTCTAGAAAATAATTTAAGGAGTTTAAAGAAGATTCAAAGAAAAAGCTCAATGAAATTAAAGAGAAAGAACTTTAGGAGAATAAGCACTTACGATACCCAAGAAAACACAAACATAAATTATGAGGACAATCCTGAATTTGAGAATGGAATTCAAAAGGAGATAGAAACATTGAAGAGGACTCAAACTGAAGTGAAGATGCAATTTAAAAATCCAATGTCACAATTGGAAAATTCAAAGGAAAGCTTTTCAAGAAGATAGACTATTTGGTCTCAAAGATAAAGTAGAGAACATAGAGCAAATAAGCAAGGAATGTAAAATTAACACACACACACACACACACACACACACACACACACACACACACGCGCTCGTGCATGCGTGCGCATGACAGAGAACAAAAACCCCCAACCAACCAACCAACCAACCAAGCATCCAGCCACCACCACCAACAAAAAAAAACCCAAAACCAAAAGAAAGAAGGAAAGAAAAATTGTGTATAGAAAGTTGTAAAGACAAAAAACAAAACAAAACAACAACAAAAAACCAACAACAACAAAAAAACCCACACACACAAGTTACACTAAAGTAAAACTGATCTGAATAAGAGCTAATTTCTTAGTGCGAATTCTGGAAGGCAGAAGAGCCAGGAGTAATACATTTCTAGTTCTAAATGACTATTACTAGGCCAGCCTAGATTGATTTACCTACCAAAAATATCCTTCATAATTAAAGGAAAAGAAAAACTTCCCACAGTATTGGCAACCTAAAAAATTCTATGTCCAACAAACCAAACCTAAAGAAAATTTAGAAAGAGCACTTCAGGTTGAAGAGAGGACTGCATTGAGCAGAAACTGTGAAAAGAAAGATAAAGCCGTTATTATTAAAATGCAAGGGAGCACTGTCTCAGACATAGATCTATGGCTGTGAAGAGACACCATGAGCACGGCAACTTTTATCAAAGAAAACATTTGATTGGGAGCTTGCTTATAATTTCAGAGGTCTAGTTCGCCTTTACCATGGCAGGGAGCATGGCAGCATGTGGGCAGGCGCTGGAGCAGCAGGTGATAACTACATTCTGACAGAGCCTATGGGAGCAATTCTTATTCAAACTACCATACCAGCCGAGAATGCACACAACACTCATAACCAACAACATGGTGAACACAGTTAGCACACCTTTCATGCAAAGACCCAGATTGACTGAATGAATCTCTCTCCTGAGCGGGGAGTAGCTTGCTTGCAGGTGCCTCTCCTCCCGTTCTACCTCTTTTCCTTGAGGCCTCTACGGAACCTTTATGTAGACCCGGCTTCCTATGGACCTTAGCCCTGCTTTCTATCCCATTCCTATTCATCTGTGCCAGCTGCTGTTACCAGGAGGCATTTTCCACCTGGGACCCCCATGGCCATACTGGGCTGGGAATCATGTAGGAAGATTTCACTTTCCTTCTTGTCTTCTGTTACAATCTTCTCATTTTCACTCCTATCTCTGCAGCACCTGGCTTACAGGTGTCTCCCCACCCTTCCTCCACTCCCTAGGGACTCTAGTTCTATAGACTCAAGGTCCTCCTAGTCATTTTGTCTATTTCTCTCCAGACATATTCTTTTTTTTATTAACTTGTTCATATTACATCTTGATTGTTAGCCCTTCCCCTATTTCCTCCCATTCTTCCCTCCCTCCCACTTCCCCCCTTCTCCCCTCCCCTATGTCTGTGATTGAGGGAGAACTCCTCCCCCTATATATGCTCTAAGAATATCGAGTCTCTTCTTGGTAACTTGCTATCCTTCCTCTGAGTGCCGCCAGGCCTCCCCATCAAGGGGACATGGTCAGAAAAGGGGCACCAGAGTTCATGTGAGAGTCAGATCTCACTCTCCACTCAACGGTGGAGAATATCATGTTCGTCGGCTAGGTCTTGGCACCGGTTCGAAGTTTACTGCCTATTTCTCCTTGGCTGGTGCCTTAGTTTGAGGAGGACCCCAGGCCCCAGATCTGCCTGTCCAGACATATTCCTTGTCTTATTGCAATCTACATGCAGTAGCCCTTTCCCCCTGCTGCATCTCCAACTTTGTAGGGACCCTTCCTTGCAAAGTGGACAGGATCTCCTTAGCTTATTTCCACAGCCCCTCTCAGCATTTTCTCCTGGCCTATCTCTATTTCTTTCTGCTACCCACTGACAGCCACCACATCTTACAAAAACCAAGAAGTGGGACACCCACCAACAAAGACACCCACCAACAAAGACAAGACCATATATCAACACCTGGAATCATTTCAAGATTCATAACTCCTGATGCCCATACCCTACCTCAAAAATACAAACATTAACAGTGTTGAGACAAAGACTCTGCCTGGACACACAGGGATGAAGGGACAGGAACACCTTGGGTCTGTACGAAGAGTTGGAGTATTCAGTAAATGAAGCTGAGTTAGAAGGTGGGGCACTTGTAAAAAAAAAGCTGCTACACTTCTGGGGCTGAGGCAGGCAAGACTGTAATAGAGGGCAGGCAGGGGAGTGAAAATCACCTACTTGAGTCTCAGTCTCTTGTTGCCCCTTGATGTTCCAGGTAGAAAGTGTTTTTAGGTATAGACAACTGACACAAAAAAATGGAAATGAGCTAGAAGCAAGAGGTGAGAGAGCCAACAGGAAGGAGCAAAGCTGGGTCTGAACCAAATTTTCTCCTCCTCCTCCTCCTCCTCCTCCTTTTCTTCTTCATTTGTTTTCTGTTTTGATTTTGTTTTGTGAGAACGTTTCTATATATAGCTCCAGCTGTTCTGGAACTCCCTCTGTAGGTCAGGATGGCCTGGAGCTCAGAAATCCACCTGCCATTGTCTTCTCAGTGCTGGGGTTAAAGGTGTATGTCACTACACAAGGTACTGAGGTTTTAAAATATCTTTAATTCTCTATTGTCTTTCGTAGTCTTAAGTTATTTTACACAGGGTATCAAGTTCTCTGCCTTAGCCATTCTGCATTTGATTTTATCACCCCACCCCTGTTTACTCTCTAGAGGCTGTGGGACTTGGGAGAATGGAACTGATAAATGGGGCAACTAAAGTCTCATGCAATAGCCAACTTTATTCAGGGTATCAGACAATTTATAGTTTGAGGGATAAAAGGAGTCACATGAGTAAAGTGTACAGTTACATGGCAAGCTGCAAGTGAGAGAAAAGCCACATGCGGCGGACAAGCTCAATGCATGTGGCAAAGACAGTTTTTTTCATAGAGGGAACATAAACAAAATAACAATAGCCATTTGTAATGAAAAATCTGAAGAAAACTCACTCCTATCAATTATACCTTGGAGAAGTAAGAAAACATATCCCCCAAAACAATCCTATATTTATGAAGAAACTGAGGGCACAAGACTCTTGTTTTAGTTTCTTGGACTTTTTCAGAAGCATGTGTAAATCTCCTCATACCACTTCATTTGTGGACCATGTTCCAACACATTCTCTCTTTGGGATTTT